>NW_026126448.1:15642500-16242500 GCF_943737965.1 Phodopus roborovskii
GCTTGTCTGCAAAGTAGGCCTCCTTTAGGTAAATGTTTCCTTAGTAATTCAGTGCCAAGACTGCCCAGTGCCTAGAAACATGGTAGTTTGCACCCAGGCAGGGAGATGGTTCTGCCAGCACGCACACCTGACTGTATTCAGACCCAGATTTTGGGAACTGTTGGTGAGATTCTCGACACAATGCTTTGTAGTGGACACCTCTCCCCTGCCAGTGGGAGTTAGTTTCACTGAGGACATCTCTACTGTGGGGTGGGAGCTGGGGACTCCAGAGATGGCAGACTGGTAAGTAGCCAGGAGGAGAATCAGTTCACTAGAGATATTGGGTTTGGGTTTGGTCTGAGGGTTACTGGAGTGGCCCCTTCTAGCAACAGCACACATTTTGTGCTCTGTTGTTCTTTCCTTGCATTGGTTCTAAACTTGCAGGGAAGCCTTACTGGAGTGCTGGTCTCAGAGGTTTGGAAGGAGCAAGTATTTCCCAGTGTGAGTGTTACGGGTACATGTCTGAGCCCCTGGGACTGCTGAGATTTCAAGATTCATGTATTCCGGACCAGGACACATGAATAGTGATATAGTGATAAGAAAGGGAAAAGAAAGGCCCTTCTAAGGATGGAAGTGGGATAAATATGCCAAAGGCCAAGACTGATGGAATCATGCCCGTTATAGGTCACTTACGTAGCACCTGCCTTTTAGGAGAGCTGAGGCTTTTTTCAAAAATGTTCTGCTTTGTTTCATGTAGTTCATGGTGGTGGAGGGAGGGGGCCAGTCTTCCTCTGTCATTGTTTTTTTTTTTTTCATATATTAATCACTGAAAATATTTATTTTACTATTTCACACATGTATACAAGGTAGTTTTGTTGGAGCGGTTCAATTTCATACATGTATAAAATGTGTTTTAACACTGACACCTCTTTTCTCTGTCCCAATCCCTGGTCATAGGGGCATCATGAGTAGATGTCACATGAGTGGGCATCAGTGGTGGATGAGGACAGGCCAGCTAGGCTCAGCAGTTAGATGGCCTCACTAGAGATAGTGGTCAGCTGTGGACATTCTTTTTTTTTTCTTCTTCTTTTGGTTTTTCAAGTCAGGGGTTTCTCTGTATTGCTTTGGAGCCTGTCCTGGAACTTGCTCTGTAGACCAGGCTGGACTCAAACTCACAGAGATCCACTTACCTCTGCCTCCCAAGTGCTGGGATTAAAGGCCTGCACCAACACCCAGCTAGCAGTGGACAATCTTGAGGGGCTCTTTCTGGCACCTTTGGAAAGTTCCAGAAGCAGATGGAGAACAGGTGGAGGGTACACCAGCACTTTGATCTGGGTCAGATGAAAGCAGTGCCATTGTCCTTCATTTCCTCACCAGTTACACAGAACCACCTGACCACAGTCAGGAATACCTCTCTGTGATTTCACTTTGTTGACACTCAGGAGCTACGCAAATTTAATATTGTTCTATTGATGTCAGACATGACAGAGACCACTAGAATAATAGTGCTGTGACAGACTGTCACCAACAAATCAAGCCCTTTAGTTCCCACGAGCAGGTGTCTAAGGTCATGGATGCTGAGAGTCCACAGGAGGTTGTGAGAGGGGAATGTTCAGGGGAAGCATCTCAGAAGTGGGTGGTGATGGCAGCTGGCACTTCTGGTATTGTCTTGGTGGTAATAATGACTGTGCTGATGCTGACAATGACTGTGCACAGGTGTAGTGGTGGAAAAACTTCAACATGTATGTATTCATGTGTGTATGCATGCATGTGTATGAAGGTATGTGTGTGTGTGTGTGTGTGTGTACATAGAAGTCAGAGGTCTAATTTTAGGTTTTGAGACAGTGTTTGTAAGGATGGAAAAATTTAGCCCAATTTTCCCTAGACTCTGCCCCCTAACAGTGAGTAGGCAAAAGGTCATTCTTGACTGTTTTACAACAGGGTGGGTTACTGACAACACCTGTGAGTAAATGAAAACAGGAAATGAGCCGTGCCACACTACCCAGGAGCCCTAGCGAAGGCAGACTTCCTGGGCAAAGTGCGGGCTTGGATAGTTCAAATTGATTGGCCCACACTGGATGCTATGAAATGATTGGTTTGTAATGCCTGGGCTTTGTTGTAACCCTATAAAAGCTGTCTGAACCCCGTACCCAGGGTTCCCAGTCCTGTACCCCACGTGGAGTATGGCTGCGGACCCCAGTGCACTGGAATATAAAAGACCTCATGCTTTTGCAGCAAGACCGCTTCTTGTGAGTGATTTGGGGGGGGGGGCACCTTTCCTGAGTCAGGGCGTGAGGGTCCATGCCCTCCGCAGGTCTTACAGGGCTCTCATTCAACCTGGAGCTCACCTATGTGTCTAGGCTTGGTAGGCCAGCAAGCTCTGGGGGTTCCCCTGTCCCTTTCTCTCCAGTGCTGGGATTACGGACATATGTCATGTCACACACACACACACACACACACACACACACACACACACACACACGTACTAGCCTAGGGATTGAACTCAGGTCCTCATGCTTGTACAAGAACCACTTTACCCTCCGAGCCATTTTCTCAGCCCCTGTATCCCATCCTTATTGAGCATATTGAATGCCTATTCTTGAATGTGGTGGCCATCTGTCTTCCTGATCACAGGTACTTAAATTGTGGCTGCCATCCCCTTCGGGAACAAATTTGGCAACAGAAAGAGGTTTCTGGATGTACAGCAACCAAAAATGAATTCAGAATCAAATGCATAATGAATTTTTTTTTTTTTTTTGCAGTGCCTGTCTATTCTGCGTCACAAAGCTCTTCTGAGCCTGCACGCTAACACACAGCATGCTCACTTGGCATGGGGTATACTGTCAGCCACACAATGCCAATAAACAATGCTTGAAACTCCTGGGCTCAGAGACTAGCGCATGCTACAAGCTTCAGTGTCTTCAATGGGCGTGCAAAGTTTTCTCTTTTTGTGTGTTTATAGGTGTGTTTGTGTGTGTTGCTAGAGGTTGATATTGATCTTTCTCGATTGCTTCCCCACTTTATTTTTATTTTCATTTTTTCTATTTTTGGGCTGTCCTGTTGAACCTATAGCTCACTGATTGGCTAGACTAGCTGGCCAGCCAGCTCCCAAGATGTCTGCCTCTCTAGTGCAGGGATTAAGTAAGCATATTGCCCCACCTAACTTCAGATGTAGGTGCTGGGATTAGAACTCAGGTTCTCACACTTGTGCAGCAAGTGTTTTTCTGACTGAGCCATTTTCCCAGTCCCAAAGTTTCCTGCTTTTGTAGAAATATAATGGTTGAATTATGGAAAACAGAGACTTTGGATATTTAAATACTTGTAACGGAGTATGGTTTTTCAGCCCGCCACCTGGTCTTGTCCCACCGCCGCACCAGTCCCAAATAATGCACAGAGACTCTGTACTTGATATTATGTTGTTGGCCAGGTGCTAGTTTCTTATCAGCTAGCTCTGTCTTAATTATTAACCCGTTTCTATGTATTTTCACGTGGTCTTACCAGAGAGAGGCGGCTGGCGATTCTGCCTTTTTCAGACTCTCCATCTTGACCCCTCCTTACTACTTCCTCTTTCCTCCTTGTCTCCTAGTCCCTCCTATCTTGCTTTCCTATTGGCCAACAGTGCTTTATTCATTAACCAGTATGAGAAACATATATACAGAATGGCATCTCCCATCAAATACTAGTCCTCAGCATCTAAGTATCAAATTAGTACATTTCTGGACTGTGTTGAGTTAGAATGTTTGATTGAAAACAAGTTGCTTTTTCTTTGTTTTTTTGTTTTTTGTTTTTTGAGTTGCTGACTTGAATTTCATTGAAAAATCATTCTATGAATTTTGGCCTGGGATTGGGGCAGAATTTCCAATAACTTCTGAAACACCTATAAACATGCCTTTGCCTTTGTCATTTTGTACTAGGTATTCATACAAAATGGCATTCTCTACATTGACATGTATGAAATCAAAATATTGACCAACTCTGAAAAACATTGGCAATGCCCCAAACCATACAGGATCAAATGTTCAGTCAAAATTTAATTCTTTTTTTTTTTATAAAAATAAACATACTCATCTCATTAGTGTATAAATTTTATATTTACTAGAGCATAAAATTATATGTGTACCAAAGAGTTGTTTTAAAATAAACGTGTTTCTGGTTTATTGTCAGTTTGTTTTCTGTTCCCATTGTATATACTCATATATCTGGGATCATGTAGAACTTTCTCTGGTGAGAAGAGGTGTGAGTATAAGCAGTTTAATAAACCCCAGATGAGATCCTGTAACAGGCCCTTGAACAAATCTCCAGTGTTCTGAGAGGTAGACGCCCAGCTATCATTAGAGCCGGCACAGGAGCTGTTCTCCATGGAGGAGGGTGGGGGTGACTGTCTGTAGTGAGGCAGAAGATTAAAGCAAGTCCTTCCTGAGAGGATCACAGAAAAGGAGCAAGGAGTGAGTGAGGAGAAAACATGTAGTGCTTGGACCAACTGCTTTCCACAGTCTGGGAAGCCCTTGAAGACACCATCTCCCTTGTGGAGGAGCTGCAGCCGACCCAGGAGCACTTCATCTGGGCAATTCAGGCTAGTGTTGTGCTTTATACTGCTCAGGACCGGAGGGCACATTCTTGTTCTCACGGAATGTGGGCCCACTGGGTCTTGGGTCTATAGATGATTTGCACAGGTGGGACAGCTCCTCCCCCACCCTCAACTTCAGGGGTTGGTGTCTAAGCACTGTCCCCAGGATGCTGAACAGGTGGCTCATCCCTGGGGTTGAGGAGTATCTGGGCACTGTCCCCAGGATGTTGAACAGGCTCATTCAAGAACTGGCCAGTGAGTTGGCTCAGAGGGTGTTACTGGTACAATCCTGATGTCCTGAGATTGATCCCTGGGAGCCTACAAGGTGAGAGGAGAGGAAAGACTCTTAAAAATTGTTCTCTGACATCCACATATGTGCCTACTTGCAGGTGTGAGTGTGAATGCCATGGTGAGGATGATGATAATGATAAAGAAAATATTAAAAAAAAAACCAAAATGAGTTAGGGGTGATCGTGCATGCCTATAATCCTAGCACTAAGGAAGCAGAGAGGCAAGAGGATCAGTAGTTCAAAGCTAACCTCAGCTACATAGTGAGTTGGAGATGATCTTGGGCTGCAGGAGACTGGAGACAAACTTGTCTTAAAAACAAATGAATTGATTGTGTGGCAGAAACCAGAAGCCTTGAACCAGACCAATGACTCTTCGCAATGAACACTTGCAATTAAAGATACGAGGACAAAGGGGTTTACTGAGTGACTCACAGTGTCACACTACAGCTTCCATGATGAGATTTTACTTTCTTTTTCTTTCCTTCCCCCCCCCCTTTTTTTTTGAATTTTATTTTATTATGGGTCAGGGAGGTCGCAAGGACAGAGGGTGGACACAAAAGGGAGGAGAGATGAATGGGATGGAGATGCATGATGTGAAAGACACAAAGAATCAATAAAAAGAAAGTTAAAAACCAAAACCCAGGGAAGCACCCGATACCTGCAAGACTGTATGTCATGTGGTCTGGGGAGGGCGGTGGTCTGGGGAAGGTGGTGACCTAGCAGACTGGTTCTCAGGATTAACCAGGCCTGCAAGCCCTATCCTTCCCAGTTGGGGTAACTTGTTAGGACAGGAGAGATTGGCAGGATTGCTGCAGGGCCTCCGGCCTTTCTCAGACAAGGAGAGAAGGAACAACTTTTCCTTTGAATAGGAATTGAGTTTTCCACGGAACGATGTTTAATAAGTTTCACTCAGGAAGTCTCTGTTACCAATAAAGACTTAACAAAGTTAATTAGACTAAACAGCAATTACCGTGTCTCCTCATTGTTCAATTATCTGCCGAACTGGTGTTTCCTGATTAATTTTCTGATTAAAATGTATTAAACAGAGAAGACCAGCAAAACAGCCCCAACAGGTTCTTTCCTAAAGAAAGAGGAAGCTGCTGTTGCCTGGATGGGGCAGTGGCACGAGGGGCCCTGGAGTGGCATTTTGCCTTCCCAGATAAAGGCCAAGGGAAGGTGAGTGTGCAAGGGAAGGTGAGTGTGCAAGGGAAGGTGAGTGTGCAAGGGAAGGTGAGTGTGCAAGGGAAGGTGAGTGTGCAAGGGAAGGTGAGTGTGCAAGGGAAGGTGAGTGTGCAAGGGAAAGTGAGTGTGCAAGGGCAGATGAGTGGCATCCTGTCTGCTTGCATGGCCCCAGATACCTGTCAGCACCACAACACAGAGTCTTTTCTCCCCAAACCTAGACCTTTTCCTAAACTGGAATGGCATTTGGGCAATTGTCACCAGGAGGCACATGGCATATATGTGGGGGGCATGCTAGGTCTTTCTTGTTAATCCCTAGCCACTTAAGGGTGTATTATAATCAGTTTCTTACCAACTCTTACCTGAACTCTTTCTTAGCATAACCCAATCCTGGCTAACTCCCCCCATCAGTGTGTCTTCCTTTACTCTGCAGCATGGCTTCTAACTACGCAGACAGGTCTCTCACTCAACTCCCAACCTCAAGCTCTGGACAGGTATTTGACACTGTCTGGAGGTGTGTGACACATCCTCCTTATGTTCCTACCTGACACAGCATTGTCACTCCCAGCCCTCCCTGCCCCCCTGGCTGGTAGCTGATGCCGTTGCCTTATACTTCATTGAGCTGTGGAAGCAATCAAACAAGAACTCCCATGTCTCCCCACCACAAATTGACAGACCTCCCATTACGATGGAAGATGTGTCTTTACTCTTAACAGAGGTGACCCCTCTGCTTGGTCCTGCACCTCCATTCTTCCTTACCTTCTCAAGGACTTTGTTGCTGAAAAGAGCCTCCACTCTCTTGCACGATCACTTTCTCTGCTCATTCTCATCAGCATACCAGATGCTGTGGTACCACTCACCTTCCTTGGGGAGGGGGAATCTTCTTTCCCAGCACACACATGCTAGAGATGTTTTGGAATATCACATGCATTTTGCAATACGAAAACAGTCAAATGGAGGTCCCTTCCTTTGACCCCATACCACAGCCCTGGCTTGCTCATCCCTCTGCCTTTCACAGCAAAACTCAAAGGCTATGATTGGATTCACAGCCTTCTTGTGCCACCCAAGCTATCCTCCATATACTTGAACTTGGCTTCATAATGCCATTGACAGGGCTCCTATGTGGTCAGCATCAGACCTCATGTTGCCTAGTTGGGTGCTTCCATCTCTTCATATCTTACTAAACTACTCATCAGCCACCATCACCAATCAGCCCATTGTTCCTACAGATGTATGCTCTCTCACCCTAGCTAGTTTCTCTCCCACCTTTTCTCAGTAGGATCTCACAGCCCCAGGGATGCTGAGCTTCCTTTGCTCTTACACACACACACACACACACACACACACACACACACACACACACACTATGATCTGGTAATATCCACAGCTTCCTTCTGTCAGCTAAATCATAAACATCCATCTCCTAACTGGAAGCTCTCCTTAGCTCTGAGGAGAACCTCTGCCTTGAACCTCAGCACTTTCAGTTAGATGTCTTAACAGGTATTTTTGAATAAGACCACTTGACGATGAACTAATGCCCTCCCTCAATGGCGCACTCCAAGTCTACTCCACCATGTTTTTAATGCTGTCAGTGTTTGCATTATTGTCCTGGCTAAAACGGCAGTGTCTCTTAGATTTCCTCTTCCTCTTATTTCATAGCTACTCAATTATTTATCAATCCATGAAACCCCCCATCACTCTACCAATCATTTACTATATGCATCCCATGGAAGCTCATTGTGTGTGTGCATTGGTGAGGTGAAGTAGTGGAGTGTGTGTGTGTGTGTGTGTGTGTGTGTGTGTGTGTGTGTATACTGTACACAGTTTCACATTTTGCACTTATTCATCTGAGTATTTTCATCTGAGTATTCCCTTCCTCCTTCACACTGAAAGCTTCATTTGGTTTTATGTCCCTAAATCCCAGCCCAGTAAATGTTTACCAAATAAATGAAGCTAATTATGGAAAAAGCAAGCACAGACAGTTGAAGAGAGGCAGAAGTAGACTAACCCAGGTTGGGGGATCTGGGAAGGCTTCCTGGGAGAGACGATTTCTGAGCTTAGATTTACTTCTTATTTTTTTACTTCCCCTTGTCCCAGATTGTGGGCTTTTTAAGAACAATGATCATGTCTCATTTTTAACTTGAACCAGTGAATAACATAGTGCCTGATATGTGTTAATTAACTCAATAAATTTTTTTCCTGCTTTTATTGTGGTAAATAAGATACACATAACAGAAAATTCACCTTCTCAGCCATTTTCAAGTGCACCATTCAGTGGTATTAAGTGCATCTGTATTGTTGGGTGGCTGCCCTCCATCCTTCTCTAGAACTCTTTCCATTGTACAGAACAAGCAAATATGTTTGAATGAATGTCTGAACCAGCCCTCCCCCATAACCCGACTCCTGCATACCATAGCTAGTTTTTAAGGCATTTAACAATCTAGTTGGCTATAGTGAGACCTTAACCCAGTGTATGAGGCAGGCAACATGACCTACAAAGCCACAAGAACAATCAGATGCAGACTGGACCATGAGGCCCACTGCTTGCTTTCTTATTTCTTACAACAAAGATGCCCCTCCCCCACACTCAGAGAGTGGGGAGGCTTTGTCTTACCATCTCTGCCTGGAGTTGAGATGCTAAATTGGTCCCTGATGTCTGAGCCTCAGGGCTCTCTATTGCTGGTTCCTTGTATGCTCATTCCCCCCCCCACTTCCTCCCTCCCTTTATGCTAACTGTGTAGGCATCTATCTCCCTTGCCAGATTACAAGTCCCTTTGAGGCCAGAGACCATGCTTTTAGCATGTTTGAATTCTCCAGTGCCTGCCACACTATGAGCAGGCATCAATAAAGGGTTGTTAAATAAATAAATAAATAAACCCCACAATGAACAATTTATCCTAATTAACTTCCCAGAAGTAGTTCCCTGAGGATGGACTCAATATGTGGGTTCTCCTACCTTCAAACATTCTCACCCTTTATTGGACTACATTCTAGTTATTAGGGTGTCTGCATAACTAAACCTGTACCCCAGTGACCCTCCTTGTTTCCTAGGTCCCTTCCTGGACATTTGAGTTTGGTTGGTTCCATTGGCTTTTGAAATCAGGGTCACAGTGTGACTGAGATATTGTCATGGGTAAGCAGAGAGGCCTCCTCATACACCCCTCAGATCTCAGCCAGCAGTCTTGGTACTTCTGAAGAAGACCCACACCTGGGCATAAGTTCAATGAGCAAGTATTCAAGCTTTATTCAATCAGGTGAGAAGGCCTGAGCAGCAGCCTCAGGAGTGGAGAGTGGACCCAGTTGGGTGGCATTAGCAAAGAGCTTTCTCTAGGATCTGGCATTAGAAGTCCTTTCTCCTCCAGTGAGTGACCTGAGGGGACGGTCTGGGGTAGTCCTCCCAGAAGAGGTGGAGGCTTCCTTAGAAGTCATTTGTGATGCTCAATTTTAATTGTCACCTGGACACAAGCTAGAGTCACCAGGAAAGAGTCTCAGTGAGGGACCATCTCTATGAGGTTAGCCTGTGGACATGCATGTGGATTGTCTTGATCACTTTAGTTGAAGAGTGGAGGATACTCGTCCTACGTGTGGGCAGCACATTCCGGTAGCTGGCCTAGACCGAAGAACAAGGAAGAAGGAAAGCCTTTGTCTACTCTGTTGCTGCTGCTGATTTCTTTACTGATATTAGCACCATCTTCAGACTTCTGATGTGGCTTGAAGGCCATGGTTCTCCAGGAATCCTCCTGGTTGTCAACATTAGACTGGCACTGCTGAGATGTCCTCCAGCCTTGGGGACTGTGCAGCCACTCCGTTCTTGACAGCCATTGTAGGACTAATCTAATAAATCCCCTTTCAGTATTTACTCATCTTGCTGGTCCCATGGCTCTAGAGAACACTGACTAATGCTCCATCATTACCCACAATTCAGCCTGTTACGATGAGATGCATTAGAAGAAGGAAATATAGAGAGGTGTAACTTCTAAAGTTGTCAAGGTTACTAGAACACAGGGTGATGATGTCTTGTGCTTGCTTCTCAAGGGAACACTTCCTCTGGGAAGTGAGGAGCCTGCTACGGCAGAACTTATCTTTTCCAGTCTTGTCCTATCTCTTGCCTAAATAGCTTGACTATCTCCCACTCAGCTGCTTACTTTCCTATTTATCTTTTAACCCTCACATCTGTTCTAACTGTAACAATAGGATAGCAAAAATGGTTGTAGACTAGGAACCCAGGGCAACCTGAGGTGCTCTACACACAGTGACCAAAGGTGAAATATGCACTATGGTCTTGACTGTGAGGGGCCACTTTTGCCCTGGTAATCTTGGCATCAGAGGCCTGCAATGTGTTGGCCTCCTTTCTTTCCTGTTGTCAAGTTTAGACCCACTCTTGATTCTTAGCATCCTGGAGGGAAGACAGATGACCCTAGTTTCAATGCCTGTGAGTGGAATTGGAGAAGGGCTGAGAGTAGATGTAGCTTACTGCTTAGCAAAGAGCATCCTTTGAGCTTTCTTGCCCAAATATAAGGAAAAAGACAGGACATCCAGGAAACAGCAGCACCCACATTTCTGTGGATCAATAGTCTCATTTAGTGGGATAATGATCCAAAATGCTGGCCATAAACTTGAGCCTCAGGTATGCCCTTAGGAGGTGGGAACAGGGTGAGTAGCAAAGTGTATACACTCCTTCCCTCTCTCAAGAACCTAATATCCCTTTTTCCAGCGGTTCTGGGGTAATATCAGTTCTGGGAAGGGGAATTACAAAGAGTGCTCTTGGGGGCTGCAGAGATGGCTCAATGATTAAGAACACAGGCTGTTCCTCCAGAAGATCTGAGTTCAATTTCCAGCACCCACAGAGCAGCTAGCAATTATCTGTTAGCTCCAGTCCCAGAGGATTCTGATGCCCTCTTCTGGTCTTCTCAGGCATTGCAGACATACCCTCACACAAAACATTCAAACAAGATAAAATAAAATTAAATCTTTTTTTTTTTTTTTTTTTTTTTTTTTAAGACACTTCCCTTTGAGACAAGGTTTCTCTGTGTAGCTCTGACTGTCCTGGAATTCTCTTTGTAGACCAGGCTGGCCTCAAACTCACAGAGATCGATCTACCTGCTTCTGGCTGGGATTAAAGGCATGTACCGCCACATCTGTCAAAGAAGAGCCTTCTTATAGGGCCTTCTTCTACTGCAGAGACTCACCCAGTTTTGAACAGATGCCTACGGTTTTAAACTGAAATCAATCCCTAACTTTGTACCCCTGGTATTCAGGGCCTCCTTTGCAGATGCTCTCTCTCTCTCTCTCTCTCTCTCTCTCTCTCTCTCTCTCTCTCTCTCTCTCTCTCTGCCCCCACCCCCTGCTCAGACTGTTCTTGAATATGGAAAACCTTATCTCTGAGCCCAGGACCTGTAAGCTTCTTTGTCTCCTTCCATTTCTTTACTTGTGCTTGCTCTCTATGCCTCCTGTGCTTGGACTTGCTTGGACACTGCCTGGCTACTTCTTAGCCTGTCTCCAGATCCTAGGGGTACAACCAGCAAGGCCTGGCCTGGCAGGGAGCTTCGGATGGTCTCATTGCCCAACACCGCCTCATCCTAGCTCTGTGCTGAGTCTCCCAGTTCTGGGCCCTCCTCGTGCCACTGCCACCTCTGCCCTTGTTTCAGATTCCTCTTCCAATCGATCGCGCAGAGCCACTAACTAGCTTTCGACACCACGGCTTCGCTAGTGATCGTTGCTGCTCAGCTTAGTGTCACCCAGACAGCAGCTTGAAATAATGAAAAGCTTTGTTTTTTCACTGTTATTGACTTACTATCAGTCAGTAGTCCCCAGGGAGAAAATATTTAAGAGTGGACCAGACTATAATAGGAGAGGGTAGTAATGGCCCTTGCTAAACAGAGTAAAATATGATTGCTGCTGTTATTTCATGCTAGCGCCTGCATAATCCAATGGCTCTCAGCTAACCTGGACACATCTTCTCTGGCCACAGTCATTTTGGGCAAATTTTTTTTCAAAGACTGGTTTGACAAGTATAAACAAAGATGATAATTTTTCTTAAGCCCCCCCCCCCCCGACACAGGGTTTCTCTGTATTGCTTTGGAGCCTATCTTAGAACTAGCTCTGTAGACCCCACTGGCCCCAAACTCACAGAAATCCGCTTGCCTCTGCCTCCTGAGTGCTGGGATTGGAGGCTTGTGCCACCAACGCCCGGCTCTTAAGGACCATTTTTTAGGGTGTAAGTATGTTTCTTTGTGTGTGTGTGTGTGTGTGTGTGTGTGTGTGTGTGTGTGTGTGTGTGTGTGCATGTGGACGACAGAGGTTGATGTCAGGTGTCTTTCTCAATCACTCTACACCTTATTTTTTAAAAAGTCTCTTAGCACGTTGATTTTTTAGATTAGTTGGCCAATAAACCCTGGGACCTGCCTCCCACTCACCCCTCTGCCAGTGCTAGGGTTAGAGATGTGTGTTGCACTGCCTGGCTTCTTGCCTGGGCAGTGGAGGTCTGGGCTTTTGTTCTCATGCCTGTTTTACCACTCCATTTCTCCACATCCCCAAAGTTGAATATTTTTAAAAAAGAGGGCTGGTGATATGGCTTAGCAGTTAATGGCACTTGTCACTAAGCCTGACAACCCAAGTTTGATCTCCAGGACCCACACAGTGGAAGGAGACAATGGACTCCCATACACTGTCCTTTGACCTCTGTCTGCACACTGGCATGCGTGCTCCTTACCTATAAATAAGTGTAATAAAAGCTCAACGAGTGACGATTTTATCTGCACATTCTTCCGCTCAGGTTCATGCTTGCACGTGTTTACACAGCCACTTATTCTCCCAGACATACTTTAAGTGCTAAGTGCGTCCCAGACACTGGGTTGGATGTCCAACATTCAGTTGTCAATAAATAGGGATCTCAGCTTCTAGAAACAATCATGGCAGAAAAGCAAGTGGACCATGTAGTGTTGTGGGTGTGGCAGGCAACCTCTGTGGCGCTTCTGGAAGGTCTCTGCCTCTGTCTGTCTGTCATGCCCCAATGTGATGCCCACTCTTGGGTTCAGGTGTGATCCAAAGAAGAGGCTCTAACAAATAAAGTGCAGCAAACACCATAGGATGCCTCTCTGAGATGAGATGTTGGAGAGTCTCTGGCATCTGTCTCAGGCTACCAAGCAAGTTCCTCTCATTTGCTCTGCGAGAAGCCCGCTGCCTTATTGAGAGCTCTCCTGTGGAGAGACCTGTTTGTCAAAGAACTGGTGTCTGGCCAGTAGCCAGCAAGGACCTTAGGCCTGCCAATCACCACATGAATGAGCCTGCAAGTGGATCTCCTGAGGCCCATCCACAGCCATGCAGGTGAAATGGAGTCCTACCCTCTCTGGTGTGGCATATAGCACTCTGAGCCAGGCCCTGAGCTCAGCCACACCTGGGATGGTTGATGCACAGAAACTGAGTTAATAAATGTTTATTGCTTGAAACCCCTTGACTTTGGGGTGAACTGTTATGCAGCAATAGCTAACCGAAGCAACAAGGTACTTTGTTGGAGAGATAAATCAGACACACAGAGGCCTCAATCAAATCAGTAGGGGGAAGGTTTCCCCGAGAAAGGATGGATTCTTTTCCTAGAGAAGGGGGTTACAGATAATTGATGCTTACCCACCCTCTATTTCTCTTTCTGTTATCAGTGTTGCACAAATCTTGCAGCCCATCCTCTAGAGTCTTTCACAGTTTGTGAAGAATCAGAGGCCATCCCTTCATGCCATATGCCACCGGTCACAGATGGAGGAGATGCTGGTGGGCTCCCTTCTGGTTCTCACATTCCTCTGTCAGCTGCAGTGGACAGATTGTAACCTGAGTAGCTCGTCCAGATCACTGGGTCCCAATCTAGTTGCCCTCACCCTGCTCCCAATCCCAGAAGGAGCCTTCGATACTCCATTTTCTGTTTGAGAAGTCTCTGCTCAACACAGCTCTGCACATCTCCCTGTGCCCTCCTCAATTAAAAGTGACACAAAAGTAAAGGAGACACACAGCTCTTTGAAAAAGATCCAGATCCAAACTTTTTAATGAAGACAGAATATAAAGAGCTTGTCTTATCTCTCCGACGTGACTCCCATGTGCTGTAATCAAGCAGAATTAATTAAAAGCAATCAAGTGGCGAGTTGGCATGGGGGCCTGCGGCTCCAGTCTTTCATCTTAGCCACATGAGTGCTGTCCCCAAGAGGTGTCTGTGCATGCTTCAGGCGAGAGAGGGGTGGGCTTAGTGCTGGGAGGGGAACCAGCTCACCCAACAAGCCTTCTGTGCCACGGTATGACCTGGGATGCTGGAGGGTATCCCTCAGACACCTGTCTGCATCACTGCAGTGAATGCTGGACCACTCAGCCTGTGGACTTCTGGGCTCAATACTTATTTCATGTAGGGGATGTCCTGTGTGTTACAGGAGTGCTTGTTCTGAGTATGATAACCCCAAGTGGCTCTAGACATTGTCTATAGGTGGACCAAATTGCTCCCCTTTGGAAAACACTGGTCCAGACTGGTTTCCTTCAGTAACAGTATTTTGGTTACCTGGACTTGGATTAACACCTTTTTCAATTTTTATTTTTATTTTGCATATCAATCCAGTTCCCTCTTCCTCCCTCCCTCTGTCCCTCCGTCCCTCCATCCCTCCCTCCCTCCCTCCTTCCTTCCCTCTCTCCTCAACTCACATGCACCCCGACCACCCTCCCCCCCACTCCACATGTAGGGTGATGCCATCCAGGAGGGGTCATGTAAATCTGTCAAGTCATTTGAAGCTGACCTGAACAAGGAGGAGCTAATGGGCCCCCAGACTGATAGCTGGGAATCCAGCATGGGACTGACTCAGACACCCTGAACATGGGTCTCAGTAGTCTAAGGGACCTCAGACAGTGGAAACAGGATGTATTCCTGGTGCACAAAAGGACATTGCGGGCACATCCCCCACGGAGGGATACTCCCTTAACTTAGAGACAGGATCAACACATTTTAAACTCTGTGGCTTTTGGAACAAAGACTCCTTGGTCTATAGCTTCTTGGAAAATGCTATGACCTTGGAGGGGCTGAGGAACTAGCCCTTTAGAATCAAGAAATGGGATGGATATCACCAATCACAGGTGTGTGTGTGTGTGTGTGTGTGTGTGTGTGTGTGTCTGTGTGTGTGATTTTTTTCTGGAGGTGTTTACAGGGTATAGGACTCCTCATCCATACCAGGCTTTGCCCTGCATTGCACAGCCTCTCCCAGTGTCAGCCACCTCCCTGCACTATGACGTTTTCGATGGAGAGTGGTGAGCAGGGGTGAGGTTGTTGGACAGCGTCCATCCCAGTTTAGGGTGTTTGTCCTCTAGTCTGCTGTTGTCTCTTTGCTCAAAATATCTTATCTATACCTGATAGACATGAGATCTCCTGGGCTTTTCTGCACCGACAGTCTGAGCTGGACAGCCACATCTTTGTCCAGCAATAGCCAATTAGAAGAGCAAAATTGTATCCTACATAGCAAGCAGGGGAAAGTGAGAAGGTGTGATGGCAGGCACCTGGGGAGTGCCATTTTCACCCAGTGGTCTTGTTATTAAAGAATGACAGAGAGGTGAAACATCACTTAATGCAGGTTGGCAGGGGTGGAATCATCAGTTGGTCCTGAAGAACAAAGGGGCAGAGTCTTCAGCTGAGCATTTTTGGAACTTGTTCAGGGGAGGGGGCTATTGCTGCTCATGACTGTCTTTTCAGCCTCACCATCTACGGATACCTACAGGATGCAGGAGGCATGGAATTATCCTTCCTGGATAGGAACAAGGAACGATGGTTTAGGAAGTGGACATTCTGAGCTTTCAGAACCCTGTTACGTTCTAGGCCCGGGACCCATGTTTCATTTTCCCTGGGAGACAGGCGAGAACCAGGAAGAAGCTGGGGCTGGGAGCCTAATCCGGTCATCTGACTCCAACATTTCTGACCTGTCATCTTTCTCAGCTCCTTCTCAGCCAGAAGGGTGGACTCTAGGATGTGAGCCTCAGGGCAATCCAGACAAGGCTGATTGATAGCTGTGTTCTGGGGCTCTAGCTCCAGAGGAAACAACAATGTGCAGGCTACTTCTGGTACTGGCTAGGTTTCCTTGGTGTGTGTGTGTGTGTGTGTGTGTGTGTGTGTGTGTGTTCATAAGTGTATAAATATAACCTACTCAGCCCATATAATGTTACTTGTATGCAAACATTCTGTTCCTCCTACTCTTACAATCTTTCCACCCTGTTTTCTGTAATGATCCCTGATCCTTGGATGGAGGAGTTTTGTTGTAGATTTACCAGCTGGGACCAGGTTCCACGACTTCACATTTTGATTAGTTGTGGTTTTCTGTAAGGGTCTGCAACTACTGCAGAGACATTTCCTTGGTGAGGGCAAGACCCTCACTTCTCTGTGAGGATAAGGATAAATATTTAGCATGTAGTTAGGGGCTAGGCTGGTGTAGCAAAGTGGTGGTTTTAAGTTCACCTCCAAGGCCCATGACTTCAATAGCCTCACGTAGTAGTCGACTAAGTTTCCAGTCCCAGGCATGTTTTTCTTTCCCTGAGAGAACTTTAATTCTAATCAAAGAGAGCTGGTGGTTACCACCAAGGTATACGTGCCATTCCTGAACGCAAAATAATAATTCCAATAAGAGCTATCATCCCATGTTGATCATTGTCATAGTTCATAGGCATCATAGGTTGACAGGACTATTGTTTGCTTCCCTCCTTTAGAAGCTAAATGATGTCTTCTGGTATGATGGAAAGAGGCTTTCAGGATGCCAGCTTGCAGGTCTATGGGTCCTGTGTCCAAAATGCATGCTATCTTCATCAATAGGACTTACCTTCCATCTCTGGGTAGCCAAGGGCAACATCAATAGCCTACAGTGTTTTGGGAGCATTTGGGACAACTCTAACCAACAACTCAAAAGAAGATTTCTCATTCCTGGTGTTAGAGCTTTTGTTAGACAGTCTATGGTTCTTGTGGGTAGATCCTTGTCAGCTCAGATGGGGAATTTTTATTGAAACCAAATACGTATATTTACACTGTCTTACCTTTTTTGTAGCTAGATAATAGAATGATTTCTTATTACTTTTTCAGATATTCTTACTCTTCTTTTGCCTCCCTTCTTTTGTGTTTATCTCCTTCCCCCTCCCCAATTAAAGCATCTCTCAGGGCTTTAAGAGTTATTTTGCTGTTATAGTGTGTGTGTGTGTGTGTGTGTGTGTGATTGAATACATGTGGAGGTCACATGAACACATGTGCATAAGTCTGTTATCTTTTTCTACTGTTTTGGTTCCAGGAATCCAGGAATCAAAATCAGGTCATCAGAACCATCTCAATGGCTCCTAAAATGTGTATTTCCAGAAAGAAATTCAGCTCAAAAGTTACTTCCAACTTGTATATCTCTGGTCAGCTACCCAAAAGATGTGCTCTTACCGTTGTTCTGGAACCTGTGAATCTGGCCTTACTAAAAATAGGGATAGTGTGTGTGTGATTAAGGGTCTTAGGATGAGATTATCTTGTTAAGCCTCTAGTTTCATGATAAGTGATGCTGTAAAAGACAGATGAAGGAAAGATGCAGATAGAGAAGAGGAGACCATGTAGAGACAAGGGCAGGAGTGGGAGTGATGCAGCTATGAGCCAAGGGATGCTTGCACAAGAAGGGAGCTTCCTTTGTGCCTCTGAAGGGACCAGAGCCTTTCAAATGCCTTGAACCAAGACTTCTGGCTTCTAAGACTGTGTATAAATACAGTTTCATTGATTTAAGCCACCCATCTCATGGTGAAGTGTTACCACACTTCCAATAAATGAATTTAAATTATACATGAAGTGATAATTTTGCACTGTTCCATATATGTCCATGGTTAGGGTGTCTGGTGTATCCGGGCTTTCTCCAAACTACCACTTACACAGGGAAGCTCAGAGAATTCAGGGATGTTCAGGTCTAAAGATGAGAGTGTTTCCCCAAGGGCTTGAAAGCATACAACAAACGAACAAATGTGTTTGAAAATATTTGTGTTATATGCTGGGCGAGAGATGGGTTAGAGGGAGCAACAGTCCTGTTACCTTCACCTAGCTCCAAGGTGTTGGTGCAAGGCAAGCAGGCTTAGGATGGAAAACCCGTTGGTTGTTGAAGCTCCTCCAGCATTTGAATTTTTATTTGTCCTCAAGGTCTCCCAGCTAGTGGCCTATTTCCATGAAAGTCATCACAGATTTTTTTTTTCTAATCAGGTCAATTAAATTCAGCTCCCCCCTCCCCCTTGCAGAATCCTGGAGAGACTTGAGGTCAGTGACTTCAAACCCAGCCCAGGCTAATGACTTTGGGATCCTCGGGCCCTCCAGGCAGCACAAAGACAATTAACCAATGTTGGTGACATTCATTCTGCTTGTGTTGACAAACAGAAACAGAAGCAGCTTTTTGGGTCTGGGGCAGAAGCCAGAACAGAGTCAATACTTTAGTTTACACTGAGAGTGGAAACAATTTGTGGGTAGAGCCAGGATGCCCATGGCTTCTCCACACTTCAGACACCAGGCTGTGTTCTCTTGTTAGGGCTCTTGATTCCCCTGGATTCATTTGTCACCTGGGTCACTTGGATAACTACTAACTGTTCTCTGCACTTATGGTCTTTACCATCCCCCAGAGCACCGTCTCTGGCACCAGGTGATTAAGACTCCACACTGCATCTTACAGCCTATATGCCTATCTCTAAAGCCTTCAGCCGATAGCCAATCTTGTCCTCTAGCCTTCTCTGTCATCTTCTGCTTTTTCACATGGGCCAGAGCTGACTTCTGCCAGATCTTATCTGAGACCTTCCTACTATCTTTGTCTTGATGTCTTTGCCCAGGACATCTTCCCATCTCATCTCTGCTTATGCTTTGAGAGACTTTGTAGTGTGTTCATTAAGTGTGCACAGCCCTGGAATCGGCCTCTTTGGTTCATATTCTGCCTCTGTCAGTTACATGAGAGAAGACATACCCATCGCTTAGCTTGGAGCCTGACACAGATAGATGTTTAATAATGTATGCTGTGACAGTATTTCCTCATAGCACTTCCTCCCACTTTTCATCATTCACCTCTTTCATGAAGTCGCTCCCAAGTTACATGAGCCTTGTCCTCCCTGACTGTGGTAGTCTCAATGTAATTGGCCCCCATAATCTCATAGGGAGTGGCACTATTAGGAAGTGTGGCTTTGTTGGAGTGGGTAGGGCTTTATTGGAAGAAGTGTGTCTCTGTGGGAGAGAGCTTTGAGGTTTCCTATGCTCAGGCTACTACCCAGTGTTTCAGTCGATTTCCTGTTGCCTGCAAGATATAGGACTCTCAGCTACTCATCTAGTACCATGTCTGCCTGTAAGTGGCCATTCTCCCCACCACGATGATAATGGACTGAACCTCTAATACTCTAAGTGAGCTACTCTAATGAAATGCTTTCATTTATAAGAGTTGTCATGGTCATGGTGTCTCTTCATAGCAATAGTAACCCTAACTAAGGCACTGACTATCACTTTCAAGTAATAGAACCTTCCTAATGGATTCAGTCCTGTTATGGTGTTTGGCCTCATGGGTGGGATAGCATTTTCTGCCTTTCTTTGGCCCAGTGTTCAACATGATGTATTGAGTTTCTTTTCTATTCCTCCAGCAGTATCTGGAAACCCTGTTATGATGTGCCAGGTCATGTGACTAATTTTCTACCCTGGTGGGCAAGGCACAGGCTTTGCTCCACTATCATAAAGTCATTGTCTGGGGATAGACACTGGGAACCAGACTGGGATGTGTTTGAATAGGGGAGGGCAGGGCCCAGAGAGAAACCCAAAGCCCAAAGGAAAGACTGTGATTCTAAGTTGGAAGTTTAGGGACTGCTTTCCAGAGGAAGTCCCCCAGAGCACTGTCTCTAGCACCAGGTGATCAAGACTCCACACCACATGAGTCCAGACTAAGTTGAGACTCATGAGACCCAAAAAACCCCAGCAAACTTTAACCAGGCGGCAGGGGAGGGGGTAAAGGAGGAAAAGAATGTTTTTTGTATTGGGGACTGCAGGCAGAAAGATGAGGTGAGAGAGGGGATGGCGTATTGGAAAGATGAGAGGACAAGAGAGGAACTGGGGGGGGGAGAGGAAAGGATGGAAAAAGGGAAACGTGTGGGTTTGAGTGATTTCAGCATACGCACATGTGGGTATTGGAGTGGGAATTTAAGAGGAGGCCAGAGAAGCTGGCAGGGGCCAGGGTGTACAGGGGTTTATAAGTCACGTTAAATTTGCACATCACAGGAATGGAGTAAATGTTTGTTGAGGAAGAAAGAGGAGTGAGAAATCAGGCTGCACGGGAAGAGGTTGGTTTTCTTGTCTCATCACAGTATCTGCCCTGCTTGTTTCCTCCCCTCCTGTCTTGGGGATGGACTCTGTCTCCCATCTTCAGCTGTTACTTGAGGTCCCATTGTCAGTGGACAAGCGACTTAAGCTAGTAGCCAGTGTCTTCAGGATGCTCTCTGTCCTGTCTGTGTGATTGGTCTTTTACATAAAGATCTCTTGACTACTGGTTTAGCTTAAGATGGCTTCACATCCTGGAACAATTTAATCTGGATCTCTGTCTATGTACTCCAGCATCTACCTCAAACATTTGCAGAATGTCTCCTGAACCCCAATGATGTGCTAGGACCTAGACTCCCAGTTTGAGTGAAGCCACCATGGTTCCAATATTGATGGCAAATGTGAGAGATGACTCTTCAATATATTCACATGGCTGTAACTGGCGAAAGAAAAGGATGAGATTCTGTGTCACTAACAAAATGACAGGCATTATGTGGCTGTGACAGGTGCCTTCATATGGCTCCCCCAGGCCACCCCCTCCTGCTATTCTGTCTTGGTGTCTGACCCCCTCCTTAACACCACACTTTCATAGGGTTCACCCAAAGGGGCATCTCAGCAGGAGATATGAAGTTGAGAGGTGACGTTGGCTGTTTATTGTCCTAGCTTCATCCGTGCTGGGTCATCCTGGGATGGTTGTGTCTATTGTCCTGCTGTTCCATTCCTCCATCCCTAGGCTGGTCCTGTTCTGTCCCTTGTGGTCTCTCTTCAGCTCATCCTGCACCTTCATGAAGAGTCCTTTCATCTGCCCCCGAGAATCATCTGAGTGTGCCATGGATCCCTGTCAGATCCTGAGGGATACAGATGGCAACAGAAATTCTTTCTGAGGAAGTGACATTTAAGTTAGACTGTGGGATGGGAGGGTGCCAGGAGTATGAGGAACTGGGGAGGGGAGACAGTCCAGGCAGAAGGAAGTCACATGCAGAGACTCCAGGGTGGGAAGAGCCTGTCATCCTGTTGAAGAGCAGAGAGGTGAGCAGAGCATGGAGGGCTGTGTGCAGGGGAGGTGGCAGCGAGGGGAGGGTTCGAGAGTAGGCTGGGCAGAGCAGCAGGAGATGTTTTGAGCTGAGTGAAGACCCTGAATTTCATCCCTGCTCCAAAGCCACACAGCAGAGGAAAATGTGGGCTTGCTTTTCCCTGTCACCTCTCTCCTGAGAATGGCCCCTACCAGAGATAAGAACACTGACAGTTTCAGGTAGGATTCCAAGTGCATTGTGTGCATCTGTGCAACCCTTCAATGGCTGCACAGGGAAGATATTTTTGTACACATTTTCAGATAAAAACCCAAGATTCGGAGAGATGAACATATATACCCAAATTCCACAGATCAAAATAGGGACAGCTGGGATTTGAAATTCATCTCAAGCAGCGATCTTATTTCTTCTCTCTGTGTTTGGAGACAGAGCCTCCCTGTGTAGATCATGTTGGCCTTCATCTCCCAATCTCCCTGCTTTGACTTTTTTGAGTGATGGGATTACAGGCATGTGCCACCATGCACAGCTTGGGAACTTAGCCTAAACACTTGCTATTCATCTACCTACCATTGAAGTGGTCTCTTATCTTGAATAACTCCAACCCAGGGCTTTCTAGACCTGTCAATCACTTCTGGTGGTTTCTTATGCCTATTAATTGTTTAATACATTATACATGTGTATTCTGCCTCTTCAAATGGGATACAGATTTCTTAAAGACATGGATGGAGCCTTCTAATTCTCTATGATCTGTGGAAACTTGGGAAATGGAAGGTACTGAGATAGTAAGTACCAAGTGTTTTGGGCTGCTCATTTTATATGGGACAGGGGATCTAAAGTAGTATTGCCTGGCATTTAACATGGTGCCCCATCACTAATGCCAGGGGAAAAGAATGAAGGAAATTGGTTGGTTTGAAGCTCACTGTCAACCCCAGATCAAACACAACACCACTGAATCACTGTACCAGGTTGTCTCCTTGGTGCCTACTGTCTGGGATCCTGTCTTAACCTACAGCACTAAAGAGCAAATTGGGAGAGAACAAGATTGCTTTTCTAGATGTCAGTTTTACACCATCATTTAATAAGCCCACAGACATCTTCCAGTTTCAGGATGCTCTCTTTTATGTTCAGCAGCATCTCTTCTTGGGGTAATGAGTTCTGTATATTGGCTCCCTGCTGTGGGAAGGAGCACTTCCCATTATTGACACTGAATTTACCTCCTGCCAATTCCAAGTTTCACTGTCTTCCTTCTCTTCCTGCCTTTATCATCCCCTGGGACAAGGACCTGAGAACAGGCAAGCAATTTTGGTCCACCCTGTATCATCCTAGTCTTCATCTCAAGACCTGTTGATTCTTCTGCTCTCATTTTCCTTCTAGCTCCTCCTTTAATGTCTCCTCTTGGCATAGTGAATATAATAGAATGACTTCCTCTACACCCCAAAGCTTCCTTGAAAAAAAAAAAAAAGAGGCAACCTAGACCTCATTGAAATCACAGGTAGCTGAAGCTTAATTCCCCCATTGAAGCATACAACTTCCCTCTTATTCTCTGGCTCCTGTGGAACCAAGAATATGAGGTTGCTGAATGAGATGTTGGCCTGAACCCATTTCATTTCTGTCCTTTGTGTAGGTGGCTGCCAGGTGTTTTTTTTTTTTTTTTTTTTTTTTTTTGCACATTAGAAGTTTGTTTTCCATCTTGTTTCCTGTTTGAGGCATTTGGATGATAGGAGATGTTTTAGGTAGACTATGGTCTTGATGCTGATGGTTGGGCCCCAGGCCCTGTTTATTCTGTTTTATATTTGTTTATGTGTGTCTCTGAGAGTGTGTGAGTGTGGGTGCATGTGTGGAAAGTTGGAAGATAATCCATAGGAATCTGTTCTTGTCTTCCACTATGTGTATTCCAGGGATCAGATTCAACTTGTTAGGCTTAGAGGCAAGGACCTGCATCCACTGAGCCATCTCTGGACTCCAAGGCATTGTGCTAAGCACAAACTACAGTAAGCAATACATTACTCCTGTCTATTTTGGTGACTGCATCAGTGTTATTGCACGTGTGTGTGTGTGTGTGTGTGTGTGTGTGTGTGTGTGTATGTTTGTGTGTGTATGTGTATGCGTGTGTACTTAACTGAGTATTGCATGCTATCTTTACAGTGCTCTGCTTTAGTCTGTCCTCTTTCTTGGAACTATGCTCTATCACTGAGCCTTACTCCATGTCCCTTCTGCTCCAGATTTATTCCCTTAGGTCAATTCTCCATCCCTGAAAAAATCACCAAGAGCATAGGGTGAAAGAAGAGGCTGCTTCCTAGGTCAGGTGGGTAGGCAGTGTGGTAAATCTTGTAGAGAGTGTACAGTTCGTGAATTTCTTGGTTAAGAAACACATACCTGGAATGCTAACTTTCCCTTTGTTGCTTTATATTGGAGTGTTATTGCTACAGACATGCTCATATTAAAATCTCATGGGTGGTGGCATGTTGAGTTGGTTCAGAGATTTAGAGTACTTGCTGCTCTGGCAGAGGTCCTGGGTTCAATTCCCACCACCACATGATGGTTTACAGTCATATATAACACCAGTTGCAGGGGACCCTGCACTTTATTCTGGCCTCCTGGGGTACAAGGCATGCCCATGGTGCACATACATACATGAAGCAAAACATTCATACATATGAAAAGCAAGCAAGCAAGCAAGCAAGCAAGCAAGCAAGCAAGCAAGCAAGCAAGCAAGCAAACAAACAAACATCTCACTGTGGCATTAGCAGTTTCGAGGCCTGGGTGTGCCTGAGGGTTCTATGGGAAGGCTTAACCCAGACATTGAGACAAGGCAACTTCCACCTCTCACCTCCTGCCCTTCATTCCCTTCCAGGTCAGGTGAATGGAGTGCTGGGTGAGAGCTGCTTGGGTGATTTTAAAGCAGAATCAGGGAGACCCATCATCACTCGACCTCTCAACACGTCACACTGTCACTTCATCTTCCTCACTTGGTCTTTAGCTCCAGGAACTTTAGCTCCAGGTGAATGGGGGCTCAGAAGCCTCACTAAATCCTCATGGAGAAGAATATTGACTCAGAAACGCTGATCTGTATTGTTGGGTTTTTGTTTTTAATTACTTTATTGTATTTTTAGTATTGAATTCCATTTCCCAGTCTCAAGTGCATGCTTGGTTGATGCTGGAGTTATAGGGCTTGCTTAAACTCATTTATTAATCTATCCATGTCTTCACTTGCTCATCAACTTCCTTATCTACTCATTCATTCATTCACTCACTCACTTATTCCTTTGCCCATTACAATTACATCTATCTCTTTATCATGCTATTCATGGATTTATTCATCGCTCCTATTTACTTAGTCATCCAACCATCCATCTACCTATCTACTTACTCATCCATCCATCCTTCCTTCCAGCCCTTTGTTCTCTCATTCATCCTTTGGCAATATCCATTTCTCAGACATTTTCTGATATTAGGGATGAAGGTCTGGAAAGGCATAGGCTGAGGCACCCACTGAGGGGTGCATTGGAGGCTGAACTTACTTGTTATTTGGGAGAGAATCCTAGAATTTTGCTTCTTTTGTGATCAGATGCTGTGGCTTTTAGTGAGAAATATCTTACTATGATATTGGAAAACCTTTACAGGCTATGGGTTCTCTGGGGACCAGACTAGTCAGTCTCCTTTGTACCAAGGGAGTTGCTCTTTAGAACAAGCTGATGGAGGGGAATGAGAGGAGATGGCATTGAATGCCCCTTAGAGGGAAGGCTTCTTACAATGTAACTTTAAATAATAGTAATAAAAACATGCCAAGAAAGAACAAGATGGGCGATTAGAGAAAGGCTGAAAACAAGCTGTTGCCATAAACACTGGACACAAGTGAATACAAATACTACCTTCCTGGGCCAGTAATAACGGTGTAAAGGTACCTGCTGCCAACTCTCATTACCTGGGTTTTGTAAGGAGTAAGGTTTTTCCACCCACCACTGGTCTTGTCCCGCCACTGCACCAGCCCCAAATAATACACAGAGAGACACTGTATTTGATATAATGCTGTTGGCCAGGTACTAGTTTCTTATCGGCTAGCTCTGTCTTAAGTATTAACCCATTTCTGTTAATCTAAGTACTTCCATGTGGTTTCATCTTCCCGGGAAGTGGGCTGGCATTGGTCTCCCCAGTCTCTCCATGTTGACTCCTCCTTACTACTTCCTGGAATCCTCCTTGTCTCCTAGCCCTGCCTATCTTGATTTCCTATTGGCCAACAGTGCTTTATTCATTAACCAGTATGAGAAACATATTTACAGAATGACATCTCCCATCAGGGTCTGATTCCCAAGATTCACATGTGTGGTGATATTCTGTTTGTGCTTTAACAAATAAAGCTTGCCTGAAGATCAGAGTGCAGAGCTAGCCCCTAGCAATGCCCCTAGTTAGCAATAGAGGCCAGGCAGTGGTGGCACACACATTTAATCCCAACACGTGGGAGGCAGAGGCAGGGGGAATCTCTGTGAGTTCAAGGCCACCTTGAGCTACACAAAATTCCAGTCTAAAAGAGAAACAGAGCCAGGTAGTGATGACTCTCATCTTTAATCCCAGTACTTGGAAGTCACACAGCTTTTATCCCAGCACTAGGGAGGTGGAAACAGCAGTAATATGGCTAGGCAGAGAGAAGAATATAAGGCAGGAGGAGACAGGATCACCCATTCAGTCTGAGGATTCAGTAGAGGTAAGAACCAGTGGCTGGCTGCTCTCCTTCTTTGATCTTTCTACATTTACTCCTATATCTGATTTGAGGTTTTTATTAATAAGACCAATTAGAATTCATACTAACCACATGATGGGTCCAACTTCCAGGAGTTTTCCTCTGACTTTCACATGTGCACAGTAGCAGGCATAGGCTACACAGACACACAGATAGATTCACACGGGCACACATGTATGCACACACACACTGAATGGACCTGAGTTAAACACCATAAATCTTGGACAGGTCAAATACAAGGTGGGCCACTTGGAGAGGCAGATAGGTAGATTGGAATTACCATCAATGTTCTGTGGCTACAAACCCTGGACATGCATCAACGGCTGGAGGGTCTTGGGGACAGGCCGGTTGCAGGGTTCAGAGCAGGGTAAACCCTTCCTTGCTTTACATTGATGACTTGATAGGTGCAGTCACTGGAGGGCTCCAGGAACTGGGTCACAGGGAACATCTCATCTTCGGTGGTAATGAGTATGGCAGGCTGAGAAGAATGGCTTTAGGGTAAGGCTGTGGAGACCCATAGGGTCTCCCAGGGTCACCCGAAGGCAGATATATGTGGGAAAACTCTTGTCTCCTAGATCTGTGTACTGAGATGAGCAGTCTAGTCCAGTTGGATGAGACCTTATCCAGACAGCAATAGAGGTCTCCACAGTTTTGAAATGTGAGCAGCATCCAGGACAGTAGCAGGTGGAACATTAGTGTTCATCATATTATTTCTCTTTGTTTCAGAATTAGAAGGAGCAGTGTGACTTGTGGTAACATGGCCAGTTGGCAATGCCCATGGATAGAAGACTAGCTAGCCGTTTGTAGATAGCCCATACCAAAAGGTTGTTTTCCTCCCCAAAAACTTTTCAACATAAACTCATAGTCTCTAATTGAGCATTTTAGACACTGACCTATGAAAAAGCAGAGGAGAACAAACTGTCTTCCTAAATGCCCATTCATTTAAGAATCATAGACATGGGGAAATATGCTCAAAGCACATTAAATATCCTCATGAAAATGGCCTTTTGTGGCCTCCTATACAATTAAAAATGTCACAGAAGTGCCTTCTAGAAATGACTAAAAATTGATTTTGGAACTCCTCAGGAGGTTACTCCAAGAGTGACTCTTGTCCACATTAGTTCAGTGGGCTAAAGGATGTGGATTAGAAGGCAGCAAGAAGGAAGAGATGGAGGTCTTGGGTCATATGGGACATATGGAGAGGGAATGTCCATATCTACCCATTGTTTTTTGAGAACGTTCTACTTTCATTTGTTGTGTAGATAGTTGATGATGCTGTGCTTTTGTTGTGGTTGTTGTAATATCCAGCCTTTCTAGATGTTTTAAAATATCTGATATGTTTTATCAGTAATGAAACAGCACATTTTGTAACTTTTTTTGGTAACGCTCAGAGGCAATGTTGCCTTGGGAAGAAGGGTCAAGCCCCCTCTTGTGCTGGTTCCAGAGCTCAGAACCAGGTGGAAGAACCACGCTCCCATTTTGCTTCTCTTTACTGTATGCTTAGTATATCCACAGGACATAGGAGTCATGTTGGATAGCATCTGGTTTCTATAGATCTAGTTGCTAAAGCAGAGTTAGGAAACAGATATATCTTAGTAGACTTTGGTGTTAAGATTCCCACACTATATCATCTTCTGAAAATTCTGAGCACTCTAGCCCACTGTATTGGTGGAGAAGGGAAGGGCTTGAGGCCAGAATACATATGTTTCAAGACACTTGCAAGTCATAACTATGGTTGCACATGTGCAGCTAATTGAAGACTGCTGTGTACACAGTGGCAGGTTGAGTACCTGACTTGTCTACCCAGTCTGTCTAGGTGTTAAGAAGTGCCTCGAGGATGTTAAATGTAGATGTAGTAAAAGATCACTTTGTAAATGTCTTTTTGCTAAAATTCACATGCAATTCTGCCTGTAGGAAATGGAATTGAGAAGCCACCCCTGAGAGCCATATGGTGCTATCTGTACGTGTTTAGGGGTTCAGAGGAGGTGGGAGAAAGCAGTTGTAAAAGGTGACTCAAATGTGTGTTGGTTCTTGAGCCTTTTCAGGGGCCGATTTTTTCTGGACATTTTATGAATTTCATTTTGCTGTGTTTATCCTGTGTAAAATGGGAAAATGAATCCAGGGGTCCCAGCACCAACTCTGTAGACAGTAAAGAGGTTGCCAGTCCATGGCAAAGCACCAATCACATTAGCACACAAAGTGCACTTGGTGTTGAATTTATAGGAATGTTTGTCTTCGTAAATGAATTCTGATGTGAATTTATCTCCACTTTCAAAAAACATTTTTAAACAATTCTTTTTATGTGTACAACTTTTTTACCTGCATGTATGTGTGCACCGTGAGCATGCTGTACCTGCAGAGGCCAAAAGAGGGGGCCAGAGTCCCTAGAACTTGAGCTACAGATGACTGTAAGCCCCCAAATGGGTGCCAGAAACAAAACCCAGGACCTCTGCAAGAGAGTGAGGGTCTTTAACCACTGAGCTATCTTTCCAGCTCCTGTTCAACCCTTTCTAGGCCTTACATATGTGCCTGTTCTTACCTATTTGTTGGAGGATGGGAAAGAAGGGATGACTTGGATCCAAATGGTCATATTTAAAACCTGTAACCATTGCAATATGTACAAATTTATTTTCAATTGCAGTGTACATAACAGACAACTCCTTCTATGAACTAGCCCCTCTAGCTAGTTGGGAGTGCTTGATGCACTTCAAAGTGTAAATTACTTTTGTGTAAATAGCTTTTAAAACTTGGGAAACATTGTGTTTGGAAATGAGAGTGCTGTACCATCTCTGAGCTGTGTACTGTCTATGCTTATTTAGTGGGTTGAGGGAAGTGACAGGGAAGAAACTGCACCAAGTATTGTGTTAATTTGTGTTGGGAAATGGCATCTTATCCATGACCTTCTTTGTGCTGGCACATCATCAAACTGGGTTGTATTGTGTATATTGTCTATACTGAATAAACTAGCCATCACCTTATAATATAAAGTAGGTCAAAATGGACTTGGGGAACTGGAACATATTGTGTTGAAATTTGTGGAAAGATTGAGATTGTCTAGACTTCGTAGAAGTGAAATTGCAACATCACATGTAATACGTGTGCCTTTGTCATGGGTGGTATAGGAGGGAAGGAGCTGGCAGACTTGAAGGGTTCTAGACCATGATGCTCATGTGAGGAGATCTTGTAGGCATGACAGTTGCTGCTGTGTGCGGTTTACTCAGCACTGCTGTGTGTATGGCCAACAAACTGAAGTCCCCATTTGGAACATCTAGTCTTTCTAGAGGTTCAGAAGTATAAAAAGTATGTTAAAAGTTAAGGTGGTGATTAACACACCTTGTAGACATCCTTTTACTAAAATTCATAGTGACATGTTGTGCCTTTACTCCTAGCACTTGGGAGGCAGAGGCAGCCAGGGTTACACAGAAAGACTCTGTCTCAAAAACAAACAAAACAAAACAAAAATTGAAGTGACACATTGCCTCTTGGGGACAAGATGAGTTGTGCACATTATATTTGTGATGGTTTGGGCAGGGAGGAGGATGAAAATACATGAAAATCTTTGGGTACAGTAACACTGACAGTTGGTTCTTCCATCCTGTCAGTGAACTTTGATTTTGCACTGGATATAGTGCGCACAAAGGGAAGATGAGCCCAAGAATCTAATGTTTGTTGAAGTTTAAGAGGCTTCTCTACAAAACTAGCAGAATAAACTAAAACACTAAGTACAAAAGAAAGGGAGGACTGGGGAGAAGGGAAACTTTGCATGAGAATCTGAGTCTGACCTCCAGAACCCATGTAGAGCCCAGTGGGTACCCCATGCCAGGACAGCCACACCCACACATCCTATACACACCAATACACTCACACCCACCCACAACTCCACACCCACACCTCACACACCCCATCCCTACCCACCACACACTCCACATCCACATATACCCACACACTCCACTCCCTACATGCCCTACACCCACCCACACCTACACACTCACACCCATTCACACTAACACACTCCACACCCACACCTACACAGCCCACACCCATCCACACCAACATATTCCACACCCACCCATATATACACTCACTCATCTACATACCCCACACCTATCCACACTCACAGACCCCACACCTATCCACACCTACACACCCCACACCCATCCACACTCACAGACCCCACACCTATCCACACCTACACACCCCACACCCATCCACACTCACAGACCCCACACCCACCTATCCACATCTACACACCCCATATACCCATCTACATTCACACACTCACATCCATACAACCTACACCCACCCACACCTACACACCCCACATCCATCCATACCCACACCTACACACGCTCACACCCACATACACCATACATTGAAAGGGGTAAACTAAACTCAAAAGGCTTCCCTTCTAATAATTTACACTGGGGGAAAATTGCATAAATGTGACAAAGCCTTAAGTTCCCGTTCAACTCTTATTATTATTATTTATACTAGAGAGAAATAAAGGGACCAGACCCTCACTCAGCCCCCTGCCTTAGCAGCCATGACGGGTTACAGAAAAGACATGTAGGCCTCTGACTCAGCAAATGATATAAAGAAACTCCAGATCTCCTGGCCTCCCTGAGCTAGGGCCAAAACTGAAAACAAATAAACTCCAGACTGCTCCCTCCTCCTGCCCCCTAGATACTTGGTTCCTGGGAACTGTTTGGCCATAAAAGAAACCAGGGAAGACCAAAAACTCCCTGTAGTCTCCAGGATATAGTTTTGAAAACTACTGGTGTCTATGTACAATGAGCCACCCCCAAGTAACAAGACAAAGCCATAGAAACCACAGAATGTTCTGTCTCAGCACTGACCAATGAAAATAATTGGTGCACAGGTATTTCATGCCAAAATATGACTTTGAGAAATTCCCCTAATTGTTCCCCAAATTTCAACCAATCATAAACCGACATGTACCTACTGATGTAATCTTGTGATTTTTGCCTTTAAAAACCTGACAGTAGACAGGGAACTCGCTTCCTCTGGTGGCTGCTGCTAGACAGGGTCCCTGTCATGGTTGGATGAACAATAAACCTTATTTATGCTTTGCATCTGTGTGTCTGTCTTCCTGGTGGGCTCTTTGGTGATCTTCACCATTTAGACACAACAGGTAAAAGAAAGCACCTACTATTCAGGAAGCTCAGTAGAACAGCAGAGGAAGGGTTAACAGGAAGTCATGGGGCACAAGGCATGGACTTTGTGCATGGTTCCTGCTGTAGTGGAAAAGTAGGGGCCACATAGTTCTTTGACTTTGCTATTAGACATAGGGTTTGGCTTTGTAGTTCTGGAACTCGCTATGTGGCCCAGGCTGGCCTGAATTGATGATCCTCCTGCATCATCCTACCAAGTTCTGCGATTAGAGGCATGTACCACCACCGCCCAGTTTACCCTTTGTTTTTTTTTCCCCCACATGGGTGGAAATGCCTAGAAACAGCCTTTCAAGCCAACAGCAGGACTTCCTGTGGAGCAGTTAACTGTGTGGTGATTCTGTCATAGGAATGAGCTGGCAGGGTTCAGCGGAGGAGGACTGTGGTGACACGATCAAGTTATCCAGATCTACTTGGAGAGCAGTGAGGGAGGCCTGAGAAGGCTGGTCGCCTAAGGATGGGGTTGGCTATTTGAGGGTACACAATTGTGGGTGATATCAGAGAAGGTCAGGTGGCCTGTTTCATCCAAGGTTTTATAAGGTGGTGTTTTCCTGGTGATTTCATCCACATCAGGCTTTGGTCTAGCTTCGGTGGGTGCCTGAGTATCACTCAAACTCAGGAACAAATGCCAATGAACATAGGCCAGCAAACTTCATAAGAGTTCAGTGAACAGCGATGGGCTCACGGAGAGATGGTAACACTCAGACGGATGGCCTCTCATATCCTTTGACCAGGGCACCAGCTCTTTGTGGCCATGCCAGATTAGTTAAATTATGATTAGGAGGGGCTTTTATGTGTCTGCTGGAGTTCCATAGTGGAAACAGAGACTCTGGGTATTTTAAAAAGAGATTTATTTATTACAGGGAATTAGGCCCTTCCAAAAGTATTTGAAGGGTTGGGGCAGAGACTTCCTGCTGGTCTTACAGAAATAAATATCAGTGGTTGTGCTCTATCAGCAGAGACACAACCTTTGACACAACCTGAACAGTTGACCCTAAGATCACTGGAAGTCAAGTGTACGTACACATCTCTAGCCGTGCACTTGGCACAGGAATCTTCTGTCGCTGTCACCTCCCAGACACTGAAATGCAGCCCATGCTGGTGCCTCTTCCCTCTGTTGCTCTGTGTAGGGACAGCTTTAGCTCTACTCTCAGCTCTAAGGTCTAGCCTGAGCAATTGGGAAAACCTATTTCTTTCCTAGGATTTAACCACTCTGTCTTCAAGAGAGACTGAGAACTATAGAGAGAAAGGATCTTCTCCTTGGCTTTGGTGGTGCAGAAATGTCCAGCAGAAGGAGGAAGGCGTGAATGGCAGAGCCAGTGGGCCATTTCTACACCACCTGGCTCACAAGTAATTAGAATGATAGGATGTTTGCTTTGTTTTGAATTTCCCCGCCTTTGTATAAGGTTATAAAATGTACAAAACAGTATTATTTCACTGTGCTATTTTTTTATGTGCATGTTACATATCTTGATCATATCTCCCAATTGTCCCCTTTTATCTTGTTACCACCTTCTCCCCTGTTGTATGTGATATTTTGTTTGTGTTCCAACAAATAAAGTTTGCCTGGCGATCAGAGGGTGGAGCTAGCCACTAGTTAACCATAGAAGCTGGGTGGTGGTGGTAGCTCATACCTCTAATCCCAGCACTTGGGAGGTGGAGACAGGAAGTGATAAGGCAGGGTGGAGACAGAATATTGGCCCCCTTTTGACAAAGGAAGGAGACAGGTAGGAAGTAACTGGGGGCTGCTTCTGGGTCTCTGATTTTCCAGGGTCTGATCCCAATATTTGACTTTTGATTTTTTTTATTGACTAAGATTATTTAGATTCATATTTTACCTGACAGTGTCCCTCTACTTTCCCATCTCCCCTCTTCAAGATTCCACATATGAGAGGAACCATGTGATGCTTGTTTTTCTTATTTGGCTTAATGTGATGATTTCCAGTCACATCCATTTTCCTAGGACAACTTGACAGCACAGACCAATAGGATTTAATGACACAATTTGAAATCAGAACAGTGTAAACCTAATTTATCTAAAACATCCATCTCTACCTTTGCTACCTATCTATCACAGAAAACGTAAAAGGCCAAGGCCATGCTCCATGGTGACTTTGGCTCCAGGATCAGAGAGATGGCCCAGCTCTCTAAGGGATTCTTCTTGCTCTGACCTATGGCTAGCCAGTTCCCATTTGGACTTACAAATTCTTTCTGTAGCTACAACACTCTTGTCAATTCTTGTGTGTCACCTCGGTCACCTCTGAAAATATCGGTAGTTTGACTCGTATCAGATAATGAAGACGCATGATGTGTGAGATGGAATCATGAAATAGCTTTATTTAAAATATATTTTGAAAAGAGTATTGCATCTAAGTCAGGAGGCAGAGGGAAATGGATGCTGGTGCACAGCTGGCTTTTTCTGTCTATGTAGTCTGGAGCCCCCGCCCACGGGAGGGTTCCACCTGTAGTTACTGTGGTCTTCCTACCATTTTCCTGATCTCAAAAATCTCTCAAAGACAAATTCAGAGCCTTGTCTCTTTGGTAAGTCTCAATCCTGCAAAGTTGACAGATAGTAATTTACTCATGGGCATTTGCACCCCCCATCTTGCCTTAATGGGGCAAGATGTCAGGCCTGCTGTGGCTGCTGGGGAAGGGAGCCGTATGCTGGCACTTTCTCTCCCCCCCCCCCCCCGTACTTCTGTTTCTCTATCATCTTTCATGGCAGGATTTTGATGTCTGCAGGGCTGGATAGGGGAGACAGAAAAGTTAAGGAAGCAGACAGGTCTCCCCTTGGTGGTGACCAGCTTTAACATCTGGATCACCACATGACCCAGCCACACCCTCCTGGGCATATACCCAAAGGACTTGATATTCTACCACAGGAGACTCAGTCTTCCATGTTTACTGCTGTATTGCTGATAATAGCTAGAAAATGGAACCAGTTCAGATAACTATCAGCAGATGAATGGATAAAGGAAATATGATGCAGATACACAATGGAATTTTATCCAGGCGTAATGAAAAATGAAACCATGACATCTGAAGGAAAATGCATAAAACTGGCCATTATTATGTTCAACAAAATAAGACTGACTCAGAAAGACAAATACAAAATATTTTGTAGTGGCTCTGTGTGTGTGTGTGTGTGTGTGGTAATAAAGGGGGACATAAGGGAGGAAGAAGAGATCTTAAGGCAGGAACAGAGGGTAATAGAATACATGTGACATGAAAGGACATTGAAGGACAAAGGGGACTGGCAGGGGAGCACAGGCAGTGGGAGAAGAATGGTAAAAATAAAGTGTACATGAAAATGTCACAATGAAGCCATTATTTTGCATGCTCACTAGAAAACAAACTAATAACAGATGACAACCTAGAACGGAATCTTTTCTCTCCTGGGTGCTTTTGTACAAGTTCAGCACCCCTTACCTGTAATTCGGGTTCAGACCCGTGTCTCTGGAGACTGGTGTCTTCTAGGATCCCCAGCTGCATCCCCATTTTCCTTCTGCTGAGGTTCTTTGCCCTTCCACATGACCCTTCTTGACAGGACCGACGGAAATCTCCACCCCAGTTTTCTCTTGCTCTTGTCTTCTGTCAACTTCATGGAAACATTTGTCTTCCTTTTGCTCTGGCCAACTCCATGTGAGTTACTTTGCAAGCTATTGCTGTAGGCCTTGGTCTCTTGACATCTGGAATTATGGAGAAGAAACCCCAGAGGTGTATATTATGACCTTAAAGCTTCTACCTCTTGAGGTGGGGGCAACACTGCATTAGTCAGAGCAGGCTGGGCTATGCTGAGTTAACAAATGGCTCCAACCAAAGCAGTCAGATAGTACATAGGCACACCGCCTGCTCTCGTCTCTGTCCCTGCTGCTCCCAATGGCCTTGAAGGGCAGCTTCCTCCTCTGCTGACTTGCTCCAGATGAAAGTGCATGAGCAGGGCCGGGATGTAGCTCAGTGGGTAGAATGCTTGCCTAATGTGCACAAAGGTCAGGATGCAGAGAGGGCACAGTAGGTAAGGCACTAGCTGGATAACCTTGAAGATCTGAGTTTGGATTCCAGTGCTGCACATACAAAGCTGGGCCTGGCTGTGTGCCTGGAGTCTCAGCACTGGAAGGCACCCTCAGGATCGAGGAGTTCACTGGCCAGATGGTCTATTCAATCAATCAACAAGAGACTGTCTTTCAAAACATAAGGTGGATGGCAACTGAGAAAGATGCTTAGCATTGACCTCAGGGTTCTATGGGTGTACCCCCAACCCCCTGTCCCCTACCACAGAGAAGCTTACTCTAAGCTACATAGCAGGTTTGAGCTCAACTTTAGCTACTTGAGATTCTGTCTCAAAAGAAAAATACCATGCTTTTGCAAAAAATAAAATAAAGTACTACGAAGTGCACAATGGCATGAGCAGCCTGACACAGGGAATGTAATGGATGCTGCTAACTAGCACACTTGCAAGTAGTTAACACGGCAGAGTTTACATTTGTACATTTCATCATAATAAAATGTTTCAAGGAAAAAAATAGATAGTTTTAGTGGGTTTAACTTTGCCTTCCTATGAGAAAGTAATTTTTCCCTTAAAGTTGTTACACGTTCGCTCAGATATTAACCATATTTTTGCTTTTCATTACTTGACATGTTTTTGATAGGTTGAATAAATTCTAATGCAATAACATTAAATAAAAATATATGCTTCTCTAGCTTCTACAACAAGGGAAGAGGGGACCGGAGGACTGGACACTAGAATGAGATGCTTCTCTCTGCCTTTCATGGGCCAAAGCAAATCATGTGGCCAAGGGGCAGATGGGATGCGCAGTGATGAAGTCCTACTACTGTGAACGGTACCAGTGTTCCACAGCCTCACTCCCCCTTCCCTAGGTGGTGAAGGGTTCACGGCGTAGCTCGTTCCAAGAACGTTTCAGCTGAAATATTTCCTTCATTCTGACCCCTGACCTGCACGCACACTTGGTATGAAACTGATTTACAACCTCTTCTGCCGGCTCTACGTATGGCCTCACACTTCCTATGAAATACGAGTGTGCCGATCTCTTGGTGCCCCGGCAGACACTTCGTTTGAACACGCTGTAATGGATTTGTTCATGTGCCATCTCTCTCATCTGAATAAAGGTCCTTGAGATCCAGGGCTGCATCTGTCTTCTTCCTGAGGTGGTCTTTTAGGTGGCCTTCCTGGCAGCTTTGGACAAACTACAGATTTCAGAGAGTTACAGTGGGCAGAGAGGAGGGAGGGGAGAAGGAAAGGAAAGGTAAGCAAAGAAGGGAGGGAGGAAGGAAGGAAAGAAATAGGGAAGTGGATAAGGAAATGGGGGATGATGGGGAAAGAAATGGGGGGGGGCATGAAAAAGACAGGAGGAAGAGGAACCAGAATTTCAGTCAGTGAAAAAGCATCATCGGACAGCCAGAGACTGAATTTCAGCACTGGATCTCAAAATCAGACAATGACAAAAAATAGTGGGGGCAAAACAGACCAAACATTCTGTGATGAATCAACGCAGGAGCAGAAATGAAATGAGAGTACCACCAAGCCCTGGAGACTGAGCATGGCACATGAGCCTCAGTGCTTCCTGGGGAAGAGAGCCATGCTCTTCGCTCTCCCTTGGAGAGGAAAATAAATAGTGTTTGCAGAATGCCCACTTTAAGCTGGATGTTGTGTAGGTGCCATCTATGGTTACCTTGTTGATCGTTTGCGGTAATCTTATTACCAAACTGGGAAACGAGCCAGTGAAGTGAGATCATTTCCCAAGGTCACATAGTTAACCACATGGCTTGAGCCCAGGTTCGAGATCCTTTATGGTTTTTCTTTTCTTTTTGCTTGCGAGCCTAGCCTTTAATGCCTGAGCTATCCCTCCAGCCCACTGTCTTTCTAATGGAGATACCCAGCCCCTGATCTGCCTCCTGCACAGGCCTCATGGACTTCTTATGTAGATAACACAAAGTGTTCCATATGGCACAATTCTATTTTAATGACAAACTCTGTACCTGGGTGCTTGTGTGGAGTGTACGCAGAATTGTCAGTGAGTTGTGTCTGTGGAGCCTTTTGGAGGCATGCAGGTCAATGAGGGTGACACATCCCCAGGATGTGTGTTGCCAGGTGTGAGACACTTGAGAACATGGTGTTGTTTACAGATAACACTGGCCTTGGCCTAGCGATAGCCTCAAGGGCTGGTTTATGTGCCAAGTGACCTGAGCTGAAAGGTATCTGTCTTAGGGGTGTGGGAACTGTTATGAAGCCTTGACTGTGACTTTGTTGAGTGCCCAAGGGAAGTGCAGGTGGCTGCTTCACACAAGGAGGGGGTGCTTAGCCTTGGTTAGGCCTGGCGCTCTGAGACTGGCTATCATTGAGGCATGATGACCAGAGTGTTCTATAGAGGGCAAACATCTTTGAAGCCTTCCTGGTGCCTGGGGCTTTGAAGACACTGAGCAGTTGTCATCTCTTCTGTGTGAGCTTTGGGTCACATCCAAACAACACAAAGTTGGCCCACCAACACTGGTGAAAAGGTACCATTTAAAAAAAGATATTTGACTGTGGGTCTCTGCATCTGCCTCATACTGGATTGCCTTGTCCAGTCTTAATACATGGGGAGGTGCTTATTGCAACTTGATATGACATGTTTTATTGATACTCATAAGAGATCTTCCCTTCCTGGATGGAGATGGAAGAGAAGGAGATTAGGGGGTGGGATGGGGGGAATGAGGGAGAGAGACTGGGAGGGGAAGATTGGAGCGGGGAGGCTGCAGCAATAAAATAAGTAGATGAATAAAAAAGACATTTGACATTTGTAGAGGTGTGTATGTGCCAGAGGGCAACCTTGGGTATTGTCCTTCAGGTGCCCTCTACCTCTTGTTATTGTTTATGATCTAATAAAGTCACTAGAGATCAGAATGCAAAGCTAGCCACAGCCATAGAAGCTGGGAAGTGGTGGCACACACCTTTAATCCCAGCACTTGGGAGGCAGAGGCAGAGGCAGAGGCAGAGGCAGATGGATTTCTGTGAGTTCAAGGCCAGCCAGGACTACGTGAGTGAATCGGTCTAAGAGAGAAACAGAGCTCACGCTTTTAATCCCAGTACCAGGGAAGTGGAGACAGGAGCTATATGGCTGAGTGGAGAGAGGATTATAATGCAGAAAGAGACAGGATCTCCCCAGAGGTGCCTGAGATTTTTGGTGGAGAGCATTGCAGCCTAGAAGTCTGAGATTTGCTGAGGAGCAGTACAGTCTGGAGATGCGGTCTGAGGTTTGTTGGATTGCCATTTTGGTCTGAGCATTGGTAGAGGTGAGAGCTCTCTTGTGGCTGGTTCACTTTGCTTCTCTGATCTACAGCTTGAACCCCAAAATCTGTCTCTGGGTTTTTATTTATTTGTACTATACCTTGTTTTGAAGTAGCATCTTTCATTGGGCTAGAACTTTCCAAGTAGGTTAGGTTGGCTGACTAGTGAGCCCCAGGTATCCACCCATCTCCATCTCTGTTTCCTAGCACTGGGGTTACAAGCATAGGCCACTGTGCCTGGTTCCTATTTTGTAAAACTTGGGTTTTGAGGGTCTAACTTGTGTTCTTGGGCTTTCAAGGACATACTTACTGATTGAGCTGTGCCCTCAGCTCGTATTCTTTATGTTTTCAACCCCACTTTTCCTTCTTTTTGAGGTAGTGTGTCCTTTAGGGTACTGACTTAAATGTTGATGGGTCTTTCATATGCCTCACCCCCACAAGACAATCCACTTCCTGGCCTTCTCTACAGTTTCCTGGGTTCCAGAATGCCATTCAGCCAATGGGAGACTAGCAGCTAGACATAAGAGGGAGGGAGGAAAATATGGCTTGCATAGCTTTGTCAGGTCAAGTTCACCAGGATGCTTCTTGGAACCAAAATTTAAACCATCAGACCCAGTGTTTGGGGTGGTGTTGCTAGTCTACTGCAGCTGCAGGAAAATTGTAACCCACAGTTGTCCCAGTGTGTGTTTTCATATGGTTAACAATGATCTTTACATTTATATAGTTCAAAAAACACCACTGCTGTGCACGCCTTTAACCCAAGCACTCGGGAGACAGAGGCAGGGGAATCTCTGTGAGTTTGAGGCTAGCCTGGCCTATAGAGTGAGTTCTAGGACAGCCGGGACTCCATAGAGAGACCCTGTCTTGCAAGCCAAATAAAACCAAATAACAACAAGAAATCCCAAACATCAGGAAATAGGGAGAAGGCAGCAGGAGAGGGAAATAAATGAGGTGAATATGAACAAAGTACATGGTATTCTCATATGAAAAATGTCAAAATGAAATTCAGTATTTTGTACAGTAATTAAAAAAGAAAACATGAAACAATGCTATTTTGTGATACACAAAGAACAGGAAATTCAAACTTAAACATTCTTGAGTGAAGTTTTTGGTGCCCAGCTGGGGCTTCTGGGCTTATAAGTAGCTACTTTTGCATGACAGAAGCCAAGCCCAGTAGACCCCACAGAGATGCTTATAGACAGTCTGACAGCCTCTGTTACTGATGTGGCTCTTAATCTCAGGGGGTCAGGATGGCCTGGATTTCTGAAGCCATAGATCACAGAGGGGCTGATTTGCTGATTCAGTAGGTGATGGGTGAAGTCCAGGAATGTTCAGTCTAATGAAGTCACAGGTGAGACAGATACTGCTGGTGTAAGGGACAGGCTCTGAGAATCACTGAGTTGGGTTGCCAAGGGAAGGAAGGGCTCATAGCTAAGGGCACAACAGCACTAGTGCTTGTCTAAGAGCTTTCTCTCTCTCTCCCTCATCCCTCCCTCTACCTTTCTCTCTTCATCCTTCCCTCACTTCCCAATTTATTTTAGATTTTGTATGTATGGGTGTTTTGTTAGCATTTACTGTCTACGCACCATGCAAGTGCCTGCAGAGGCCAGAAGAGAATATCAGGTGCCCTGGAACAGTTACCCATCATGTGGGTGCTGGAACCGAGCTCAGGTCTTCTGCAAGAGCAACCAGTGCTCTTAACCTCTGAGTCATCTCTCCAACCTCCTCTATTATTATGTCCAGTGTGTGTGCCAGGTGAGTATATGCAGAGACAGACAGACTGATACATATAGCAAGAAAGGGACAGAGAGGGGGAGAGAGAGGGAAAGGGAGGGAGGGAGGGAGAGAGAGAGAGAGAGAGAGAGAGAGAAAGAGAGAGAGAGAGAGAGAGAGAGAGAGAGAGAGAGAGAGAGAGAGAGAGAGAGAGAAGGGCACGTATGCATTCTGGGACTGAACTTAGTGGCAGGTGCCTTTACTTACTCTGCCCTTTCTCCAGCCTAAGCAGGGTCTTTGTCTTAGTGATTCTGATATTTGGGAGCCATCAATTTTGGGAATTATCCTGTGCATTTCATAGTTTTAGAAGTACTGGTATATCCTGGTAGAAACCCCCAAATGGCAGTAATTAAAGTCATCCACAGACATTGAGACTGTCTGGAGGGGGTGCAGTTGAGAGCCACTATTATATAGGAAGGTGTTTGAAGGCTTGTGGAGGTAAGGATGAAGGAACACAACCTTGCATACCACCTGGCTACCCTTCTCCCTGAGGAGAGCTAGAAGTATACTCCTCAAGCAAGGTCCAGAGAAAATCCTTTGATGCAGGCATCAGGAGAAATCTTGGTGGTTATGTGTGTATGAGCTGGAGATAGTGTGGGTCTCCTTATCCTCATGGGGTGACGAGAACCCAGCTCTTTCAACTCTGGATGGTGATGCTGAACATCGTAGACAGGAAAGGCATGCTTTCCATAATCACCCCCAGGCAGAGATGTTCACCCTGAAATTTTATCAGCTTATTTTGCCTTGATTAGGCTAGCTGCTTCTGGGAGGTGGGGAAGGAGGTGAATGCAAAGCTCCTGCTTCCTCCAGTGTGCTCGCTAATGCTTCAGCAGAGTGAAAGCCCTCAGTAGTATGCTTGGGCACAGCTGAGTAGGTTGTACATTAAGTATCAAATTGCTATTCCTTCCCAGAAGACTGTTTCCAGAACCATATTTTTGAATTTATAGAATTCTTTATCTATTCCCTTGGTTTCCTGGACACCAATACCTCTGCTAGCCAGAGAATACTTCAGACGGGTAACACAGAGGCCTAAAATCTTCAGGATGCCCTGCTCTTCGTTGCCCAGGAGCAGTGGGCTCTATAATGTGGGGATTGTCTACTGAATGGTCAGTTACAATCCCAGCTGTGGAATGGCATTGGGTGGTAGGATCAGGTGCTGCCTCTTCTACTGAGCCCTAAGGAAGATGGGGACATCATTTCTCCAGTATCCCGATAACCTGATAACCTATATGAAGGTTTTGAGCTGTCTTCTTGACCTTGAGATACATGGGCAATGAAAGCTGAGAGTTCCCTGGCCAGTGAGATCTTTCAGCAGCAAGGCAACAGGCTGAAGATGGCTGCTACGGAAAATGGTTTATTGCCACATAGGAGGGGCAAGAAATTCTCAATTTTGGAACCACAAAGTTGCCTAAGCATCTTCTTTCACTCTTCTAATCATCTGATCCAGCCAATGGAAAACTAAGGCAGAGCTGTTAAGCAAGCCCACCAGATTCACATCCCACAGGAGTGCAGAATTAAGTTACTGCACTAAGTAATTAATCTTGTGAATCAAGGCGTCCTTACCACCAAGGGAATGTGAACTAGATAGATGGCCACCATGATGACCAAGTTAGGTCTCATGGCCAGCTCGAAAGTGTGCACATCAGCAGTCAAGCTTTGTGGCAGTGGCTCCTCCTGGGGGCGTTTGTGTTAGAAACTTTTTGTAGCCTCCTCAGATTCTTTTGCTGTCATTCCAACTCTGCCACCCAGAGGCTGCCCCTTGTCAACTACACCAGGGAGAACCTTGCCCTCTGGGTTTCAGTTGAGTGTGGTTAATGGGAAGTGCTGAAGGAAACCAGGGGGAAGAAGTTTGTTTCTCTTGATTTTTGGATCACTTGGGGCTGACTGCCTGTGTATTTCCCCAGCATTTAGGGATGACCCTCCTTTTTTTTCCCTTTCTTTCTGGGTTCTTTTAATCTCTCTGTCCCTTGCAGCTCACCATTATAAACCTCAGAGAGCTGCATCCCCTACTGCTGTTCCACAGACTCCTCTTTCCTTTGTAAATAACCACATTATGAATCTCTTCTCATATCTCTCAGTTCTTGCTAGCCCCTGACTGATCCACCAGGCCTGGCCCATGGTGGTACTGCCCAGAACTCTCAATCCAGAGTGAATGGTATAGGAAAGGAATATGCCCTGGCTGTGCAATTGTGGCTAGTGTCAGCTGTGTCCTGTTGTATCCTGTCCTGTTCATTTCCTGTGCTTTGGACCTTAGTGCTTGCTCATTTTCTAGTTCTAATGTTTCAGCTTCCCAATAATTCCTTGATCACCCAACATCATTCCAGGGAAATGAAATGATTATTATTTGAAAGTTCATATAGTCAGAGAAGTTCCTGATGCCCATGACCATGAGCTTGACTGATAGAGCCAGTCAAGCAGATGTTTGGTATCTGGCCCAAAGTATTGTGGTCACCTACCATCTTTTGCTTTTGACCTTGATGTTTCTTCTTTTCATTGGGAATATGAGTAAAGGTTGACTATGCAACCACTGTTTTGTAAAAAATGAGTTAATCACACACACACAAAAATACACCACACTGGACTTGGTCTAGATGTCCTGTAGATCCTGGGGCAAAAAGTTGAGGGCAATAGCATCTTCCAGACCATCATTCTTTATCAGACAAGAAAGAAAAACTCTGCCTAGCTTAGGTTCTTCTTGCTTATGTTATCAGTGGAACAAATTTCTTTAGTATTTATTATTTCCTTCAATCTTTACAACAACTCTACCTAGACATGAAGGGTGAGAAGTGACTAACTACACTCAGCTGATATTGGAGAGGGGCCAGGCACTGAGGACAATCATTCCTGGATACATTTGTTGAAGAAGACTTTCCTGAGTTCTTATCTTATGCCAGGTCCAGGTACCATGTTTAAGATGCAGATGTAGATGCAACAGCATCCCTACTATCGAAGTCCCCTGAAGTAGTCCATGTAGGACATGATAAACACTGGAAGATGGAAAAAACTGAGCTTTTAAGAGATGTATAGAAGGAAAAATCAGTAAGGTTTGGTGATAGATTATTTGAAAGCGGTTGGGGAGAAAATGGAGAGAAATATATTTTGAAGGATTTTTAGGTTTCTGACTCAAACACAGGAGGACTGCATGGTTGTTGCTAGTACAGGAAATGTTGTAGGAAAGGCAGATGTGGTGGGAAGTAGATAGGACAGAGCTAAAGACAGGTGATAGGGACAGAATGAAGTCTGGAGGTAAAGCAGCTCTTGGTAGGCATATGTCATCAAGGGGAATGATGATTGGGCTAGGACAGAGGTGAAAGACAAGGTTGGTTTGGAAGCCTCAACTACCAACTAGTAACAGAACCATAACTCTTCAGCTTCATGCAATTAGGGCCATAGGGTCACTTCAGGAGGAGAGTTCTGCTGGCCTTGGCTGGCTCCTGCCTCTCCCCAGTTATTTCCTGAGCTCAGGTTCAGCATTTAGTCGATCTTCTCATTAGGAAGAGTCGCTCCATGGGTCTGCAGGATCACTCAATACAGTAAGTGAGCCAACCCCAGGGGTTCTTTGGGTAATGGGTACTTAAGCCTACCATTAGTTGAGCTTATTTACTGTTTACTGATCATCAGCTACAGGGCTGGCTGGGCTGGCCAGATGGAGAGGAGGGTGGAGCCTTTCCAGGGCATCTCCCCAGAGACTCCTGGAATCAGGCAGCTGTGTCCCTGGGGGCGGGATCGGTTTCAGTTCATTGGACAATCTGGGTTAGCACAGGTAGGAATCTATGCTTGATACATCTGGAGGAGGAGAAAAGAAGGGAGGGCTACAAGCTATGGCTCCTGCTTCTTTTTCAATCGTGTGTCTCTGTGTGTATTTAAGGGAGCCTGCTTCAAAGGGTGCATGATTCAGGGTTAGAAACCTGTTTGTATAATCTGAATATCTTCAGAGCCCAACAGTCCAAGGATAGCTGTGAGATCACATTTGAAAGGGATGACTAAAGTTTCAGTGCCTGTCCCCTGCCTCCCCAACTCCCTGAAAAATAATCTCGTGGAGCTCATAGAAGCCCCAGATATTGGGCTGCTCCTCTGAGCATTCTGTTTTCTTCTCCAGGGCTTCTGCTGCTCCATGGGGTATTGCAGGGCCTTGCAGACATCATGGCTGCTCTGCAGGTACTGGGAACTTTTGACATTGCCTGTGCTCTGCTGGGCATTGTAGCCCCTCTCTCCCTCTGTACTCAAGGGCAGAGCTCTGCTGCTGGTCTGCCAGGGCTAGCCTCCCTACCAGCCCACACTATTGTTTTGCTGTCATAGCACTGGGCCCTGGTACAGTTGTCATCTCAGGCAACAGAGCCCCAAGGCTAAAGAGCATCTGTAGTGATGGCAGAGAGAAGGAAAGAAAGGCTTTCTCCTTTGTTTTCACTCTCTTAGAGGCACTCAAGAATTCTATAGGGATTGATGAAACAGGTCTTCCAGCCTATTTAGGCACTGCCTTAGTCAGTGTTCTACTGCTGTGAAGAAACACCTTAGCCATGGCAACTCTTAAAAGAAAGCATTTAATGGGGCTTGCTTGCAGTTTCAGAAGTTTAGTCCATTGTCATCATGGTGGGAATAATGGTGGCATGCAGGCAGACATGGTGCTGGAGAAGTTGCTGAGAGTTCTGTACCTGTATCTGCAGGCAGCAGGAAGGAGAGAGAGCCATCAGGCCTGGCTTGGGTTTTTGAAACCTCGAAGCCCACCCCTATAGTGAGATATCTACCCAGCCCACATCTGTTGTATGGACCATGCCCATTGGGGCATGATAACAGGTGTGGGCATGACCGGTGGAGGCTAGGTCTAGGTCCTGACCAGATGCTCTCACTTACTTCCTGGTCGGAGACAGAGAGCATTTGAGGAGATCCTTGGAGCAGAACTGGCGGCCATTGTTTGTTTCTTGTGTAAGTGAATTCTTCCCGAATAAACCTCAATGAGCCTATATTGTGTTCCAGAATCTTATTACCCACATTACACCCCCCCAGTGATACATTTCCTTCAACATGGCCATACCTCCAATCTTTTCAAAAGGTGTCACTCATTAAGCATTCAAATATATGAACCCGTGGTGGCTACCACAGGCATTTTTTATTTAGACAAATAATCTTGTTCATGCTTTACTAGAAGGAGACACTGATATTGGGAGGAGACAATGATATTGGGCTTGGCCTTGTGACTTGGTTTGATCAATACAATGTTAGAGGGTATGGAGGGTATGCAGAAAACAGAATCTTGACATAGGTATACGCAGTTGGAGTTAGAGTTTTCCACTCTGAGCAGAAAATGGGCCATGGTTAGAGTCATTGTCCCAGAAGAATGAAAGATGTTGGAGAATAAATCAGACACTAAAGACCTGTGGCCAGAGTCAGAGTTTCCAAGGAGTCCCAGAGATGTTGAGAAGTTGGGAATAAATGCTTAATGATGTATGGGGGATGGTTGGTATGCAGCAATATTGAGGCAATAGTTTTCTGATTCCTAAGATCCAGACACCCATCTTTGGAAATAGCAAAGGATGAATTGGAGTTACCACTATCTGTAGTAATAAGAATTTTCCTTCCATAAGTGCTACTTTCTGAGTGGATTAAATCATTGGAGTTTGATCTTTTCTTTATTTAGATTTAGGGTGAATTCTCTCCAAAGCCTTTCAGATCTCATGCAAATGCGTTTCACAAGCACTTGGCTTTTGAGTATGGACTTAAGTTTATACTTGATTTGAAAACTGAAATTCATTAATTTTCTTTCTTTGAAAAGGTATTTGTTTTACTATTTATTTATGTGTTTATGTGTGTGTACACATGAGGGCAGTTCCCAAGGAGGCCAGAAGAGTGTTAGATTTTTCTCAGTGCAATTTCCAAGGAGGCCAGAAGAGGGCGTTAGACTTTCTGAAGTAGAATGTATAGATGTTTGTGAGGCATTCCATGTGAGTGCTAGGAACTTTTGCAATAGTAGCATGTGCTCTTAACCTCAGAATTATTGCTTTATCCCCAAGTTCATACATTTTCATAAGTGTTCAAGAATAGGGGTCAAGAATTTGACTGAAATATAATTACATATGTACTACATATTTGTCCTATTTCTGATTTATATGATTTATGTTTATTGTTGAATGAGATATTGAACATGAAAATGAATTGATACTTAGTTTTAAGCTCATGAAATACATCTATGTTTTATGTTAACCATATGTCTGTGCCTTGTTTTAAAATTATAATAATAAATAAAACGAATAGGGGTTTGGAAATTTTGTAAGAGATAAGACCATAAGTACAGTTAGACCCCTGTATCAGTGGATTCCATATGTGTCTGTAGATTCAACCAATTCTGGATTTTTAAAAATTTTGTCTGTACTAAAACATGGGCAAACAGTTTTGTCTTATGATCATTTCTTAAATGACATACTTTAATAGCTAATTACATTGCATCCTGTTAGCTGTTGTAAGTAATCTAGAGATGATGTAAAGTCCATGGAAAGATATGTGTATGCTAATTGAAGATTTTAAGTCATTTTGAGAGTCTTGACGAACCATGGGTTTTGATGTTTGTGAGGAGGAGCTAGACCCAGACCCTGGTGGGTGCAGGAGAAAGCTGTAGATTATATTTTAAGGATTGCATAGTAGGGTATGTTAATTACTTTTTGTTGTTGTTGTCGATGTTCCTGTGACAAAATACTTGACAGAAACAAAGTAAAGGGCAAAGGCTTTATTTTGGTTTATGGTTTCAAAAGGATTCTGTCCATGGTTGCTTGGACTCATATGCCCGGACCAAACATCTTGGTGGTAGGATGATGGCAGGGAAGACTGCTCACCACATGGCCAACCTGGAAGACAAGAAAAGGGGAATGCTGGTGGCAAGACTTGCTGTGTTTTGTGAACCTTTTTATTCAGTTGAGCCCTCTGGCCATGGGATGATACCCATCACATTCAGGATGAGTCTTCCATGTTCACTCAATTAATCCCTTCTACAAACACCCTCATAAGAGGCATGCTCCAATTTAGATGATTCTAAATCAAGTGAAATTAGCAATGAAGATTAACCATGATGGTTTCCATCAGAAACAGCCCACCATTAGTGCAGTTCAAAATGTCTATAAAACCTAAATGAAGAGGCATGGAAGTGTGCCAATAAAACTTTATTTGCAAATAGAAGTTTGCCCACTCTCATTGTGTAGTAAAACACCTTCAACTCTTCCCAGCACCAACAGAGGGCACCAGTGGCTTCACTTGGCTGTCACTTGATTTGTCAGAGTGTGTTTGCTGTGTTTGTGCTCAGATAGAGGGTGTTTTCCAAATGTTATCATTATGACCAATAAGTGCAGAGGCAGCTAGCATGTTAGAAATGCTGCCTCGAAGAGACATATGGTTACGATGGAAACCAAAGTGGAATAATAATTGCAAAAATTGGAAGTGGTGAGAAAATGGATGTTGCAAGTGAAAATGGGGTAATTTTTCCAGACAGTAGCATGATTGTAAAGGAGTAAATCAAACAACAAGAAAAAAAAAATGCTATGTCCATGCCACCGACAGTAATCAGCAGAACAAAATGAGGCAAAATGGCAAAAATCAAAAGAACAGAAAAATCGGGTACAGGGCTGGAGAGGAGCAGGATTGGAGAAGTTCATCAGCCTTGTGGCAGTTCAGGAGCTGCCATGGTGACTAACATGAAGGCATTGGAGAAAGGGTCACTGCCTGCTGCACACCATGTATGACCTGAGAGACTGAGAACCCCTCAGGTCTGCACAAGGTTAAATCTTGGCTGCCAAGTGCTCTTCTAGGAGAAGGCTTGAAAGATGGGTTTACTTTTCCTCATAGACTTTTATAGTCAGGGGGCTGGGGATCTTCTGAAAGTACACACATCTAAGCAAAATGGATTGTGTGAACCATCAAGTCACTCTGCTGTTTGGTAGAAGCCAACCTGGGGATTACAAGTTAGCCTTTGCCAGACTTCGTTTTTTGTTTTGTTTTGTTTATTTGTTTTGGTATGTGTATATATGTATGTGTGTTTGCTTGTTTTGCTTTGCTGTGGTAGATAAATGGACTTATAAATGTCTCTTGGGACATTAACATGCACATGCATAAACACACAAAAGCACACAGAGATACATACAGATATACACACAAACAAGCAGAAACACACACCTGACAGGAAGGTGTATGTGACTGATAAAATGAGGGCTAAAACCTGTTGCTTGCTAAGCACTGTCCTCACATGGCAGGATGGGAGAGGCCCTCTGCTTCATTCACCCTCCTCACTCAGGGACAGGGAAGAGGACTTCAAGGAGGAGGTTTGCAGAGGCAATGGGATATCACAGGCACTGTTGGGAGACCGGGAAACAGGCGAAACAGGCTGGCATCTGAAGTTGGATCTTACACATCTATAATCCTGAACACTGCTGTTAGAAGCTTCCAGCTTCCTCTGTCTGTGCCAAGGAAGACAAATGTTTCCTTGGGATCAAGGGAATGCTTCTACCCTGGGGAACATGGGAACAGACTTGGAGGAAAGGGACAAAAGGAAAAAAATTCAAGGTGTTATGGTTACCTGCCAGATTCCAAACTGAGTTGGTAAAGATGAAGGAATGGGAAACTCTAGTCACAGGGGACTTGAATTCCTGTAAGCAGGGGAATTAGTTCTGCGTTTTCTCATCCAGGGTGGCAATTAAATAATGATAAGATTTTTATGTATAACAAAATTCATCAAAGAGTAGACTTTAAGTATTACCACCACAAAGAAATGGCGTCTGGAATGAAGTGGGCATCGTTACTAGCCCAATTTGATCCTTTTACATATGAATATCAACGCATCCCATTAGGGGTGTTTGCCCAGAACTTTCAAAGCCTTGGGTTCATTGTCCAGCACTGAATGAACTGGCGATGCTGGCACACACCTATAATCCCAGCACTCCAGGGACAGAGGCCAGAGGATCAGAAGTTCAAGACCTTCTTGGCTATATTTGTACATATGAAGTTCTAGGTCAGTTTAGGATACCCGAGAGCCTGTCTTTAAAATAAAAAAATCCCTCTGTATCCCACAAATATGCTTGACTTTTACTTAGAAGTTTTAAAAGTCATCTGAGAAAATAATTTCATGAAAAACAAGTTTAATGACACATGGGTGAGAAGAGACAGGAGGAGGGAGTAGGACATTCTCCCCAGAGGATAAGGAGGTGGGCTGGTGGGAAAGCTTTCTTCGTGGGCCAGCTTTGGGAGGTGGTGATGCTGACTTGGGAATAGAGCCGGATGCTTCTGTTATCTTGGGCTCAGCTGGCTGTGGTTAGGATTTTCCTGGTGGCAAGTCATAGAAACCTATTTGAAGTATCTTAAGGAGAAGTTGATTTGATTTATTGAAAATATGTTTGGGTGTCTCATAGAATTCAAGGTAGTTGAGCAGACTCAGAGGGAGAGACAGTGGTGGCAGCTCATAGATGGGCTTCCCAGTAGGGCAAAACATCTCCGATAGCACCAGCATCAGTGTGGATGAAGATGGAAATGGGATTGCCTAGGACCCAACCTCCAGCAAGGTTGCATTCTTAACCCCTTCCTTGGGGGATGTTATAGCTGTTGTTACTGCTTGACCCCAAAGCACTGTTTGCTGGTTCAAACAGATTGGCTGATTTGGATCGCACATGCTTTGTGAGTCCCATCCTTCCAATGTGACTGCCCAAGGGCTACCCTGGTGTACCATGGGAACAGTTCAGAGATAAGGGAGGCTTGGTGGCCACTCTGAGCCATCCAGCATGGGTTCTGAGAACCAAACTCAGGTTTTCTGAAAGGGCAGTTCATGGTGTCAACCACAGGATCTTTCTAGCCACCCCCAAGCTTTCTTATAAACACAGAAGTGCTCTCCCTTGGCTAAAACTCTGTATTTAGGACAGTCAGGACAAGGGTGGTGTTGTCTGCTGCTGAGGAGGTGCCTCACACAGGGGGATGGAAGATGGCCACCTCGCTGTGGTTTGATAAGCTATTTTCTGCCAAAGAAATGGATCCTTAAAGTAGAAAGGTCATAAAGCTGCAGTGTGATGAGACTATCCTGTCACAGGCAAAAAGGCAGCACAGAGTCGTGGGCTCAGGATGGAGGGTGGGAATCCTTGATTCCTCTACATATCTACTCCTCCATATTACGTAGCTTTTGCTTGAACAGTATCCATGAGGGAGGGGGGAGCTTGCAACCTGTAAAATCTTTCTTTCTTTCTGTGACTAGTGACTTCATGTTCCAGGCTGTCAATCATGAGATCATCAGGTCTCTGTGATGGGGCTGGAGTACCACCTTGAGTCTAAATCACTGAAAGTGTATGAATCAGGGGCCAAAACAGAACCTTCCTAGCTTAGAAAAAGAATTTTTCTCTTCCCTAAGACTCTCTGATTAAATGTGAATGAGACCCTGACTCGTAAGCAGTCTGATAAGGTCCTCATGGGGGAGAAACAATATGGACCAACCAGTACTAGTTTCTTTGCTCCTGTTGTGAGCAGTTCAAATGTCCCCCAAACTTGAATACCTCCCTCGGGAAAACACAACACTCTATGTAACCCACCGAGCCTCCTTAGAAGGCAGCAAAGCACCTGTTTGTTCTTTTCCCTCAGTGGGGAGGAGGGAATGGCAGTTAAACCTCAGGAAGCACTCTATCACCAGGATGCATCCCAGCATGTGCTCTGGGCATCATCCCAAAGTTGGCTTAGTAAGGCCCCTTTTCAAGCCCAGACTTGAGGGGAGCTCTGTAGATGTCTTGCAGAGCTCAGCACATGTAACGGTCCCCATGTCCCTGAGGCTCTGGGCTAGACTTCATTAACCCATCCTTTCTTCCATTTGCTCTCTTTCCTTGGACACCAGCATTAACAGACTCTGGTATTCTCTCTGGCCTTAAACTCTGTTTTCTAGAGCATTCAGGGTGCTTTCTTCTTTAAACAGGGAGTGTGTTGCTAGTGTCTGGCCTCAGTGCTGGGAGATAACACTTGCAGAACTTGTGACTGTGATCTATTTGGATCAATTGATGGGTCATGGTGAAGTCCATCTTGGAGGCTGCTAGGATCTGCAGAGAAGGAAGAAGCAGGTGTTTTTCAGGGTAAGATATGTATGATGAAGAATGGGACCAGCCACTCTGAACAAGGCACACTTGAAAAGGACTTGGTCACCAGGAGGCAGCCTCTAGCCTTCTGTTTTCAGGTCAAGCTGTCAGAGTGTGAGTGTGTGTGTGTGTGTGTGTGTGTGTGTGTGTGTGTGTATGTATGTATGGATGTATGTATGGATATGTGTGTTTATTATGTGTGTGTGGCATACGTGTATATATGTGGTGTGTGTGTAAGAGAGAGAATATATATGTGTGTATGTGTACATATGTATGGATATGTGGTGTGTATGTGTGTTGTGCGTGATTTGCTCATGAAGCCCTTGCTCACTCCCTCCTGCTCATCTTGGAGAAAGCTTCCTGGAACCTGTCACCTGAGACAGTCACTCAGCTCCACAGCAGGAACAAAGAAGCTGCTGGGCTTCGGCTTCTGGCCAGGGATGTCTTCCAGATGTTGTCATGGTGATGCTGGAGTCAGGAGCTGCTCACTAGAAGAAATAAATCCCTTCTTCCTCTCTCCTGAAGCATCATGTGCAACCTCTCCCACTGTGGGCAAAGGTAGAGCATTTCTAAGAGCACAGGTGGCTGGACTTGAGTCACTTTCCAGCCAGGCTTCCTGGACTTTCTGGGAGCCTAGTTTACCCAAGAAGCATCACTCATCTGGGTCAGGGACCTGGGATCACAGGATTTATCGATTCTGTTCTGAACAGAGGATGCTACAAATGCCCTAAGTGTACAGTAAGTGTGCCTCTGATAGAAGAGTGCTGTAGGAACTTGTAAATCAGGTTGTCTGGAGTGAGAGTTGGCTTGGAGTTGACTGGAAGCCCTTCGTTAACAATGATGACATCAACAACAGTTGCTAACACTTGTAAAATGCTTATAGTATACCAGGCATGGGTCCAAAGAGACAACAAGGAGTTCAAACTTAGTGCAGTGTCCATGTAAAGAGCCCAGTACAACACCTGACATAGAGAAAGGCTCCATAAACAGAGCATCTATGACCATGACCAGATTCCTTGGACTCTGATGACTCTTCTTGCTCCCTCTGGTTGGTCTGTTTGACCTCTTGAGCTGTCCCAGGCTGCTAGGAGGTCACCTTACCCCTGTAGACAGAAGACACAATGACCAATCTATTGTACCCAGCCAGATGTTAGGTTGCCAAACTGCTGGAGACCTGGTCTGACCCTGTTTGCTTCATTCTGGTCTATGTGTACTTGGAAGCATTCACACGAGGCTAAGGTCTGCAGACCATCTGGGATGGACCCATGTTGAAGGGGCCAGTTTTACAAGGACCTGAATCTGAGAAGCCCCCAGCTTGTATTTGTGTCCTGCTGCCAGGCTCAGCATAATGGCCCTGACAGTCGAAGTAAGCAATTGGCCAATTTCCTTCAGGAACGTTTGAAATAAAAAGCAGTTTGTCTGAGTGGAGGAAATTGTGAGAGCCCCAAATGGAACTGCTTAAATTTATTGCTGGAGAGTTTTTACATATTGAGCCAAAGGCATTTTTTTTCTTTTGCACTTGGTCTTGGGTTCCTGTAAGTGCCGCACTGCGCCAGAGATGGAGAGGCCAGGGCTGCCTCCAAAGTTAGCTTGTGGGAAGATCTACCTCACTGCTAGCCCAGCTCTTGGAAGGCAGAAGCCTGCCCCATCCCATGGGAGTGACTCAAATGCCCTGATGGAAACACTCTATCCCTGCATCTCCAAGCAGGAGACCTAGCAGCATCTGTCCTACCGGCCAGAACCCTCTACTGGTAGAGGGATCAAAGCTGTGACATCTATGACTTTTCAGGTGAGGACTTCTAATCATTGACTGCTGAGTGCAAGGGCTGCTGGGATGAGCCCTTCTGGCAGTTTTCCCTGGTTGGGATGGATGGACATTTATTTTCAAGTTCTGGAAGAGGGTTTATATGGGTTTATATGGAAGTCAATATTAAAATAGCACGCATGTTGTTTGTGGGACAGCAGGTGGGCAGGTTGAAAGAACTCCGTCAGGTCAGTGCTGTAGTCTGTCTTGGTTCTAGTTTACTATGTGGCCACAAATAAACCACTTTCTTTCTCTGGACCCCAGTTTTCCCTACCTGCAAAATGAGGTCAATACGATAATTTAGACCCCCCATTTAGCTCTAATATGATGTGATGCTTTCCCTTTTCATCCCCTTCCCAAGCCTGGCTCACATTTTCTATAGACTTTGAGATCTTTCACTGCAATGTCGATTCAGTGCATTTAGACAGAAGGAGCTGAAGCAACCTGGAGTACTGGAAAGCATGGACTTGAGAGCCAGCAGGGTTCAAGTCTCTGTGTCTGTGTCTAACTTGCTGTGACCTTGGAGAACTTGCTTGCTCTTCTGGATCTGCAGCCTCTTTGTCTAAGCCTGAGAATGGCACTCAGAGGGTGAAACAAGAGAGTGTCATGGATCCTCAAGGCTGGGCAAGCCCAGGTGCTCACCAGGCATGAAGTTCCTGCCTCTTTCCATGTAAACCACATGCTGGCAGCATTGCGGGATGAAGAAGAGCTCTGCCTTGACTTTATGTATGGGTCCGTAACTCTGAAGATGATGTGTTATCTTTCATGTTCTCCTCTAAGCAGCCAGAATGAAAGATCCTTGGACCAAATGATAGATGTGCTTGGAAGAGCCTCTTTGATAAATGGCTTGGGTTGGGGATTGGGTGAACCCCCAGAGTTATCCTTAAGTAAAATAGATTGTAGCTAAACTGCCTTCTAAAGAGGGGAGGTGCCTTTAGCAGCAGGACTTCTTCTGGCTGAGCAGAGAGATTGAGTGAGGAGTGTGAGTCTCTGAGAGCTGAGTTACCCTCAATAACAATGGGGAGGGTATTAGTGGGACTAGGAGAGACAAAAAGCCAAGTGGTGACACAGGGGAGAAGAGGATTTGGGAGAAAAGGTAGCACCATTTAAGGGGACTGGAAAAGGGTGGCTGACACACATGCCCAGAGACATCCTCTTTCATCAGAATGCTACCATGAAAACGTACATCCTCAGATGCTGTTATGGTGCTGTGCTGCTTAGATTTTTGTCAGCTTGACACAAGCTAGGATCATCTGGAAAGAGGGAACCTCAACTGAGAAAATGCCTCCATCAGTTTAGCCTGTAGAAAACCCTATGGGGGTGTTTCTTGATTCATGATTGATGTGGAAAGGCAATGCTCCTCTCTCCTCTGGCAGGTGGTTTTAGGTCATATAATAAAAAGACCAAGGCAAGCCACGAAATCAAGCCAGTAAGTAGCATCCTCTATGGGCTCTGTTTCAGTTCCTTCCTGCCTTTGGGTTCCTACCTTGAGTTCCTCCCCTGATTCTCCTTGGTGCTGGACTGAGATTGGGAACCATAAACCAAATAAACCCTTTCTTCCTTATGTTTTGTTTTTGTTGTTGTTGTTTTTTCAGAACCAATATCATAGAAAGCACACTATGAGAGGTTCTACCCAGATGTACATAAATGAACCTGTGTGTGTGTGTGTGTGTGTGTGAGAGAGAGAGAGAGAGAGAGAGAAAGAGAGAGAGGAGAGAGAGAGAGAGAGAGAGAGAGAGAACACACATGAGTGCACAAGAAGCCAGCTGTGTTCTTTCTGCCATGTAGACACACACTGGTTTGTATTAATCTAGGCTGGCATCAGAACGGACACCCAAACATCTATGCTGGCTTGCCAGACTGAAGAAGGATGCTGGAGAAGGTAAAGTGATATGTCTTACTGACTTGCATTTGGTGGCCCAATTAACACTCTTTCTTTCTGTTAATACTGCATGAACAGTCATTCCCAGGGGCTAGCCCTGCTAGGCAAGAGCAAAGTGTGCTCCCATGTCCTTCTGCCTTCAGGTAGCTAACATGCATGTGGCTAGACATGAAACACTGTGGTCCACAGGATGGGTGTCATCATGAAAGGGGGATTTGGGATGCCCTGGGGGGGTGTAGGGTCAAAGGATGCATCCATTCTTCAAGGGCCTGAAGGAAGTGCAATAGTGCTTGGAAGATAGGCAAGGAGAAGAGAATGGCAGAGGATGAGGCTGGAAGTGGACTTTTTTTTTTTTTTTTTGCATGGGGTGTCATGCTTAGTTTTGCTTTCTAGAAAGATCACCTGGGCTTCAACCATACATGGTGGCAGTTGTTTCAGACTTAAGATGAAAAGACAGCAAAACCCAGGCAGGCTTCTTGATCACAGACCTGGACTAGATAACCAAACCAAAAGGCCAAACTTCCTTGTAGCCACCCCAGGTCATGGTGCCCAGGCTAAGAATTCCTGGGGATAACTCAGTTTAAAGTAGCATCTACCAAGTAGCTGGCACCTGCCAAGCTAGTTGATAACATTCATGTTCACGAAAGTGTCATGAAACATACAAAACAAGTTTGGTGTTGGTGAGGAGTGGAAGGAGAAAGTCACTGTAGAGTGCTGTCTATATTCTCACTATGGAAGGACTTTGGAGGGCTGGCCTCACTGAATCCCATCTACACATCTACAAGATCAGGCTGTCACCTTCACTTTCAGATAAGAAAGCTAACCCAAAGAGGTGAAGCAGTTTATGTAGGAATGCCCCACCCACCCTCAGCAGTATTCAAGGCTGCAAGTCAACTTCATTATGTGAGGTTATTTCCCAGAAACTTCAGAGAAAAAAAGCTTCCTTATCTAGTAGAATCATCTTTGGTCCTGGCTATCTGGGGATGACACAAAGGGCCTAAGGCAAGGGTGACTTCAGAGGCTCAGGCCATGTTCATATTGGAGAGATAAAACATGCTGATGCTCTGCAGTTCCTCCGGGTGGGCACAGTTGTCCTCACTCACCTGTAGCCACATGGAGGATGGCGATGGAGCCCGAAGCTGCAGGAGGCAGGATCGAAGACGTCTGTACACAGGCTCCCATGCTTTAGGGTCAGCCGGACGCGGGGAAAACAGTGAGGCAGGAAGAAGTGACCAAAGGTGACAGTGTGATAAAAGATCTCCTTTTCTCTTTTTTTGAGATAGAATTTTACTATATGTAGCCTTGTTTGGCCTGACATGGAAACTGCTATGTAGACCAGGCTGACCTTGGCCTCTTAGAGATCAGCCTGCCTCTGCTTCTCCAGTGCTGAGATTAAAAGAGTGCACCACCAAACCTAGTTTGAAGCCTACATTTTATTATTATTAAAGCTTTATTACAAAGAACTTGCAAATAAGCACACACATACATACACACACACATAAAAATTAAGCATCCCCAAAGTCATACATATTAGCAAGTATCTATACATTTAGTTTTGAAGTCAGAGCTGTCTGGACTTAAATGCAAGCTGTGCCATTCAGGAGCCACAGAGCACTGATGGTGTCTGTGTGACCTTGGACCTGCCTGTTTGTGTCTCCATTTGCTAATTTGTAAAATGGAGATGATAACAGAGCTTCCCAGGCAAATTGCTGCGTGGCTTGATAGAATCACACAATGCATTAGCCCAATGCCTGCACCCTTCACCGCACGTTCCATCAATGTTAAACATCACTGGCAATCCTTCACTTCAGAGCCACATCTGCAAGAGGAGGATAATTATACCCCAGGCATAGAATCTGGGTGGTGGTGGTGGGGAATGAATGATAAAAATGTATGCAAAGAGCCAGCATTAGCAATGAGCAACAGCCCCATAGATCTGGGGGCCCGACACTTGTGTCAACTCCAGAGTTCCTTCTCTTGAATTTCTCTAAGAGAAACCACCAGATGTTTTCCCCGACTGCCAGTACTTGCTGAAAATCACTAAGGCTGGTCCTGCACATGGTCAGTTCTTGAGAGAGTAGCTTAGATTGTGTTTGCAGCAGCTTCCTGTCTGCATACACACTGGGCTGCTAGGGGAGCCACAGAATAAAAAAAATGATTCTCTCTCCAGACAGCAGTTCTTCCACATTACTTCACTTCATCAATTCCACATGTCTTTTGAGCTGGGTTCCCCTGCCCTGATCACAAAGGGTAATGAGGGGGTGAGGGTGGCTCTGGCTGCTGCCACAACTACAGAGTTGCTCCAAGTAGTAGTTCTGAGTCCCTCTGGCAACAAGGATGTCCTCAGAGCCCTGCTGGGAATGGTCAGCTGGGGGATGAGGAAGCTTCTTGATGCCCGGTAGTCACATTGCACCCTGCACCTGAAGTTGGCAACAGCTCGCACTCTGAAGTCCATGAGCAGGTTGTCAAGTCAAGCCACACAACTGTGCTTAGACATCTGTGACCTGTGTTCAAGTCAAGGCCTGTTTTAGCTGCCAGAAACTGACCTTGACTTTCAACCTTTCTTTAGTTTTCCATCCCATTTTCTTGCTGTCTTTCCCAGCACACCTCCTCATGACTCGTGGGTTCTCTGTGTCTGGCACTGTCTTCTTCTTCCCAGTCTCAGGCTCTTGTTCACTCTAGAGGCAAGAGCTTTGGCCAAGGTCTCCAGTGTGCTGACAACCTGAATCTGACCCCTGGAACCCATGAAAAGACGCAACACACACACACACACACACACACACACACACACACACAAGAAAAGAGGCAAAGAGAGAACTTACTCCACAGAGTTTTCATCTCCACACATGCTCCTTAGCATCCAAAACCCCACACCAATAACAACATCAATGACAATAATAATAAAGTAAAAGTTTTAGAAAGATCATTTTGTCTGCCATTGGGGAAATATAAATTGAGACAAGGGATTTCTGATAATGGCCAATCCAAAACCAACCAACCAACCAACCAACCAACCAACCAAACAAACAAACAAACAAAACTAGTAGTTTCCTTAGAACACTTGGGGAGTCTTCCCAACAGTGTTTGCTACTTCCCATCATACCCACTGTCCTCAAATGAGGGGTGTATTAACGTCAGAGTGTTCATTAGACACTGGGGAGGCCAGTATTTGTATCTTTAGCAGAAGGAATTATGTGGTTTTGCTTTCTTTCCACATCACTGGAATCTCCCCCATCCGTTTTTCTGTAGTCTCTGACCTTATGGCTCTCTTTTCATATCTCTTTACATTAATCCCCATGTGCTCTCATCAATCTCCTCCATCAGTTTTTCTGTAGTCTCTTTTCCCTCCTGACCTTATGGCTCTCTTTTCACTTCTCTATATATTAATCCCTATGTGCCCTCATCCCAAGCACCGCTTTAAGTAGCATCCACGTACTGATGAGATGGCTCAGTGGGAAAAATCCTTGACCTGCAAATGTGAACATCTAAGTTTAGATCCCCATAACCCACACAAAGCCAGATGCAGTGGCTTATGTCTGCAATCACTCCTGTGGTGGGGCAGAAATATCCCTTGAGTATGCAGTGGAGAACAGTAAGAGACCAATCCTAAGTAGGATGGAAGGTAAGGATAGGCAGCTGCTGTGTCCTCTGACCTCCATATATACACCCTGGAAAGCATGAACCAGGACTCACACACCCATGAACACACAGAGGCACACACACCATACTTGTTCACAACATGCCCACACTTATAGACAAGTAAAAAATGATGATGACTCCAACAATTATGGATGCTCAATGTTGGCCTTCCAACCTGGTCTCTCAATTGGATGGCTAGTGAGCACTTTGATTTAAAGATATCCCACATCAAATCCTTGATTTCTTTCTCCTTTAAAACTTACTTTTCTTTGTTTTCTACATCACAGTTCATGGCTGGCTCTCTCTCTCTCTTTTTTCCCCTCTGCCTGCTCAGGCCAAATATCAGGGAGTTAGCCTGAATTGTTTGCTTTCTTTGAAATGCCCCACATGCAATTAACAAAAAGTTACTGCCCATTCAAAATATGTCTTTTACAAAGTAGAAGCTGTTTTCATTTCTCACCCTCTCCAGACCTATTTCCTAGTCTAGCACCCACCTGAGCAACTCTGAAAACTCCCCCTGGTCCCTCTGTCTCCATAGAGGCCCCTTGGCTCAATTTATATTCATAAAATGGCAGCCAGAATGATTTTTTTTCTCTAAAATTTTTATTTGTCATTGTCACTGTCGATGTCATCATCCATGAGGCGGTAGGGTTGGAATCCACAGGGCATGTGTGGAGGTCAGAAGACAGTGCTGAGGAGCCAGTTCTCTTTCTATCTTTTCATGGGTCTCAAGGGTCAACTTTGGGTAGTCAGACTTGTGTGGCAAATGCCTTTACCTGCTGAGCTCTGTCACTGGCCCAACAACATGCTCTTTTAGAAGGAGTAATTAAACCAGGCCTTTTCCTCTGCCCAATTTCTCTAGCGACCTTTTCTCTCCATCAGGTTATGTCACAAAGTCACCATCCTCATCCCTGAGTTTAATGTGGTCTGTGTACTTGACCACCCTTACTCCTTGCATGTATCTCCTCCCTCATTCTGTGGGTACCAAACACACTTTACTCCTGGCTGTTGGGCACTTCTGCAATACGCCCCCCCCCCAGATGTCTGTATTACTTATTTCCTCACATCTTTCAGATCCACCCCAATAGTTCCTAAATTTCATCATTGTATATCATTGTGAATCTATCTTGCGCTTTCAGGCATTTCACAGTTATTCTGAGTTTCACAATCCCAGCACCTCAAACTCTTGGGAGGGGGGGTTCATTTTGCTTTTGTTAATTCCCTTACTCATGGTGTTTTCTTTCCTTATGTGTGTGGTGAACTTTGGGTGCAGCTTCGTGCACAGTAGTTGGTCTTAATCTGTGACCCGATTAACTGAAATCCTTCTTAGTTTCTTCTGGGTCCCTCAGTAAACCTAGCAGTCTTCGGCTTGGCACTGGCTTTACTTAGTGTCTAAGATTACATGCTCTCATTGTTTACACAGCCCCTGCGGATTTATCATGTCTCCCAAGAGCTCAGTGATGTGGCAAAACTTTTTATGTAATATATAATGATTATCTTTGTGTACAAGAGCCCCTCAGAGAGCCCTGGTTGTATTAGTAGAAGCTTTGGTTGACTTGGCCATTGCTCTATCCTTAGCTATAATGCCTTGCATGCTGTAGATGTTCAATGAATACTGTTGAATGAGAGGTCAGGGGCTACTTTATGTTAGTTTAAGCAAAAGTAGTCATTTAAAGATTACATTGGGGTTCTAGGAAAATGTGCTGGTGGCTTGGGATGCCTCTGAGGATAAGGCTGCCTGGAGTTGATGCTGAGTTATGTATGGGGGTGAATGTGGGTCTGCCTCTGGCCTGAGGGTGGGTGGGGTGGTTGTGACTCTTCATACTGATTGCCAATCTAACAAGAGCTAGAATGGTGGCTCTCAGCCTGTGGGTCATGACCCCTTGGGGAGGTTTGAATGGCCCTTGCACAGGGGTCACATATGATATCCTTCACATCAGATGTTCACATTATAAGTAGCAAAAATATAGTTATGGAATAGTGATGAAATGATTTTATGGTTGGGGAGAGGTCACTACAACACAAGGAACTGTATGTATTAAAGGGTGACAGCATTAGGAAGGTTGAGAACCACTGCTCTAGAGTCACCTAGGAGACAAATCTCTTGGCACATCTGTGAGGGAGTTATAGATTGAGCAGGGGTGGGAAGACCTATACTCAGTGTGGTGATACTATTCCATGGGCTGCAGTCCTGGGCTGTAGACAATGAAGAAAGTGAGCTGAACAGTGGCCTTCATTTCTCTCTGATGCCGTGTGACCAGCTGCCTCAAGTTCCTTCTGTAGTAACTCCCTTGCCTTGATTGATGAACTGAACCTTGGGATTGAGAGACAAATGAACATTTTCTAAAGTTTTTTGCCAGGTCCTTTGTCACAGTATGAGAAAAGCGATTAATACTGTGGTGTGGCAGTTTGAAAGAAAATGGCCTTTGAAGGCATGGCCTTGTTGGAGTAGGTATGGTCTTGCTAGAGGAAGTACATTACTGTAGAGGTGGGCTTTGAGGTCTCATAGATGCTCAAAATACTGTCCAGTGTCTGAGACCACTTCCTGTTGCCTGCAAGTCAAGATATAGAACACTCAACTACTTCTCCAGCACCGTGTCTGCCTGCACACCACCATGTCACACATGATAACAATGGACTAAACCTCTGAAAATGTAAGCCACCTCAATGAAATGTTTTTTCCTTTATAAGAGTTGCTGTGGTCATGATTGCCTCTTCACAGCAATAGAAACCCTAACTAAGGCAGTGGCTTAAGCTGTGATGCATGCCATGGCTGCATTTGACGATATCAAGTTGCTTGGAAGAACTAGACTTTGTGGAACCCACATGCACAGCGATATTGGGATGGCTGAGTCAGGGCAGAGGAGGAGGAGTCCCTGAGTCAGGCCAGAGTCCTCTTAACAGTTGAAGGATTTGGCTAATGTTGCACCAGTAAGGGGTGGAGTGGCCAAGCCCTGGGAAGATGGGTCTGTGAGATGATAGGCAAGGATAGAAAGACCTTCTGTCCCTCCCACCCCTTCCATCTGGAGCCCTCTCACCGCTGAATAAAAGAATGAGGAGTGGAGGAGAGCAGCCTGGTACTTGAGGAAGTAGGGGCAGATCTGAAAAAGGAGATACAGGCAGATCTTGTCAAGGAGTGGGAACAGGGCTTGTGGGTGTCTGTCTAGCCCAATGGGAAACATTTGACCTCAGCCAACAAAATTATTTGCTATATTACTCATGAAATAAAACCAATAATATGAATAATAATCAGGAAAGAAATGTAATGAATCATTCTGTTCATTAACTCATACGTATTAGCACACTGACAAAATGCATAGGAAGCAAGTAAGACATTAGAGAACAGACTTTAGCTGCAAGGGATTCATAGTTAGACTTATAGTCATGTGACCCTATCATATCAAGATGTTAACCTATTTAGTGGTCTGTGACAATCACAAATGAGGACGTTGTAATTTCTGATTTTTGTCTCCTTTCTTCATTTAAAAGTAAGCAACATTTATTTACTTTATTTTTGTGTTTAAGGCATTATTCCAGTCCAATGAGCGAGTTCACTTGTGAGCTAAAATTTTTGCCTCACAAACAAAAGACAGTGCGTTGCTGTTTGCATCCTGCTACACTGTTTTGAAAATGCATGCACAAATAGAAATGCTATGTATCCCCGCAGTGACAGAATAGGAGTTGTTGAAGTTTAGTTTCTTTGTTTTACTGTCACAGAGTAGTCATTGTTTATTTAGAAGTGTTACTTTAAACACAGTCCTGTGTAGCGTCACCTGAGACAGAGACAGAAACTACTCCTGAATGGGCTTGTACCATCCTGAATGCAGAGCATTCTGGGAGTGATCATGTATATAGTCCTACAGTGAATGTCCCCTGGATCTGTTCCAGCCTGCTTCAGGCAGTCTCTGTTCACTGGGGGATAAGAACTCAAAAGGGAAAATTTTTACTGGGTGTGGTGGTTTATGCCTGTAAATGTAATATTTGTAGGTATGGGATCAGGAGTGCAAGATCATCTATGGCTACATAGCAAGTTTGAGGTCAATTTGGGCTATGTGGAAACTTGTCTAAAAAATCTTGGGGGAGGGGCTGAGTTGAATATATCTGTTGTATCTTCATGTATTAAATACATATATGTATAGTAAAACTCAACATTAGTCATGATAGTTGTTGGCACCTTTCAGCAAAACTATGTTTGGGGAAGAGTGTTTGTTACCACGTATGATTGTTGGTACTGAAAGTACCTGGTAATGACCAAGAGCTTGAGCATTGGTTTTCCTTTTTTTTTTTTTTTTTTCCTGTTAAGACTACACTAGTCCCTGCTGACACACATTCTGAATTTCTGCTTTGGATACCCCTTCTTCACCTTATCTTGGGCATCAATTTGCAGGGGAGGAAGATGAGGAGATGAGTTGGCCTAGGCTTGGGATCTGCCTGGATTGGGGAACATAGAGGGTGGCAAAGGTTATCCAATGTGAGAATCTCCTAAAGGAAGCCACATTAGGGGCTTAGGGTGGATGACCCCAATCATGCGTTTTCTCCCCCACAGATTCAGGCTGTGGTGGCAGAGACAGCAGTGGTTGGCTCTCCTGTCTCAGAACCCCAGCATTGGACTGCATTCTTTCAACATTTTGTCTTCCCTTTCCTCCGTTTTATTTTTGTTTGTTTTTCTGTCCCAGTATGTCCCCTAATCCTGTTGTTTTACATCTCCTCTAGAATTAGGGCCAGTGACAGCCTGGGTCAGCTCATTGGGTCTCGCATGAGATCGGGATCATTTGGGGCCAGGTAGCACATAGAAATTGTATAGTCCATGGGTATAGGTGGGAGGGGGCTTTGGGGAGAAAGACCAGATGCAATGGTAGCATTGCATTGTGGGCCCTAGACTCCACTCTCTGACCTGGTCTTGTCAGAGAAGAAAGCCCCCATTTTTAGATGACACCCTCACTTCCTCATCCAAGTATTCCCTGAGAGTCACAATGGTGGCCTGGAGGGTAAGGAAGCTGACATGTCCTTCTCCCGTCTCCTTTCCCTCCTTCCTCCTGCCTAGGAGTCCTGTGAAGAGAGCAGGAGGGACACCTTTGGACCCTGTGTCCTCAGACACACTTGCCCCTATTCCTACCTGCTGACTCCTGCCCAGCTTGCCTGCCCTGGCTTTCTGGTCACTGGCTCCCAGACTCGTTTTACTGAGAGAATAAGAGAGGGGTCATCCCTGTTCCCAGGTGCCTGCAGAAAGTTGTCTTCCTTATATAGATAAGACATAAAATGAGGAAAGGCTCTCCACCTAGCTGGCCCCAGGGTACAGCCGGTCGGGTGCCCTCAGCTTCCTCCCTCCCCATGATCCTTGGAGCTCTTCAGGTACACAGAATCCTTTGCCTGAAGGCCTTTGCTCCTGCAGTTTCCTCCGCTGGAATACCTCCCACCCTAAATATATGAATGGCTCACTCTCTCACCCCTTTAAGTATTGTTCAGATATCCTTCTTAGGATACTTCCCCTGACCATCTTATTCATCTAGAATTTCCTTCTTAATTCTTCGTCCCTGTCTTCTTGCACAGCATTTATCACTGAATACATAAAGAATTAATTACACATTTTTAATTGCCTCATCTTTCTCACTAGAGTGTAAGCTGCCCCCACCCTGTGGAGAGGGAATTCTGTCTGTCTTAATTAAGGTACTATTTTCACCTCCTAGAAGAAGGTCTGGTATTTTGGAGACGCCAGATGAACGTTTATTGAATGCATGTGAACAGACCTGGGCAGAGTGGGGACTGCTGTAGTATGGACCAGCAATGTGCTGACTCAGCAGAGTGTTGGGCATTTCTGACTCATTGGTTCAGAGAGGTGTCTGATGCCTGGCAGATCCTGCCTATCCTGGAAGCTTCAGCCTGGACCTTTATCAGCACCCTTCCTACTTCCTAATCTCTTTCTGTCCTCCTTTACACTCCAACAAGTACCTAATGCCCTGAACCTCTCTGAGCTGGCAGAGAGGAGTCCCCAGACTTTGGACTTCTGTGATGATGGGACTTTATCAGCGGAGACTATTCCTATCTGGATGAACCAAGGTTCTAGAAATCCTCTTGTGTTAGATTGTCAGGAACGATCCCGGGGGGGAGGATTGACTTTGGCTCGTCATTTTAGAGGACCCTGCCCATGCTCATTTGATCACATGCACTTGACCAGAGCATCATGATGGTGGCAGTTTATGGCAGAGCCTCTCCCTTACTTTCTGGAAGACAGGAAGTAGAGAAGAGGAAGACTGCAGGAAGAAGCCAGGGCAGACATAGCCAGTAAGGACATACCTCTAACCACTTGCGTCTTTTAACTTGGCCTTTCTTCTGCCTAGCATCACCTCTGCTAATACCATCATTAGACACGCATTCCACAGGCCAGAGTCCTTGTGATCCAGTCACCTTTATCAAAGTCCTGTTGTTGCTCCTGCTGGAGTTCATTCTCGCCTCAGCTAATGGCCTGTTGGGCAAAGAATTGCCCCCACCTTGACCACTGATTTGGACATGCAGTCCTATGTGCTTGCAGGAGACAAATATAGAAGACTACTGGACCTTGCCAAGTCAGGGTAAGGCAGCCATTCTACCTCCCCGCTGTTGTTGTGGTCTGTCAAGTTCTCTTGGCCTTAGCCAAAACTGGTGTACCAACGTTGCTGTGAGACCTAGGGTGACTGTCCAGGTGGCTTGCTGTTTCTGTCCTTGCTGCACCTTTAGGAAGTTGTCCATCCGCACTTCCTGTCTACTCTAGTATCATTATTTTCCTTCTCAGGTCTTGATGAGGTTGAAGATTAAACTATCACAACTATTATTCTCTCTTCCTAGTTAGATATATTAGGTACTAGACTTACGTTTTCCAGCTTAGGACAACTCTATTGTAAACTCCGTTATGCCTTCACCCTAGGACTAGATATGTAGGTCATTTTGTTCTCGATTTTCTTTTTCTTAGAGCACACTTGTTATTCACTGTTTTGTATATAGTTTTGTATTAAGCCTAAATCTTTTCTTTAGACTAAAATGGGAATTGTAGTGAGATAGTCCTTCTGTGGCACTGACCACGCCCATTGGGGGTGGAGCCATGGGCAGAAGTGACCTGTGGAAGGAGGTCAGAGAGAGAGCCTGGAAAAGCTCTCTTGCTGGCAGGACTCAGACAGGAGAGCATTGGGTGGAATTTCCTGGTGTTCATCTGTTTAGGTTGTAAGTTATTTCCCCCTGAATAAACATCTATTCGGCCTATTTGTTTATCCTGATCCCTATTTAATCGCAATATGTGTGTGTGTGTGTTCAACTAGAGGTGTTGGATCTCCCTGGATCTGGAGTTACAGGTGGTTGTGAACTACCTGACATGGGTGCTGGGAATCAAACTTGCTGGGGTCCTCTGCCAAAGCTGCATGCATTCTTACCTGCTGAGACTGAGCCCTCTCTGCAGGTCAGTGTTTTAATTAGGGTTGCAGGATCTCAGAAATCAGAAGCCCATTTATGAGAGAGCAGCCAGACTTTGTTGTAAGTGAACTTGGGATCCTAGGTGAAGGATGAGTGGCCAAGATTTGAGAGACCCAGTGAGTTACCAGGCAGCTACTCAGCACTTGACTCTAGGGTTTTCAAGTCTACTGTGAGACGTCAAAAGTACTCCTAATTTGTGACTTTGGGCCATGGAGTTAATGAACCTTTTCACTTTGGATCTTTGTATAGTCAGGACTCTAGGAGGGCTCAATAATCTTTGGGAGGAACTAGAAAGACAAATTGCGTCCTGGAAACCAACAGAGGATGCTGGAGATTCTGAGGCTGGCAGCGGAACACGCTGATTTTCTGTAGACCTGGAGGAGGAGACAGGTAGCCTCACTGAACATGTCCAGGAATATAGAGTGGGAGAAGTTATGGCCTGGGGTGGGAGATGGCAGCCATAGCCAGTGGAGCCTGGAAGACAGGGAGCTTAGGCAATTGGTTCCCTTACTTCTCTCTGTCTAGTCTTCCCAGGTGTTTCCACAGATGCCACATTTAGGTAGCAAAGCTGACCAGAATCTAGGTTGGCAGTAATGAATTTCATAGAAATGGAACAGCCTTTAGGCATGGTACAGGAGAGGGAGAAATAGAGACATGTCATGCTGACCTTATGTGGCCTCTCATTCCCTTTTCAAGTGCCCTAGAGATGGAATCTGGTTGGAGTGGCTCTTATAAAGGCAACACCAGAGGAAACCTCTGAGATGAGCATCAACATCATTTCTGGGATGAACACAACCAAATGATTCATGCCCAAGGGAACACGGACCAGGACACCAGTGCTATTGTGTCATAAATGACCACGACTCATGGGCTAAGGTGAGTAGCATTCCCTGACTGTTTTCTCATGGGTGTTTCTACCTGGACTTAGGGGTATACATGTTATGTCTCTCTGAAGGCTTTTAAACAGCCATTCTAATAGTGTGTCTCTTCATAAATCAGAGTATTTAAAAAATAATGAAGACTTACATATGAGCACATGAGCATCTTTCCATGTATGTGCCAGTCCAGCAGAACATTGTTCCTGACTTTCTGTTGGACCCCTATGGATTCTGAACCTGCATCCATACCTCTATGATGGTCCTCTCCACCTGAAACATTATGGCAATACTCCTCTCTGCCTTGGATTTCTGAGAAATTTAGGCAATGTGGAATCTCTAAAGGAGTGGTTCTTCCTAATGTTATGGCCTTTAATTTAGTTCCTCATGGTGTGGTGACCCCCACAAACATACAATTATTTTCACCGCTACTTTATAACTGTAATTTCGTTACTGTTATGAACTGGAATGTAAATACCTGATATTCAGGATATCTGCTATGTGACCCTGTGAAAGGGTTGTTTGACTCCCAAAGGGATCACGGTCCACAGGTTGAGAACATTGTTCTAAACCTTTACAAGGTTCACAGATGGGCCTTCACAGGCGTCTTACTCTTGATGTATACTTGCACCATGCCTTTGACTTTGCTGGGGCTGGAGGCAGCATTGATACTGCCATTGAGAGTCCCATCTTCCAAGCAAAGGCCAATGTTTCCCCAAGAGACCTCTGAGTAGAACCATACTCACACACGGGAGGCACTTGCCAGCATTTGAAGGCCTGGAGACCTTCAAAGGAAGAGGTTCCTTGTGGGAGGAAGTTCTTCTAAGTCTAATCTTTGGTGATGGGTGGGCCCTTCTCAGTGGACCATCTAAGCCCTGGTTGTGCCCCTCCCAACACAGAGTCATTCTGGAATAACTTATTAACACCAAGGTATAGCCGAGGCTGTTTTGGTATGATTTAGTCCTAGTAGAGTGTCACTAGAGTTTGTCCAGAGGCCAGCATTCCCTGCTGTATATGATGCAGGGAATAAAGCGAGCCTTCTCAGCTGGGGAAGCAGCCATCTTTGTGTCAGCTGTGGGGGGCAAGGTGCCAGCTTTAAGGCCCTGGCTTGGAGCGGGATGTCTAGAATGGGTCACCATCTGTGCGGGCTGAATAGTCATATGGTTCTGCTTGCCATCTGTGTGCATGGTCATGCCAGCCAGATGTGGGGATTGGGTTCCAGGTGTGTAGACTGGATTGCTAGCCAGCTGTGAAAACTAGGTTCTGTCTGGGTGGACTGAGATGCCAGCAATGAAGATTAAGGTACTAGTCAGTTGTATAGATCTGGATGCCAGTTGTATTTATTGTGGTGCCAGCCAAGTGTAAGGGAAGGGAAACGGGTATGGTGCTCAATGTGATGGGAAGCCAGGTGTGGAGAGAGAGAGAGAGAGAGAGAGAGAGAGAGAGAGAGCCAGGTGTGGGGATGGGGATGGGGATGAGGAGCCAGGTTGGGGGACAGGGACAGGTATGGGAATGAGGAAATAAATGTGGGGATTGGGAGCCAGATACTGGGGATGAAGACCTGAGTATGGGACTGGTGTAAACTGGGTCTAGCTATGTTGACTTGGGATCCATCTGTCATAACAAAGGAGCCAGCAGGGGCCAGGCAGAGGCTGGAACCCATCTCAGCTGCCTGCTTTCCCATGTGTGCTCCTGTTTGTGGATCAGGAAGTTTCAGTCAATCTAGGTCACTGACTCAAATCAGCTTTGCCCCATGACTTCTGCTGCAGAATTGAAGATGCGTCCATCTGACGGAAAGAAAGAATATGCCCCTAAGAGTAATAAGGTGTCATTAAGATTGGGTCAGACCTTTTGGAATCAGGGTTTCAAGGCAAAAAACGACTGTTTATGTCAAGATGTTTATTTAATTGACAAATATATTTGTCGAACACCTACAATGTGCCATTGTATGAGCTATGTCAGCAAAACCAGGTGGCCTAGAGCCAAGATAAAGCACCCAGACTTGGTTTTGTATTTGTGGAATTCCACAAGTGTGGACTCCATGGCTGACACCAGAAGGGGACAAGGAGAGTCTGACCATCGTCCCTTCCTTTTCTCTAGTAGCAGGCTTCTGAAGAACCCAGTGGCTTAACTGGGTCCATTCAGCAGCTGCCATGAAGAACCCTAATAGAGGCAGTAATGGCACACCTAAGTGTGTGTGTGTGTGTGTGTGTGTGTGTTTACCCAGAGGAGATGGGAATTGTTAAGGGCAAGAAGCAGGTGCCCAGCTGAGGAGACCAGAATGGATTTGCAAAGACCTTGAGTCCTTGACTTATCCAGGCACCTGGCTTAGTTGCTCCTCTTCCCAGCAATACCCTGGAACTTTATTATATTACCTTAGAATAAATACATTTTGATGGTTGCTTCACATACACACACACACACACAGTAGTTGTAAGGCATCCCATAGGTGTCTGAATCCTTTGCATGCTATGGTTCTTCCCAATGTATATATTTACAGTAAGATTTAATTTATAATTAGATACAGCAAGAAACTAACAATAACTAATGCAGACAAATATATTGAAAGTTATGTGAATGTGGTCTTCATCTATACTGGGCTATACTTTTAGACTGTGCTTGTCCATAGGAAGTTGAAAGCACAGAAGATAAGTACTTAGATGGGGAGTGATGCCTGTATACACACTTCTTTAATTAAAAAATATTATACATGTAGTATTTTAAAACATTTTTGCATGTATATGTGTATGCAATCAATGCCTATGGAGGCCAGAGAGGGTGTAGATTTCTTGGAACTGGAGTTACAGATGGTGTGGGTTGCTATGTGTGTGCTGGGACTTGAACCCAGGCCCTTTGGAAGAGCAGCAAGTGCTCTCAACTGCTGAGCCACCTATCCAGCCTCTATATAGTCAATTCTTGTTATTCATGGAAATTCATGTTCTACAGAGTTACCACAAGCACTGAGATGGTGGATTGTGAACGCTTGCTTCTGCACACCCTGGGCAAACAGACTTCTGCTTCTGCAGGCCACAGTCCCAGTTCAAGGAACCCCCCAGCACACTGCCTTTTATTGCCTTTCTCTTAGAAGGCAAGTCACTTAATATATAGCTATTGATGAGCGTTGAGCTCACAGCCAGTAGTACAACTCATGCTTGAGTGAAGCTGTCCTAGAACACATAATTTTTATTGTCAGACTTGCCGCAGGCTTCTTGTACTTCAGAATACCAGGCCTTGTTTCAAGACATGCTTGGGACCACATTAAAGAATAAAATAATCAGGGAAAAGCATCAAATTCAAAAGAAAGTGACAATAAGGTAGACGATGGTGAAGATACTATTTACAGTGTGGGGCTGAAAACACAGGGCAGAGGATGGCCTGCTAGACCTCTCCAGAGACACATATGCATTGTTGAAAGGAAGGGCTTGCTGTTTTACATGTGGCTGATAATAATAATGAGGATCAAATGAATAGTGTGTGTAGGAATGCATGTATGCACACATGCATCCACACATGTACACACACAGACACATATATACATAGATACATAGGCATGCACACAGACACATGTACTCACCTTCACACACACACACTGACAGACATACACAGACACAGAAATATACAGACACACAGATAAGCACACACACACAACATGCAAAGACACACATACACACAGACACATAGGCATGCACACACTCATACACACACACACGCACAAACATATAGATGGACATATACAGACACACATAGAAACAGACACAGACATACACACACATTTGCAACCCCCATGTGACTTATTCTGAATCTGGATCCTCTACTTAGAAGTAGAAGGTACCAATTAGACATGACCTAGCAAGCACATGTTGACATGTGCCTTTAATTCTAGCAACCAAAGACAGAAGAGTCTTGACTTTGAGGCCAGCCTGGGTTGCATAGACACTGCCTCAAAACAGAAATAAAATTAACATGAAATTCTCTGGCATTCCATGGTGGGAGTCCTGTGAAGATGCGATCTGCTTCAGACAAGATTTTTTAAAAATGAATTTCAGTGATTTCGAGTAGGGGAAGGAAATGGTGGATGTTGGTGTTTTTAATCTACAGTCTTAAAGCACTACTGGATTTGGTAGGAGGGGAGCTATTATATTTCTAAGGATAGACTCTAGGAAGAACTTACCAATTCTTCACAAGAGAACAGAAAATAGTAACACAAAGCAGAGCCTAGTATGACTACAGTATGCTTAGAAATGAATACGTAGGAATCAACAGGTGCTAGGCCTTGCAATGATCCTGGGAGAGGGGAATCCTAGTAGATACCCAAACAACTCTGGTGCAGAGTGTGGGGACCATGGAGGCCCATCCTGGAATGGTACACCCTACACTGGACACGGGGAAGGCACTTTTCCTGCCTCTGCCCTACTATTTTTCTGCTTCCATAACCAGGCCACTGGGCATGCTCTCAACCACTTCAGGCCTAGGAGACTATAACTGCCACCTAGCCAGGGGGCATACTCACAACCACCTCAAGCTTGAGGAGACAGGAACTGCCACACAGCCATGGCCTGAGAATGTCACAAGAGGGAGAAACACTTGTGGTTATGTATCTAGGGCTGTGTCCAGCCCTAGGCCCTGGGTGAATAGAAAGGTGTGTAAAGTGATCTTTGCTGGGTGTTTCTCCTGGTCACTATCCTAGCTCCCTTTAGGTGAGCAAAAATAATCTGATGTTGGTGATGAACTAATAATGGCAGCTGTCATTTTTGAGTGTTAGTGAGTACCAGGTTTTGGGCTGTTTCATTTTTTAGTATTAGCTTCATGAGAATAACATACAAACTTTGGTTTCTGCCAAACATTTTATTTTGAAAATAATGACAGAAAAACTGAAAGACAAGCATAGTGAACAAATACATACTCGTGTTGGGGTTCACCAATGAATACTTTGGAATATCTATGTACCATCTATCTATCTATCTATCTATCTATCTATCTATCTATCTATCTATCTATCTATCTATCTCTTTTATGTATCTACAATCTATCTACTGCCTTACTGCCTACACCCAACTATCAATCTATCATCTATCTTTGCCTATCACCTATCTATCTGTTCCTCTATTATTTATATATCGTCTATCTGCCTATTATAAGTCAACCAATCATCTGTCTGTCTATATTCAGATACTTTTCTGTCAATCACATATTTACCATCTCATCATTTTTTGGTGAATGACTTAAAACTACATTATGAACATGGAGTCACTTTATCAGTAACTGCTTCATCATGTATCTCCTAAGAATTGAAATCCTTCCCATCAACACCCATAACAACATTACCATAATCAAGAAATTTTATATTGGCTCATGATCATCTTGTATGTGCTCCATTTTAAATTTTCATGTACTGCTGAATCTACAAATATTTAATGAGATTTTGAAGGGATAGCAATATTTTTCCCTTCTTCTGTTTGTTCCTCTCCCAAAGCTATGGTTTCTTCCTTACTTAGCTATTTCTCCAGTTATGAATTCTATGTTTGTAAGTAACTTGTATATTGTGCTGCCTTTTAAAACCTACTTACCATTTATTAACCCCATTTTATTTTAAGACTTGGCTTTATTTCTCACAAATATACTTTACCCACCCTCCCAATATGATGGTACATTTTGGGAGTAATATCAGTATTTAGCACCAACATTATTATGATTGCATTACTCTTAGGCTGAGTTATTACATGGTGGAACCATGTGCTTGTATTTCCTTTATTTTACAGTTGTTCTGGCTTATGATCATCATGATTTGTTACTTATTTGGTTTTCTACGTATTGATCACTATTTCATCCCAGGTTCTCTGACAGAATTGTAATTTTCTTTTAAATATTTTGACATGTATTGAATTACGTGGTGGTGTAATTCTTCTCTTGGTCCTCCTGCTCTACCCTGGCCTGCCACTCATCTGTCATCCTGGGCCATCCCTGTACCACTGAATGGGGAATTCCCTTAGATGGCTCCTGAAGTAAATTGTTTGTTTCCTGGATCTTGAGCATTTTCCTTTTTGATTTACCCTCTCGTAGTGGTGGAGAACACCCTTCAGTAGTTTTCTGAGTAAGGACTCATAGTGGGCAATATTTTTGAGCATATGCATGGGAGATGATTTTCCATGAAAGCCTTACACTTGGTTGATGGTTTGACCATGTATCAGAGCGTAGGGAGGCTGCTCAAGTGTGTCTGCGTATTTCTGTAATTCCATGTTTCAGGGCTCAGTGTTGTTTCAGTTAATGCCTTTGGGACATCATGAACAGAAGTTGTTTCTATCCACTGTTGCAGCACCAAGTGACACTTCCACTCTGGAGGCCTGTGTTGGCTTACTGTTTCAGTAACCACACCCTCTCATTCTCACTTCCTGAAACATCTGCTGTTTCTCCATTCCCCCTACTTTCTATCTCTGAAGTCAATTGCTTCTCTTTGAAGACTCTTTACTCTTGGTTTTACAGCCATCCCATTGAGTTGTTTATTTCTGCTACAATATTTTTAATTTTCAAGAACTCTGTTGAGTGTTTCCTCTTTAATATTTTTACATTCTGGTTAAGGATGCAATGGTATCTCTGAAGATATTAATTATACAGTTGTTTTCTCCTTCCCACATTGCTTCTATTTCCTCTGATTTTTTTTGTCTACTAGGCTTATTTTTAGTCTTTTGAATTCTTTTGAGAGAGGTTCTTCAAACATCTGGTAGACCTTGATTGGCCTTTATCAGAGGGAGGCCTTTAAATTCTCCATGGAAGCTTCATAATGTATGAGTTATGAGCTATCTATAGGATTCTGGGGCAGGGTAGGCTCCTATAAATGACCTATGTAAAGGTCTCTCCTGTGACATTATTCAGTTGCTCCCTCTCCAGCTAAACTTTGGCTAGTTAAATTCTGTTCTCATCTTCCCACATGAAGTACAAGGCTACCTACCATACTCCCCTGTCACTCCTGCTGACTTCCAGAAGCAAGCAGTTTAGTCTTCCATGCAGATGTTTGCTGAAAGTGACCCACTCCACCCATCAGGGCTCTGCTAAAGTTATCTTTCCTTCCATCTCATTCTCTTGCTCTGTATCCCAGGGCAGGGATAGGTCCTCCTTCCCCCTGTTATCTCTCTCTTATGCCTCTTTTTTGGCTTTCAGTAGACATCTCATATTCTACAACAACTAGGTTTTCTGCTTGCACCCCAGTATTTTCCCAAGCATTTGAAAATTCTCTTATCTGGCCTTGGTCTGGTTACTTCCTTTGGTGAAACCTTAGAATTTGGGGATGACAGCAAGATAACAGCAATACTGTGTGTTTTCATCTGTTTTCTGTCGCTATAGCAAAATTCCCAAGACTGGGTGATATATAAAGACTAGAGATTATATGGCTCACAATTCTGGAGGCTGAGGACTCGCAGAATACTATGGGTACATCTACTCAACAGGTGTCAAGCATCTTCTTCCAGTGTCATACCTTGTTGTAGCATGTCACATGGTGAGACAAAGCAGGTATGTAACAGCTCAGATCTTTCTTTATAGAAAGCTATCAGCCCCATTATGGAAACACCTCACCCATGTTGATAGCAGCATCTTAGTTATTTCTTCAGGACTCCACTTCTAAATACCATCAAGTATAAATCTGGGGATTAATGTTCAATGTGAGTATTAGTGGATTTATTCAAAGTGTGGCTCTATGATTCTCAGAAGTCAAGGAAGTGTTCTGGATCTTCTGTCATGTCAGGTATCTGAACCCAACTCAGGGACTCATCCTCTGGCCCAGACTCACACAACCTCACAACTTTCCCCACCCACACTGCCCATGATGCTTCTCAAGAATGGCAGACACAGTCATGTCACCAGCTATCTATGCCCCCCTACAGCCAGGATGGAGCTATTACTTAAAAACAGGAGGAAAATGTTGAGAATAGGAGGCTTTGGGCTTTCTGTGCTGTCATTTTGCTGGGGGGATGTCAGTTATAGGCAGAAGGTTCCAGATGGATCTAAGGTTTCCCAGAGTCATTATACCTGGATGACACAAGTACATCAACACCAGACTAGGAAACTGCCAAGCTCACATGGATACATATTAACTAGGGCTGAGATAACCATTATTCCTCTCCTCTGGTGTAACTCTATGTGATGACTGCTGGCTGCCTCAAGTGCTTATTAAGGCTGGGAGGTCTTAACCAGGTTGAGCAGTATGAAAGGGTTCTGTGATCAATTAGTGATGCTTGCTAAAGGCAGTTATTCGCCAGCCCAGAACCAGGGGAAAGATGAAAGGAAAATGTTCTAAGATGGTGTTTCCCAAACTTGGCTGATCCTAAGAATTACCTGGAGGTGCTTGTTTTAAAAAAAAGGTTCCAGGTTCTTCACCAGGAGATCTGAATCCAAGTGCTTCGGCAAGCACTCCTGACAGGCAAGCCTGGAAGTGTAATTCTGAGAGAAGGGTCAGTCTTTAGGACTCCCTGCTGCCCACAAGAGGATACACAGGCAGGTGAGGCAACAGAAGCCAGTCCCTGGTGGAGAGTGAAGGGGAGGAGAAGGGACAATGTCTCAGCCAGGCGGACAGCTGTCAGTCACCTACACATAAGTGAATGCCCCTCATGAACCTTCAAATCCAAACCAAAGATCCATGAGTAGCTGGCTATACCCCTTTCTTACTTTTTCTTTGGCTTACCCCAATGGACGCTGTGGTGGTTTGAATGAGACTACCCCTAATTGACTCATAGATTTGAATGCTTGATCATTAGGGAATGGCACTACTTGACTGGGATTAGGAAGTAGGTGTGGCCTTGTTGGAGTAGGTGTGTCACGGGGGGTGGGCTTTGGGGTTTCAAATGCTCAAGCTAGTCTCTATCTCTATTCCTCTCCCTCTCTTCCTATTCCCTGCTGATCCAGATGTAGAATTCTCAGCTCCCTCTTCAGCACCATGCTTGACTACATGCTGCCATGCTTAGCACCATGATGATAATGAGCTAAATTTCTGAATGTAACCAAGCCCCACTTAAATTTTTCCTTTTATACGCATTGCCATGGTCATGACATCTTTTCACAGCAATAGAATATTGACTAAGATAGAAGCTAAACCTTACGTGTGAATTGCCCAACAGAAAAGCCAACATGGCAAGAAACAGTGATCCTCAATCCAACAACCTCAAGGAGTGTGATCTTGCCAACAGCCCCATAAGTGAATTTGGAAGTGACTGAGCCCCATTAGATGCATGAGAAACTTTGACCCATGACTTAGCTCATTTATTACAGTTGATGAGCCAGTGTTTTACAGTGTCATTAACTAAAGTGCATAGTTCACAGTAGAGTCAGTCTTTGTGTTGTACATTCTATGAATCTTGGCATGTATCCATTATTACAGTTTCACATGCAAGAATTTCATGGCCCTAAAACCCACTATACTCTCCCTATCCATTCTAAATCCTTAGCAACAACAGATCTTATTGTTGTCATAGTTCTTCCTTGTCCTGAATAACATGTTGGGATCAACATTTTGGAGACTCTCCCATTGGCTTGTTTTGCTTTGCAGCATTTGATTTTCCTTACCATCTTCCCACAGCTTGATAGCCCATTTATTTCTAGCATTGAATTATTTTCCATTGTCTACACACATCATGGTTGTTTTTTTTTTAAATGTAGCTACTAAAAGACATTTTGGTTGTGACTAAGTTTTGGTGATCAAGAATAAAGCTCTGATGGGAGATGTCATTCTGTAAATATGTTTCTCATATTGGCTAATGAATAAAACATTGTTGGCCAATAGGAAAGCAAGATAGGTGGGACTAGGAGATAAGGAGGATTCCAGAAGAAGTAGGGTGGAATTTCAATATGGGGGCCTACAGTGTAGAATGTCAGCCTCCCTCTCTCTGGTAAGATAAGACCACATGGAAGTACTTAGATTAATAGAAATGGGTTAATAATTAAGACAGAGCTAGCCAATAAGAAACTAGTAACTGGCCTACAGCTTTATATCTAATACAATGTCTCTGTGTGATATTTGGGGCTGGTGCGGCTGTGGGACCAGACCAGCAGGGAAAAACTACTCGTAACAAAGCTCCTGTAATTATCTGTGTGATTTTTGCCTATGTACCTATTTTAAACTTATTTGTATAAATACCAAGGAGTATGATAGCTGGATCATATGGTATGAGGGTGCTTAGTGTTGTGAGGTCCTGACAAACTCTTTCAGAGTGGTGGCACCATTCTATATTCCCATCAGCACTGAAGGAGTCCCTGTGGCTGCATGCCTGTCTTGTAGGACTCAGGAAGTTATATAGACATGCTCCTTAAGAATTAGGAAGTAAATAACTCACAAGTCTCAGAAAGTCCCTGAAATTTATCAAATGCACAAAGCACCTTCTCCCTTAAGGTTATCTAAGAATGGAGAAGACAGAAACTTTCTTACCTTTGCTACCTGCAGGTTGTAAGGAGCTTCAAGGCTTCAGCTTTTGTAAGCTGTCATCTATGCTGGAGTAAGCAGCCAGTGATATAGATGCCTTCGAGTCACCCATGCTTCTATAATTAAACTCTAAACTCATCTGTATACCAGTTTGGACTTTGGTGGTATTGTTATTTGTTTTGTGGTCAGTTTCCTGTCTGAAGTGAGTAGATGCTTATTTATTTCTTCCCAGAAATAATGGCACATAACAGTGCCCTTGCTTATACTGGATGATTCCAGTGCTTTCTATTTTTGTCTCCTAAAAGACTTGCAGAGGCATTACTTTCTTTTCACTCATAATTACTCACCTCCATGTACAGTTGTGCAGCTTCCCTGGGCTTGTTTGCTATTTTCCCAGTTCTTTGGTGTATCCATTCAGATCACTAGCTGTCTTTTAATTGGGAAGTTTGTTATCTTACTGTTGACTTCAAGCATTCCATGTGTATTTTGGATGCAAATTGCTTACCAGTCACATTTTGGGTGTTCCTTACTTCTGTTCTGTGGTTTATCTTTTCTATTTGTTAGTCTTTTTCAGAGCTGCTTGCATTTTTTGTTCTTTCTTTTCTTGTGTATGTGTGTGTAGTGTGCATCCACATGGGGCCCAAGGATGATGCTGGGAGTTATCCTGGATTACTCTCCACCATATTCACTGTGACAGGGGCTCTCAATGTGTACCTAAATTTGTTTTTGTAAGCATTGATGTTCAGTTGTCCCAGAATCATTTTCTGAGAAAAACATCCTTTCTCTATTGAATTATTGTTACTCCTCTGTTTGAGACCAATTGACAGTGCATTTGTGGATCCATTTGTAAACTCTTGATTCTTTTCTGTTAACTTGTCTGTCTGTATTTTCATCACTACCGTGCTGTCTTGAATGTCATAGATTTTCAGTAAGTGTCAAATCTGGGCAGCACATCTCTGATTTTTGTTCCCTTTCTGTAGTGTGTTCCTGGGCCATCTGCTTCTCCACATATATCAGCTTTACCATCACTAACCACAAAACATTGGAATTCTTGACTGTTTGCATTGCATCATAGATCAGGTTGAAGAGAATGCACATATTTTAAACAAACGTATTGAAATGTAATTCACATATAAAACAATTAACTCAAAAAGTAGCATTTGATGTATGTATATATGTGTATGTGGTGTGTGTGCAGTTGTACACATGTATGCAATTGTCACCATGGTCTAATTTTGGAGCATTTTGTCCCCTTTCAAAGAAACTCTTTCCTCAGTTACTCCTCATATCTATATCTTTTATCTTTATATATGGTCTTAGTTTGGACCTTTCTGGACATTTTATTTAAGTGGTTATTTCAAATAAATACAATATGTGGTATTTGGAATTGTCTTTTTTCATTTAACATCATGCTTCAAGATTCATCACATCACAACATGGGCTGCTGTGTCATTTTGGCATCCCACTAGCCATGGGATAGCAATTGAGGGTCCAATTTCTCTACATCCTTGCAAACACTTGTTATTGCATGTATGTGTGCATGTGTGTGCATGCATGCACATATGTGTGTGTCCTTACCTATAATTTTACATGTAGATGCCTGAGATCAATGTTTGGTGTCTTCCTCAATCACTCCTCCACCTTAGTTTTTAAGGCGGGATCTCTCAGGGAATCCAGACAACCATTTTTGGCTAGACTGGCTAGCCAACATGCCCCTGGGTTCTGTCTGTCTCTGCCCCACAGGACTGGGGCTACAGATGTGGTTGCTGAAGATCTGATCCTTGAGCAGAAAGCCCATTACCAGCTGAGCCATCTCTGCAGTCCTTGTTATTGCTTGGGTTTTAAATTATAGCCATCCTATTAGGTGAAGTGGTGTCTCATTGTGGCTTTGACTTGTATTTCCTTAATGAGCAATGATGCTAAGCACCTTTTATGTGCTTGTTGGCCATTTGCATATCTTCCTTAGAAAAATTACTACTCACATCATTTGCTCATTCTAAAATTGGGTTATTTATATTTTTATCACTGAGGTATAAGAGGTGTTTGAGATAGATTATGAATCTAACTCTATTATTAGATAAATGACTGGCAAATAATTCTCACCATCCTGCAAATTATTTTCTTTTCACTTTCCTGATGGTGTCATCTATAGCACCAATAGTTTTAATATTGATGTGTATTCTAATTTTCATATTTTTTTATTTTGCTGCTTATACTTTTCTCTATAATGTCTATAACAGTATTACCCAGTCTAAGCTGGCACAAATTTATGGTTTTTGAGTGTATACTTGAAATCTATGATCAATTATCAATTTTATGCTAACTATCTATAATTGAGGAGTGAGTTAAATTTATTCCCATACACTGGGGAAGTCCAGCTGTCTTAGCACTTGCTGAATGACTGTGTCTTCCCTTTTGAATTGCCTTGGTCTTCTTGTTGAAGACTGACTGCTAACATAAGGGTTTATTTCTGCCCTACAGATCTGGTGCCACTGGCTTCTTTGTCTGTCTTTATGCCAAGACTACACTGTCTTGATTACCCAGAAATTTCATGTCAACTTTTAGAATCTCAAAATTTGATTCTTCCAATTTTGCCTTTTTTCCTCCCAAGATACTTCCTAGCTGTTTCCTAGCTCTTGAATTTCCATATGAATTTGAAATTCTGTTCTCCCAGATCTGCCAAAAAGAAACAGGCAGTTTGACAAGGATTATGGAAAATTGATACATCAGTTAGGAAGCATTGCCACCTTCATAACATCAAGTCTTCCCATCCATGAGGTCGCTCCATTCCCTAAGACGTGATTTAGTTTCTTGTAATTTTTGTGGTTGTACAAATCTTATCTTCTTCTTTTTTTTTGTTTTTTGTTAACTTTATTTTTAAACCCTTTATTCCTTTGGATAATATCATGAACAGAATTCTTTTCTAACTTCGTTTTCAGAATGCTTATTGTGGTAGTAGAAAAAAATTATAAGTGAATCATGTGTCCTATATCCTTACTGAACTCTCTTTGCTAATTCTAACAGTTTTAGTGGGTTACATATGTATTTAAATGTATATACACATGTACACATGCATGCATGCACGTATATGTCCCTGCATGCTATCTGGGATAGAAATGCTTTGATTTCTTCGGTTTCAATTTGCCTTTTCAAAATGCCCTTTCTTCCATTTCCTTGCCTAATTGCTCTGGCATAAGCCTTGGAAACCCTGTAGCAGTACTGAATGAAAGTGACAAAGATAGACATCTTTGTCTTGTTCCTGATCTAAGGGGAAGAACACCCAGACTGTCACCACAAAATGGTCTGCTAGCTGAGGCTTTTTCTTAGGTACCCCTTTAAACCAAGTCAAAGGAATTTCTATTTCTAATTTGCTCAGTAATTTTAATATGAAGCAACATGGGAGAAGGGGTGGAAAGAAACAGGAAGTTTGCTGTGAAATTGTGTCTCTAAATACATCAGGGAAACTTCAGCCAGGAAATCCCAATAGCAATGTTTCCCAGATAAGACCTGAACAAGGATGGACACCAATAGGTGTGCTGTCATGGAAGGAGGAAAGCTCACTGGGCCCCAGCTTTAGACAAGAAACCACAGGCAATCAAGAATGCCAACTGGGAGCCATGGCATTCTCCAGGGTTGAACCCTCAATTGGTTATCTGACACCATGTGTTCAGCCCTGAATGATACATATAAGTAACACCATATGGAATGAATGGGTTCTATTTGTACACTTAGGAATACATATGGAACTCAAGTTAAAAAATGAGGCTGAGAGAGAGAGAGAGAGAGAGAGAGAGAGAGAGAGAGCAAAGTGGAGTATATGGTAGGGGGTTGGGGAGGAAAAGGAAGGGGAAATAGTGTAACTAGTTTTTGACTTCAGAAATATTAAGTATGACAAATAAGCAAATAAGCAAGCAAGCAAACAAACAAAAGAATATTAAGGGCTGGTGAATTGGTCAATAGGTAATGCTTGCTGGGTGAGCATGGGGACCTCAGCACCCATATGAAAAACCAGGCATGGGTTCACAGGGCCAGTAATCTCAGCTCTGAAGAGAGGTGGAGGGTATAAACAGGGGAAGACTGTTGTGGTTGACAGCCAGCCAAGCTAAAAGCAATGAACTCTGGGTCCAGTGGGAGACCCTATCTCAAGGGAATAATATGGAGATGGATAGAACACTTACTCATTTGGCTTCCATACATGCATGCATGGACACATGTTCATCTCTCTCTCTCTCTCTCTCTCTCTCTCTCTCTCACACACACACACACACACACACACTCATTCACACAACTCTCTCTCACACACACTCACACACTATTAGATTCTGTCAAATACTTTTCCATATATTTTGAAATGATTAGACTTTTGTCCTTTATGAATGTGGTATATTACTCAAATTGAGTTTCAAATACTAACTCACTTACATTCTTAATATAAATCCCATTTGACCATGGTGTATAATCCTTCTTATATGCTGTTGCAATTGGTTTTCTAGTATTTTGTTAAAAATTTATACAAATGACTTAGTCATTGAAAGCATGTACTATTGTTGTAGAGGATCCAAATTAGAGTCTCAGCATACACATCAGACAACTCTCCACAGCCTGTAACTCAAGCTCCAGGGGACCTCTGGAGCCTCTAAGGGCACCCTGCACTCACACACACAAACCAATATACACATGATGTAAAATGATAAAAATAAATCTTTAAAGATGATTTGCAGCTTGTTTTTTCTTGTGATATCGTTCTCTTATTTTGAAAGCAGGGCATATTTGTGTCACAGAATGAGTTGGGAGGTGAGACTCCTATTCACTTTTGGGAAGATTCCATGAAGGATTGGTGTTCTTTGGCTGACAGAAGTCACCAGATGGTGACTTCTGGGGAAGCCATCTGGAACCGGCCTTCTCTTTGTAAGATGTTTCAAAATTGATAATTTCATCTCTTGACTTACTACGGATGTTATTCACATTTTCTACTTTTTGGGTTAGTTTTAGTAATTTGTCTTTTTAGAAATTTGACAATTTCACTTAACTTATCACATTTGTTGGCATACAGTCAGTTTTAGAATTCCTTTATAATTCTTTTATTTCCGTAAGGAAAAATAACCTCTTCTTGATTTGAGAATTCATTCCTGTCTTGGTTATTTTAGCTGCAGCCTTACCAATATTACCATTTTTTCAAATACATTATATTTTAAGAAATATATTACTAATTGAGACAGGATCTCATTAGCCCAGGCTAGCCCAGAATTTGCTATGTAGCTAAGGATTATCTTGAACATCTGATCTTCATGTCTCTACCTCCCAAAAACTGGGATTGTAGGATTACATCACCATTCCTGGCTTGATATGCTGGGGATGGGGATCAAACCCAGGCTTTTGTGCACGATAGGCAAGTACTCTATTAACTCAGCAATCCCTAGAACAATGTTACAATTTTACTCTCTCGCTCACACACATGAATGCACACACACACACACACACACACACACACACACACACACACACACACCTGTGTGTGCATGTGGAGAGGTATGGTATGGTACTTGTGTAGGAGTTAGTGAATAATCTTGGCTGTGGGTCCATCCTTGCCTCCCCACCTTGTATGGGACAGTTTCTATTGTTATTGCTTGCCTTGGTGTACTTCAGCCTAGCTGTCCTGCAAGCTTCCAGGGATTCTCATATCTCCTCCTCTTATCTCACTATAGGAGTGCTGGGAGTACAGACATGCACTACTGTGACTGACTTTACACAGATTCTGGGGACCTCAATGTAGGTTCTTAAGCTTTTATTGCAGGTGCTTTACCCACAGAGTTGCCTTCCTAACCTTTGACATTTTTTTAAGGATCATCTTTTGGTTTTAATTTTCTCTGTTTTTCTGTTCTGTGTTTCTTTTTTTTTTCCTGCTTTAGTCCTAATTATTACACTCTTTCTGTTAGCTTTGTGTTCAGTTTTCTCTTAATGTTTTGGTTTCTTAAGGAATTTGAAGCAATCAACATGTTCTTTCTTTTAGGTTTTAAATGCAAGTCTTCACAGGTATGAATTTCCCTCCATGTGCTTCTTTAACTGTACTCTATTAGTTTTAGTATACTGTACATTTGTTTCCATGCATCACAAAGTATTTACTAATTTCTCCATGGCCTCCTTTTCCTCAATTGCTTGGTTAGCTGTGTGTTAAATCCCCAGAATTACTTCTGTTTTGATCTTTAATTCTGTGTTGTCAGAGAGTATCCTTTCCTTTTTCATTCCAATCATTGAATAGTTATTCACCTTAGTTTGTGGCTTAGCATAAAGTTTATCCGAGAGAGTGACCCATTTGCCCTTTGAAGAATGCTGGCAGCATGCAACATGTTCTGCACTGTTTTGCATCTAGTTGTCTTCTTGCATCATCTTGCATTGTCCCCTTCCTTCTCAACCTCCTGCCTAACTGCTCTACTGGCCATTAAAAGCTAACATTGTACCTATTATTAAGATCTCCAATTATCAGAGTATTATCTACTTCCCTCTTCAATTCTATCAATTTTTGCACATTTGTGTTCGTGTATTCCAGATAAATCTCTTTACCATTATAAGATAGACTTCTTTGCCTTTGGAAACCCTTGTCTACAAATAAGCTGGGGCTTGGAAAGTTGTCCCCAGTGTTGTCCGTCTATCTGTGCCTAGTGTAGGACTTCTGCCCTGAGACTGGGGGCTAGGAGGGGGAAACCTGGTCCTCCTTGTAGCACCAACTGTAGTAGAACTTCTATAGCACAGAGGAAGGAGGTAAGAATTCCCAGAAGTCTTCTCCTGGAAGGATGAAACCACAGTCCCAGACTGGAATCTGGAGGTGAAGGGAGTCATTTTCTTGGTCATACTAGGTTGGGTAGAGTCTGTGCAATATGGAGCTGAGGAGTTAGTTGGAAATAGAATGGATTTGGGATCAAGTGTTATAGACTCTCAGTTCTTAATGACACTTAGACTTGCTTGGAGGCATTTTCTTCTTTTGCCTTTATGCTTTTAGGGCAATTTCCAGAGAGTTGAAGCATGTTTTACCAAGTGGTTGGTTTTCCTCTTTGGAGAGAGTTTTCTATGTTTCATTCTACTTTTCATGGAGTCTTCTCCTCCATGACAATTTTTTGAAAACAGAGATAAGTGGGACTAAGTGGAGTCTGTTTCGGTTGAGCACTACCTTGAAATCTCTGACTAGTGGGGTCACTATGGCCAGAAGTGAGGACAAATAAGACCTGGTCCTCAGCATCAGCAGATGACATGTGGGGCTGCTGAGCGCCCACATATTTGCCATTTACTTCTCAGAGAGGACAATCTTACTACTCAGCAACTCAAAATGATGGCAGCAATAAAAGTGTGATTGCATTTGTGTGAAGGCCTAACCCAGTTCTTGGCTTCAAATTGCTTATAAGCTCCGAGGGTAAACACCAAGCATGGAGGCTGATTAGAAAGTGGGCATAGATCTAAAAACAAATCTAACCATTTATAAGGAGGAAGAAAAGCCCAGAGCGGATGAAGAATTACCATCCCCAAGATGGGTGTCTTGTTCAAACTGGTGGTGAGTTGATACGAGAGGGCTTGCAGTGGAGGGGTTGGGGAACTTTGAGGGTGGCATTCCAATCCACAGGTTAGATGTATTTACTGGTGTGAGGTATTTGCTTGGTAATGTAATTATCAAAATCCCAAGGACACGGCAGCAAACCAGGCAAGGAAAAGAGAGAAGAAAGGATGGTGACGAGATAGATGGTCAGGTTAGGTTGTCAGGTCTAGAGAGATTCAGCTATAACTGTCCCCTCACAGTCCTGGGAGAGTGGATACTGAGGCACAAGACATCCCAATGTCAGAGGAATAAAAAGCCAGAATGGGACAACGCACAGAACCTGGCAAGGATGAGTCATGATAGGCTTTAGGCTTGACAAATTTTTAAAATAAATGTCTTATTAATTCTTTGAGAATTTTATATGCTGTTTCTTGATCACACTCCTCCTCCCAATTCTTCCCAGATCCACCTCTTCCTTCCTACCCCTTCATGGCATGTCCTCTTTTTGTTTTAGAAGAGACTGTCTCACAGCAGTCACCCTGGTCCTCTAGCTCTTAAATCTTTCTTCCTTTTTCTGTGATGTAATCATAAGTATGGGGGTTGTGTTGAAAAGGTGTTAATTGGGATGAGCATACCACAGCTAGTTGATCTATGCACCTTGACCAGTTGTGGCTTTCTGTAATGATCTGTCTGTTGCAGATAAGGAGTGGGAACTACATTTACCTGTAGATATAAGGATAAGTATTTAGAATGTAATTAGAAATTATACTGGTTTAGGAAAGTGGCAGTGGTAGGTCCCATGGCTTTGCCAGCCACAGGCAACTAAGTTAACAGCACAGTCATGAATTTCTTCCTGTTGAGCAGGATTTAAGTCCAATTAGGTCATTGTTGGTTACCCACAGGGTGTAAATGCCACTATTGTAGCTTTTGGTATATCTTGATGCTCTGGCCATTGTGTGGTTCCTAGGCATTACTGCTGGATAGGAATATTGATCATTTTCCCCCTTGGCAGCTTGCATGGATTTTTTCAATACTCTGAGAGCTGATCCTTAGTGATGAAACTCCAGGTCAGATTCAGATCTGCAAACTCTGATGTCCAAAGTATGTGGTGTCTTTAGCAATAGGGTCATATCTTCTTTTTTTAGAAGGAGCTAAAGTCAATACCAATAGCCTGTATTGTTTGGGGGAGTCTCTTGGACTCCTCTGACCAACAACTCCAAATGGGTATAAAGTTCTCCTACATATCATTAGATGATTGGTCCTAAGCTTGGGGTAGGAGGGGCTGATAGGTTGTAGTTATAGGCATTTGAGACCCTTGAGGGTAGAGAATTTGGTAAAAGATAGACCTGTCTTTAATGGGAGGATTAGGAAATAATAATCACAGTAGTAATGGTAGTGGCAACGGTATTACTTACAACAGTTGAAATTCTACAGTAAGCACACATTACAAGCCTCATGAAGTAGCTCCACACCACTGCCATTGTAGACACTGGGAAACCAGGAACAGAGGACATTTACATACATACCGGAACCAGGACTCAACCCCAGGCAGTCTGGCTCCTTGGGTAGGCTGGACTCTTAACTACTGGACTCTATGGCATCAGATGACCTCTGAACTCATTTCCTCATCCCAGCGCTAGAAAAACAGTAGATTCCTCATTAGACTGTAGTGAATTGTGTCTGTGGGAGTGCATATAAGCCAGGAATTATGGCTGCTGTGTGCTTTATTCATGATGGCATCAACTCCCAGGCTGCCCTCAAATACAACCACTTCTGGCTGCCTCTTTAATAATTGAAAATGAGCTGGAGATGGAAGGTTTCACCTCGGCAGTAATGTTTTACTGCTTAAGCTGGGTAAAGCATGCAGACAATCATTGCAGTGTTCTTTAAACTTTTATGTAGCACTCCAACATTGTAGAGTAAGTTGAGGAAATTAGAGGATTGTGTGTCTGAATGGGGTGACAGCAATGGGCATCAGAACCTCTGGCCCCAGAGTGGCTTACAGTCAGACCTGATAGCTTTGGGCGAAAGGCTATTGGATCACCATGGCTTTCTAGAAATTGTTTAGAAATACCTAGAAAGGAAATTAATGTTTCAGGTGAGGGAATTTCTGCACTGGGCAAAGGAGGCCAAGGAGGGGAGAAGGAGAGATGTCAAAAGAAAGTTAGCAGAGTATTTTGTGTTAAGAAAGGCCAAAGAAGGAAGGGTGGGGGGAGGGCATGCAGCCAACCTGGTCACAGGCTAGAGAAGACCAGGGCCATGAGAAGAAGAAAGTGGCTACTTGGTGCAACAATTGCAAAGTCCCCAGAGAGTTCCCACAAGGGAGCAGCTTCAGGATTTGTTAGTGCTTCTGGGCTACAAAGTATATATTCGATTCATTTGGTGAAGGATTGTGGGTAGCAAGGAAAAATTGGGATCAAGGATAAAAGACACACAAAAATATTTTTGTCTTAAAGTTTGATTTAGCTCCTTGGAATCTCAGGGGAAAAGAAGGGAGACATGGCAGCTACAATATTCAGCTCAATGGAAAAGAGGATACAGTCTGGTTCTTCACCAGAAGCACACCCTCCCCTACCACCCCAAGAGTTTGAACTTGATTTGATATCTTGGGATATTTGCAAATAGAAAAATATTAGCTTAAATGACCCCTTAAAAAGATCAAGGGCCAGCCTGGAGATGGCTTAGCAGGTAAAGGGCTTGGGCTCTGGTGCCTGCCTATAATTCCACCCTGAGAAGAGGGGGAAAAGGTGGCTAGGGACATTAGCCATATTGGATTTAATGAAGAAACCCTTCTTCAAAAAGGTTACAGTGGAAGAGTGATTAAGGATGATCCCCAAGGGTCAACCTTGGGACTCCACAAGCATGCATACACTTGTACACATTTGCATCTGAACCCACCTATGAACATTACTCATGCATGTTAGAATTTAAATGATCAAGCTGGGCATGGTGACTCAGCATTTGAGAGGCTGAAGTAAAAGGACTGAATTCCAGCCCAACTTTAGCACTGAAGTTGTGTATGCAATTCTCTGCCCACCAACTCTTTGAATAGAGTGACCCAGTGCTAATTTCTTTGTTTATGGATAGAATTTTCCCAACCAAAAAAAAAAAAAAATGTAGAGCAGTATGATGCAACAGTCTCAAGTTCAGATTTGACTTGGGCAGTAAAGACACAGAGTATTCTTGTGCAAACATTTGTTGAGCACTTGGCTACTTTTCTCAAGAACCCTTTTTATTCCTTTGATCCTCCAACCTCATTCCCTTTCCAAGTTTTCATATTATCGTCATTCTTGCTGTTTCCTGCTCTCAAGCTGTTGACTGCTCAAACTCTCCCTGGTGCGGATTGGTCGGAGCCTTTGCACAAAATGTCACTTCACTTTTGTGGGTTTTAGGAAGCCCTGCTCCCCACCCCGCCACTTTCTCTCGAGAAGTTTGTGATTATGCTTTGCAATCAGTTTGCATTGTAGTCCCAGCATATTGATTATGTGCCAGCCGGTGAGCAGGAGAGAAACAATGACATTGATGAGGCGGGAAAAAAGGAGAGACCCCAGCATGAATGTGGAGAGGATGAGATGGAACAAGAGCTGATCTCAGCAGACTCTTCCCCAGGTCACCTCTGATCTGTGGGGGCTGAGATAATGAACCTCTTTATTAAACTTTTAATGGGTTTCTCATACCTCCCTCCACAACAGTGTTCACAAAGTTAAAGAAGTAGTCAACAAACCACTTAATAGCAGGTGTTAGAAAAAAATCAGTGGCACATGTCACATGACTACTTCTTGTAAGCAGCACTGATAAAATTTGGGGCAGAGCATCCTGATGATGCAGCTTGGTGACAGTCATTCTGTATGGGTCTTGCCTTGATAGAGCCCAGCATGTAGTTTGCCTGTACCTGTTATCTATTGTTGCATAACAAATGACTCCCAATTTATCTCCTGAAAACAACCCAAAGCTACCATCCCTCAGCAAAGAACTTCAGAGCTGCACAGCTGTGGGTCAGCTAGAGAAGGCAGTTTGCCAGGCCTGGAGGATTGTCCCTCCAGCTCATAAGCTTGCTTGTGTGACTATGGGCAGGATGCTTGCTAAATGGGTGCTACCATAAAGTTTCTGGAGACATGACTTCCACCAGACTGGAGAGAAATGAAATGACCATGCACAAGTCACAATGTCTTTTCAACCTGATGGTGGAAGTGATGTGCTACCATTTTTGCAATATTTCATCCATTACCTTAGGACATCGAGGGAAGTGACTGTGGCGACTAGGAGGTAGAATCTTAGGGACTGGCTACTGCCTAGTCTCTGTAAGGGAAAAACATTCCTGACAAGTAATCAAGGGGGTAAGAGAAAGGATTTGAATAGGGGGGAGGGAGGGCGTGGCTGGAGAGAAATTGTGACATGAAGGTTATGAGGCTGCCACATGGCTGTAGTTGTGGTTCAAAGGTGAAATCATGAGAGCATGAGTTTGAATACTTCATCTTCAACTCCTGGCTCTGTTTGAGTGGGTTGTGGGACCTCACTGGAGGAAGTGGATCACTAGGAGTGGGTCCTCACTACGTTCCTTCCCTGTCTGCTGCCATGTCTCCCATGACATGATGGACAGTCTCCCTCTGTAACTGTAAGCCAAAACGAGCCAACCAACCCCCAACCATTTATTTATCCCTTACATTGCTTAGTTACAAGAAAGTAACTAAGATACACAGCCTCTTATTTCCCCCTTTAAGTTAGCTGTGGGAATTACCTCACTGTAGCTATGTAGCAGCTACAGTATCAACTCTGATGTCTCTGGAAGCTAGTATGTCAGTGCATGGAGTCCATTCTTTGGTGTATTGTGGGGGAGGTAATTGCTCAGTGATAGATCTAAGATTTGTCTTTGAGCTCTTGTCTGCGGTCTACTAAATGAACTGGTGGAGGATGGTATGGTGGAAACGTGTAGTGGGTACTTTTCTCACTGCCAAGACCAAATACTTGATACGAAGCAACTTAATGGAAGGAGGATTTATTTTGGCCCATGGTTTGAGGACAAAGTGCATCATGGTAGGGAAGGTATGGTATGGGAGTAGCTCTTGGCTATCTATGGTGGCAGGAATGTGAAGCCGTGTGTTCACATCTTTGTGGACCAGGAAGCAGAGAAAGGGTGAGAAATGGAGGCCTGGCTGTAAGATCCAAGCCCCACCTCCAAGTAACCCAGTCTCTACAGTTAAGTCTCACCTTTCAAAAATTCATAACCTCCCCAAACAGCACCAGTATCAGAGCAGCAAGTGTTCCCAGTCATGAGCACACTCGTGGTGGCCAGTTCATATTCAGGCCAAGACAAGTTGTCACACTTGGTCTGTCTCCACTTGGAATGTTGACAAGACTCAAGATGCAGAGCAGTGAAACATGGCAGCCTGCTTTCGAAGCATCTGCACTTCCATTTACACCTCTGTCAAGGAGAAGGTTGACAGGGACACGAGAGTGCTTTTAGAAAGAGTTCCATAGCTGGGAAATCAGAAGTAACCAAGTTGTTTCTGGAATTAGTGACTTTCTTGGTCACTCTTTGTCATGGTTGTCTTCCAAATTTATACGCTGAAGACCCAACCCCCAACTACCTCATAGTGTTACTATATTTAGAGATTGTCTTGAAAGAGGCCATGAGGAAGAGTCCTTTTCTAACATGACTGGTGTCCTTGTAAAAGGAGCAGATTGGGGCGGAGCCATGTGAAGAAGGGGGGACCGCCAGCAGACACAGGGTGGAGGTAGACATCTCCACACTGAAGAAAGAGGCCCGCAGGGAAAACCAACCTCACCAGCCCCTAGATTAGACTTCTGACTTCTGTAAGTGGGAGTCAATTTATTTAAGCTGCCAAGTCCAGAGAGCTTTGCTGTTGCAGTCTGGCAAACTCTGAGCAAGGCTTTGTCTTTAATTCTTGACAATTTCATATGTGTGTGCAATGTAGTTTGGTTACTTTCCCTCCCCATTACCCTGTCATCCCCACTCCACTCCTGAGGAATCTCTTCTTCCAAAATCTCTTCTCTTCTCTTCGCTTCTCTTCTCTTCTCTTCTCTTCTCTTCTCTTCTCTTCTCTTCTCTTCTCTCCTCTCCTCTCCTCTCCTCTCCTCTCCTCTCCTCTCCTCTCCTCTCCTCTCCTCTCCTCTCCCCTTCCCTTCCCTTCTCTTCCCTTCCCTTCTTCTTCTCTTCCCTTCCTCCTCCTCCTTCTCTCTCTCGGTGTGTGTGTGTGTGTGTGTGTGTGTGTGTGTGTGTAGCCCAGAGTTTAATTAGAGTTGCTCAGTTGAGTGCCTGTGAGGAGCCATTTCCTGGACTACTCTACTGAAAAGAATGACTCCCCTTCTGCCAGCAACCACTCACAGCTGCTCAGAGAGGGGTGAGGCCTTGTGAGCCCCTCCCCACCCAGGATGAACCATTGATGGGCCCCATCTTCTGCAGGTCTTTTGCAGATAGACACAGTGCTGTGATGTCATGAGTCAATGGTCATTTTGGACATGGCTTTACCATCCTGGATAAGTTCTGGTATTGCAGGGTTGTAAAGAATGGCTACTCTTTGTCTCAGGTGCTTCATGGGGTGGACATCAGAAGGTCTGCTGTCCTTGTTGTCCTCCTGTGCAAATTAAGTCAAGATGCCCTTGTCTTGGGTATATACCGTCTTGTCTCTGGGTGGCTTGACTAGGTAAAGGGTGGGATTCCACTGTTCCTCCTTTCAACTATGCCAGCTATGCTTTTTCTGGTCACACCATGCATGTCCTTACATGTTGTCCCTACCTACACTGGACACTTTGGGTGGCAGATGGCAAGCCAGGCCTGACTAGGAAAGCCGTCACAGCTCCTCTCCTCAAGGGGATGAGAAGATGGAGTTGGCATTCCTTTATCCTTGTTGCCCTTTCCTAGCAGAATCTCAGAGGAAAACTTTCACAACTGATGTATTAAACCTTTAAATTTACAGCATCCTTTGCAAGTCTACTGTACCTTAATAACACAACACACCACAAGGTTGGAGAGAGTCCCTTTGAAACATTTTATCAATTCATGGCTGTGTTTCCACTGTCTCATTCTCATTCTCCAGCACAGACACTTACAAACTCAGAGATTTACATATTCATCTATGTAGAAATACCATTTTTCTCTCTCAGTAAATATATTTTAATATCACTTTGAGGAAATATGTAGAGTTGGCTACCTTGTTGCAGATTAATGCATATTTGGTTAGATGAAACCAGCTCTTCCTTGATAAATTCTCTCCTCCTAAGCCAAAAGATCTGGTGATGCCAGACTCCAGACTGACAGCTGGGAAACCTGCATAAGACTGAATCAGGCCTCCTGAATGTGGATATAAATTGTGGGGGGGGGTTTGGGCAGTGGGGCCAGTATTTATCCCTAGTGCATGAATGGGCTTTGGCAGCCCATTTCCTATGAAGGGATACTCTTTCAGCCTGGATACCTGGCGGGGAGGGTCTAGGTCCTGCCCCAAATGATGTGACAGATTTTGATGATTACCCCATGGGAGGCCTCACCCTCCCTGAGAAGTGGATGGGGGTGGGATGGGGGGAGGGGGGATAAAGGAAGGACAGGAGGGAGAAGGAAGTGGGATTGGTATGTAGAATAAGTTGGTTTTTTAATTTAAATGAAAATTAATAATAATAATAATAATAATAATAATAATAATAATAATAAAGATCAGGTGATGCCATAATTCTCTTCCTCTTTTGTTATCACCCTCTAAGATGTTTGGGCAATTTGGAGGAGCTAAGGAAGTGATAGCTGTCTGAACCTGTACTTGGTGCGGTTATGAGCAGCTGAGACAGAGTGCTAAATGCCACAGGTGCCCTTCTCCCCCAGGCTTCATGGCTTACAGCTGTATCATGTCCCTAGGGCTATCCCCAAAGGTTCTGAAAGCCACTTGCCATGTACTGCAAGAACAAACCTTCATTAAAATAGCCTTGGACAAGCTATAGTGGGGGCTTATGTGTGAAGCATGCTATCCACTTTGCCTGGTTTGTGTTCACACAGAGAAGGTCAAGTTGGAATCTTACAGCATCTCCTGGAGTTCCCCAATGAGGACATAGTGGTCCTCATGAAGGGAAACACCTTAATCACACATGTTTGGGCTGCTCTCTGTTTCTCTAGATCATTTCTCTACTCTCAAGGTGCTGTTTCTGGCACTTCCCAAATAAATGATTAGCAGTTGGATCTTGCCTCAGGGTCTGCTTCTCAAGGGAACCTAGACTATATCCCTCTTCATATTATACAAGGCTTGGCTTCAAACCAGTAAAGTGGACCAGAGCAGACCCTGATGTGGATTTGTTGCTTCAGGCCACATTTAAGGCTCACATCCTGAAACATAGCCAGTGGGTTTACAACAACCCCAAGGGGCAGAGATTGCTTTCTCATTTATATAAACTCTGAAGGTAAATAGGAGTTGAGCTCAGGAAGTGGAGGGGTGAAAGAGAATGTGTGGCTGTTTCACACTACATCCTAGATGCTTCATGTAAAAAAGAAAGAAAAAAAAAAGAGAACTCAATTCTGAGCTAACATAAAAGGGAGAAACAAGATGAAGCATTCTCCTATATTTCTCATCTTGCTTTTATCGTACCAAGCTGCAATATAATAGACAGATGCAGAAATGAACACATAGCTATACGATGCATATCAATGCTCCAGTCAGAATCAGACTGCATGTTTTATTGTGACCTCTTAAGATGTTAGAACTGGAATATGGATGTGTGAATGCAGAAATGGCTGGAAAGAAAAAGAAACCTTGGGAAGTGGAGGTGGAGGAAGAGGTGGGGAGAAGAAGAGGAGGGAGAAAGTTGTCATGGTAGCAGCATGACAATAATTCCTAAGAAAACTCATAGTGAAAGGTAAGTAAAACTTTTGCAGACCTCAACAGCTCTTTACATGCTTGGACATATGGACCAATACAAGCATGTTGTCATCCACAAAAAGGAATGTTCATGGTACATTGCCACTTTTAAGGAAATCAATGATGAAACCAAAACCAAGAGAAGGTATTCAATCTACACTATAGACCTGCAGGAGAGCTTAAAAACGTACATTAAAAAAAGTGTGAATGTAAGATTCCTGCTCTCCAAAGCCAAAAAGTAATTAAATGTATTAGTGCTAGGAGTATGCTATTGCCCTATGGGTTCCTGGTCAGAGAACCTCCTGAGGTTACCAAAATCTTTTAGGCTATGTAGCTGTTGGTTGCCCAGCAGAATTAGACAGTAAAATATTGTTACAGAAGACAACACATGTTTAGGTTGCAGGTCAAAGAGAAATCAAGTTGGAACTGAGCCGAAAGCCTCCTCAATTGTGCCTGGATCTCACAGTGATGGAAAGTCCTGTGTAGTCTGCTGGGAGAGAAAGGGTATCAACAGTCTAATTCACATGTGAACCCTGCATGTCACATTATCAGTATGCCAGGCAAGATGTACCCACGGATGCAATAGTGGCATGACTACCGAGGGAGTAACCAACTGATCTCTGATTGAACTTGAGGCCCACTCAAGCAGAGGGAATTCATGTCTAGTACTGTAAGTTTGGTCAAAAGCCTGTGGCCTAGGTGGTCATAGATCTTATTAGGGAAGTAGCTGCTGTTTGTTCTGCTAAATGAACGTGGTGCTCCTGTCAAATTGCCTTCCAAATATTTATGTTTATGTTCGTAGGTGATCAAAATGTTCTGTACACGTGTGACAATGTCATAATTAAAATCTATTTATGTACCTAATATATAGAAAACAATTCTCCCCTCCCCCTCAGGCAAGGTCTCATGTAGCCCAGATTGTCCTTGAACTCTGTATTTAGCCAAGGATGTGAACTTCTGATTCTTTAGCTTTCACTTCTCAGTTATAAGCATGTGCCACCACACCTGTCTTATGTAGTGCTCGAAATCAAACCTAGGGCTTCATATCTACTAGGAAAACACTCTACCAACTGAACTACATGTCTGGCCCCAGAATGAGTTCATTCCTGAAGATACTTGCTCCTGAAGAGCCCCCAGCATGTCCCTCAGGAAGGTTCCAGAAGAAGGTGGTGTTAACACAGAAATGACAGTGGTCTATGTGTTTCTGCCTCTGAAAACCTCCCAGTGAGACAAAATGTGAAGGAAGGGCAGGCGCAATAAGATTGTGTGTGGGACTATACTAATGTGTTTTTGTGTCTTAGTTTTCAACAAAAAAAGGTTAAAATGTTATGTGTGTGTGTGTATATGTGCTTACAGAATAATGGTATAAAGAGTATTTTATGCATTCATACAGTGTGTTTATGCTTTCAATATTATTAAAAGTTAAAAAGGTTTTAAAAAACAAAAATTTACAAAATAAAAAAACTTTCAATAAGCTAATGTATTTGATGAAAAAATATTTATTTAGTATTAGAAAAAGAAGAATTTTAGGTAACTAATGAAGTTTAGGTATGGAGTGTTTATAAGATCTGGTGCATTGATGGCCCAGGTCTGTACACAGGGAGTCCTCCTAGCTCACTTTCTAACCCTGAGCAGTTTCCAGTCTACTCATAACAGCCCTTTACTGCCCTTTCCAGTCTACTCATAAACATCCCTTTCAACTATATCTTTATTCACTTTCCAGTTCTTAGATAGTTTGCCTGCACAAGTACCTCCTATTGTGCCACAGTTGTCTGCAGTACTGAGTACAGAAATGTGCACAGGTTTGTAGCCTACAGCAGTAGCCACATCACACAGCCCAGGTCTGTAGTAGGCTGTGCCATCTGGATTTGTCTATGACGGTCCATAAAGGAAAATCATATAAAGGGTGCCTTTTTTTTTCAGGATGTAATCTCTGGCTGTGTTACTCGGTTTTGTTGCTGTGACAAAATGCTTAATAAAAGTAATTCAAAGGTAGAAGGATTCATTTTGGCTCACTGTTTCATATTTGCAGCCCTTGGTTTCCTTGCTTCACGGTTTCTAAGCAGAACATCATAGCAGAGAGTACATGGAAGAGCAGAGCAGAGCAGAGCAGAGATGCCTATCTTATGGTGAGCAAGATATATACAAACATACAGAGATGAGAGAGACAGAGGAAGGTGAAGGAGGGAGGGAGAGGGAAAGAGAGGATCACCTAGGGGTAAGATATATCTTTGCCAGGCATAGTCTAGTGACTGTCTTTCTCCAAAGTCCACATGTCTATGGAATCAATGGATGGATCTACCTATGTGGATGTCACCCTCAAGTTCCAGACATCTCTTCATGGTGTCACCTGTAGGGGAGCAAGCCTTCAACACAGAAATCTAGTGGGGACATTCCCAAACACTCTCAGCACTGCAGATATGTAGTGCAGAACTTAATGCTCACACAGTTCACAGCCTGGGTTGATGATAATGGGGACCAGAAGCAATGGCACCTCTATGCAGGGAACATCTGACAATCTAGACTGTGCCCTCTAAGCACCATCATTCTTTGAAAGGAACCGGGGTTCTGGGGAGAAATAGTTGATCCCAGACCTGAAGACTGGAACATCCAAGATGCAGCTGGAACAGTGGAGTGGGGACCTTGTGGAAAGAAATCAGGAGCCAACTGGGTAAAGGGCCTCGTGGCCAAGGTTGGAACCATGTAAGCAGCAAAACTACAGTAATGCAAGCTTTGTATTTCAAACTAGAGAATAAAACACATTTTTAAAATGAAAATTTTCATAACCATTCTATATGGTAGACATTATTATCCCCAGTTTACAAATTCTCAAAGCAATGGAGGAGTCAAAATTCAAATCAGGTGCAGACAGCATCCAATGCCACAGTGTGATACACCTCCCCGTGGCAGAAAGACACACAGTGTCTCTGGGCTCTTAAGTGCCCATGTCTGTTCTGGGTTGAGATCTGTACATTTCTTTGTTTCTGCCCCTGTCTTTCCAGTAACTTGACCTCTGGATCTCATTGAACCACCATTGTGTTAACTCTGCCGACTTTAAGAGGCCTCTTGCCAAGTACATTACAATGAACACATTCTGCATTCAGAGTGTGCAGACTTAGGGGCCTGTGGGGGTGGCTCTTCTGTTCTGGCTGATAACTCAGATGAAGTCTGAGGTTCAGTGGGGGAATTCTGGGGGAAAACGGGGCACGGGATGTAGGAAGGGCTGGGGGTAAGATGGTAAGTTCCCTTCCTTGATCATTCATGTTCCATCTTCAGTAGCATGGCTCCTGGATACCTCGTTTGTTCACATTTCTTGAGGGGCACAGTAGTATGAAGAATTCCCACACTGCATTAAAAATAACCAAAGTGATGGATGGTCCCAAACAGCAAGGAGGGGAAGCAGGGCATTCCTTTCCCTCTTTCCCTGGACTGCAGATAAATTGCATCTGTTGTGACTCGGGGAGTAGCGTTTTAGCGGTCATGGGGTTGAGGTGGCTGCCTGCCAGACCCTCCTCTCCCTGCAGCAAGTAGGCTGACCCTGCTGGATAATTTGTAAAAGACCCAGAAAGGAAGAGTCTGTTCTTCTGCCCAGCTAAAAGCCCATTCCTCCAGGGTTTGGGGACCTTCTCCTCTTGTTGGCATGGCTTGCTCAGAGACAATGAAGCACCCTCCCCCACTTATGGACTATCTGTCCTTTGATGCATCTATGGTCAGTGCTTAGGGGATGGTCACAGCCAGATTGAGAGACAGAGGATGGATGAGATGACCTCTAAAGGTTTATTCCTGCAGCAGGTTTGGAATATGCTGGATTTTGAGTTCTGACCTGCGATCAGCCTATGATAAAACTGTTGCTTGAGACCTGGTAGTCTCCTGACTTCTCTGTCCTATTATCTATGCCTACAGTCTCTTTCCTTTACCACCCCCTGATTGTGTCTGTTCTCTCTTCTCAAGGCCTTTACCCTAGGGCAGCCCTAATTGATGCAAGGACAACCTACTGGTCCCCTGCCTCTGTTTTCACACTTTCTGATCCATCCTTCTGTGGGCCACCAGAGGAAGTGCACTCTAGTACACATCTCCTTGCTCAAACCTTTCTATGGTCTACTGCTGTGCAGATAAACCCATGTCCTACTGTTCAGAGCACATGCAACCCACCGTGCCCAGTTTCTCTCATGAGCTTTGTCTCTCCTGGACGCTCCTCTGGGAATCCCAGCCTTTAGGAGTACAGCTCCTCCTCTACATCTCCCAAATAAGACTTGCTTCTTCTCACTTTCAGTGGGTACTCACACAGGCTCCTGCTTTCTACTAGAGCCCCAGCTATGGCCTCCCCTCCTAGGGTTAGAATAAGAGCCTTTGTCTGATGTCATCCAGACAAGTTTCATGTGGAAAGCTCACCAGACCTCTCACCAGAGGTTCCACAGGGCTAAGCAGACTCCATTCCACCATGGGATGGTATTACTGGACCCTTACCCCTCCTTTCATTTAGCATCTTCATTCTGTAGATGCTGTTGAGATGTGAAGCTGGGCAGTATTCTCCCATGATCTCAGGGCTTGCTCATGTGTAAGAAAACCAAGTTTGAATTTAGTTCTTGCTTGTGACCCTGAGGCCATACCACATATCTTACATGAACAGCAGGAGCACTGTCATATTACAGTTTTGAGCAGGAGGGCTGAGCTCCTGGGTTGACACCAAAACTATCAGAATTTCACCTGGTCTGGGAGGGCCTGAAGGTTGCCCATGCACACCCCAAGCATGGCCGCCTATTCTAACGAATAAAGATTTTTAGTAATGAAGCCACCCCTTGTCATTCACATGCCTTCTGTGGCTGATGTCAATCTGTTTTGGGGGATGCAAGTAGTTGTGGAAGAATTCTTATGGCCCGTGAAAACTAAATCATTTATTATCCGGCTGTCAACAAAGCTTTGTGGGGTCAGAACAATGGCTCAGTGGTAAGAGTTTACTTTTCTTGCAGAAGACCAGAGTTTTTGTAGTCTCATCAAACAGGCTTGTATAGATAGGAAGTAACTAAGTTGGGATACTGAGTTCCAGAAATTTCAAATTATGCTCCAATTTACAAGGCGCTTCTCCTGCAAACAGGAGCTGAGATAGATAACACACAGTGGCCACCAGAGCATGAAAGACGAGGCAAGGGAAAGAGCTAGTCACTTGGGTGACTCTGTCTCCTTCCTCACCCATCTGTCTCTGTCAACTCCTCTTGACTTGGAGTTTAGGTCTCAGCTGTTGGTCGGTGGCACTCACTGGCTTCTCTGAATCTCTAACCCCTTGATCAGCCTGTTCCTCATGGAGGATGGGCCTTGTGGTACCCAGTTCCAGCCTATTGTCTTAGGCAGATTTAAAGTCCACATTTCCTCCAACTTCTTCCCCACTACAGACTGCTTTCTGAGCTGCAGATGGAGCTTGTTACAAAGGTGCATTAGTAAGTGGGAAAGATAAAACCCCCAGTGTGGAGAAGAGCTTGTATGTATATGTGTGTATGCATGCATGCATGTGTGCGCATGCATGTGTGCATGCTTGCATGTGTGCATGTGTGTGTGCATGTAGGCATGTATGCATGTGTTTACATGCATGTGCATATGAATTTGCACGTGCATGCATACATATGTGTGTGCGCGCGTGCATGTGTGTGTGCATGCCTGTGTGTGTGCACTTGTGTGTGTGTGCATGTGTGTGCATGCATGTATGTGTATGTGTGTGCACACACGCATGCATGTGTGCGCACGCCTGCACAGGATCTTGGGATGTGGGAATGGGAAACAGGTTTCACAGACAGGAGAGAAGACAAAGACCCTGGAGAAGGTAGGGTTGGAGAGGATTTTTGGCAGTGAGGAGAGTGATTTAAAATCAATTTCCCAGCCAAGAAAGAATCGTTCTTGCCAGGGTGAAATACATTGTGAAGCAGAAAAGTGAGGCAAGCTTGCACCCTGCCATGGTACGCCTCAGGCATTCCTGCTTATGAAGTAAATAAACAACCACCCCCTAAGGCAGCCAGGACAGTTCTGTCATTACAGCAGGAACATGTGCCAGGTGCCACCAGCTCTGGCCACTAAACCATGGACTTCAGACTCAGGAGAAAGAGGTCTCAGGGGCTGCTTTGGCTACAGATGTGACCAGGTTTGCAGCAAGCCATCTTGGGTATGCTTCTTGTATATCTACCCTTTGGCCTGCAATTCTGAGATCAGTATCTTTTGGTTGCTGGTGACAGAAACCCAATTCAATTTAGTTTAGGCTACAAGAAACTCTATTGATTGGAGTAACCAAATCTTAGGTCTGGGGAGGGTTCAGTCACTCACCAAGTGTTAGGACATGCCCCTGTCTCTTTGAATGCCAGCTGTTTTGTATGTGAGGGGCTTTCTTCATTGGTACTCCTGGACTCAGAAACTCTAGCTTTCACCAATTAAGAGGAAACATTGTTTTAGTGGTTTATACTATGACTCAGTTAAAAGAAAATGAGTTAGTTTTGGCTCTTAATTTGAGAGGGATAAGGTCTATCTGGTGGAGAAGGCCTAGCAGCAGGAGCTTGAGGTGGTGGTCACCTTGTATGTGCAATCAGGAAGGAGGGAGAGATGTTTGCTGACACTCAGCTCTTGATTTTTTTCAGTCCAGGACTCCAGTGTATAGGACAATGCCTTCCGTGCTCAGGGTAGATCTTCCTTGATTTGTTAAACATTCTGGGAAGTCCCCAGAAATATAGCCAGAGGCGGGTTTCCATGGTGATACTAAATCCAGTCCAGTTGACAGTGCAGATGAGCCATCACACGTGCCTTCCTCGATTTTCATTTGAGAAATCCAAGAAAAAGGCTCTGAGGGTGTGCATAGTGTGAACTCACGCCCTCTTCTGCATCCAGACCCCACTGAAACTAAACATCTGTGTAGAGAGGAACAAAACAGGGCAAGAGGAAAAGAATTCCCAGGAGAAGGATGGTTCTGGACACAAACCAGCATGTCAGTCATAGAGCCAAGTTGGGAGGTCACCTCCCTGTGACATCCCAGCAATGCCATGTTTGTGCATAACCCTTCAAAGTCTTGTCCTCACCCACACCTTCTTCACCCCTGTACTTACCCCACCACCCTGGGATCCTTGCAGTCTGACCTCTGGCTTCACTTTGCCATTCAAAACCCTGACAGCCCAGAGGAGCACACCATTAGACCAGGGCCACCTTCTCATCCTGACCCATGTCACTGTGTTCCCTCCACCGGTGGTGTGGCTCTTGATTGCAGCTTTGGGACAAGTCCAGTCCTTCAGTGTGCTCTCCTGCTTTCTTCCCGCCTCTCTGCCTTCTTCCCCCTTCCATAATAATAATGGTGTTTCCTCCAAGAACAGAGAGTCTCTCTTCTCTCTCATGCCCTGCTCTGGTAATTTTAATTAATCCCAGAGATGTGTTAGAAGGAGCCTGGTGACTGCAGAGAGGGAGTAAAACCCACTTGTTATGACAGGTCCAGTCAGGGCAGCATGTGTGTAACAGACAGGCAACTTAGTGCAGATCACAGAGCCATGGATGGGGTGTGGGAGGAAGGGGAGATGGTAGATGTAGGGATGGAATAGAACATTTCAGATGAAGTCTAAGGGTTACTTCCAGACTTGTCAGCCTGGCCTTTCCAGCTGATGGGATTGATCTCAGCACAGTGTTAAGGATCCATGATAGATGGCTTTATCTCTGATCCTGGAATGACCCAGGCTGCAGCCTCAGGAGTAGTACTAGGAATAGACAAGGGGCCCACTCTATATAGAAGAGAGCTCATCGGAAGATGGGGATGTGGCCGAGCTGGTGCAGTACTTACCTAGTGCACTCAAGGCCCTGGTTTTACTTCACAAACTACCACGGTGGAAGCAGGAGTATCAGAGGTTCAAGGCCAGCCGTGGCAACATGGTAAGTTCAAGGCCAGTGCATGGCACACGAGAGCTTGAATGTATAAATAAATAAATGAATAGTTAATTGTCTGGGAACAACACTGTAATGAGAAGATAAGATGGCGAGAACCAAGCAGACACCTCCAGCATGTGGACAGATGGGAGAGAAGAGCTGTTATCCAGATTCAGGGTGGGGTTGCAGGGACTGTTTCCTCTTCTGGGGCTCAAAAACTGTTCTTTGAGAAGCACTGACTTCTCCAGCTGACTTATCCCTCCCTCCCTTGCTGCTCCTTCCCTCCCCTGCTCTGCTGGGCTTTTCCATGTTTGACCCTCCATTTCCGCCCCAGGCTCTCTTTATCTTCCTCCCCATACATCTCTCCTGCTGGCACCCACTCCTATGGGGCCACTGCCCTTGCCTAACTCATCCTGGCAGCTCTAGGGTGGAGGCACAGCTTGCCATGGGTCAGAGTCTGGATAGTGCCCTCCTCTGTCCCCATCTCCCCAAGGTGGGAGGAGGAGTCCCATCTGACTGTTGATGACAAGACCATTTATGATGGCAGATCTATGTCCCTGCCTGTAAGAAGTCTCTCTCTGCTCCTGCAACAGCTGCTCCTGCTGCCTCTGGCTGCCAGATCAGCCCAGCCTGCTTTCTGAAGGGCCCAGGCTCCCCACTGAGGACAATACACTGGAAATTAGTTGAAAATGTCTATATACTCAGAAAATACTCAAAAACACAATCACTAGAGGGCATGAGGGGACTTTGACTTGTTTTCATTATCCTGTGGTACCAGAGGTTAACCTAAGTCTGTGTGGCCTGGCGAGTGAAGAATGACTCAAATTGCTTCAAGGTCACCCTTTCCAATGCCATCCTTTCCACCCTCCTACCTGGGCCCTTCTGAGCTGGGGAGGTGGAATGTTGGGGGAGTGTTGTGTATGGTGTGGCCAAGTGCAGAGAGGACGTGGGAGGCGGTATCCCAGGGAGTGCTGGCACTGGCTCCCCACATTTAAAATGCCAGTTTATAGGCTCTGCCTCTTTAGCCAACGGATTCCTTGGGATGGATCTCATATTTTTATTTGCAGGAATAAAAGTCTGTGGCAGCTGACGTGGCCCTCTGGAGCTGGAGGCAATAACCACCATAGGCGACACAGCCTGGAAGACAGTCATACTCAGCAGCAGCATGAGGGAAGATGCCTCTTTGAAGGTGGCTGACGAATGGCCAGTAGACTCAGTCATACCTCCCTGCTGCACTCCCACATGCACACACGTCAGGAGAGAGGCTGGCACAGGGGAAGGAATCTGGGAAGGCTGCCTTGGGGATGGAGCAGCATCCAAAGGGCCCAGACTGCTGTTGGGATGATCAGGGGACAGGGAGGGAAGCCGGGAGAGACTCTGGGAATCTGTTTCCTTACCACATCTGGTGATATGTGTACCTGCCCCTGATGTGGTCAGGTAGCTTTTGTGAGGCATTATGGGTAAAGAACCAAGTAAAGAGCCTCACACAAATGGGTAGATTCCTTCTGTTATGGCTTCAATATGAAGTGGGACTCCACCCCCTTAATACAGTGGTTCTCAACCTTCTTAATGCTGTGAACTTTTAATACAGTTCCTAATGCTATGGTGACCCCCCAACCTTAAAATTATTTTCATTGCTATTTCATAACTGTAATTTTGATACTTCTATGAATCATCATGCAAATATCTGTGTTTTCCAATGGTCCTAGGTGACCCCTGTGAAAGGGTCTTTCGATCCCAAAGGGGTCATGACCCACAGGTTAAGAACCACTGCCCTAAAAGATCAGGAACTGACAAATTGGTCTCCAGATAGCAGTGCTATTCTGGGAAATTCTAGTTACTTAGGGAGGTGGGACCTGACCGGAGGAAATAAGCCCTTAGGAGAATATCACCTCTGGCCCCTGTCTTTTGTACCGTTTCCTGTCTGCCACAATGTGGATAGCTGTTGTGTACCACATGCTTCCGTCTTGAAGATGTTTTAGGCAGGTGCATGGAAGCAAGCCACTGTGGTTTGAACCCTCTGGAACTGTGAATGAATTGTATCCTTCATTCTTTCTCACAGCCTCTGTCAGATGTTTTGATACAGGGACGAGACTAGCAACCAATGCACCTTTTCAACTGGAGTCCCTCCCTTCCCATCTGCCCACCCCTGTCCTTGCCAAGCTGGTGCTCTCTTCTCGTCTCCATCACTGTCATTACCCTCCTGCAGCCTGTTCTGCTGTCTATGCCTTGTATCTGCCCTGAAGTGTGTAAGCTTGCATCATGAGATGTGAGACTTGCTTAGATGGCCGTCATGTCTTTCCTTCAGGGGAGAAGTCCTTACTATGAGCCACATACTGTTTGAGTCAGATGATAGAACATGTCACAGACAGTAATATTTTTTCCTATTCTACAAACCACCCTGTAGGTAGGTGTTGAGACCCCCATCCTATAGTGGGGTAAACTTGAGCTCTGGGAGTTGAGTGACTGTCCCAGGCCCTCTATGAGTAGAGGAGTATTGCGGTAAATAAGGATCAGGATAAACAAATAGGCCGAATAGATGTTTATTCAGGGAGAAATAACTTACAACCTAGACAGATGAACACCAGGAAATTCAACCCGATCCTCTCCTGTCCGAGTCATGCCAGAAAGAGAGCCCCTTTCCTGGCCCCCTCCTACCTCCTTCCACAGGTCACTCCGCCCATGGCTCCACCCCCCAATGGGCGTGGTCAGTGCCACAGAACTATCTCACTATAGAGGAGTGAGAAGGCTGGAACCCAGCTGTACAGATTCTAGCCCTAGGATCGATTTGTCTTCCTCTTGTAGGAGTTTTCCTGTCCCAACCACCATTTCTCAAATAACCATGCTAAAGCTTATATTAATTACAAATTTCTGCCAATGGCTCAGGCTTTTTACTAGCTAACTCTTACATTTTAAATTATTCTTGTCTATGCTTTGCCATGTGGCTTGGTACATTTTCTAAGCATGTTCATCTTGCTTCTCTCTGGGTCTTCTGGCAACTCCTGACTCTACCCTTATTCCCAGCACTCTCTTTGTGTCAGGCTGTCTTCCCCAATCACTTCCTGCCCAGCAATTGGTCAATCAGCTTTTTATTAACAAAGACAGCAATACATATATTTACAGTATACAAAGATTGTTCCACAGCCTGGCCTCTCTTTCTGCATATGTGTGGAAGTCAGGTGGCTTCCTTGAGTATCATCTTCAGGAATGTCATCTACCTCTTTTGAGATGGTCTTCCCTTGGTTTGGAGCTCACCAATTAGGCTAGGTTAGCTGAGTAGGAAGCCCAGGGATCGCCCTGTCTCTCAGCAATTGGGATTATAAGTGTATGCCACCACACCTAGCTGTTACTTTGTTTTACTGTGTATTCAACAGGTTCTGGGGGTCAAACTCAGGGCCTCATTCTCGTGTGGCCAGTACTTCACTGAGTCAATTCTTCAGCCTAAACCTTGACCTTTGAGCAGCCCTGTGTTCATTTATAATTTTCTCCTCTCTCTGGCCCACACCTGGAAGGAGGATGCTTGGATCCGGTGCTTCTTGCCAAGGCTAAGTATGAATCCTAAAGGTTCCAGCTCTATCTACCCCCCCTTTTTTTTTTTGGTTTTCCAAGACAGGGTTTCTCTGTATAGCCTTGGCTGTCCTGGAACTAGCTGTGTAAACCAGGCTGTCCTTGAACTCACAGAGATCTGCCTGCCTCTGCCTCCCAAGTGCTGTAATTAAAGGCATACACCACCAACGCCCAGCTTCAGCTCTACCCTTCTTGTATGCTGTAGTAAAATCCCCAGTTCTGCTAAGGTGCTGGCCCTTGAGACTGGGTGGATCCTAGGGGGAAATACTTAGGAGAGCTGTCTGGAAGTCATTCCCAGACAGATGCCCTTGCTGGCCGGTCTCCAGAGCTCTCTCTAAGGTTCTCATCTTTCCTGCTGTGAAAACTCAATTCTGGCTGGTGTTCCTGATGTATGCACACGTGTGGGCTGAGTTTCACTCATGCCAGATTCTGACACACAGGCAGAATTTTTGTAGCGAGCATATGGTTGGGAACCCTCAGATAACATGCTCGGTGGGGACCCATTTGAAAAAAGAGTTTGAGTGAAAACAAGTCAGCAAAGTTAGGAAAGCTCGGGCAGGCACAGAAGAACCCTCAGCTGTCGGATGCAGGGTTTCTGGTGTGTGCTGACATACATGTAAAGAACATGTACTGGATGCTTGGCTCTGTTTGTAGCAGTGTGTCTGAACATGTGGTCAGGCGTGTGTGTATGCTGAGGTCTGAGAATTGTGAGTCTGTAAACATGGTGCCTTCAGGGGGACTGTGTGCATGGGAGTGTGTGATGGTCATGCTTTGGGGAGTGCAGGGGGCGTGCCCGTTAAGTGTTACTAGGGCACAAACTCACCAGTGTGAACATAAGAGGGTTTATGTGGCCACGAGTGTCTCAACTAAGTTTCTCTGAGGGAGTGAATGACAGGATGGAGTGTGTGTGTGTGTGTGTGTGTGTGTTTGTGCATGTGTGTGTGTGTGTGTGTGTGTGTGTGTGTGTGTGTGTGAGATGCTGCACTGGGCTCCATGCTCCCAGGTAAGCAGACTCCAGATCACCTCTCCAGCTCCTGCCTGCAGAGCTTGCTGGTGTTTTATGACTGGGCCTTCCAGGTACAATTTAAATGATGCCCAAACAACCATGCCATTCAGCCAAAGTCCCTGACAGATGGGCTACAAGCTCCTTAGCACCCAGCCCCATGGCCACCCAGCTGATTTAGAACCTCTGCATGGCCAGAGTGAGGCCAACAGCTCTCCCCACAGGGCTTGTGGCTTGGATTGCCTCTTCACACACCATCCTCACAAAGGCCGCTCTGTATCCGTTGGTGCTTCCTAAGTGAGGATTTTCTACTTTTCCTAGATCTGATGGAATGTTAAAACTGAAGCTAGGAGAAGGTTCAAAAAGTCCAGTAAGATGGAATGGGAGAGGGTAGTGGACTGTGCCCATTCAAAGAGCCGGGCATTCTTTTACACACACCATCTGTCATCAGGATGCTGGGAAGTAGCACGATTCACATTTTATAGGAGGCAAATTTGAGGCTCAGAGAGGTTAACTGACTTGCCCCAGATCACACAGCTATACTACAGCGGTATCAGAGCTTGGGTGTAGGGCTAAGATCTAGGAATAAGGTCACAGATTCCGTCAGACCACACTACCATGCTTTCTCTTGTTCTCCTTGGGTATACTCAGGCTCAAGGCTTGAACTTCACTGTCCTATTTTTCATCAGTGACCTTTCTTTAGCTATTGTAGTTTTGATTCCAGGCAAACACAGATGACAGAATGTCATCTGGGAGTTAAGGATGGAATTGGTATAGAGGGCCTGTTCTGTGCCAGTGGATGAGGAGGTACGATGCGTCCATCATGGAGGATCTTCTCAGAGGCTAGCTTTCAACACCTGTCACCCACTAGGTGACAGTAGGGCGAGCATCCATTCGTCTTCCTCACTGATGAGGCCATCTGCTAAACCTGCATGCCATTGCTCCCCTCTCTATCTCTCCTTACCACATCTTGCCTCTTCCCCAGGGATCTATTCCTTGCTTCCCCATTGCTAACTGTTGGTGCTTTGTACCCGGAACTCTGCCTACAGTGCTTCACGCAGGACCTACTAATAATGACACTGTGTTCACCTGGCCTCAGTGACTGGCTTGGAGGTGAGAGTGGTTCAGGTAGAGGCAGGAACTGTGAGAATGTCTGGAATTGTCTGGACACAGCTGTGAGACAGTAGAGGCTGAGCAGTGGCCTCCTCAGGGTGACTGGAGAATGGGTGATGCTTGTTGGAGCCCCTGAAGTTGGGTAAGCCTGGAGTGAATAGGTTGGCTAGTGCGCAGACCTCTTGATTGAGCAAAGAGCCTGGTGTGTGCAGTGGTAGCATCCCAGAGACACCCTCGAGTCTCAACATCTCTCCCTGGGTGCAAAGCAGCAGCTGCTGCCTTTTTCCCAACAGGAGAGAGAGCAAGAGTAGGGACACATATCCAATTTTGCTAATCAGCTTTATTGAGGCATGATTTACAAGCAATAAAATGTAACTTATTCCAGATGTCTTAGGATCATTGACAAATGTTTGCTGTCGCAGAGCCATCTCTGTAAGAAAGACAGCTTTTCAGTCCTTTCCATTCCTACCCCAGTCCCAGCTGGGCGCGGCACTGGCCTGCATTCTTTACTGTGGTTTTCTGTTTATGTTCATACAGATGCAGTGTTTATTTTATGATAATACTTTTATTTAAATTTGAAACAAGCTTGTTTTACATGTCAATCCCAGTTCTTTCACCCTCCCATCCTCCTCTGCCCCCCATCCCCATCCCATCCCATTTCTGTTCCCCAGGGAGGTTGAGGCCTTCCATGGGGGATCTTCAAAGTCTGTCATATCATTTGGAGCAGGGCATAGCCCTCCCCCATGTGTCTAGACTCAGGGAGTGTCCCTCTATGTGGGATGGGCTCCCAAAGTCCATTCATATACTAGGATAAATACTGATCCACTACCAGAGGCCCTATAGACTGCCTAGTCCTCCCAACTAACACCAACGTCCTATGTTTCCCAGCTATCAGACTGGGGTCCATGAGTTTCCCCTTGTTCAGGCCAGCTGTTTCTATGGGTTTCTCCAGCCTGGTCTTGACCTCTTTGCTCATCATTCCTCCCTTTCTGTAAAAGGATTCTAGAAGTTCGGCTCAGTGTTTAACAATGGGTGTCTGCTTCTGCTTCCATCAGCTACTGGATGAAGGCTCTAGGATGGCATATAAGGTAGTCATCAATCTCATTACTGGGGAAGGGCATTTAAGGTTGCCTCTCCACTATTGTTTAGATTATTAGTTGGGGTCATCCTTGTAGATCTCTATACAATTCCCTAGTGCCAGGTTTCTCTTTAAACCTATAATGGCTCCCTCTTTTCTTGTTCTCCTCTATTTTTCCTCTGACTCAGTCTTCCTGCTCCCTCATGTCCTCCTCTCCCCTCCTCTTCTCCCCTTCTCTTTCTCCTAACTCCTTCTCTCCTTCCTCCATGCTCTCAATTTGCTCGGGAGATCTTGTTCCTTTCCCCTTCTCAGGGGGACCATGTATGTCTCTCTTAGGGTCCTCCTTGTTTCCTAGCTGTCTCAACAATGTTTTAAAGTCCAAAGCTCAAAATCTCTTCTAAGATTCATGCAATCTTTTAACTGTAAACATCAAAATCAAAAAGCAGATCACATACTTCCATGGCCATGACAACTCTTATAAAGGAAACATTTAGTTGGGATGACCCACTTACAGTTCAGAGGGTCAGCCTATTATCATTATGGCAGGGAGCATTGTAGCATGCAGGCAGACATGGTACTGGAGAAATAGCTTCGAGTTCTACATCTTGCAGGCAACAGGAAATCGACTGATTCCCTGGGCAGTAAAATGAGAATAGGAAACCTCAAAGCCCACCCTCACAGTGACACACTTCCCCCAACAAGGCCACACCCACTCCAATAAAGCCACATCTTCTACTAGTGCCACTCCCTTTGAGTTTGAATTACATTCAAACTATCACAGACTACAATGTAGGACAGGCTGACTTTGAACTCATGGTTACCCTGTTTCTGCCTCTGAAGTTCTGGGATTATAGATATATTCCTTAGCTGTATGCCTGGTTATGGAAATTTTGTAGTGTGTGTGTGTGTGTGTGTGTGTGTGTGTGTGTGTGATGTGCATTGCTGCATGGGTGTGTATATGTGTATATGAGTTTGAGTGTGTACATGTGCATGTGGAGGCCAGAGATTGACATTGGGTATCTCCCTTGGTTGCCCTCTATATTATCTGAGCAGGGTCTCTCACTAAATGTGGAGGTCACTGATTCAGCTAGGCTGCCCTGCTAATGAGCTCCAGGGATCCCCTTGTCTCTGCCTTTCCGGTGCTGGGGCTACAGCCATGTATTCCATACCTGGCTTTCACATAGATTCTGGATATGCAAACTCAGGTGCTCATGATTGTACAGCCAGCACTTCATCGACAGAGCCATTTCCCAAGCCCTGAGTTCTTTTTAGTTCTTAGTCTGTGGACATCTTTTAGTCAGGAATGGATGGCAAGTTTTGTCACATTCTTCCTTGCCGATGAAATGATCCTGAAGTCTGTCTGCTGGATTCTGTTGACAGAGAAGATCCAGCTGGTTGACTACTAAACCCATCTGGAGTCAAGCCTACTAGGTCATGCTACATTACCCTTTCATATATTGCTTATTAGATTTATTGGTGGACTGTTAGGGTGCTTTACATTTATTCGTTGTGAAGGATACCCTGAACTTTCCTGGAGCCATCTTTGTCAGATTTTGGTGTGAGGTTGATGTCGGTCACATAGGGCAAATAAGGATTGCCCCATTTCTGTTCTATTTTGTCTGCATGTGTTTGTGCATGGCTGGCACTGTTCCTTCATTAAATAGTAGGAAAAATTCACCTGTGAAGCTGCCTGAGCTTAGAGTTCTTCATGGTGGGGATTTTAACTACAAATTCAGATCCCTTAATAGACACCAGGCTGTTTTAAGGACATTTTCTGTTTTGAGGGGACCTTGGAGGTTTGTGTCTCTTGAGGGTCTTGCCCATTGCAGTGGCGTTGTTGACCTATTGGCATTCCAGTGTTCACAAAAACCTCAACTGTAGCTCCTAATGTCCCTGGGGCCCAGAGAAATGCTGATGTCCACTCTTGGTATTGGCCACACCTGCACCCACCCCCTTCCTGATCTTTTTTATTTTGGTCAGAGTTTATCAAATGTATTGATTTTTCAAAACAGACTTTAGTTCCATTGATTTTTTTCCCCCTCTCCTTTCTCCCTGTTTTCTATTTAATTGAGCTTGGCTGTTTTTTGTTGTTCTTTTTCTTGTCCTTCAAGATAGAAGTTTAGACTGTTGATGTGAGAGTTTTTCTTTCTTTTTAAAACAAGATTTTTTAAACATAATGTTTGTGCCCCAGTTCATCCCTCACACTTTATATTTTTTATGTTTGCTTGTGTGTGTGTGTGTGTGTGTGTGTGTGTGTGTGTGTGTGTGTGTAGGCATTCATGTACAAGCACAAACACTGAAATCAGAGAACAACGTATGAAGTCAGTTCTCTCCACCATGTGTGGTCCAGGGACTGAGTTAGGGTTGTCAGGCTTGTCTGCAAGCACCTTTACCCACTGAGCCATCTCACCAGCCCCATCCCTGACACTGTAATGTGTTTTCATTGTTGTTAAGCTAAACATAAGTTGTAATATCCATTGTGATTTCTTTCTTGATACCTGGGGTTTCTTGCCAAAATATTGAGGTTTTTCTAGATTTCTCTGTTATTAAGTTTTAGTTCAAGCTTTACTGTCATGTGTGTGTATATTTTATCTTCTCTTCTTTTAATCACTAAGACTAATGTGTTAACATAGTTAACAAGGGTCATAGATTTATTTATCACTCACTTCAGTTATTTCACACTATTTTGTACATTTTGAAACACAAGCATGCATGAATATTCAATTACATTGTAGTGGTTTACACAAGTTTATCTTTTAGTGGCACTTTGGAGGGAGATAGGGGACACCATTCGCTTTGAAACATTCCTTATCTGATGTTAACACAGCCACCCAAGCTTTCTTTTTCTTAAAGTTTTGACAGTCTCTCCTCCCTTTTCAGTGTCGAATTCACCCGGTCTTCATAATTAAGTGGGCTTGTTTCGTGCAGTATTTAATTGAGCATTGCTTTTATGCTTATTATTGCATCGACTTTTAAGCTGACAACCACTGAAGTTAAACTACTGAAATTTAATGTAACTGTCAATATGACTGGATTGAAATATGCCATTGGCTATCTGTCCATCCCTTGCAAATTAATTTTTATTTGTGTGTGTGTGTGTGTGTGTGTGTGTGTGTGTGTGTGTGTGTGTGTGTGCAGGTGCTTGTGAGTCCAGGCAGGGCCCTCAGATCTGGAGCTGGACTTACATGCACTATGAGTCTCCTGATGTAGACACTGGGAACCAACATTCAGGTCATCTGCAAGAGCAGTAAACTCTCTTTATTGCTGAGCCATTTCTACACCCCCATGCCTATTGCTTTTACTTTGCTCCATTCTTATGTTTTAAATGCCTTTTTGTTTTTTTAATGATTCCACATTGCCTGTGGCCTTCTGAGCTGTATGTTCCTTCACGGATTGCTTTTATAATTATATATACTTATCCAGCACATACTACCTTTAAGTGGCATTATTCCTCTTCATGTGTAATGTGGGGACTCTTTGCTTCCGTGCTAGTTTTCACATTTATTTCTGTTTGTGACAGAAAACAGAAACTCCCTGGTTTTGAACATTCAATGGGTTTTTAGGGTGATTTCAAAGCATAAGGATGAAAGTCTTTCATATTCCCGTGTATACTACGGTGGGGTGGGGGTGCTCATTCCTGTATGTAGATCCACTCTTCCTTCTGCCTATAGGATTTCCTTCGATGCATATGTAATTGTAGCATTTCTTAACAGTTTAAGTATGTGCATAATTTGCTCATTTCTCCTCCCTGTTCCTCTCATCCCCCTCCCAATGAAACCCATATTCTTCCTGACACCCCTCTTCTTCCTCTCATAATTTTCCCCCAATGACTCACTGAATCTAATTATGGCTGCTTGTGTGAGCTTGGGGGTGGAGTTATTATGGCACACATTCTGTCTGAATGTCAGAAGTGGGCACCAGATCTCGTTACAGATGGTTGTGAGCCACCATGTGGTTGTTGGAAATTGAACTCCGGGCTTCTGGAGGAGCAGTCAGTGCTCTTAACCTGTGAACCATCTCTCCAGCCTGGTGTGGAGTTATTTAGTGGAGCAGGGGAAACTCATTAGTGGCTACACCACTGAAGCAAATGACTCCTCCTTTCCCAGCAGCCATTAAACTAACTACCAGCAGCCTTGGGAGAGGAGTGGGGCCGTATGAGTGCCTTCCCTCATCCATAGCATATTGTTGAGCCCATCATTTTTTTTTAATTTTGTTTTTTGAGACAGGGTTTCTCTGTACCTTTGGGTGCTGTATGGAACCCACTCAGTAGAGCAGGCTTGCCTCGAACTCACAGAGATCCACCTGCCTCTGCCTCCCGAGTACTGGGATTAAAGGTGTGCGCCACCATCGCCCAGTGGCTGTTGGGCCTATCTTGTGTCACCTTGTGCAGATAACCACAGCAGATGTTGATTCCTGTCATGTCCAGAAGACAATGCTCATACATTCCTCCTCATACTCTGGCTCTTTCGTTCTTTCATTTTGCAATGAAAACTACAATGATGAATGAGAGAAACCAAGGAGGAAAGGGTGGATAACAGCTATTCTGCACTTAACTATGAAATGGGTTAGCACATGACTGTAGAAGTTCAGAGGGTGGGTACTAGGGTAAATATTGTAGGGGCCACTACAGCAAAGTTGGACTAAGTGGTTGCTATGCTACACTGATGTGTTATTTTGAGTATATTGTTGATCAGTATGCTCGTACTTATTACACCAACAACTTTTTTTTTTCATAGAATTAAAATAAGTTGTTAATGCGTTGTCTTCTGGCTTGTATTCTCTCAGTAGAGAAGTCTGACGCTGCCCTCTGTTACTTTGCCCAGAATGTTCCCCAACCAGTTTTGTGGCCAATTTTAAGATTTTCCCCTTTGTATTCATTTTAGTCCCTTTGACTGCTATGGACTTCTATTCTGTTTGTTTTTGTTTTCATTTTTCTTGGTATTCTGTAGGTTTCTTGATCTATGGATCCTTTATCAAATTTAGACAGGGGGGGAAAAAACCCTGGCTTTTACTTTTTCATAACCTTTGGCCTCCTCACTCTTGGGTGAACACAGAAAGTCGGGCTGTTTTCTACTTCCTGGGCTTGTCTTCCTTCATCCCTCTATCCATCTCCATAGCATTCACTATACTGTTAAAACTGGCCCATCTTCAAGATCGTTCACCTTTTCCTTCTGTAATTTGTCGTGAATTCATCTGGCTTGTTTCTAGTTTGATGCTAAGCTTTTTATCTGTAGGAGTTGTGCACAAGTCTTTGAAATATCTTCTATTTCCCCTTTATGCACCTCTCCCCCTTTATCCTGAAGCTCATTTATAAGATTCAGCTCATTTATAAGGTTCTCTTAATTCCATAGTGTCTTGCACCCTTTCACTGTGTGTTTCTTTCTGGTTTTAAGTTCCGCCTGCCTGTTATTGGCATTGCCTGGCAACATCTGAGTGCATGTTGGGTAATTTTTACTATCTTGTGCTACATTCTGTTGCTTCCCTTTAAAGAGTCTTTGTGCTTTTTCTGATACAAATTCAAGTTATTGGGGATCTATTTGAGTCTTTTAGGAATACTTTTAAGTGTTATTATTTCAAGTCCAGACTGGTTCTCCTCCCAAGAGCGATTTATTCTCACAATGCAGGCTTCCAAACCTGCTGATGATTCTGCCCATCATCTGGTCTGGCTTGCGGGTAAGCTCTGAGCTCGCCCCTACCTATTCTATCCTGCAAAGCTCTCCTCCTCCCTTTTCATCTCAGCAAGTGACAGTGCATCCCTTCTTATTCACGGCACAAGTTCAGGTGTTAGCTTTAACACCTCTCTTCTCACCCAAACCCAACTAATAAGTTCTCCATATTCCATCTGCAGCATCTCCCCCCTGTTCATCTGCAAATAGCTCTTGCTAGAAATATGTTCTTTGGATTCCAATGGTCTTCCTCCATGATTCATAGATCAGAGCTCAGCCCAAGACTTAGAGGGACATCTTTGCAGATCCCTGGATCTCTCTTTGGAGACAGCTTCCTCTCTTCTGGCCCTCTGTCCTATAGTATCTAGCTGCCTTGGCCTCCCCAGTTCTGTCCTATCTCCCAAATTCAGCACTGGGCTCACTTTTGACTGCCCCCTCTCAAGTCTGGTCATTGAAACTGTCTCTGGGCCGGGGGGCAAAGGCCACCATTGAGCATCTGATCTTATTTCCCCTTTCCTCAGGATCACAATCCTGCTCCCCTGTTCAATGTCCTGTAGAATCTGTGTTACATATTTCTCTGCTTGTCTACTATTTATGGAGTAAGGAAAAAAAACTTTTGTAGCAGTGAGACCCCAAGCTCAAGGACAAAATTCTACTGTCAGAAAAATCTTTTAGGAGCAAGCCTCAGAAGTTTGGACTATCAGAGTTGAGATACAGGGCTACACGTGGCTCTGAGGAGGGAGTCCTCTTAGCTACATTACTACAGAGGAAAGTGTGTGTGTGTGTGTGTGTGTGTGTGTGTGTGTGTGTGTGTGTTACTGGGACTTGACTCCAAGCTCTTGCATATTACCAGCACAGGCCTTACTGCTGAGCTATACCAGAGCTGAAAGTTGCTAACACATCCAAGTGGATGTCTGAGAAATGCAAATGCACTACAAACTAAAAGTGGTTCAAACATCTCTTGTCCCACCCTTCCAAGCCCCCCCCATCTCAGGAAGAACGACAATATATCCCCCAATCGTTCAAGGCGCAAGTGTAGGTATGACTAAAGTCCTTCCTTGTCCCCCCAAACCTACCTGACTGCTAGGGTCTGAGCTCCTAACTTGCCTGATTTCTCCACTGTTCAAGACTCTCCCATTCCCTATGATATGATGCTCTCAAAACTGGTCTTCGCTGTGACCAGAATTACATTCTTGTTTTAGGACTGATAAATAAAATGATAGCTATTTATGCATACAGTGTGATGCTCTGTTGTATATATACACTGTGTGCTGCTGCATTCTTATTTCTTGTGATGAGAATATTAAGAATCCCTCCTATTAATTTTTAAGTGTGGCATAGATTATTATTAACTGTACTCACTTTACTATGCAGCCAGTCTCTGAAGTTTACCCTACCTGTCTAATTGAGATCTGTCTCTGGCCATCCCCTTCCCTCTTACTGTCTGAGGACCACCGTTCTGCTCTCTGCCTCAGTGAGTTAGTTCTTTATTACCCATTCGAGATCGTACAATAGTTTTATTTCTATGTATGGTTTATTTGACAAAGCATAATGTCCTCTGGATCATCAATCTTGCACAACAGATTACTGTTCAGTCTTAATAAGTAAAGAGGTCTTTAGAGAATACATTTTAATGTGCATGTGTGTGCAAGCGCACTCACTTATGTGCTTATACCACCATGCACATGTGAGATGTGAAGGTCAACTTGTAGGTATAAGTTCTCTCCTGCTACATGGATCCTGGGAATCGAATTTAGGTTTTCAGGCTTGGCAGAAAGCACCTTCACCTGCTAAGCCATCTCACTGGTCCCAAACAAGGAGATCTTGTCATTTATGACAACATGAATAAGGCATGAATTACATTGCAATGATAAAATTTGATGGAATCTACCTCTCTTTTAACAATTCTCCCTTACCTCCCTTTGATGTGAGTGGGCATTCCATCCTGGTTTGCAGATGTCACACACTGTCCCCTGCTTTCCTTCTTGAATCCCCCTCTTGCCCTTCACTTTGCCCTCTACCCACGATGACCTCACTCTGCAGCTGTACCTAGACGACGACCCCACAGGGGCATCTGCTCTAGCTGTCCCCTCTGCCCACAGTGATTTCTCCCCAATCTTATTGTAATAGCATTCCTCCTTTTTGCTATTTGACTCTGAATGTCAGCGCCCCAGAGAGACCCACCAAACATAAATTAGCCATTTACTTCACTATTGCCTCACTCTGTTTTGCTTCGCTGTACTCCATCTTTTTGCTACCTGATAGGAATCGAACAATTCTTTTGCCTCCTATCTGACTGTAAGTTTCAGAGCAGAGGCTCTATTTCTTATAAGCTGTTTAATGTCAGTCCTTAGAATCATTCATGGAATACAGTAAGCCCCACGAAAACACCCACCAAGCCTATTAATGAAATTGGGCCAACCATCTGCCTTTGTATAGGTTGCCCTTACCCAGGTGAAAGGGATTCTCCTTAGAAATCATTGCCCCAGCTGAACTCATCAGATCATAAGAAAGTTCGGAGCCATTGAGCACATGGCTTTGTTGATCTCTGAGTATGCTAGTTTCCTGTAACTATAACAAATACCCAAGACAATCAGCTTACAGACAGAAAAGGTTTATTTGAGATCACCATTTTGGAGGTTTAAACTGATGATTGGTCAATGTCATTGCCTTGGGCTTCTGGCCAGGCAATACTTCACAGCAGTGGCAAGTGGCAGAGCCAAACTGATCCCATGACCAGAAAGAAAAAGAAAAAGCAGAGAGGAGGCCAGAGTTCTAGAGTTCCTATGACACACCTGCTACCTGCCAGGTTCCACCACTTCCCAATAGCGCCACCTTGTGAACCAAACCTTTCACACACTGGGCTTTTTTTTTGGGGGGGGGCATTTAAGTTACAGACTAATTTTTCTCCCCCACCAACTTATGACATTACTGGGTATCTTATAGAATATTTAGGGCTCAAGAAAACCAATGTAGAGACTTGTCTCAGTTAATGGCCAGGGTGGCCAACTGGGTTTGGAAATCCTGATTCCCTGCACCCACTCCATCGCTGCTTAGCTCCTGGCTGCACTAGTCTTTGCTAGAATTAGCTATGCCAGTGCTGTTGCTGTGCACAGGGTGATCAGAGCAGGAAAACAGCCTGCCTTGCAGTTTTCAGATACTATAGTGGCCCACGTAGGATTAGGCTAGATGGATGTAAGAGAGAAGAATGCTGACAAAGGTCTGTCAGTGGGGAAAGTAGAGCACTCCTAGGGGAGAACAGGCGGGCTCCCGGGACAGGCAGAAGCACTGAGTCAATTGGAAAAACCTTCATGTGGCAGGATTTAGAAATGTAGAGTACTATTAGGTTGTGCAAGACTCCTATACCTCAGAATTTCCTTTACAGCTAAAATGCCTTTACTATAGAAGGTGCCCTAGAACTTGATCAAACCAGATGGCTCAGGAGCCTATTTCATTAGCTTTCCATCTCTAGGTGGGAATACCCTCTACTGCAGGGAATTCGATGGTGGCCACCGGCTTCTAAAGTGATAGTAAGGGTTGGAGAATTTGCTCTTACTCGAAGGAAGCAGGAATGCAGCTGGCTGATGGTGTTTGCCTGTGAGCAAGGCCATGAGCTCAATCCCCAGCACCCAAAGAAGAAACAAGCAAATGAAAGACTTCCTGTATTGGACACAGACTTTCACGAATCACGCTTTAAATGTTCTGTTTTCCTCTTCAGAGCACAACAGAAGAAGTCATCCAGCAGTTTGGGAGGAATGGAACTGGGTGCTCCTACATTCATATTGAAAGGCCACCCCCACAGGGTGGTTGTATTTTAGGAAAGGGTCTTTGATGAGGTAATTAAGAACATGAGGAGTGCTGGTATGGAATCCTAGTAGGCTAAGATGGGTGTGGTTTCATCTTCTAAGGGGAGGAAGAGCCACTGGGGGCAAATATAATAAGAGGAAACCATAGAATGTAGGTTGTCACATGTAAGCCTGAGAAAGGTCTCTGGAGAAACTTAAGCTGCCTTTGACTTGATTATCGACTTCCAGACTTCAGGTCTCTGAGAAAGTAAAGTTGTGGTTTATGTTATTTTATTAGTAGCAGCCTGCTTAGTTGTTGTCCACCTTGACTGATGGAGAAAGCTCCTGGGAAACCCCTACCAGGAGAAATGACTCCTCCTGCCTCAGCCGTTGCTTGGAGCCAAGACATTCATTAGATATGGTGATGACCACAGGGAAGCACTGTGGTCACAGCCATAGGACAACTCCCTTGTCCTACAGACACTGCTTTCATAGCAAGTACACCAACGCCCCATGCCTCAAGAAATATTGGCTGAGTTTAACTTCTGTGTTAGTCAGTTTTCTGTTCTCTATCAAAAGACCCGAGACAAACAACTTACTAAAAGCAAAGGTTTAATTAGGGTGTGGTTTATGGTCCAATTAGCACAATCGTTCCTCGGCTTCTGCTCAGGCAGAACACCCTCCAGGAATGCATGGAGACAGAGACAGAGAGAGAGAGAGAGAGAGAGAGAGAGAGAGAGAGAGAGAGAGAGCAGACCTACTTGGTACCACTTCTTAAAACGGTATTTTATCTATGTGTATATGTCTTTGCATATGTGCACATGTATAGGGTGCCCACAGAAGCCAGGAGAGGGCACTGGGTTCCTTGGAGTTGGAGTTACAGGTGGTCATGAACCTCTGGAATGTGAGTACTGAACTCTGCTTCCCCACAACATCAGCAAGTACTTTCACCCACTGAGCCACCTCTCCAGCCCCAGGCACCACATCCTAAAATTTACTCCACCTCCCAACAGCACCAAGCAGAGAATCAAGCCCTTAGCACACCCTGCGGGAAGACATCTTAGGTCTTCCTCAGCTACAGCATATTCCAATGATGTTTAAGCTTCTCTCACAGGTTTTGCTCATTATCCATTGACTTGTGAATGAAGCGCCCAAGCTTGCATCGATAGCCTTCGATTTCATCTCCTGAGATTCACCTCAAAAACAAAAACAAAACAAAACAACAACAAACAGACAGACAGACAGACAGACAGACAAACATCTCCACACATTCCCTGCCTGCCCTCAAATGCTTATTATTGGAAAAAAAAATCAGTCCACGTTCTCCAGGCATCTTTATACCAATGTTCAGCTGGAAGAAGTCAAGAATGGAAGCTGCTATTATAGGGATAGCAATAATAACTTGTACCTCCTAACCCTAACCCTAACATCGCAAGTTACAACTTTCTGCTGGTTTATGGATCCTGAAAAATTAGAAAATGAGCTTCATCTTTCATGACCTTGCTTGGTGGGCTGAAAAGGAACTAGGAACCAAGAATTTTCATTCTAGTATTGAGACCACATGCCTCTTAGCCACCTAATAGTGAAGGGTAAGGCCTGATAGCCTCCAGGATCACTTCTTCAATACTCTGTCATGGATAGTTTCTTCATATGGCAGACCTACATATATGCAAAGTCTCCTCAACGTCCCTGCAGATTTTTGTTGTTGCTGTTGTTTTGTTTTAGTTTTTATGCACAGGGTCTCTCCATGCAGCCCCTGCTAGCTTCAAACTCTATTTTCCTGCCTATCCCTCCTGAGGACTCGAATTATAGTGATGAACCACCGTATCTGTCCACCCACCCACCATTATCCTTTGTCATCTTATATTTGTCCCAAACCTAGACAGGTAGAGCCTTCTCAAGCTGAGTCTGTCATCCTTTGTTTGTTTTGTTTGAGGGACATGGTCTTGCTACAGATCTCATGCTGGTTTGGCTTTCACCATATAACTCAGACTGTCCTCAACCTCCTCAGTCACCTCGCCTCAGCCTCTCCAATGCTAGGCGTGTACCGTGGTGTGCCACTCATTATTATTATTATTTTAAGCAGAGCCCTCTGTTCTGTAAATTCACAAGCTCTTTGCTTCCCCTCCAATGGATTCACTCTTTTCACTAATCATTTGAAGAATTCAGTTTTAAATTCTTTTATAAGTTATTGACCTTTCTGCATCACCAACTGCCAACCTCAGCCATTCTTCCCATCCTGCATCTGTGCATTTTCCTAGGACTGTGGGGTGCAGTTTCCCCTGCAGCATCTCTTCTAGCTTCAGCAAGATCAGCCAGGTGCTCTCAAGCTCCCGGCTCAGCCATTGTGAGTGCTCCTTTTTCATCTGCACATTTGAGATTCATGTCTGCCACATCTTTATTCAAGGTGCCAATAAAATACATTATGTATGACTTGGTTTGCTGAGAAAATGATCATGTTTTGTGTATTTAGGGATGTAAGAGTTTGTAAAGAAGCAGAGATGGGGGTTGCTATTTCCTGACAAACAAACTCTTCTGGAAAATAATATTCTGCTTTCACTTCTATTTGTTACTCCTTCCCCCCACTCAGATTTCCACATCCCCACCCAGAGCATCTAGTACCTAAGTAGAAAAAGAAGGCGGTAAAGCTGAACGGACAGGGAGCAGCCTGAAAGTCTAGGCCAAGACTTCCAGCTTAAACACATCGGGCAGTAGGCAAGTAGGGAGTCCTTTTCTGGATCCCCATAGTCAATGCACAGGCATGCTTCAGAGCTTGCAATTTCTTTGCTGACCATCAGCAACTTGAAAAGAAATTCTTCTTCACCTCCCCCACTTTGTGTGTGTGTGTGTGTGTGTGTGTGTGTGTGTGTGTGTGTGTGTGTGATCTATTAAAATGGGATTGATGCTACTCACCCCTAAAGTTTGTGGTGCAGTTGGTGTGGGGTGGCATCTAGAAATTTCCATACCTAACAAGTTCCCTGATGCTACTGGCACTGCTGTCCCAAGAATCACGCACTTAGATAATCATTGCCCTGGAAAATCATGTAGGTTCTTTCTCTTACCCTTATTACCTAGATGAAAGTGGCAGCATGGGATTCACAAGGGGCCCCAAGAGTCACCACATCTTCTTGTTGCTGTGGAACTCAAATCCCCCCCTTGAACATACCAGAACCCTTCAGAGAATGGGTTCAACAACTGCATGAGTCTAATTTATGTTGTTATAACAAAGTTCTTGAGACTAGGCAATTTATAAACAGTGGTTAGTTGTTCTAGAAACTGAAAAGGGGTATCAGCATTTGTCATCTGCCGAAGGCTTTCTTGCTGTGTTATATCATGAGGCTGTTATAAATAGGAGGACAGAAACCTGACAAGTTGGGTCTCTTTCCCTCTATAGGGCCATTAATCTGTTCATGAGGACCCAACCCTTATGGTCTCATCTAACTGTGAGCCAGAAGCCTCACATCTAAATACTATCAATGCATGCGTTTGGAGGCTTAAGTTTCTAAACCCTGAATATTTGGAGACAGGGTGCTTTTAAACTGTTCTCACAGCCCCAGGTACAACATGACATCTAGCAAGACACTGAAACCCACCTTCTCAGTGGGGATGAACTACCTCATCAATAGAATGGACTAGTGGACAGTAGAATGAGCCAATTCAAAGAGCCAATACTCTTTGAATGTCTCCGTCTTCCCAGGCTGCTGGAATTATCCTGAGATGTGGATTAGTTACTGTTCTGGTTTCCTTCTCTGACGCTGTTATAAACACTGGCCAATTCCCTCAATCTTGTGTCCTGGGTGTGTCAAGTTGACAACTAAAGCTAAGTATGACAGTTACCAAGAAGAATGTACTAATAAAGAACACTGAAACACACACACACACACACTCACATATGCATATACACACTCACACACACACATACACACTCACACACACTCACACATACATACACACATACTCACGGGACTTAACGAGTTACTGATACTTTTATATGGGTACCAATTAGAAATAAGTTGGGTTTTCCTAAATGTAGACAATGTTTAGGTTTTGAATTTAGAGAGAACAACTAGAATAATTTTTACTGTGCATGAGTCACTTAACCTGTCTGAGCCTCATCTGCTAGGTGTGTAACAGTAATTACCAAGGCTTTTGTAAAGTTTAACCAAAAGGAAGCATGTAAAAGGATTAATCCTGGGGTTGGAGAAATGGCTCAGTGATTAAGAGCACTTGCCGCTTTCCCAGAGATCACAGGTTTGGTTTCCAGTACCCCAAACCAGGTGTCTTGCCATTGTTTCCTGGTCCAGGGGGGTCATACTCTCTTCTGGCCTCTTTAGACATACCACATGCATGGCAAACACACAGATATATCACAGAAATATAAAAATGAAATAAACAAATGTTTAGTCCTTTGTCTCATAGTAGATGTTCAACTATTGTTAAGCTCCCCCCCCCACAAGGCTTTGTGTTCCTGTAACAAAGACCATTTTACCATTGAACATCATGGCTATTTTGAAACATATGAAGGAAAACACAGAAAGAGGCTTAGTCTGGGATCATCATTGCCAGAACCAAGGCAGACAGTTACCCACTGCTGCCAATTTGGAGATTAATCTTTCTTGGTGGCTTAAGCATGGCAAGGGATTTACCTTACTGACTGCTGAAAGAAATTGACTCTGTAGGAGGCTAGCTCACTTGGCACTAGGTGACACTGGGAATCTGCTTCCTGCTGACAGAGGAGCTTCAGTGGTCCACATATTGAGGGCCAGCACCTTGGACAGTGCAGCCTGCACCAGCTCCTGTGACAGGGAACCAGTTCTGTCAGCCAGGCTCTAGCCAGTCCTGGGTAATGATCCATGGCAGTCTTGTTAAAGGCTTGAGGCGTTCACATATTTCTGTAATTATTCAATAATTTGAAAGTTTTGAGTTTCAAATTATTAGGTATGAATTAAAATATCCTCTAATTCAGTTCCCTCCAGGCCTTGAACTAGCGGATTATCCTCCCAGAGAGGAGCTGCCATCACCTCTCTGCTCTGTTCTCCATTATTTATCATATGGCACTCTCTTTGGCACCACGTGTTTGTACCACCACCCTAATGTGCCCAGAGACAAATTCCAGGTGCTCTGTTGAACCCAGCTCTCTAGTCCCTTAGCTGAATTTTAAAATCACTTCAGAACTGCTTAGGACATGCCTGTGTGAGGCCCCACCCCCACAGACTGAGTAATGGGTCTCATACTCATATTTCTTAAATGTTCTCCAGGTAGTTCTAATGTGAGCAAGGATTGAAAGCCACCAGTCTAGAGATTCCCCCCCCCCACCTCCCATCTACTACTGTCTCTTTTGAGTTGATCTCAACTCCTTATGGATGTTTTTGTGAAGACAGAGACTGAACCTGATTTTCTGCTAATCAATATCAAGCATTGCAACCTCATCTTCAAATTTAGACTAGGGATAAAGTAACAAAAGGAAAGATCCTGGGATAGCCATTTGGCAGTCACTGGGTGGCCTCCATGCGTGTATGGCCTGTGACCTACCAATTTTCCTCTTTCCTAAAATACATATTTATTTTTTAAATTAAAAGGTAAGCACACCATTCATCCCTTTGTTTTCCTCCCTCCAACTTCTTCCATGGAGCCCCCTTCCCCTTAAATTAATGGTCTCTTTTTCTTTGACGGTTATTGTCTCATGTATGCGTAAATTCATACATATATAAATACAGTTTGCTGAGACCATTTAGTGTGGCTTATGTGTTTATGACTTCAGGAGTGACTACCTGGAATTGGATAACCAACTAAGGGTTTCATTTCTGGCCATGACCAATTCTCCCTTTCTCAGAAGTCCTAAGTTGCATGTAATTCTTTGTCTAGGGATGGGTCCTGTGAGGTTTTCCATACTCTTGTACAGATGCTCTTGCACAGAGACTCTTGCATACATGTTCTTTAATAGATGCTCTTGCATAGATACTCATGAACAGATACTTTTGCACAGATATTCTTGAATACTCTTGCATGCATGCTCTTCCACAGATACTCTTGTATAGGTACTTTTTTATAGATATACCTATATGCATACTCTTGCACAGATAGTCTTGCATATATACTCTTGCATAGATACTCTTTCCTTAAGGACAGGGTCCTCTTGGAGCACTAGCAAAGACTTGATATAAATAGCAACATTGTTGGTGATGGAAAGTAATTTTAGGCAGCCAAGATACTCATCACAAAAAAATAGACATGCAAAGGAGGGTGAGGAGGCAGCTCATCTGGTAAAAAAGCTTACTCTGCAAATGTAAGTACCTGAGTTTGATCCTCAGCATCCACATTTTAAAGGAAAATCCAAGAGTGATTCATGAGTAATCCCAGTGCTGAAGAATTGGAGAGGGGCAGGTCCCCAAAGTGCACCAACTAGCAAGAAAGCTTGCGGGTATGTGTGGAGAAGTGGATGGTGTCCAGGTAACAATAGCACATGTATGCACACCTTCACATGTACACATGCATCTGCACATGTGAGCATATGCATACACACATACACAAATAGATAATCAAAAGGTATAAGGTGCATTCATGGACTACATCATAGAAATTAATGCTGTAATATGACTAGAAGTGTAAAATAAAGCACTAGAAGATGAAAGGAACAGCATGGAGTCTGCAGTCAAGGCCACTTGTGTACATTTAAAGCAAATTCACTCACAAAACAATATTACAGATTTTCCATAAACGTACTCATATCCAGGGGTGTTTACCAAGCACAGCCTAAGTGCTTGGGGAAAATGGGACCGAGGAGTGGGGATGAAAGGAAAAAATAATGAAACGAAATCTAGCAAGAACAGGACCTTCAACAGGCAGGGGCTGACAGTATGTGCTGAGAACCAAGATGTATGGTGAGCCTAGCATACTGCAGAGGGAGGAAAGAGCAACAGGAAGGAAGGGAAGGAGGGAGCCCCAGCTCAGTTCAGAGGGAGGAGCTGGAGAACCCAGGGAGAAAAATGGGACCTTGGGTACCAGGAAGGAGAGCCAGCCCCGGGCTGGAAGGAGATGCCTAGCTTTATTGTTCCTTATTATGGATCGAAAGAGGAAATGGAAACAGCTTTCTGTGTTGGCAATAAAGGCATTTACCCAAGTCCTAAGACAAGAGGGGGGCAATTTAGAGGCCCGAGCTGAGAAACGGCACTTCTACAGGAGAAGGGGATTTTCTGCAGAGACTCCAGGCCTATTGCTTTTGCCCCAGGTGGGAGGAGGACTTCATTCCTCCTAACACGCGGGACATACCACTCAAGGAACAAAAGGAGTTTCTCAAATTTCTGGAATCGTGGTGCTGTTGCCCCCATGATAGAACGATCTGTGCCTAGGTTCTCTGAATTACTTACTTTTCTTGTAATAAAAATACAGGACAAAAGCAACTTAAGAAAGGAGAGGTCTATTCTGACTCCCAGACTGAGGACACAGTCCATCGTGGTGGAGAAGGTGTGCAGGCAGGGGAGTGAGGTGACTGGTCACGTGACACCCACAGCCAGGAAGCAGAGAGAGATGGACACTGGGATCTAGCTCCCTTTCTCCTTTCCAGTCAGTCTCAGCCCCCAGCCCCTGAGGATGGCACTGCCCATATTGAGGGTGAATCTTCCATCTTCAGTTAGGAGCACTTGCTTACCAGTTAGGAGCACTCACTGTACTTTCAGAGGACCTGGATTTAGTTCCCAGAACCCATGTGGTATCTTCCAATCATCCATAACTCCAGTTTCAGGAGATCTGATACCTTCTGACCTCCATGTGCTCCAGGCAAAACATGTTGTATATACAAACAAACATATATATATACATGCAAATACTCATACACATAAAATAAAAATTAAAAAAATCTTTTAAAAATATATATCTCTGGCAGCCACAGCCAGAGGGGTGTCTTCTAGGTGCTTTTAAATCCAATCTCAATCTAAAAGATGAAGATGAACTACCCCAGGCCCTTTTCTGAGTTCTTCAAGTACTTAGTTGTTATACTATGCAATCAAGGTCCATGCAAGAAGCCTTGACCACAGGCTAAGCTGTGGGTACAAGGAAATGAGCTTGTCCCTAGCTTCAGGCAGGGCAGATGTGAGTTCGGAAACATCCATATTTTTTTTCTGAACACTGGGATGAGGCTGTGTACCAACTCCTGCGCCCTTGACAGGAGAGAGTTGCCTGCTTGTGGAATAGTAATGTCTGGGATGATTCCTGTCAATCTAGAGTAACACGCACCTTAGTGGGGAGCCTTTTCCTCTGTGCTACTGATAAAGAATAATGAATACATTAATTAATGTATTAAGCAATCACGCTCTGAGCGTGTTTCCTATTAGGACTCAAAGAAAGAACAACACAAATGTCACCCACTTGAAGATGAGACAGATGTCAGGTCAGACGTGTAGAACAGTGGCTGCAGCAGCCGGGTTGAGTTTTACAGCTATGGAAACCAAGAGGCTATGACATTAAAATGAACCCTCCCCCAAGTAGGCCAGGGTGGCTTCCACTTTGGGGAGCCGCCCTAGTCGGCTCCTCCCCAAAGCCAAGCTGCTGCAGTGGCATTGAGAGCAATTATCTCAGCAAAGCTCTTACTTTGCATTTAAGATCGTCCTCCTGAAAAGGTCATGTGTAAATCAAATTTAATAAATCAAATTCTACACTTTGTACCTTGGGGAGGTTCTCTCTTCAAAGGAAACTGTGAACGAATCCCTTTTTAATAGAAGTAATCGGCTCTCCATTTATCTGCTCTGAAGGGTAAGATTTTTAGATACCAGGTTTTCTTACAGAGAGCAGCAGGGTCCTTTTGTCAGCGACAGAAAACACAACCTAGGGTGGAGTACAAAAGTAACAAGAGCCAATCATGGCATCAGAGGTCTACGAAATGCAAAGTTTCAGGCTGTCCTGCTTTAGGCATGACTGGATTCAGGCCTCAAACCACAAGGAAGGATTCAAGATTTTCGTTTTTCTGTCTCTCAGATCTGCTTACTCTTGGCTTGACTCTTAGGTGCTAGCCATGTCAGTGACTGTTGCATCTTACACATTGGGTTCAAGCCAGCAAGAAGGTATGCTTTTTCTCTTCCCAGACATCTCAGCAACGACTCTGAGAGAGACATCTGCTCCTTTACCTGAATGAGTAGGTAGCCAAAGGCTGGCTGCCTGGGGTCTGATGCAAACCATTTGATACTAGGGTGGGGGGAAGGCATATTGTGGAAGATTAGGCTATTATCAGAAGAAATGGGACTCCCTGAGAGGGAAGGTGGTTAGAACTCAATCTTTCCTTTCCCCTCACCCTCACAGCAAATTCATCACCAAGCATCTCTCTTGAAATGTCCCTGCAGCAGTTATCTGTGGAGCAATGGCATGAGAATCGCTTGGGGTGCTTGTTAAAATGCAGGTGTTAGGGTCCACCTCCAGTTGTAGTGAATTCCATTATCTTGCAGCAGGTCTCAGAATTTGCAGTTTTAGGTCACTTCCCAGGCGATGTTTTAAAAATGTTCACTGACATTAAAGAATCATTTTCCGAAGCTATTCCACCCTTCCAGTTACCCACTCATTGCCTCAGCTCCAGAGGCATCGCCTCCTACTTCTCTTCCCTCTCCAGGTTCACACAGGCTACCGTGCTAACCTCTCACTCTAACGCTACCTCCTCTCCTCAGCCTCCAGCTGACAGGACCTCCTCCTTCACTCAGGACCTCAGCAGTCTTCAGATGTCTCTCTCATCTACCCATGTGCCCCAGATTCTAAGTCCCTTTCTCAACTCTTCTGCATGTCACTTCCTGCTGTCTCCTTTATTAAAACCCAGCTCGGCTGGGCATTGGTGGCACTCGCCTTTAATCCCAGCACTGGGGAGGCAGAGGCAGGTGGATCTCTGTGAGTTCGAGGCTAGCCTGGTCTACAGAGCTAGCAAGTTCCAGGACAGGCTCCTAAGCAATACAGAGAAACCCTGACTCGAGAAACAAACAAACAAACAAACAAAAACCCAAAACAAAAAACAAAACCCAATAAACAAAAAAACAAAACAACAACAAAAAACAAAAACAAAAAATCCAGCTTACCTGTTGCCACAGTGTACAACCTTCCTGCCTGTCCTGCCTCCATTCCTCTGTCCCTCTGTCACTCCGTCCCTTCGTCCCTCCTGCCCTTCCTTGGGGAGGAGTTTATTACTGCATCTTTCCTTCCTACTTATTCTCCTATGGAACAGCCTACCTCTTTCAGAGTGGTTTAGCATGTTACATGGATAAGAATCATTGAATGTATCTATCTTTTCCTCTGGCCCCAGGAAGGGGGGCTCAGCGAAATTTGTGAAGTCTTTGGAGGAGCACAAGGTAGAGTTGCATCTAACCTGAGCTATTTACAAGACATGTGACCTTGGACAAGTTACTTCACATCCCTGGATTGTGGTTCTCACTTTGTAAATGGGAACATTCACACCTACTTCATAGGTCTGTGAGACAAGGAGCAGAAATCTTAGCACAGTGCCTGGTAACAGCACCATAAGCACCCAGTGCTTGTGAGATTCGAAACCAAGGAAATGGCAAGGAGCCTTTAAGTCAAGGAAGGAACCACCCTTAGTAAAAGCCCCAGTTTTCATGTACGTAGTTCTGTGTAACGATTGCTTAAGTCGGGTGGCGCAGAATAATCCTGTCATGTTGTGCGGGTCAAATCTCGAATGGCGCAAATGGAATCTGGCCTTAGAGTATTCCATGTTCTGGACATTTCTCTCCCCCTCTTTATCTTCCCTGGAGCTTTGGAGCAGCTTTTTAAACCCCTCCTTCGGAAGTAATCATGTTCTGCCTGTGGAATGCTGACATAGGCGTGATGCACATTCCCATGGAGTCATTTTTCTGGACCATGGAAATGTTTTAGTTCTGTGAGAGTGGGGAAGGCTGGGGTGCCTGGTGGTGGAAAAGAGGTTCAGAAGTCACGGTGTTGAGCTGGCAGAAATGAAAGCCATTAAAGCGGCCCAAAGTGGCAAGATTGGTCCAGGAATCCGAATAAACTGATAAGTGTGGGAGAGAGAGGCATTTCATTGATGCATGCAACAGAGTGGATTTCAAAAAATCTAGCCCCTCTTTTGGTAACTCTCCCCTGCTTGTTTTATGGTCTGTGTCGCATTACCCTCCCCCTTATGCTGATGCTGGCATATGAGAGCATATGCAAAGGTAATCAGAGATATGAGCAAATGAAGTGTTGGCTGCCCAGGAAAGAGTAGCTGCAAATTCATAGCTCTCTGCAATGGCCACTGCAATGTAATAGGCCGTGTGTGTGTGTGTGTGTGTGTGTGTGTGTGTGTGTGTGTGTGTGTGTGTGACAACTCAGGTTACTGTTAAGGTTTATTTTTCCATCCTTGACTTGAAGATTACTGTGGATGTTTTGTTTTTTTTTAATTTAGCATTCATTGTGCACTTACTATGTTGTATGGAAAGGGCCCAGCACAGTAGCTGGGTTTTGTGGCTACTCATTAAGTTGGCTTTGCCATTTACTTTCATTCATTATGGGATTTAGGGGCTAGAGAATAGGAAGTGGTGTGTGTGTGTGTGTGTGTGTGTGTGTGTGTGTGTGTGTGTGTATACGCACATGCATATATGAAAGAGAATACAATTAAAAGACCTGAGTCTTTGTAGATAGAATTTGGAGCCCAGACCACAGCATTAATCTAATTATGTCAACTCAGCTGCAATATTGGGTAGGATTCTGAAGGAGCAAGAGATATGAAATTTAACCAGATATTAAAGGACATAGTGTTTGTCTTGGGGGGGGGACTCATAATTAGAACAAAAAAGCAGACACATCAACAAACCACACTTTAGATCAGGTGCCCTCAAAGTCAGGAACTGCATCTCACTTATCTTTGTTTTCCTAGCATCTCGTGGCTGCCTGCAACCTCTGGAGGCCTCTATGCTCTTCGCCTTTGAGAACTGCTTTATTTAAAACCCAACCTATTAGGGTATGCTGCCGCCGGCATAATTTATACATCGCCATGAAGAGCTGTGCTGCAAGGTAACTGGCAGCTGGACATAAGGTTACACATTCTAGACTTTCAAGTGGTTGTTTGTTGGTTTAATTTTGCAGTCTTTGTGTTTCGGAGGTGATATTAATTATCTCCGGGTCTCAAATATTTTCATGAACCCTCAAAAAGCTTATAAGTCTCTCGAATGGCTTTGATGTTGCCTAATAGACTGCCTGGCCTTGGCAACTTCACACAGTGGTTGTCGTGCAGGGTGTTCCTCATTCAAGTATTTGATGAGTGAATAAATTAGGGACATCTGATAATAAATATGTTTTATGAAGTCTTATTCCACTAAGTAAGGGATTTTCTAGCCCTGGATTCAGTCTCGATCCCAGTTCTGCCTTTCTAGAAAGCAAAGGCCTTTGGTTGTTAAGGGATTCTGTTGGCTGGGGTCAAGATCTCATTTGTAAATGATCCCAGGATGTCTGGCACTAGTGAGTTTCCCACAAAGGATGGAAAGCATTTTTGTATTAGTTACTTTTCTGTTGCTGTGATTAAACACCATGACTAAAGGCAATTTACAGAAGAGTTCATTTTTGGCTTATTGTTCCAGGGGGCCAAGAATCCAACATGGCAGCAGGCATGGCAGCAAATGTGGGATGTTAAGAGCTGACATCTTCACTCGCAAGTGTGACGAATGGAGGGGACTATAAGTAGGGTGCAGCTTTGGCTCTCCAGCCTGTCTCCAGTCTTGTTTCTTCTAGCAAGACTGCCATCCATAAGCCTCTCCAACAGCACCGCTAACTGGGGTAAAAGTGTTCAAATGCCTGAGCCTATAGGGACATTTCTAATTTAAGCTACCAAAGTCTATTCCTTGCCCACCCCCACCCCCCATAGGCTCATCATTCATGCAGGAGGTGAGCCTCATTTAAAAGGCGAACAAGGCAGAGTTGAAGTAGTAGTTCAGTTGGTAGAGTGCTTGCTTAGCATGGTGGGAAGTCCTGGGTTCAATCCCTAGCACCACATAAAACTGGATATGGTAGCATAAGCCTGTAATCCCAGCATTGGGACAGTGGAGGCAAGAGGATCAGAAGTTCCAGTTTATCCTTGGCTATGTAAGGAGTTCCTGGGATCCAAGAGAACCTGTCATAAAAAAAAAAGGAAACCCAAAAGGGCAATGAGTATGGTACAAAGTCAAAAAACCTGAGACTTAAGCTGGTTAAGTCTGTGACTTTGGGGGCAATTCATTCTTGAAGCCCCCCTCCTTGCTTCAGGAATTTGTTACCCTACATCTCAAAAGAAAAAAGTCTTAAAGAAAAAGGTATTTTGTTTGCTTGCTCTTAAAGCCTCTGGGCATGACTGTGGGGGAGTAACTTGATTGCATTAACTAATGTGATCATATCTGCTGTCCCCTATGGGTGGCATCATTCCCTGGCTGTGATCCTAGACTGTGTGGGTGGAGAAAGGGACCAGAGTAAACAGATGCATTCATGGTCCTCTGCTTCCTGGTTGTGGATTCAACATGACCAGTTGCTTCAAGATCCTATGACCCTGACTTCCCCACCTTGATGCACCATACTTCGGAACTTTCTCTCTTTAAAAAAAATATTGACTTGGAGATAGACTGCCCAGGCTTGAATCCTGGCTAGAGGACTCCTGATTGCGGGCTATCAGACAAATCACTTCTTTTGAGAATGTATGTGGGTATGAATTTATTATTTTAATCTCTAATAGGAAATGTTTATATAGACTATTTCACAGGCTTGCATGGGAATCAAATGGGTTTTATAATGTCTACCTAACACCATGTCTACCATGCAGTAAGTAGGCCCCTGTCATCTGATGTCTAATGTCACCTGTACTTAACCATAGGATCTCAGGCAAGTCTCTAGCTTACAGACCTGTGGTTTCTCAAGATTTCACACTTTGGGATGAACTGAAGCCTTGTGGTAAACATAGAATGAGGATACTGGAGCTGATGGGGTTAATGGCATACTGATTCCCACCAGCTCCTGCCAATCTACCAGTAAGAGTTCAGGAGTTCTATAAGCTAGTTATTAAATATAGCCATTTAAACAAATCAAATTCTATAACATTTAAATTAGTTGTATTTGTAAACACTGATAATTAATATGCCAAGCTCATCAATTTCTGATTATTTTAAGCCTATGTTCTTGTAGATTTCATCCCCAGGTCCTCTTGTGGCTACTTCTTTGTGTCTGCTCTCTTTTTATGGTGGGGTCCCTACTACTTGGTGCACTGCCATGCGTGTGTCACCTCACACCTCCACACACAAAGCTGTTACACCGGTGTCTTGGAATGAATTACAGCAGCAGTGTTGACACCAAGGAAATTGGTAAATGGTAAAAGTATGAGATTGCTTTCTTCTGAAGAACTCGTTGCTAAGCAGTTATTGTTATCGCTCTGCAGTTTTCCACAAAACATTCTCAATCATTTAGAGTTATTTATTTTATTTTTGTCTATGAGTATTTTCCTTGCACATATATCCATGGGCCACGTGTGTTCCTGGTGCCCACAGAGATGAGAAGAGGCCATTGACCCCCTGGGACTGGAGTTATGGATGGTTGTGAGTTGCCAGATGAACGATGGAAACGGAAGCTTCGCCTTCTGCAAAAGCAGCTGGTGATTTAACCATGGAGGAATCTCTCCAGCCCCCATACAAAAGTTCTCTTAACTTCTGTCTTTCGTACATAGATTTGCAATGCCTCCTGGGTCCATCTGAAAGTTCTGGGTAAGACAAGACTATCCACAGCCAGGCAGTGGTGTAGTATGCCTTTAATCCCAGCACTCGGGAAGCAGAGGTAGGCAGAACTCTGTTGAGTTCAAGGCTAGTCTGGTCTACAAAGCTACACAGAGGAATCCTGTCTTGAAAAACTAAACCAAACCAAACCAAACCAAACCAAACCAACCAACTGAACAAACAAAAAAGACACGATTGTCCACTTCGTACAATAGGAAGATGCTGGCATTCACATGGCTATCTGCTGCTTGAGTGCTTGAGAGCATCTTCCCCCCCCCCAACAAACTCTTTGTTTTTGATGCAGATTTTGAGAAAAGGTGGTGCTACTTTTATCTGTGCATTTGAAGAGCCATTGCTTTCATGGCACTTGGAATCAGTTCACAGGTCCTTAACATCCCTGCTGTGCTGGCCAGGCACTGTACTAAACACTAGGTGAAGGGATAGAATAGAAGGGGACTGTGCTCTTGACCTCAAGACATTAATAATTAAAATGAGGATATACACACGGGTAAACAGAAAACCTGTAATGCCTGCAGGAGAGATGGTAGTGCAGGGCACCACAGAACCTCCAAACTGGGAATGAAAATTCTTGTGCATCCATGGCTGAGACAGTTGATGGGAGATGGCAAGGAGGAGACCTGGGAAGATTTCAGAGAAGTCACAGTTTATTAGTCAGAGACTGTAGTTGCAAATAACATAAACCAGCCCTGGCTAGATAGACAGAGAAGAGACATAAGAGGGCATCTTAGAAACCTTAGAAAATCTCCATGGGGGCCCAGCGACTATGCAGTCAGAAGTAGCACCTAAGTTACACCACAGAGGTCATTCAGTGGCATGACCAGATATGTCTAATGAGCCTAGACATGACAGCCTATAACCAACTCTGTGTTGATTATATGCAGCAGCTGATGTCTTTTGAAACTGGATGTGATTGTTGCAAATCTATTACACATAGTGCCTGATTCTACAAGTCACAAGCTCCTTCTTTCTTTACTTTTATTTTTATTTTATATGTATGAATGTTTTACCTGCTTGTGTGTCTAGGCAACACATGTGTGCAGTGCCCTCAGAGGCCAGAAGAGTGAGTCAGATCCCAGGAGACCCGAGCTACAGACAGTTGTAAGCCATCTGTGGGTTCTGGAAATTGAACCTAGGTCCTCTAGCAAAGGAGCCAGTGCTTTGAACTGCCCAACCATCTGTCTAGCCCTAGAACACAGGTGTCTTATTCAGAGCCTAGCAGAGCCAAAGTCATATCTCTATTCCCTAGCTTCAAGGGAGGCTGGAAATATAAGGCTTGTATCAAGGGTTTTGGAAGACAAGTAATTCTCTAGATACAGGGTGTTGTTCATTCAAGTCCTAATCAGTCCAAATAATGGCAAGATCACATTGTAATTCAAGCTTTTGGGTTTTGCAGAAAAAAGGTATGTGAGATGTGTTCAACATAGGAGGTAACAAATCCAAAGTTTGGGTAGCTTGAGGAACCTAGAGTATATGAGTAATTTTAAATATTTTGGTCTGGTTCAGGGTTGTAGTTCAGTGACAGAACACTTGTATGCAAAAATTAAGTATTTTAGTCTGGATGGGTGAAGTTTCAGAAAGTCCCTGAAAATGAGGTGGTGGTGTGTGTGTGTGTGTGTGTGTGTGTGTGTGTGTGTGTGTGTGTGTGTGTGTTTCTAGATGTGATGACCAGAAATGGATCTGAAGAATCAAAGTGAGGCATTGAATGAAAGGCCTTGCGTTCATGATAGTTAGGACTTTTAGACTTGATTTTGTTGGTGACAATGAACCATGAAAGAGTTTTAAAAAAGAGAATGATGTGGGCATACCTCCGGGAAGCTCAGAACGTCTGAGGGACAGACTCCTTCCATGAAGTTTTTTTTTTAATTCAGAAAATAAAAAATAAGTTATATTTACCTGTGCATTTTACATTTAGTCTTCATTTAAAATTCTTTTCAAGAGTCATGTGTGTATGTATGATTGCATATTTGTGCTGTGTGTGCACATGTGTCTCTTATGTGAGTTCAGGCATGTACATGGTATCTGTGTGGAGGTCGGAGGATAACTTCAGGTTCTACCTTGTTTGAGACAAGGTCCCTTGTTCACTGCTGCAGAGGCCACACTAGCCTAGAAACTTCTGGGGATTTTCCTATCCTCATCTCTCCTCTTGCTGTAGAAACACTAGGCCCACACACCACCCTGCCATGCCTGTCTTCATGGGGGTTCTAGGGAATCTGAACTCTGATCTTTTCACTGAGCTCTCAACCCTGCATTTTGAATTTTTTATCTGGTATAATTTTTCTTCATAATGAAGAATTTTCTTTAACCTTTCTTTCAACATGGGTGATAAATTTTCCCAGGTTTTATTTACATGAAAAATATTTCATTTTTTGCTTTAGAAGGATATTATATTTACATACAGTTTTAATTAAACATTTTTTCTGCCCTCCCTTCCTCTCTCCTTTCCTTCCTTCCTCCCTCCCTCCCTCCCTTCCTTTCTTCCTTTCTTCCTTCCTTCCTTCCTGTCTCTCTCTTTTTCTTTCTTTCCTTTCTCTCTACCCCATTCTCTTTTTTCCAATCTCTTTTTCTTCCTAATGCAGGGTATTGACAGGGTGTTGAAACAACAGGCTGTTTTATCTTAACATAGGAAGTAAACAACTCAAACAGCTCCAGGAAGTATCTGAAACTGACCAGATGCACTAGACCCCTCCCTCCCCAAGACTATCAGAATGCCAGGGAGACTCTCAAGGTAAGCCCAGCCACCTAGGAGAAGCAGGCATCAGTGAAGCTGCCTAGAAGAAGCTCAGACCAACCAAGTCACATAGAAAAGACATCTGATTTGTGCTGCCTGCAGGGTGTGCCATATGCCCCAGTATTTTAGCTTTCATGAGCTGACACCACGATAGGGTGGGTTTTGGTGATACAGCTATCTGAGTCATTTCTGCTCCTGGAAGTAATCCCTTACCCATACTTCTGTAAGTAACCCCAATAAAAACTCATTGGTTCATCAATTGGACTTTGGTGGTATCTGTACTTATGTCTGTCCTTGGTTACCTATCTGGTGTGAGTAGATGCTCGTTCATGTCTCCTCCACAGGAATAGCATCATAAAACACTATGCTGTACTTAGGCATAGCTTAGGCATAGATTTTTCTTATATTCATACTTTTTTAAAGATTGTCTGAGACTTGTGTATCTCTGAATAGATTCTAAAATATTAACTTTGAAAATAATTAGCCATATGTCTTTTCATAGTCAAGAAGACAGACCGCTTTGTCATTCTGCTGTCCTTCTGGGACTACACTTGCATATAGGTAACTTTATTTTATATTATCTATAATTAAGCACTTTTATGTTCTGCCATCTTCTCTCTGTGTTGTAGTTTGAGTAACTATTAGTGACTTTGTTTGAACTTTATTATTTTTCTTCTTTGTTCCATTGTAGTCACCATTGGTTAGTTCAAATGTATCAAGTTACGATCTATAGTTTCCTTTTGGTTGTTGATACTTTTAGGATTTTAATTTCTTAACCGCCAATTTTTCTTGTTTGTTTGTTTATTTATTATGTGTGCTTCTGTGTGTGCCTGAGTGCTTCTATGTGTATCATTTTATGTGCAGTGCCTTCAGAGGACAGAAGAAGGCATTGAGTCTTCTGGAACTGGAATTAGGGGCTGTTGTGAGCTTTCCAACATGGAAACAGGGACCTAAACTTGGGTCCTCTTGAAGAGCAGCAAGTTCTTGTAAGTGTTAAGCCATCTTTAGCCCCTTGACAGTCTACTTTTATCATGCACTCAACTCATCATTGTCCCTGTGAATTCTAACATGTTTGTGGTAGTTATTTTAAAGTCCTTGATTGCCAGTTCCAATAATTGGTCTCCTATCAGTCTTCTTCTACTGACAGTTTTTTTTCCTTTGATTATAGTCCACAGTTACCTGCTTCCCTCTGTGTCTTGTAACATTTCTTATGTGCTAGAGATCACATTTTAAAAATAGTGGACACTGAAGTCTAATTTTTGATATTTTGTTTATTTAATTTTTTAGAGGGCACAAATCATTGTCTTAGTCAACTGGAATTCAGAGTTCAAGTTTTGAACTGAGATGGGTTTGGATGTAGTTATAATTAGATTACATTCACCTCTTGTCTCAAAGAGGAACCAAGGGGTGTCTGATTGCCATTCATTTGAATCTGTGGCCTCACAAAGGACAGATGCCTCTATTTTATGATTTGATCTGGAAGCAATTTGGTTTGCATCTTCAGCTGAATTCGATCACATTTGAATAAAATTCCAACAGACTGCAAGAATTACAAGACCACACAGGTTTGTCTATTTTGTGGCTGTATGTCTGCTTAGAAAACTTTCTGAATGAGCCATGTGATTTCCCTTTGTACTTGGGAATCAATTCTAGTATTTCCTGTTTTGTGACACTGTCATTTGAAGCTTCTCTGGTCTCCTTGTCCTTGAAATATTCTCTGTATATGACAGACATGATATTCTACTCACTTTTATCAGGACAAAGGCCTCATCTTCGTGCATGAAAGACACCATTGTCTTCTACTGCCCCAGTCTCCTTGGGAAATGAAGTTCATCAGGGGCTCCTTGTATGCACTATTCTTTGGTAGTTCTAAGATTTTTTTCATTGTTACTATGTGAGTTTGAGCCATAGACTTAACTGGAATATGAATAAACCTTCTTTTTTCCCACTCTAGGATGTTGTCTTCATTTGATAGCACACTTTTTGGGTCTCAGCTCAGAAAGGAAGGCCTTATGACCCAGGGTACCAGTGGTCAACTCCTCTTCATCTATTAGTCACTCTGGGAAGCCCCATTCTCCTCCTCAGTCTCCTTGCAAAGACAGCTGATCCTTTGATGCTAGATGCCTGCATCAGCTTAGGAAGATTCTCAACCTCCCAGTAGCTCCAGAGAAACTGACTGGTGGAGTCTCAGCCCCTCCCCCTTGACACCGAACAGACACATGTGCAGAAAATTGTAGCACTTTTTGTAACTGAACTAGTTTCTAAATACCTTCTGGGAGCCTTCTATTTAAGGAAGCATCTTTATGGTATAAATAATGAGATTAAGAAGTCTCTTCCTCTTCCTAAATGTTTGCTCATGTTCATTCCAGATGTTGAGCATAACACAGAGAGCTTGGACATGGTATTCCAACAAAGCTAAAATCAAACTTCTTCCAACCACTTAGCCTGGGTGTGATGTGACTTTGGTTTGCCCCAATTCAACTGCTGCTCAGTGGTCTCATTTTTTTTCCCCATGTTCTCTAGTTACAGTCTACTCCTGCTCTCAGCCGAAGTGTCACTTATGTGGAGAAGGCACTCCTGACCCACTTAGTTGGGGCAAACAGATCTATTTTATATTCTCAGAATCCTAGTTACTTTTCCTCTGTAGAATTTGCTGAAGTAATAACTTTATGTTTGTTTGCAGGATTATTGGTTTAGCATTTTTTTTTTCAGCTAGAAAATAGGTTCCTTCTTCCTTACTAGGCAGCATAGGTATGGTCCCAGAAGCCACTCTTTGGTATGAATCAGCTGCTTGATGAACAGTTTTTATTCTGGGGAAGAAAGTGCCCCTCTACATGGCAGCTACAGCAGCTAGAAGAACGAATGCGAGGCTACCCATTAGGTACAATGGGATGTAGGTGAAAAAATGTATTCAGTTGTGGATCCCAAGGGGGAAGGGGCGAGACAGGGGGACGGCGGCGGGAGCAGGAAAAGGTGAGCCAGTTGCCACTGCCTGGGGAAACTGTAGGAACTACTTTGAAACTTTCTAGAAAGAGAGGTGACCAGCTGGTCTGCTTCCTGGTCCACATCTTGGTCTTGCTGTTGGAATTCTCATTTGGAGATGCACCTCACAGGCATTTACTCACTCTCCATTGTCTTAAGAACATCCCAGGTCAGAAGGATGACGGGGCCAGAAGCCGTGTAAATAACTGTGTGCAAAGTAGCTTCAGGGTGGCTGGGGCACCATGTGTGGCTCCTATCGATGTTAGGTCCTCATTTGTTTTCTGTTGCTGTGATAAACACTGTCACTAAAAGCAACCCAGGAAGGAGAGAGTTTAATTCATCTTACAGCTTACAGTCTATCATGAAGGGAGCTCAGGCAGGAACTATAGGCCATGGAGGGACACTGCTTGCTGGCTTGCTCTTTATTCCTTGCTCGGCTTGCTTTCTTATACAATCCAATGCCCAAAGACAGCACTGTCTGCTGTATGATAAGCCCTCCTACATCAATCATTAATTTGAAAAATGTTTCACAGACTCACTTACAATCCAATCTGATGGCAGCAATGCTCTAGCTGACATTCTTTCTTTCTAGGTGACTCTAGATTTTGTCAAGTTGAAAACAAACAAACAACAACAACCAGCATATACCGTATCTGTTAGCCTCACACCATCCATCTCCCATAGCTGCATTCTTCTCTGAAGAACTGGGCAGTTAAGAGCTTATTAAGAGCCTGTTCTTAACATCGAACAAAGAATGAGGACAGGTGGACCAGCTTTCCCTGGGTCTCAGCTCTCCATCTATACTAGGGAAGTTTACCCTTCAGCTCAATGTGGGGACACTTACAGAATACCAGCAAGACTGCCTTGGTTTGAGTATCTGGAGAAAGCTTTTGACTCAATTTTGCATAGGATATGACTGAATAGCATGGAGCCTAACCAAGACTTTTTTTTTTTTTTAAACTGTAGCTTCTGGGTTCAGCCCAGTCCAGATCCTGCACTCAGTATGTGCATAATAAATGCCTTTTGAGCAATAGAAGAATCAGGACCATCACAGCAAAAACATACCAGTGTCAACAGGAGCAATTTGTGTCACTGTAAACACAGCTTTTTTTTTTTTTCAGAGCTGGGAAAGGATGATTTTAATTCCCTAGATATAAAATTAAAGTTTCCTTACATTTTTTTCCTATGAGAAGATGTCTAGAACACATATGCTTTCAAATTGCAGCTATGATTTAAAAACCTCTTAATTACAAATAGTGTTGGCTGAGCACAGCCTTTGTAGAATGTAGAGACTGACTCAGCTCTTCCTTGTGGAAGGGGAAGGGCAGGGGCTGGTGGTAATTTTAGCCCAGGTTTTGCAGGTACAGAGCCTGTATTTTCATCTCCACGTCGTGCTCACCCTTTGCTGCCTGTCTTCCTGCCTCTGCATGTCTCTGCTTCGCTGCCCATCTCTCTTAGAAGCTTCTCAGTCCCAGTCTGTTTATCTGCCTGCCTCTCCCTCTCAGCATCTCCCCATTTTTTTCAATCTCTTGTCCCTGGGCATTGTTTTCTTCCCCTGCCTTTCAGCATCTTCTTTCTGTGGCTCACATTTCCCTTCACTGCTATTCTCTATCCTGTTTCTCTTCCCAAGCTTGTCTTTCTTCTCTCCTTCAAATCTCCCCTGCTGCATGCAAATGTACGAGTACACACACACACACACACACACACACAGAGAGAGACAGAGTGGGGTGTTGTTGCCCTATGTACAGTTTGCCTTCCTATGAAAAACAAAAAAGAGAAAACACCTAAGTTAGCCACTTCTACCTGCTGTCGATAAGGTTTTTAGCTCCGTATCCAGATGTGACTGATCATTCTCTCAGTCTATAATTTTTTTTTCTGGTGTGTTCACACAGTTCTGGACTCCACGCCTACTCCAGGAGGTGAACCTAGGCTTATGTATGTCTAGGGCATTGTCACATGTAGGTAGGCTCCCTCCCCAAGGGCCCATGACTGCTTCCTTCCACTCTGGCTGACCACAGCACGGATGTCCACTGTTGGACATGACACTCTAATAAGATGTACTTTCTAGTGTTTTTATGTATCTATGAAAGTATAAATTTAATTTAGATGTAAGGGGAAAGAAGAAGTGATGGTTCGAGGTGGAAACCACCAGTGTAATGAATTGTTTCAAATTGCTTGTCACCTGTAGCTGTCATTCTTCCTTCAAGTCCTAGTTCTAAGGCCTGCCAGCAAACAGCAGGCAAATTCCTTTACTGTTCAGTGCCTGCAGCTTCTCAACTGTAAAACGGCAGTGATGCCTGTGTGGAAGGGTTGTTTCTGGAATTTGATGGGGTCATGGGTGCTGTGATTGGAATTGCATGTAGGCTCAGTGGGGGGAAGTGATTCCAATGCCCGTTGCTGATGACTATCCTGGAGTTAAATGAAATGACATCATAGATTGTGTTTTGAAAAAGTATCAGGCACCCCATAAAGTGTTACTATTAAAAACATAACAGTACTGGCTAACAGTAAGCACTGACAATAATGCATTTCAAAAGCTGTCTGAGGCAGGAGATTGTTTCATTTTACACAGGAGGAAATGGAGTCTCAGACAGGGCCAATGGTAACTAAGTAAAATTAACTAAGTAAATAAAAAAGCAACATTTATTTCTAAAATGCTTACTATGTGCCAGCCCTGAGGTCTCCTATGGATTTTTGTTGTTATTGTTTGTTTGTTTGTTTGTTTGGGACAGGGTTTCTCTATATAGCTCTGGAACTCACTATGTATTCCAGGCTGGCTTTGAATTCACAGAAATTTGCCTGCATCTTCCCAAGCTGGGATCACAGGCACATGCCACCATGCCTGCCTGCCCTTGTATTATCATATTTAATTTCTCAGTTGTTTCAAACAACTATTATGTTTGTTTCTTTCTGAAGATGAGAAAACTGGATGGTTAATAAGTTGCTCTGAGTAAACTTGGCCAATTAGTAAAGTGCATGCTTTATAGTGTCCATCCCCAGAACCTGTGTAAAAAAACAAAAAACAAAACTCAGGAGTGGTGGTTTGCACTTATAAACCCAGCATTGGGGAGACAGACACGGCTGAATCCTGGAGCTCAGACACACACACACACACACACACACACACACACACACACACAGACACACACACACACACACACACACACACACACACACACACACGGGTGCGACAGAGAGACCAAAGGGAAACACAAAGATACAGAAAGGGAGAGACAGACAGACAGACAGACAGAGAGAGGGAGGAAGAGGGAGGGATGGAGAGAGCAAAAAGAGAGGACACCATGCCCCGCTGCACCTGATGATACAGGTCTGCAGTCCCAGCTACATAGATGACAGAGGCAGGAGGATTAACAGTTCAAGGCAAGCATGAGCTACCCAGTGGGTATAAGGGAAAACCCTGTCTCAAAATACAAAGCAAAAGGAGGGGCCGTGGGGCCGTGGGTGTTTGTCAGTGGTGGAGTGCTCACCTAACAATGTGAGGCCTTAGATTCCGTCCTTGGGCACTCAAAGAAACAAATCACCCGAGCCCATGGAGCCAGAAGCAGGTAGAATTTGTCAGTTGCCAAAACTTGTTCTGGCAACTTCCTGCTGCCCCATTCACAGTGCTAGCTGGTAATGGCTGGCTGGTACACTGGTCCTCTGGAGCTAACCCTGGGTGCCCCTCACCAGCATGCTGGTCAGCCGTGGAATTTGAGGAAGTCCCAGTCTCCAAGGATACAGGCGCCCATGTTCCTGGAGCATGAAATTGGGGTTACAAGCAATTTTTCTCCTGTGCCCCATCCATTCCTCTTGACCCTGCCTTCCTCTTCTTCCTCTCCACGCATCTCTCTTGAGGCCTCCCTCATGCCTTTCCCCCTAATCTTCCCTGACTTCCTTCTCTTGCCCCCCTCCCTTCCTCTGACTTTTCCTCTTTTGTTCCTTTTTTGCTTCCCTTTCCCCTGTCTCTACCTTCCCCCTTCTCCTCCTCCCTCTCCACTCCCTTACCACCTCTCTTCCCCCTCCTTCATGGCCTCTCCCATTTCCCCAAGCCACCCCCCCCCATACCTTGCCTCCAGAGCTGTGCTGCCTGCTGTTGCCATGGAAACTCCTCAGCCGGTTGCAGCCTTTTCCTGGATCTCAGCTGGTCAAAGACCAATAGGAGAAGTCTAATGAAGTGGCCCCAGCATTCCCTTCCCCTCTCTTCCTCACAGAGACCTCGGGAGCCCTGTGCAAAGGCCTGAGCCATGTGTCACTGGAAGTGTGGAGTGTAGTGACAGGAAGGATTATCCAGAGCTCAGGGGCAGGCCTGGGCACGGAACTGGGTACAGTCACCTTCACTGTCCCTATTACTGTCACTCAGCAAAGATTCTACTGTACTTCTGTGCACAATACTGCCCACCCAGGGCTCCCTCCTCTCCTGGTACACACAGAGGCCTCTGTGAAGCTGAGCCCTCCCTCCCAGCTGGCTGCCAGTTTCCTTTGCTGGACTTTCCCTTAATAAAAGGGGTCCCAGCTAGATTCAGGGTCTATATTTGCACCCTGCAAAAAAGAGAGGTGCTTCATATTGCACTTGTTGTGTAGAGGGGTCTAGCCCCCATGAGAGCCAATAAGTCCACAGAGCTGTATGTGCACGGGTGGGCTTCTCCACCCATAGGAGAGACAAGCCCACAAGGTAATCTTCCCAGAGGAAAAATGCTTTCCTTTGGGCTCTCTCTCTGCATCTGCTACAGTCACCCACCAGGAATGAGAAACTCAAAATATCGTGGCCACTTTCTCTTTCCTCTCACCCCAGACGCCTCTGTGGCATCATTATTTTGATCTCAGCTTGGAGAATATATTTAGATCACTAATTTTGTACAAAAAATAATGTACCAGCCCACCTTTATGACCAAATGCAGTACCGTTTTCTAAGAGTAGTGAGCTTGAGTCACGACCCTGTGTGCAACTCGTCACATTAGCCATTGCCTAGTCCATCCCCCACCGTCAAACCATGTTTGCATTAGTCAGCATTTCCTGTGGCAACATCATCTACCAGCCACTGTCAAATCTCAAGCCTCACAGCAGCATTTACTCCCTGCTCATCTGGTGTGAGGGTTGCTGGGCAGTGGTTGCTGTCCTTGGCTCTTTGAGGGCTCTGCTAGGCTTGGCTTAGCCCTACAGAGGAGCTATTATTCTAGAACCCTTGCTGAAGGGGAATCACTCCTCTGCAGCCTGTTGTTCTGGTTGTGATGGCTGAGGCTCAAGGGAAGAAGAGCTAAGCTGGGAAGCAGAGAAACACAGGAAAGGCTGAGCCCTGATGCTGGACCAAGTCCTGTTTCCTTGGACTGCTGAGCAGAGCAGGACAGTGGCTCTGTGTGTGTGATTGGAGAGGGCAGGGAGTAGGACTTACAAAGCAGGGAGGGAGGATTATGGACAGAATAGACAGCTATGGGTCCGAAATGTCCTGGACTAGGTTGAGCCTTTATTCTTGAGCGATTATCTGAAATAACAGAAGAGTGAAGTTAGCCAGTCATGGATTGAAAAGCTGAGTTTTTTTTTTTTGCTCCTGAGCTACATGACTTTGGGACCAGGGAGTGATCTCCAGGCTCCAGTTTCTGCATATCAGCTGGTTGTTATGGCAATCTGGTAGGGTTATGCAAGGCCACACACATAGTAGGCACTCAGCAAGTCTTGACATGCTGTATCCAAAAGGGACTGTTATTTTCATCTGCATAAATCAATAACAGATAGCACACAAAAAGATAAACACTGTTAATACATGTGGATGAATGAAGTTCCTTTCATCAATATAAACAGCAAAAGCAATGGAGTTCTATGAGCTGCCTGCTGCTTTCTCCTACTTACCCAAGTGGCTCATAGCACCTGGCCAGGTGTTGTGATGCGCTGTGATGTGAGGGGGTGGTAACAATAACAAAAAAGTAGTGACTAAGCATCTAGTTCAAATGCATTTAATCCACATAGGCTATGAACACACTTACTCCTCCACATCTGCCAATGTTGTGGCCACAGATTCCACCAGGGACAGGTGAAAAATACTTTTCCAAATCTTGGAGTCAGGCTATGGGGGAGGTGCAGCATGCCTCTAGGTTCCTCTGTGTCTCCCCCCCTTAATAAACTATCTCCGTCCCTGTCACATCAAGCATGCACAGTTTCCTCCATGTTGTTCCCTAAACAACACAGTGTGGTAAAACGTAAGAAGCATTTGCAGTGATTAGCCAGTCTTCTAGAAGAGGTTTAAAGCATCAAGGAAAATGCATACAGGCTATTTGCAAATGCTCCATCATTTTCTGTAAGGGACCAGGAACTTTGGTATCTGCCCCACAGGACCCAAATGACTTCTCTCTTGCTCCTGTTAGCAGAATGAGTATGCTTTGCATGTTGAGGATAATGGAACTTATCTCGGAGAGGGAGGTCTCGTGGCTTATTCATGGTCACACAGTGTCTTGGTAGCAGAGTCAGAATTCAAAGCCAGGAAGTTGTGCTGGAGGCCCAGGCTCTTCCCCATCTAGGCAACTCCTCCTCCTATGTAGTGAGTGGTGAGCTTGGATGGTGAAAAGCTGTGGAGCTATGGTCCTCAAACCTAATTTATTAGCTTGAAAGAAAATCCAGGCCAGGGCATGTTGATACACACATGCAAACACAGCACTCAGGAGGCTGAGGCAGAGGAGTGTCACAAGTGAAAGTCAAGCCCATACTACATAGTGAGAACCTGTCTCAAAGAAAGGTTTTTAAAAATTAAATTAAAAAAACCTAGTGTTTCCATAATTGAATAGTTATTTGACATATTACAAAGGAGCCGCTGGAGGCAAGAGTAGCAAGTGAAGCCCTGGGTGGCTTGTTACGAGCAGTTTTCCTGACAGCCAGTTCCCAGAGCCACATCAGCTCCAAATAACACACAGAGATACTGTATTAGATATAAAGCCGTTGGCCTGTTACTAGTGTTTCTTATTGGCTAGCTCTGTCTTAAATATTAACCCATTTCTATTAATCTAAGTGTTTCCACGTGGTGTTACCTTACCAGAGAGAAAGTTCAGACTGCTTCTCTAAAGTCCCCACCTCTTGAATTCCTGTCCTACATCTCCCAGAATCCTCTCTGTCTCCTAGTCCCACCTATCTTACTTTCCTATTTGCCAACAGTGCTTTATTCATTGATGAATAAGAGAAATATATTTACAGAATGACATCTCCCATCAGTGGCTAGAGTGGGTCTTGCTCCTTGGTGGGAGGACAGGGGTGTGTTCTTGGATGGGAGGCCACGATTTATTCCACTCCAGTCCTGGGCCTTGCTCTACAGCAAATTCAGCTGCCATTTGGGATCCTGGTGTTTGCTAGCACTGCTATGCCTCTGTTCACTTCTATAAACAAAAGTGGGAGGAGGGACACTTTTCTGGGAAGTATCCTTCCTGTCCTTTCACACTACAGGTGAGGTCACTGTCATCCCAGTAGGTTTTTGGTGGTGTGACTCTCTATAGGAAGAGAGAAGCTGTAACCAAAGGAGATGCCCACCACTTCCTTCCATTAGGCTGAGACAATGGACACATGCGTGCTGGAATCTGGGCCTTCACGCCAGCCCAGCTCACCACTGAGGCTTGCATTTGAGTGGGGTGTATGACCCAAGGGTTCTTGTGTCGAAATTTAATGTCATTGTGAAGTACCAAAAGGGTGGAAAATGATGCTTAGAGCTGGGGACTTGGAAAGTTGACTAGGATTAGATAAAGCCAGCAGGGCAGACCTGTGTGAACACTAGTGCCATTAGAATAAAAGGGAGAGACTAAAACCTCTTCTCTCTCTCTCTCTCTCTCTCTCTCTCTCTCTCTCTCTCTCTCTCTCTCTCTCTCGTGCACGTGCACACATGCATCATCTTTGGGAGTTACCAACTTTTCTTGGGTCATTGACAACCTGGAACGTAGGACCAAGACTTGATGCTGGCTGCTGTGGGAAAAACACATTCTGAAGTCATTTCCTTATGCTCAAATGAGCCCACTCAGTCCCACTCTCCACACTACAAAGGGACTTTGTTGAAAAACAAACAAACAAACAAACGAAAGAGACAGATATGTGTTTTCTTAGAGAAGGAGAGTTCCTGCTCAGGAGACCCAGCACAGCCTTAGTCCTTGAAGCAGTGAGGGCTGAACTTGGAAGGCTGTCAGGAGTTCACATTTCAACAGTTTTCTTAAATCTGGAGTTCTCCGTGTGCAGAAACATGGAACTACTGGTGCCCAAGAAAGCATCAGGCTCTAGCCGCATGCCTAGTTCCTGGGTTCGGAAATAGTCTGTAAGCCATATGGTATATCCAGGGATCCATGTCTCTGTTTTATAAGCCTGTGTCTCCTACATAGGCTACACCACTTCCTATGTAGTGAACCTATTAACACTTAGAATTGCATAGATGTCCTTCTCACATCTGTGACTTATGATAACCATCAGATAGCAGGAAATGTGACCACCTAGAGTCTCCCTGAGAGTATTAAGTGAACCAGACTATATGTGACTACATCTCCGGGACCTAGTGGCTTGGACTACTGTGAGGAGCCAGACCTTGACTTGTGCCATTTCTCCAGTAGAAGTCTCAGGGAGCTCCTATCTCTCTAGCATGGGTCCTTGGAGTTCTCACAACCCCAGTGTGGTTATGTCATCTCCTTAAATGGAGACTTTCTTTGACTATTAAATTGTCAAATTTAATAAGAAGGAGATGTCAAGCTTTGCCCATCATATTGGCAAGGGCAAACTTGGTTGACAATGTTTAGAAAGGCTGTAGTGAAGTATAGATACCCCAGACAGATCTGTGGGTGTGTGCATTAGCACACAGCTTTAGGTTTTTGCAATGCAGTTTGAAAATATTGTATCAAGACTTTGACCTCCACAATTTTCCTTCTAGGAATGTATGAGGGTGTCAATTGCAGACAAATTTCCCAAAACATACATGTGGTATAATAATGGAAGAAAAAGACAGGAGTTTGCTCAATAGCATGTGTTATGGCCTGCAGGGGGCTACAACACAGCTGGTAGGGAGCTTGCTGTCAAGAAACATGTAGGCCTCAGAAGAGATGTCTGCACTAGTCCTGAGGAAAGGAGAAAATACATGGCAGATTGTCTAGGGTAGTTTCACTAATAAGACTCCTCCACCTCTATGTGTGTGTGTGTGTGTGTGTGTGTGTGTGTGTGTGTGTGTACTCTCGAGTGTTTGCACATACCTTAGGCTTCAGGGAGGTTTTAGTCTAGTATGATGGCGAACATCTACTATATTAGTTACCTTTCTGTTGCTATGAGAGAAATCCTGATAGACAACATGTTTATTTTGGTTTTATAGTTCCAGGTAGGATATCGTCTGTCTTAGCTGGGGAGGCATGGCAGCAGAAGCAGAAGCCACATTCAAATCATAATGTCAACAGAAAGACAGCCATGATACTGTGTGGTGTACAGGTCAGTGGAGAAGAGCAGAGATAAGTGGTTCTAACGGTCTTCTCAGAGTGGCCCTAAACCTGACCCTAAAGAGTGGCAAGGAAGGATGCCGAGACTCAAGGAGACATTCCTGATGACTGTTGAGTTTATGGATCTGTCATCGCAGCCATGAAGTAGAACTTTCTCTACCCCTAAGATCATGAGTCACATAAATGAGCCGTTGGGCAGAAGGTAGGCTTGGCCAAGAGCGCTGAGCTTTGGCCCTGGGAGTGTTGTATGAGGCAGCTAGAATCTCTACCTTCTCTGAGGGACATTCCAAGTTCTCCTTCCTTTGTCTGGCCTCTTGTGCCCTACAGCCAAACGACACTTGGTCACACAATCCATCCCATAGTTAAACTTGCACTTTATTAAAATGGCTCTGAATAACTCTAGGGAGAAAACTGTATCCATCTCCATTCATCTTCAATGGCTTTTACACCTCACTCGACATAACTGTCTCCTTTGATTAAATCTCCATTAGGGCTCTGTTCCATATTCAGCAGCTCTATAAGCCAATTAACCCACCGTTCCATAGGTTAGGACAAAGAGCAGTGCATCTTCAGAGAAAGAGAGAGCAAGAGGGTGAGAGAGAGGATGGGAGGAAGAGAGAGAGGAAAGCGTTGTCCTCCCCCCTGCTGTGGCTCCGGTTAATCAGTGTTTGTCACTGTGCCCTCATTTCCTCACACTTAAGGAAATGAGAAGGACAGCAGCAAGATACAGTGTCAGGCGTAAAGCATCTGAGCTTGGGCTGTGCAGCAATGTCACCCTCCCACTCCATGGGTGACTCTGCAGTTTCTTAAGCCTAATGGTGTTTGGGGAGGGATCCTGATCCTTGGAACTCTTCCTCTCTCTGCTCATTCAAGAGTTCCCAAGGTTGTCTATGCCCCTGTCAGTCCATCTGACCCTGCCTGAGCCTGTATGTCAAAGGCCCATCTCTAAGTATCTAAGTCTCATCTAGTTGCAAGGCTCTAGACCCAATTGATTTGGAGGCAGGGGCTGGTTGCCTATGAATCACCACGGTACCACCTGACTATGAACTACGCCACCAGTGTGGTTTGCATGTGTCCTCCAGTGCCATGCATTGGAAACTCAGTGCTAACACAATGCTTCTGAGGCAGGAGAACTAGAAGAAGTGACTATGCCATAAGGGCAGTGCACTCATGGATGGACTAATGCCATCATTGTGGGGTGAGTTAGTTACCACAGGGATGGGGTCCTGTTGAAAGATGTCTCCCTCCTTTCCCCTTCATACCAATTCTCTCTTGCCCATCTACTTTCTATCATGGCATGATCCAGCCAAGAGTCACTTGTCACCTGAGGCCCCTTGATCTCAGATGTTGAAGCTTCTGGAAAGTAAGAGATAAATCGCTGTTTTTTATAAATGACCTCATTTCAGACTTTCCATTTCAGCATTTTTGCTGTACTGGGACAGGGTAGGACTCAGCACCTGTCTAACCTTCTCCAAGGCCCAGAACCCACTCCTGACTTCACGCATCCTAGGTGTCAGGGACACTACTGTATCCCTAATTCAGCTGGGTTTTTATTGATAGATGGCCCCCCCCTCCACTGAGTTCCACCCTCAGAGACATGTCAGGTGCCCACATTTTGTTATTGAAACTGAAGATCCAGCTGAGCCTCAGTGTCCCAGGGAGACAGGAACCCCACTTACTTGGGATCCTGTTATGTGCAGTTTTCCCGACAGCCTGGCCAGCCCCAAATAACACACAGAGACACTTGTATAAATATAAAGCTGTTGGCCAGTTTCTAGTATTTCTTATTGGCTAGCTCTGTCTTAAATATTAACCCATTTCTATCAATCTAAGTGTTTCCACATGGTATCTTACCTGAGAGAGGGTCTAGATCTCTGCCTTTCAAGTTCCTACATTTTGACTCTCCCCTACTACATCTCCCAGAATCCTCCTTGTCTCCTAGTCCCACCTATCTTGTCTTCCTATTTGCCAACAGTGCTTTATTAATTAACCAATAAGAGAAACATATTTACAGAACGACATCTCCCTTCACACCTCTACTTAGCCTGGGCTCTACTCCTGATCAGAGTCCTTTAGACACTGAGATGGTTATAGGTAGAGGCTAATGCACTACTCTTTCCTTGAGGCTTGGGAATGTTCCTGCCTTCACTGAACTAGCACTGAGGGAGCTCTGTCACATCTCAGGGTTTACACCTTTCCCCACTTTCTGATCTCATAGATCTAGATACACATCCTGGACTTATGCGGCTTGTGTCGATGTTCTCCTGGAATCCACTCTGTCAGCAGCTGCTTCTCATAAACCAGTAAGTTTGGGGCAGCAGCAGCACAGGCAGAACTTCAGAATGAATAAAGTACACTGTCCACACGGAATGTTTGTGTCTCCTAGGTAGGGTATGTGTGCTTCTCCATTGGAAGGCCACTAAGAGGAGAGCAGCATAGATGAACTGGACCACACATGCCAGAGATAACATTGATGGTGGTGTTGGGAGGCAGGATTGTGCATGGCTAAGAACCGGAGTTTGCTCTCTCGAGTCCCTCACTTCCCATCTCACTCTGCTGCATACTGACTGTATGGATTGGGGCCTTAGTATTCTTAGCCATTACATGAAAATCTGCTCCATAGGGTCATGTGAAAGACATGCACTATCTCATACCTGGTTAGTGTTTGATAATTGATGGGTGTACAGTGAAGCAGGAAGAAAGACTCAACGCTATCCTTTTTGTGAGGGCATTTGGGAGAAGCGGATGATTAAGGAAAAGTTCAAGGGGAGCCTGATGGTAGGTTTCAGACACTAAGGCTGTATTGAGAGAAGGGCCCCAAATCTGTGAGGCACCTGATCTGGACGTTTTGGAAGAATGACTACCAGATGACCTCTCCTCTAGCCATACAAGATAGCTTTCTATAATTAGCAGTTTAAAAATAGATTAATAATGACCACAGAGGAAAAGCAGACAGAGAAAATTTTCTTTATTAAACTTATTTCCACCTGGGGACATAGCTCAGTTAGTAGAGTGCTTGCCTAGCATGCATAATATCCCAGGTTTGACCACCAGTACTGCATAAACCAGGTATAGTGGCACATGCCTATAAACTTAGTACTTGGGAGGTTGAGGTCAGAGGATCAGGAGTTCAAGGTCATCCTCAGCTATGTAGAGTGTTTGAAGCCAGCTTGGATTAGATATCCTGTCCCAAAACTTAATAATGATTATACCAGTAAAAATTACAAGTGATACTACAGAATTAATGGTTTAATATTTTATTCTATGTTAATATAGCTTTTGAAAACAAGGTAAACTTACCTGCCATATGTTAATAGTACAGCTTTATTGTCCTTAATAATACCTCAATTAAGAAATTAGAAATTTAAAAAGAAGATTATTTCAGATTTCCTTTGAGATTGTATTTATTTTTGTTTCATGTGTATGAATGTTTGCCTAAATGTATGTCTGTATTACTATGTCTGTATATGTATGTCTATATACTATACACATGCAGTGTCCATGGGAGCCAGATTAGGGTATCAGATTCCTTAGGACTGGAATTTCTGATGGTTTTGAGCTATCATGTGGGTGCTGGGAATCGAACCAGGTCCTCTGGAAGGGTGGCCAGTGCTCTAAACCAGTGAGCCATTTCTCCAGCCTGTCTATTTCAGTTGTAAAACTTGGCTCCATATACAGTGCAGAGGCACTACCAGTTGCAACTGACAAACAGAAACTATGGAACTTTGCAGTTCTTTACAGTGTGCTTTTCAAAAATTAAAAAACAGACAATAAACAAACAAGCAAACAAAACCTCAAGTGTTCACACAGAATTGAAGTAACTCATTTTCTGACTTCTTTCTTTTTGTTTTTGTGCTTTTTTTTTTTTTTTTTTTTTTTTTTTTTGCTTTTGTCTTCATCATTGCAGCACTCACTTTGAATATTTACTGTTGCAATTGGGGTCTGTAGGGCCATAGGAAATAGATGCATGAACTGTGCTTGCAGAAGATGGAACAGGTCCAAACAGTAGGAAATGAACACATACAGCTGAGTTTGCAAGTACTAGGGGCCAGTTGTGAAACTTCTCTAAATTAGGGCCCAGGTGGAACACAGTGCCATTAGGAATAAGTAATAAAAATGAGCTCGAGGAAAGAACATTCCATATTCGTTATTATTAAAATCCAACAGTAACTCTTAACCACTATTTAGGTTTCAGTCAACAAAAGCTTTTGTTTAAGAGGGATATTTTACCACTGAGCTGGTGGATGGTGACCACAAGAGGAAGAGCAGAGGCTGAAGATGTGGCTCTGCCTTAAGAGCACACACACAGTGCTCTTACAGAGAACCCAGGTTTGATTCCTAGCAGCTACATCAGGCATTTTACAGTAACTAGCAATTCTAACTCCAGGAGGCTCTGGTGCCCCCTTCTGGTCTCTCAGGCACCTGCACTCATATTCACATACTCCCTTGACATATGTATCATATCATTTTTAAAAATGCAGCCCAGCAGAACCTGTTGGTTTTGTTGTTTTTGCTTTTACAAGGACAATGTTTTCTCTTATTGTCTTAACCTGGTACAGGCTATTTCTCTTGTACCAAGATCTGCTCTGATTAGAGTAGTGGCCCCAGCAAGAAACAGAGCTCTTGCTGGGTTCTGTGCAAAGAACATTCTACCTGTCAGAGCTCTACGAGATGGAGTGGCCAGCCTCAGGAGGCAGTAAATCTCCTGCCAGGAGCAAAGGTGACCTTTAACGTCCACCCAACCTGGAGACTCTGTGACTCTATGAATCAGAAGTGACAGAGCCTTCTTCCATCCCTGGGAGAGAGTTGGGGACTTGGCAGTCTTGGAGTAGAACAGACATATCCCACAGAGTCACAAAACCCAACTTGAATGCCAGCTCAGCCCAGTCCCCTGCCAATAATTGGCTGCACTGCCCATAGTTAGAGACCATAAATTTCCCTACTGTTAAGCAGTGTGAGGAGGGACAGACTGGAGCCTTCTGTGGGGCTATCTTTTGAGAGGAAACTGTAAGTAGATCTGCCTAGATGCTTCTCCCCTGTTTCAAATTCCTCCCTGCACATGCTCCTCCTGCAGTCAGAGAGAGGTGTATGTGCTCCACTGTCTAAACTTCAGGGGGATAAAGCAGTTTTGGAGAAAGACGGGTGCCCCCAAATCCCCATAGTTCTTTAATTCCTAGTGGGAGGCCCCCATTATCTCTCTAGTACAAGGCACATTATTAGTGGATTATGCTTTCAGCAGGTAAAGGTCATTTTTTAACATGTTTAATGATTCCAACCTGGATATTCTTTGCAGAGACAGTGTCCTCCAGGTTCTTGCTATGAACATACGCAGACAGAGAATGGACTACAATCCAGGACGGTACCCAGTACAGGGACCCATCCAGGTGTGAGCTTAGCAAGGGGTTGCTGATACTGGCTCTGGGGCCCAGACAGTGCTGGGCACAGTAACTCTAGAGATTAGGAAGCAGTGAGGATGTACAAGTCCCTCATAGCCTGCAAACAAAGTGAACCCTAGTCCCTGGTGATCCGTGGCCTGAGGGAGCATAGAGAAACAGTCCAAGGGCTCTGTAGCTCCACTAAGTTTGAGCTATTCATTTAAGCAGATGAAAATGGATTCAGAGAAAGACACTGGGATTTCTTTAGCGAGTCCAAAAAAGCTCACCAGACTCACAGGGCAGAATGGCTCTGGGATTTTCAGGAAATCTCGAGAAAGCTGCAACTTATTGATTGCTTTGCAATGATATCTTCCTTCCTAAGACCAGATCCACTCCATCCAGTCCCAGTATCACTAAACTGCCAAATCCCAGGAAAGGGTAGGATTGATCTATTCCGGTATGCCTGGAACAGCCTGCAGGGAAACAGCCATGCAGCCTGCAGGGAAACAGCCATGCAGCCTGCAGGGAAACAGCCATGCAGCCTGCAGGGAAACAGCCATGCAGGTGGGTCCTGCAGCCCTGCAAGGCAGAGAAAAGAGTGTCAACTCACTTTCTCACAGAATGAAAAAAGTCTGCAGGGGTCTTCACGGTAGCACTAACCCTTGAAGAATTGGTTCAGGCAAAACAGATATTATCAGTTCCTTATGTGTTAGTGGCTACTGTGTGGGTGTAACCAACACACCTCCTGGAAACAAGATATAGGAGGGAAGGATTGTTTGGCTCAGGGTTCTGGAGTGTTGCAGTCCATCGTGGTGGGAAAAGTATGGTGGCTCTGCCAGGGAGTGCAGGGCTTCAGCCATTCACATGGTGTGTATTAGAAAGCAGAGAAAACCAGCCCAGCCCAACAGTGGATGTAACCTCCAAACCCAACTCAAGTGACCTACTTTTGCCACCCAGGCAATGCATCCTAAAGGCTACACGGCTTTCAAAATGGCACACTTTGGAGACTGAGGGCTCTGAACATGAATCTGTGGAGGGACATTTCGGATTTGAACTGCAGCATCCAAGACGTAAAAGCTGGCCCTTGGGAGCTAAGGAGAGTGGCCACAGCTTCAGGGTGCACTCTGAACTCAAAATCCCTTGGTTTGTATCCTGCCTCCACCACTTACTAGCTTTCAAAACTTGGCTTAGTCCCTCAATTCTTTTTTCCCGCCATCCTCAACTGTGTAAAGGGAAGGAAAGTGGCATTCTCTCTATTAGATGCTTGCTGAGAGTGGGTGAATTGCTCCCTGTGAAGGGTATGGGCCAGAACTGGCACACAGGATGGTTGCTATATGCTTGTTTACATAGATGGAGCACTGAATGGGAAGAAAGATGTGTGAGGACTCCATCCCAATGTGTCAGTGGCCCCCAGCACCTGATGTGGGAAGAAAAACCAGAGAACCTTCATTGACTTTTACTTCTCGTTTTTGAAAAACAACAAAGGAATTAAGCTTTACTAGTATTTAGTAAATGAGGTGATACTGTCTCCTGGGGTGTGCGAGGTTTCCCGAAGCAAGAGTGGGGCCTCCCCACCCTGTAGAATGCTGCAGAGTCTCATCCTTTACTCTCGGTCTGCTATGGCTTGTCAGTCTTCCCAGTGGCAGAGAATAGTATTCTAAGTGGTGGCATCTGTGGGTACCTTGTGGTGTCTGGGCAGTGATTTTGTGCTACACAGAGGGTCTCTGGCATGCTTGTTGGACTTAGCAATAAGAGGCATAATTTTCTTTTCCAAAACCATCTGGGAAGCTGATCTTCCCAGAGGTGAAAGGTACCAGCTTTTGTTTTTTGTTTTGTTTTTGTTTTTTGTTTTTTTTTTGTTTTGTTTTTAAATAAACATCTGTAATCTGCCCTTTCAAGGTAAAGGTGACTTAAAAAAAAAGAGACAAGTAGGAATGAAACTGCTTTAGAAAGAGGATTATATAAAAGAGCATTAAAAATGGACATTTTAGAAGTTTCCACTACTGTGATTTATTGACTAAAATGCTGTCAGTGTGTTACTAACAAAACCCATCATTTGTGTATTGTTCAAAGACTTGATAAAAAGAATTTTCTAAAGTTTTAAAAGTCTTCTAGACAGAGGAGTCTGAGGCCAGGGAAATGGTTCAGCGTATAAGTATAAGTGTGTTCAGATTCCCATTATCCATACTACAGAGACAGACGGCTCCCTGGAACTAGCCAGCCAGGCCAGCCAACTGGAAAGTTTCAGGTTCTGTGTCATCCATGGCTCCAAAAAGCAAACAAACAAACACCAGTAAGATAGTGACAGAAGACATCCCCTTTGACCTCTGGCCTGTGTGCATGTGTGTAGACACACACACACACACACACACACACACACACACACACACACACTTTATTAAAAAAAGAACTAAAAACCAACTATAGAGGATCCTGAACGTATCTGTTCAAAATATGAGACTACCATAGCTGATTTGTTTGCAGACAATGAATGGATGGATGCAATGTGAAAATCTGTTTGATAAATGCCTACAACATCCTCCATATAACTGGGAGATGGGCATGAAAATTGGGTTCGCTATACCAAAAGCACCGCCAAGACTGAACATCTCTTTTCAATCTCCAGGTCTCTGGGATTGCTTCATAGCCTGTAAATTCTCAAGAACCATGGACAAAACAAATACTTTCAACCTGACCTTCAGATGATTGTACCCAAAAGTGCTAGCCTAAGATTTTTCAAAAAATAATGAAGCGTTTCCACTCAGTGATTGCATAGCTCTCTCCTTTGAGTTAATGGCTGAAAAATTACATGTATAAAATATGTCTTGTAAATTTTCAACTTTGTCTTTCCTCCCTTAAAGTTGTATACATTTGCAAACCTTTCATAATGAGCCGGCACACGATACAATACACGGTTATATCAATTGTATGTGTGATTCCTAAGTAAAATCAATTAAACAGGTTTGCTACGAGTTCGATGTCTCATAAAAGGTTTTAATGGTGAGCTGTCTGTCAGGAAACCGGGAAACCTCTATAGAAAAAATGAGGATAGCATAAGGGACATTACATATGGAAGTGACCAAAGTGATGAAGGTTGGAAGAAACAGGAAGGGAAATGGATCAGTTTAGGCACACCCTTTCCTGTCCGTGGTACCTGCTTAAGGCCAGTTGTATTTATCCTCAAATCTCAGTTTCTGGCAACCACTCTCTCACATGTCTCTGAGCTAGCTCAGGCGGTTGTCCTTTTTGAGCTCCATATATCCCTGAGCTAGCTCCATAGACTCAGCTTCTTCACAGTGTAACTGTTTTTACATTGTTTTGCAATCATCTTTCTTTATACAGTTTTAAATGTTTTGGGCAGTGAGATGGCTTACCTGGTAAAGGCACTTGCTGAGAAAGCCTGATGACCAGAATTCACTGGCCCAAACCCACACAAATGTCCTCTGACCCACACATGTTGTCCATGGCACACACATGCCCACATACACACATACACATGAATAAATCAACCACTAGAAAATGTTTAAAACATGTATTGTCTTGTTATAGTCTGGACTGGCCTGGAACTTGAGCTCCCCCTGCCTCAGTCTCAAGGTGCTGGGACTGTAAGTATGTTGGCCCTGAGGTTATCTTTTTACTCCCTGTGTATTAGAGCATCAGAAAGTAGAAAGCTAGTGTCTGGCTTATATTTCTGACTAAAGGCAGTGAAATCTATCAGTATGTAGTTTCATTTGTCTGTTGAGACAGTGTCTCATGTAGCCTGAACTTTCTGTATCACTGAAGATGACCTTGAATTATGGTCCTGGTGATGTCAGTCAGATATTACCGTACCTGACTTATTCAGTACAGGGATCAAACCTAGAACTTCTTGCAAAAGAGGTAGGCAGGCACTCTGCTAACAGAGCCACTTCCTGGTCCTCATTGGTATGTCTTTAAATTAGTATAAATTAATATATTTTATTTTTCACAGAGTAACTGTACAAATTTTGGGTCACATCATAGTGTTTCAATTATGTACATGGTGAGGAACAGTCAAATCAGGGTGTGTGATCTATCACTTCAGGCATTATGCTGGCTAGTTTTATGTCAACTTGACACAATCTAGAGCCATTTGGGAAGAGGATACCTCAGCTGAGGAAGTGTTCCAACCAGGTTGGCCTGTAGGGGCATTGCCTTAGTTAGGATTGATGTGGGAGGGCTCAACCCATTGTGGGTGGTGCTATCCCTGCATAGGTTGTCCTGGGGTGTATAAGAAAGAATGCTGAGCAAGCTGGGAGGAGCAAGCCAGTGAGCAGCACTCCCTCTCAGCCTCTACCTCAGTTCCTGCCTCCTGCCTTGAATTCCTGCCCTGACTTCTCTCAGTGATGGAGAGATGTGGAAGTTTAAGGAGACAAATCCTTCCCTCCCCCCCCCCCCCGGGTTACTTTTGTCCTGGATGTTGTATCATAGCAACAGAAACCCTAACTAAGGCAGACACTAGTTGCTTACTTGTGTTAGAAACACTAAAAAAATCCTCATTATTGTCTATTTTGAAGTATTCAATTAATTGTTGCCAGCCATAATTATCCCAACTGTGCTGTCCATCAGTACTCATGAATGGACAGTGTGGAATTTGATGAAACCAATTAAATAGTGAGGATATAAAAGGAGGGTGGAAAATTCTGAGACATTATAGTGGGCCAGTGGACACTGTCTTCTTGATGTTCTAAACAGTTTTAATTGGTTTTCAACCTTTGAGAAGCAGATGGTTTCATATTAAAATCTGAATGTCTAGCTCCTTTAAAAAAAATGAGAAAAACAATCAACACCAGGTCCATCTCTTCTACCGCTGCTGCCCCAGGATGGAAACAAGCAACACCAGGTCCATCTCTTCTACGGCTGCTGCCCCAGTGCTCTGGTCACTTGTGATCCAGGGCAATGGCGCATCCTTCACTCACTGAGTTTCTTGCCTGCCACTGTCAGGCGTTTTAGTTAATGGTGTGTGTTTTATAGAGCAGCTGAGCATTTAAAAAGTGTTAATGATTATTTATGGGAGGATCACAGTAATGTGATATTTTAGTACCAGGAGATAAAAACTTCAGGGGAAGGAGAAATTCTTGATTCCTAAACATTTCATTACAGAGACAATCACCTGTGGCTTGGATAAAGTTGCTATCAGCCTCCCAAATACATGTTTTCTTTTTCGTCTGGGGAACTCTCACAAAGCTCCAAAGTTAACAATGTTCTTCCTCTCTTCTAAAAGGGGGTGACACATGCACCTAAATTCGTTTGCTTATAAAATGATCTAATGTTTCATCAAATCTGCCTGTGTCTCCCAATTGCTAATCCCCCTGCTTCCGTGATAAAATGAGAGAAATTGACTTGGGAAAAGAAGATTTTCTTCTTTCCCATTGTTCCAGGGAGATTGGGGTCTCAGGTTGGGTTTTACAGGAAGCAGAGCTTAAGACACAGCCTGGGTGTATGAAAACTGTATGGAGGAATGTGATGCCCAGGAGGAGATGTGAGGAAGGGAGAAGCAGAGGAGGGAGTTCATGTGAGGATGCATTGTTAAGTTGGCCACTGTCAGAGATGACCAGTTGGTCAATCCCCCCAGATCATCAACAAGCTACATGAAATGTATCTTATCCCATTTGCCCATGGATAAAAAGGAGGAAGTATTTGTACATCATCTTCTTAATATTCAATGGCCAAAAGTTGACACTGTGCTACCCCTCTAGGTTGCCCACATGCTGAGCACCTTCCTGCAGGACCCTACATTGACTGTAGTGTCACAATAGAGTCTCAGTATGGGAGATAAAAAGATCATAGTAGAGGTTTGAGACAGAGCACTCATACACTGCCTGGGCAAGCTAACTAGGGTCAAAAAAATAGAATCTCCTCCAGGAACAGGGAACCAGAAGTTATTACAGTCCCAGCACATGGAAAGGTATACTGTTACCCTTCCAAGGTCAAGGCAAGCTCACCCTCACTGATAAATATCCACAACAATTCATTTGACAAAATATATTAAAATGTTAGTGATATGTTGGTCAACACAGTGAAGGTGCCACATGGAAGATGTGACTGGGGCCACTACCAGTCAAGGGTGTGGTAGTTCAGGTTCATCTGTCATGATCCACTTGATGAAGACTGGGGAATTTCATTGGGTGCCTTAAGTCTTGTGGTCACACCAATCCTCTGCATTCCCTTCAAGGATGTAGAACAGCACCCGGATTGCTCGTGTGACTGGGTGATTGCTCCTGTGACTGTTTCTAAAGGCATCCTCTATGTCATCTCACCTTGACAGTTTATGAGTTAGACGATCCACATGGAACTGAGTTCACCTGCTAAACAGATTTATTCTAGTTATATACCTAGGAACTGGAGAAATAATTACAGAGTGGGTCAAGATCCCAAGATTACTGGACCCTCTATGAGAAGGACTTAGGATTGATCTCCACTGACCATCTGACTTCAGTAGCCCCTACTTTACCTTTACAGTCACAGACTTGTTAGTTTCATCCCAGTCTCCACACTCAGAGAGTCACCTGAAAGTCTGGGTTCTCACCTTTTTCTCAATGCACAGTTACCCCCGACATTTAGCCATTAGTCTTTTGGAAAGGACCACAGGTATAGTTCCCATATCTGTATGCAAATGCATCATGCTCTCTTTTCTCAAGGGGACCTTTCTCTCAGTTAATAGGCTTGGGCCCACTAATTTAAGAACTTGAAACTGAGTTAAAAAACTTGATGTTCCCATGACAATGGCTGATACCGGTTTCTACTCACAAACTCTTCATGTTAAAAAATTGTACAAATGAAATTATACATCAAATGCCTCTCTACTGATCTAGCCCCTAAGCCATCTTGACACACTAGGACTCCACACAATTCCCTGAAAGGCACACTACTTTCCATCTAGCCTCCTGCTCCATGATGGGGTGACATCCATCTTGCAGAAAAGTGTTTAAATCTGACCCCTGAAATGATGCACCCTCAGCACCCACACTGGTCTTAGAAATGCGAGAACCATGGCATTCTCTCTCACTGTTCACTCCTACTTTAACAGGAAAGCCCCACACTGTCTCCAAAATACCAGTGCTTCCCTGACTCTTTGCATCCCAAATCACTTTACTAGAGGGAGTGTTGGTGGCCTACATAGGGGTGGTCCAGTGGGATGTCCTTGCATCTTACTTTAGTTTCATATCCTGAGTCATCTGATGGGATTCTCAGGTTTGATCACTTGGAAAACCCTCCTCCGACAACTCAGGATTTGATGTATTTTCTTTCTTTGCAATACTGTTGGCTTCTCAGTTAGACTCGGCTGGAGTTTTGAGGCAGTCCATTCTATGCCTGTAAGAAATGCAAGGGATTCCCAACCCCTCATGGAAGATTTCTGGTTTTCATACTGTAGCTTCAACTCATAGTTGGAAATCTCCAGTATATCGGAAACACAAGGGACAAAAGGCCATCTTCTCTGAACTTCAGGATTCCCATAATATCTATACATGTAAGTGCTACACCACTAACACACACCTCACCTTCCAAATGCTTTCTCCTCTCCATCAGAAGTTTAATTACTGAAGGGCAGCTGAGTCAGGGTCATCACCTGACACCTATAGCACTGGAATCCTTGTTGCCATGTGACTAGTGAATAATATGGGGCATTCAAGGAGGTGTGAGCCACACCAAATAGACACTTTAGGCTGGGACCCCAAAATGCAGAGATGATAGAGGTTTACAGATTCTGGAAATATGATCCCAGGGAGTGAAAGTGAATAAGGAAGTGGAGTGGTGGATGGTGGGGGAAGGACAGATATGCTCTACCGTGACCACAGCCCATGAGCACATATTTAGTTGTTCACTCCCATGAAATAATAAGAAATGCATCACCTAGCGGGAGGAACTCCTAGAGTACTCACTGTTCCGCACCTCTGGGCAATGCATATGTGCCATGCTGAGCATGTCTCCACGCAGGGTATGCCAGAGGAGTTCAAAGGAGACAGCTGGGGTTGGAGAGATGGCTCAGCTGTTAAAGGCAAGGCTCTCAACCAAAAATATAAAAGGAGACAGCTGAGAGGACACAGAGTGGCAGAACAAGATATCAGTGTGCTCGTGGGATGCTAGTCAAAGCCTATGCCTACTTGACCTCAGCAGTACTGGGTGGGCGCGGAGGCAGATGAAGCCAGAAGGATCTAAGCTGTCTGTATAGTCAGTCTGACCAGTCACACATGCACTGAAATCAATAATGCTTTGGTGTGTTTGTGGGTGGGCGGGGGGCCATGGATGCTTACTAGGATGTGCAAATCACCTAGAACTGAATCATGCAAGAAAGCAACCCCAAACTTCTTGTATATGTTGTGTGTACATATGCTTGTGGTTAAGAGGTGGAGGCAGAAGCCAAGCTCTCAAATATTCAATAACCATGATCTGAAAGTCCAGTCAGTCAGAAAGATGCTGCTCATTCTAGGAACCACATCTCCTAGTAACAGGGTCACCTGACTGAAGCCATTTGGCCAGCTCAGGAATAACTCATTCATTCTTCTGTTACTGCAGGGGTAACAACCTTAAGAGGCCATCATTTAGCAGTCTCTCCGCACTCCTAAATCAATAATAATGGCTGGCAACCAAAGCTGGCTGAGAAGCCTGTGCTGAAGAAGGTGGCCAGATATTGATGCTGTGTTCTTTGACATTCTTTTCCTGGAAAGGCCTTTAGTGTATCTTGAGTTCTGTGTTCTGTCTCCAACTGTACAGATTCCATAAAAGAGTACTGGACCCTGATGTGTGCCAGGCACAATGCTGGTTTCTCTGATGAGAATAACAGGGGAGCATGACTGCAGGACTAGATACAGCCTGGTAGGACATACAATCCCTGAGTTAACAACCATGGGAAATGCCTTGAGCTGAATTGTGCTCTTGCCCAGCCTGGGGCTGTAGCTGCAGCATCTCCCAGTCTTGGCCACTGTTTTCTCATCTGTAGGATGAAGGCGTTGCGCTGGGCTCTTGGTTCTCATCCTTTTCCCTCAGTGGCACATATGATGCAAGCTCTCAATAGTTGTGTGATATTAGTCAGAAAGCAGTTGTCAATAGTTGGACATTTCCAGTCAAAGTCAGAGCATACACTGAGAACATTTTGCACCCTGCCTTTCAAAAGTCCCTACATCATTCTGATGTGGGTGCCATTGCCAGCTATTAACAGGATCACCCAAGTGAGATTCAAGATCCTCCCGTCCTCACTTGTCACCCATTTCAGTCCATGCTTCTGTGGCTAAGTAGACACAGGCTTTGGGCTAGCTTTATGGGCAGGCAAGAAGCCAAAGACTGGTAAATTAAATAGTTCATGGTCACAAAACTGGCAAGTAACATTAATAGGATCTGCCTGACCTCAGCGGCTTAACCCTTGTACACCATGTCTGGTTGCTGTGCAGACATCTCTGAAGGTCATGGTGTAATTGAACACTATCACAATCTTTGAAAATCTGTTACCTTTTAAATATCTTACTCTGTCCCCACAGATTCTACTGTGGAATCCTAAAGTGAAATTTAATTTTTTGGAAATCACCAACTACAAAGTTTCTAAGGTATTTTTTCCTTTTTCTATCTTTCTCCCTTCCTTCCTCTTTTTTTTTTTTTTTTGAGGCAGGAACTTACGTAATCCAATAATCCAGGTCAGATTTGAAATTTCCATGGAGCCAAATATGACATTGAACTCTATATCCTCCTGCCGCTACCTCCCAAGCGCTGTGGTTACAGAAATACAGCACTATGCTTGGGTTTATGCATTGCTGGCAATTGAACCCGGATGTCTGTGCATGTTAGGCAATGTCTAACAACTGAACTACACACATGACTTCTCTAGGGTCCATCTTCTGTCTAATAGTTCAATGAGAGAATTTGCATACAGCACACATTACTTGGCATGTGGCACTCAGTCTCTGGTTGCCTTTTGACCTTGGTTGACTATGCTTACTGTTTACATGAGTAAATCACATAGACCTTGCAAATAAAAACTTTCTCCTTTTTGTAAGTTACTTTTCTAGTCTATGGGACAGAAAACCTGACAAATTAAGAGAGGAAAGGTTTATTTGACTTGTAGTTTAGAGGCCACAGCTGTCATGGTGGAGAAGGTATGGCAGTAGATAGCTCTGTGAATGTGGGCATATGTGGCTTATTATGTAGCTCCATCAGAAAGCAGAGCTTGTCCTGAACTGGGGCCAAATTATAACCTATAATGCTCACCCTATCCCACCGGTGACCCACTTCTTCCAGCTAAACCCCACATCCTAAATATCCTATGACCTTGCAAAACATTGCCACCAGTTGGGGACCCAATGTTCAAACTCATGATTCTGTGAGCGATACATCACACTCAAGCCATAGCATCTCTCTTCCCTTTAGGTCTCTGCATGCCCTCTGGCTCTCAGTATGATCAAGCCCACTGGTCCCTCACCTAAGTACACAGTTCTTATCTTTCTGAGAAGTCCCAGATGGATGAGTGGTTGGGTTGGTAGGAAAAGATGGCACTTATCACTTTTAGGCTCACTTTTGGGTGTGACTCAAGAGACCCTGAACCCTTGAGATATTACCAGAGTCACAGGGAAATTCATCTGAAGACCCCAGACCACCCTATAGTGTTAAATCTACCTATTACTACTGAAGTGTGTATCTGAGCTTTTAGGTGCCTTTAAAGTAATATGATGGAGACATTCACAGTTCCCAGACTCTGAGAGGATAGAGGTTGAATTTTGCCTAAGACCTTGACCCTACATCATTTCATGTGCTTTCTGTGTGAGAGCTGACCTCCCTCCTGATGGTAGCTACCTGCATGATGTCAATAATGTTTCCACCATTGAGACATCGCTGAGATGCTACTGGAAATCATGATGCTGTCTTTGTTCCATACATTCCCATCTCTAGACTTCTTAGCCATTCTATGTCACTACAATAGCCCTTACAGACTTCCATCACCCCTGGTCTCACAATAGCTCAGAGTGGAGGAACAGACACACTTCCCTTTGGGGACAGGAGTTGGTGAGACATACAGCCTATCTAAGATGCCCCCCAGAGAGGGTTGGCTTTGGAAACCTTTGGCTGAGTACATGGGTTGATATAGGAGAGCTGTTGTTTTGGAAGGAGGTGATAGATGCTAGTTTAGGGAGTGGTGGGGTAGTTGGTGTGGGAGCCAGCCTGTGCTGACAGCTATTTTTCCTGTTTCCCTGGCTTCAAGATGACAGTCTTGAAAGATAGCCCAGCACAGTGGCTGGTCAGCTCAAGTACTTTATTTTTATTTCTTATTCCCAATCAACAATTGTATGGCTTTTATTAGCAATCAAAGCTCTGACAGGAGTACTGATGGTGAGAGACCTAGCCATTGGCTCTGCGGAGGAAGAAGGGAGAAGAAAAAGAGGAGGAGGGGGAGGAGAAAAAGGAGGGGAGGCAGGCATGTAGGGAATGTTGTTTAAAGAGGCTGGGGAGTGGAGAAGACTGTAGGGCTGGGGTTGGAGAGACAACAGAAGCCTAGGTGAGCTGGATGTGGGCTGGAGGGGACAGCATCCATGGCTCAGTGATCACCCACATCTTCCAAACTCCACCCCAAGGTCTCATGTCAGGATGGTCTCAATGGGGACTTGGTTTTCCCCAATGTTTGCAACTAGGTGATGTTCCCAGACCAATTCTGTTTTCTTCTTCTTTTTGCCTAGAAAGTGTGAGTAAAAGCAGGTGCTTTCTGACCAAAGACAACAACATCTCACTAATGTATGTGAAATCAGAAAGAACAAAGACAAAAGAATTTACAACACTTCTCAGTAGCAATGTGGCCTTGAGAGTGCCCTAAAACCCCAGTGGGTTCAGGGGTTTTGTGCTCTTCAAAAGAACCTCCTAAGTGGTGATGGTCTATGAACCCCCATAAACCAACTTCCTGGGGAGCAAAAATTCATAGCTTTGTAGAGTGGTAAAAATGGAAAAGCTTCAGCTGGGTGTAGAGGAGTATGGCTGTAATGTCAACTTTTGAGAGGTTGAGGTAGGAGGATCACGTAGGAATCCAAGGCTATCTTGGGCTACATAGTAAGACCCTAACAGAATAAAAGAGAGAGCCCAGCCTGGGTTGAATGTTGGCACTACTCTTGCTGGCTGGGTGACCTCATAAACACTCCTTAACTATGCTTCTGGGTGTGTCAGGGAAGTAGGAACAGAAGCGAGACCCAGAAGACAAGTTGACAGAAAGGCCCTGGAGAGGGTTAGGTCCTTTAGGCAAGTCACAAAGTCACTCAGTCTCTAGGCCCTACTTTCTTCTTCGGTGTAACAAGCTGATAACAGCTGAGTTTCCAGCTCAAGTCCCCATGAATGCTGAACTCTGGTGAGAAAAGCACCTACAATTGGGGAGATTGGATGGTTAGTCCTTGCTAGAATTGTGTAAGGTAGAGCCAGAAGGACACAGAGCATCACTTAAGACATCATTCCAAGTGGCTGAATGCCCTCATTATAATGTGCTATTGGTGAGAACATTTGCCCTGCTCTCCCTAGGGCTGCCTGTCACTGACTGTGAGACATTTAGGTTCTTGGGCCAGGAAAGACAGATCAGTGATTAAGAGGCACTGTTCCTCCTTCAGAGAACCCAAGTTTGGTTCCCAGCACACACATTGAGGAGCTTACGATCACCTGTAATTCCAGCTCCAGGGATCTGAGATCCTCTTTGGCCCGGCCCTCCGAAGGCATCCACATGTATGTGGCTTACACACACACACACACACACACACACACACACACACACACACACACACATGCATCAAGAAAAATAAAAATAAATAATAATAAAAAAAGAACTGCGTATTTTCTCATCATACTCATGAACTCAGCAGCCGGGGTTTCTCACTTAAGCCCTTCATGAGGTCAAGCTGGTCAACATTCCAGTGCTAATGGCAGAAGGCACATGAACCATGACCCCTAGCTGAGGAGTTATTAATAGCCACTGCAAGGGGTGGAAGGAGTCCACTTTGGAGAATAATTATGATTAAAATATGTTGTATGTATGAAATTCTCAAAGTTTAATTAAAATTGCATATTAAATGAATAACTTTTAAAGGGGGGGTGTAGATTACTACTCCAGAACTTTTTCATAGTGGCCAGAATTCTGGGAGGTTGTCTGGACATGGGATCTCAGAAGCTTTGAGCTAGAGTTCCCTGGAAGGAAGGGTTAGATACTGCTCTCAAAATGTGGAGTAATCTAGAAGTTCCTATGACACCAGCCACAGCATTGGCCTTCTGTCATTATTACCTGTTCACTTGTCTGTATCCGTGTTAGCCAATGGACAACCTGAGGGCAACCCTACCCAGGCTACCTTGGAGGGGTGATACCATGTGGTCAAGTTCACCAACTTTGGAGTCACCTGCCAGCCCTCCATCCCAGCTCTGCTACTTCATAGCTATGTTGACATTCCTGGTGCCTTATTTACTTCATGCACAAGAAAAGGAAAATAATAGTATCTGTCTCACAGTGCTGTTAGGAAGTTTAAGGATTGCATGAATGAATGCCAGGCTCTGGGAAGCATTCACTAGTAGCAACTTCAATTGTCTCCAATTTTTTTGTTGTTTTTGTTATTGTCACTGTGTCCCTTGGACCCAGCTCTATACCAGGCACCTGGTAGACACTCAGAGAGCATTGATCGAATGAGCAAATGGCAGCAGCTGGATGCACACAAATGTTCCCACACCCTTGACATTGATAAAGCTCTTGCAGACATCCAGCGTTGAACTCCACTTCTGTTTTGTGTCTTGAATTCCCTTGGGGAAGATGAAGGATTGGAAGCTGACTCTGACTGTCCTCTGAAGATAATAATACTAATAAATTCATGAAAGTAACCTGCTGAGGGGGAAAGACCAGGCTGGCCTCTGTCTTCAGGGCCAGGTGGAGCAAAAAATAGGGCTTTTAAAAAAAATGCTGTGATTACTATTTGGGGAGGCAGATCATCAGAGTTAAGGGAGCATGATACAGGAAAAACACATGTAGCTTAGTTATATTTAAGGATGAAGAGCGGGCAAAGTTCTGAGCCAGCTGGAATGTGTCCTCTTGTTTTTGAGCAAAATACTGTGGTGTCAGCATTTTGTCCTTTTTCGCCCAAGATCAGGGGTTGGAGGAGGGACATGAGGATCTCCCTTTTGAGTCCTTGGCTTCTATACCCACTTCCTCTTCTTGACAGGATGTCAATGTAGATTTCTGATTTGGTGTTTCTCCCAGGCAGCTTGGCCAGCCTCCAGGAACTTGGTACCCTGTGTTAGAGTTTATGTGTTTGAGGCCCAGGGTTCTGGACAGAGCTGCTGGGTAATAAAAGGGGCTCGCAGTAGAAGAAGGATAGGCCCAGGGGAATATGCCCCAACCACCAAGGCCAACTTGAGCTCTTCTGACCCACCTACCCTGAGACAATGGTTGTCTCAAGATCTTGGATCTCTTAGCTGTTTCCCTTAGTTAGACTTGAGAACTAGGAGAATAAATACTCCATCTGTATGGGCCTAACATATCCTACTTAAAACAAAACAAAAACAAAGCAAACCCTGGGAATTTTGTCCTACAAAATTCAAGCTACAGCCTGAAGGACACTTCTTAAAAACCGCTGCAGACTAACTTGAAGGGTGAGATTGGAAGACATGGGTAATAGAGGAGTAACATCAGGGTTGTCCTTTTCCCAAAAAGTCTGCACACACTAGCTTCTCAGCTAAACCTGCCACAGGCATCATCTCTTGTCCCCATTTCACAGACAAGGAAACCAAGGACCAGGGAGGTAGAATCCAATGAGCACACAATTTTCTTCTATTTCTCATATGTTCTTCAATATTATTGTGGAAACCTGGGGCTAGGGAGTTGGCTCAGCAGTTAAGAGCACTAGCTCTTCTTTCAGAAGACCTGGATTTGACTCCTAGCACTCAAATGGCAATTGGTGGCTCACAACAATCTGTAACTCCAGTTCTAAAGTATCTGATGGCCTCTTCTGGCCTCCATGGGCACAGGGAGTCATGTGGTATACAGACATGCCTGCAAGCAAAACACCCAAATGCATATACTAAAATAAAATAAACTTGTGGAAATGGCTGTTTGTTAGGGGCAGAACTGTTGTAGAGATCCAGTAAAATGTGGTGAGCAAGTGAGTGGCAACTTACTGCAAGAACTTTCTAGAAATGAAAGTAGGTCCAAGCTAAATTAAGAGCTATTGAATAACTATTTTAAAGTAACTTTTACACTTATTTATTTATTTATTGTGTGTGTTCAGGGAGGGCCCAGGGAGAGGAAGGGGAGTGTGCCTAGCAAAGTGTGGAGGTCAAAGGACAACTTGCAGGCCTCCGTCCTCTCCTTCCCTCATCTGAGAACAGAACTTGGGTGGTCAGGTTTGCTGACACATACCTTTACCTGCTAACCAATCACTGGAAGAACTTGTAATTAAAAAACAAAAAGTCCTAGGAAACCCTTAGAAGTGTCCAACTTTCTGACATGATATTGTGATATGACACAGTCATCTATAAGAACTGCACAATTGAATCACATGGAGCTGCGGGGGTGTGAGGGTGGGGGGTGGGGGGCACAGGAAGAAAACCCATAACATTGTGAGTTGAGCTTACAATTTGTGTTGTGCTAGCTGGGGCACACGTGGCTGTGGGTTGTGGAGTAGACACATCTGGCAGATTTGTCATGGCCCTGGAAACATAGTACACAGGGAGATGGGGAATTCTATATAATAGTTTCAAACGCCAGATCAGGCCCCTTCGAAAGGTCTGTGGTGCCTGTGGGAACAAGAACACGTGTTTGAGTCTAGAGTGCTCCACATTTATTTAACCAGGAAAACCTATTTTCAAGTGACTTTCTTTCCCCTCAGCATCCCAAGTTATTGCTTGTTAAGCCATGGGACAAGTGGGGTACCAGAACTGAGCAGCATCGGTGTGGCCTGGAAAGAATCCTTCCTAGCTGTGACCAAGTAAGTGCATATGTTGTTGAGCCCAGTGGCAGGGAAGGCCCTGGAGAAGAGGCTGTGCATGAGCCCGCTTCACTCCCCAGCCCAGTGGTACCGAAGCACAATGGTTCTCCTTGGGTGTTTGCATTTTCTATCTCCCAATTATGTCTTAAGCCTGAGATAAAATTCACATCCACGTTTCACTCAAGATAAACCTAACATCATAATAATACAAAAAGGTTAATTCCTGGAGGAAAATAGAGAAAAAATGGCATTGGCTTAAAGAGACATTAACACTCACCATTACTGTGAGGGTGTGGCTTCCATTATATACTCTCCCTCAGAGATGATGAGTAAATATGCAGGGTGCTCTTTAACTCTTAGCTTTTTAGCATAAATCTGTGTGCTACCCTCTGGGTTACACTCATGAGTGTGCCCAGGGAAGGTCTACATTTAAAGTCCCTAACTCTAAGCTCAGCCTGCACTTTAGGATGCCCAGTAGTTTTTTCTTTCTGAACTCCCCATGAATCACCTAAGCAGCACTAACTTTTCTGTTTTGCGATTGGGTTAGACAGTGTGTCTGTCAGCCATCACCATAATCATGTTGCATAATAAGCCCCACCTACAAAAACCTCTAATACTACTACTACTACTACTACTAATAATAATAATAATTTACTTCTGTTCTCTTATCTCCAGTCAGTTGGAGGCTGAATCATAGATTCAATTTAGGCCTCCATCGCCCATCACATCTCTTATTCTTCTGGGGCCAGGAAACTATCTTGGGCAAATTTGATAGAATAGCATCCTTTGGCTTTTGTACTCTATACTGTTCATTCTATTCATATCCCATTGGCTATAAAAGGGCACAGGACAAAGCCCAAGACCCGTGGGGCAAAGAATGAATTTATTCCATGTAATCTAAAAGGGAAGGGTCCACATCACATCAGTAGTAAGTGTGTTAGGTGTGATGGTTTGAATGAGAATGACCCCCATAGGCTCGTATGTTTGAATGCTCAGACACCAGCTGATGGAACTGTTTAGGATGGGATTAGGAGGCGTGATCTTCTTAGAGAAGGTGTGTCACTTAGCATTTAAAATACTCATGGAATTCCCAGTTAGCTCTCTCTCTCTGCCTCATGCTTGTGGTTCAGATGTAAGCACTCAGCTACTGCCCCATGGCTGTGCCTGCCTGCCATCACACTCCCTGCAATGATAATGATGAACTCAGCCTCTGAAACTGTAAGCCCCCATTAAACCCTTTCTTCTGTAAGTTGCCTTGGCCTTGGTATTTCTTCACAGCATTATAACAATGACTACGACAGCCCAGAGATGATTTATGTTCATCCCAGCAGTTCTGAGGAAAGAGTGTAATGACATGTAAGGTGTAGGCAGCCTTCTTAATACAGCTGCGGGCCCTATCTCTGCTGTGGGCAGGAAAGTCATTCCTGGCAAACTTTTATTACTGTTCAATGTTGGAGTCCATTCAAGTCATAATGGCTCATGCTTCTCTGCCCTCCAAGGAATTACTTAGAAGAGAGCATCACTTGCAGAGGCACAGGTCTCTCCATGCTACTTGCTTCTGATGGATCATCAAGTCATTTCTAATATGGTCTAGACATCTCTCCTAGATGGAAAAACCCAGATGTTGTGAACTATATTCTTAGTCCCATTTCTACACCTTCAGTCCTAACTCCACTCTCGACACATTTCTCAGAGATGGTAACCACAGTCTCAGAGGTGGCACCCCATCATTTTGTCACTGTCTTTGGCCTATATTAGTGGAGAATCTTCCACAAAGGCATGACCACCTCTTGGGAGGGATCATGGGGCATGAGCCTATGAACCTGTGAGCAAGACCATTGGGGTGTGGTGAGCCCTTCTGCATGTCCTAACTTCTTCCTTGGATGAAATTTGGTGACTCAGAGGACTTGATATTTGGGATACTCTTTTGAGTCCCCACATCTTGGGAACCTGTTTGTTCTGTAGCCCCGGAGAAGTTACAACCAATTAGATGACTGAGGGCACGGTTATGCTGAGAGTTACCTTCAGAGTTTAAGTTGCCAAGTTAGCTGGGGCTGTACTCATACCTCAAGGGCTCCACTGAGTGAGGTAGAGCTGAGACTGGGATACTGGGGGAAGAGCCACATTTACTGAGTCCATAGCATTGTTATTTACAATGTTGCACCTGGCCTCCTCATTAGCCCCATTACTGAGCACTAGGGTTTAGTGCTGAAAACCATAGACTTTGGAGCTTCCAGGCTTCTTAACCTCCCCGGTATATGACCTGGGCTTGTCTCTGGGCTTGCTTCCTCATCTGTAGCATGGTAGGAAGGGAGATCTCAGCCCCCCACAATGCAGTATTTCTGTAAGGATAAAGTGACCTGACCAATGTGGTGGGCATACTCTGACCCTATTTTGAGGTGCCCATACCACTGTGGGAAAGTATAAGTATAGGCCAAAGATAGTGAGAAAATGATGGGGTGCTACCTCCGAGACTGTTGGTTCATCTTGCTTGCTTCCTCTTGCTCCCTGTCATGTTCTGGTGGCAGCCATTCATGTTGACTAGTTGCCTAGCCCACCTAAGAAAGGATGAAGGATGGCTCTGGTTGGTAGACATCTAAGGACAATGCTCTCATTCAACATCCAGCAAGGAATCAAATCCTGCCAAAACCCGTATGAGTGCTCTTGAAAACCCACCTTTCCCCACCAGATCCTTCACCTGAGGCCTGAATTGTGCTCTCTGAGATTGGAGCAGAGGATATGGGTGGCGTTGTCCAAATTCCTAACCCAGAGAAACGGTGATCTAATAAATGCCTGTGGTACCTAGAGCAAAGCAATCCTACAGATATTGACTGTCTTTATTATTGACAGTCATGTATCATCTCAGGATGCACTCTGAGAAATGCTAGTCTAGGCATTTCCATCATTGTGCCAACATTATAAAGTGGACTTAGACAAATCTAGCTTGGATAGTCTACTCTGTACCTAATATAAATGGTATAGCCCATTAATGTGAGGCTTTCAGGGATGTCCAGCATATCACTGTACTAAGTACAGTAGGCAGCTTGACTACAGTGGTGTCTGTGTAATTCTTCTTCATGTCTGTTTTGATCAAAACCATCTTGTGGGAGGAAAGAGTTTTTTGTCTTACATTTGCAGGCTGTCATCTAGGGAAGCCAAGGCAGGAACCTAGACCAGAGTTGAAGCCAAAATTGTGGAGGAATACTGCTTACTGGCTTGCCCTCCCTTTCCCCATTTATTCAGCTTTTTTGTTTTTGTTTTTTTTTTTTTTTAAATACAGCCTAGGTACAACTGCCTGGGGATGGTTCTACCCACAGTGGGCTAGGCTACCTATGTCATTAGCAATTAAGAAAATACTCCACAGACATGTCCATGGGCCAGTGTGATAGAGACTGTTCCTTGAAGGGGACTTCCTCTTCCCAGGTGACTCTAGTGTGTGTCAAGTTGGCAAACACTAACCAGCATACTGTCCAAATATATTTGTTCACCCAAGCATTACAAATCATACATGGGAATGCATCATACTACATACAGTGTAATCACTGCTACGTTGTGACTAGGGGATGGGGAATTTTCAGCTCCATTTTAGCCATGTTGGACCACTGTCCTACATGAAATCCATCCTCGACTAAAATGGGATGGGATGTGAGACTACACTTCTGTTTCACAGATGAGAAAAATGAAACACAGATAGCAGTGCTTGATTCCATCTTATATTTGAGGAGAATAAAACCCAGAGACACACAATGAAAATGCAGTGGGATGTGGGCTCTTCTGCAGGGTCTCACTCCACCATGTTTTGAGAGCATCACTGTCAAAAACACCTTACTCCTCAGGAGGGTGGGCAGGTTTCTTTGAGATGCTTTGGAGAGGGAAGAATGGACCCTCAAGGCTTCACAGGGTGAGCGTGGCCTGGAGAGGTAGTTCTTCAAAGGAAAAGGAAGAGTAATAATGTCACTTGGACTTAGAAACTATAGCTCTTCACCAGCTGCTCTAACCCTAGCACTCAAAGATTTCACTTATATTTTGGCATCCATGGTGAGCTTAATGGCCCCTACCCCTATCCTATGCCACAGATATCTCCCTGTTGTCCCTTGCCCATCCCCCAAAGCTGCAAGCTTTCAACATCCTAGGCATTGTGTCTATAGCTGATGGCTGCTTTGCCAAGCAGCCAATTAGCATTACCAGGGGCTGTTGCACTTCCAATCTTCCCCATCTACTGAGGGACCAGATGACTTTCTCCCCACTTTCCAAAAGCAGATCTCCTGCCTCAGGCTTAGGCTCCTCAGCACACAGCTGCTCTGGCCGACTTGGTCCCATGGTCTTGAGCCTCTTACCTTCCGTCTGCAGTATCTCTGTGCCTCTGCCTAGTCATCTTTGAACAGTGCAGGTGTGCAAGAGCTCAGCTCAGCCACTGTCACTCTTCAGTCACTGAAGACACTGTCTTTGTAATGGTGGAGGCAAGGCCAAACTGATGGGAAAAAAGGAAAGATCTAGAGCATGTGAGGCACAAAGATCCTTCTGCCTTTCTACATATCAGAGGAAACTCTACATCCCAGACAGGAGTGGGACCTTCTTCAGCTGCCTCTTATTCTTGGCTCAGAATTCTTTACTTGTGTGTGTCACAATTACCTTGATGTCTCCTCAACATATAGATTTTTCTATTTCTTGGCCTGATTTTTTAGTTTCTGATTCAGGTGGTTTTGAAAATTTGCATTTCTGCCAAGTCCCAAGGTGAGGCTGGTCCACATTCTGGGAAGCCCTGTTTCTCCAACTCTTGAGCCTGTGTGTGTGTGTGTGTGTGTGTGTGTGTGTGTGTGTGTGTGTTCCTCCCATCATCAGAGGACTCAGGATTTAGAGAAACAAGTGGAGAAGTTCATACACAATGAATGCCATCAAGTGTTCCCTTATTTACCCTTTGCTGTGAGCATTGTCTCTTGTCATCTTCCCCACTGCTCTTGAAGGAAGGTATTGTTATTTTCCCATCTTACAGATGGAGAATATGAAGTAAGGTCAGTCAGTGACCAATGGTGGCAGAGCACAGTGCTAACCAGTTGTTGATCTGGGATGGTCATAAAATATTCTTTGGTTCATTCATGACAAATACACTAAGAAAATATTATTAAGCCTTAACTATATTACCCACCTTGTTTTATGTCCTTATGAAACAATGAGCAGGATGAATACAAGCTGCTCTTGTGTAGCTTAAATTGAAGTGGGGATGTTATGAGTGGTTTTCCTGCCATCCTGGTCCCAGAGCCACGCTAGCCCCAAATAACACACAGAGATGCTATATTAGATATAAGGCTGTTGGCCTGTTACTAGCAGTTCTTATTGCCTAGCTCTGTCTTAAATATTAACTCATTTCTATTAATCTCAGTGTTTCTACGTGGTCTCATCTTACCAGAGAGAATGTGGTCTCATTTTACCAGAGAGAGGGTTCAGAGTTCTGCTGTCTCAGTCCTACATTTGAATCTCCCCTATCTACCCTGGAATCTTCCTTGTCTCTTAGTACCACCTATCTTGCTCTCCTATTGGCCAACAGTGCTTTATTCATTAACAAATAAGAGAAACATATTTACAGAATGACATCTCCCATCATCTCCTCTTTTCTGTCTAAAATAAAAAGAAGGGTTTTAACCTTAACATAGCAAAATATATAACAAAACAGTTATCAAATAAGAACCACAATTAACGATATTTAGTCTATTAACATTTAGCAAGATTTAAAGAAAATATTACATCATCTATCCTATCTTTGTGAGTCTAAAGTCCTATATGTAACTTATCTTTAATCCTAACTAAGGAAAACCATAACAAAGACCACAGGAGGATAATATATAAACTCTAGAAATGACAGAGACATCTCTTGCTATCTGATCAGTCACCCGAAGTTCTTCTGTAATGTTCCATCTTCGGCCTATAGGCCATACTGTGTCTGGCAAACTCTTCAGAAAAGCAAGAATCTTTAAACTGTTCCACCTGTGTTTGCAGTTTGTCAGTCACTTTTCTCTGTGTCCTGCCAACTGTCTGGCAGACTCTTCCATGAAGCAGGAACCCTGTACCAATGTCCATCTTGAATCAGCAGTCACTTTTTTGTGGGTCCTGCATGTCTAGAATAAAGTGAAACAGTCTAGACAAGAGCAGTATCTTGCCCAAATGGCTAATCTTGCCATATTGGGATTAAACTCCATAACGAGTTTCTTCAATATCCATCTTCCTTTCTGATGCAGGTGGTGTTGTCAGGAGCAATTATGTCTCACTCATTGTCAAGAAAAACCCTAAACTATTTTACATGCCATATTCTGTAGGTCTTTTAAAGGTTTGAAGAATGCCCATTCATCTCAAATACATCTCTGTATATCTTGAAAACCTAACTAACTTAACTCTAAATTTTGACTATCATGGGTAATTACCTAAATTATACATTACATTGTTACGAGTGAGTTTTTCCCACCTGCCTGGTCCCAGAGCCACACCAACCCCAAATAACACATTGAGATGCTGTATTAGATATAATGCTGTTGGCCAGTTACTAGTTTTACTTATTGTTTAGCTCTGTCTTAAATATTAACCCATTTCTATTAATCTAAGTATTTCCAAGTGTTCTTATCTTACTGGAGAGAGGGCCTGGAGTTCTACCCTGTTGGCCCTACATCTTGAAACTCCTCCCTACTACTTCTTGAATTATCCTTGTCTCCTAGTCCCACCTATCTTGCTTTCCTATTGGCCAGCAGTGCTTTATTCATTAACCAATAAGATAAACATATTTACAGAATGACATCTTTCATAATTACATTTTTAAATGAGCTATATAATCACAATACCTAAACAAGAAGAGAAATATACATATCACAAAATTGACCTTAAATTTGTATCAATAAATGAAAATCCATTCCAAAACAAAGTACTCATATCTATACCATAATCCCCTTTTTACCTTTAAAGAGCTTGGTTGTGATCATTAACCATTTATAACCAAGCCCACTTAAATAAAAACAAACATAAACAATATTTGGGAATTTGAGAGCTGTTCTTTCCAAACTGCTTCCTGCTGGTAGGGGGCGCTGTATTGTGGATCCTAAGAAGTTGCAGAAATCCTGGCTGTAGTAGTTGGCAAGGCTGCCTTGTCCCAACTGTTTTGAATGTTGGATCATCTGGGACAGTGCTTGGGGGGGGGAGGTCTTGCTTGATCAAGCCATGTTAGTCTGGAAGGAATCCACAGCTTTTCATTTTTTGTGGAAACAAAAATAGAAATCTTTTTTCCCAGTAACCTGTCCTTGAACTTAAATTTCGAAGTTAAAACATTTTTAAAATATATAAGTTGGAATAATGCAGCAGCATTTTTAAATGTTGGATCACCTGGGATGCTGTTTTAGGGAGTCTGGCTAATCTCATAGGTATAGGAAACATGGGTGAAGATATCTGTAATACTCAGGAACCTAACTATAAAACTGATAGAACTTCCCTGAGTAAATCAGGAACAAATACCTAAACAATATAACTATGTACGTATATATACATGTAAATCCCTAAAACAGAGGTAGAGTAGAAATGTCTAGACCGAGGTAGAATTATAAAGTGCAGCATGATAAAACTATCCTAAATTGTATCAATATACAAAATGTCTTGAACATAAGTAAAAGTACACATACATAGAATATGGTAAGGATAATGTGCATAAAATACCATAAATGGAAAGATTCTAAGCATTACCTTCCATACCCAGTCCTAAGTAACTAAAACCAACCCTAAGAAGATGAACATTATCCCTAAATGCCAAAAGTAGGGAAAGGGGGTGTTGTTATCTTAAGGTTACTTCCTGCTGAAATGGAACGATGATTGCTCCATGGGATCCTGTAGGAAGAAAATGTTCAGCAACCAAATTTCTCTACAGAACTGGCTGTGACATATGTAGCTAGTCTCTTTGTGGCAGGAAATACTTGACTGGAGTTCTATCTCAAACTCTGGCCAGGGTGTAATAAGAAGGTGCACCATTTCAGCTAGCTAGTCAGGAGTTGTCTTGAGTATAACAGTCCCAAACTGGTTTTAGAATGGCGCCACAATGTGGACCTGCGAACTTTCACTTCAAACTTGACAAAAGCTTAAAAAGGGGTTTTAGAAACAAAAGGACAGAGACAAGCAAGGCAGCATTTTTCTCAACTGGGCTAGAGACAAACAGAGACTTGCGTGGCTCCTTTAATGGAGCTTTCCTGACTCATCTTGAGGAGGAAGAGACAATAATCGGTATATTTAAATATGCACAAGACATTTTATGCACGCATGTGGTGTGTGGGTGGGGGTGGGGGGTGGTTGTGTGTATGTGCAGATGTGCAGGTTAGAGGACAACCTCTGGTGTTACACTCATAACACTGCCTACCTGCTATGAGATAGGGTCTCTCAGTGAATCTGGAGTTCAATAACAGGCTAGACAGGCTGGCCAGTGAGCTCCAGGGATCTTCCTGCCTCTGCCTCTTCACTCTGGCATTACAAGAACATGACACCATGCCTGGCATTTTTACCAGGTCCGGGGGCGGGGGAGGGAGGAAGAAACTACAGTCCTCATGCTTATAAGGGAATCACTTCACCATGCTATCTTCCCAGCCTACACAAATCTTGATCAATGGTTCCACTATGGTATACACTGAGTGAAGACTTGACTGAGTACAATCAGGGTTTTAGGTGGACGGACCCCCTGGTAGGATGTGGTCTGTGCGTTCTTGCCTCTCTATCATGTTTGTGGGTGAAACCAATAGACAGGTGCTCTTGGTTTTTGGAGGCAAAGCAGAGTCTGGGGCAAGCATAGCCTTGACATTATTAGCTCCACCCAACACAACCATCCCCATATATCAAAATTCCTCTTTACTGGGGGGTATTTTACTGTTATGGTCATGACAGTATGGAACCTTCTGGGTGAAGATCATTTGGCATTTGTTGGATGGGGGACACAGCTTCCAGAGGCACTCCATGAAACTCATATCCCAGGGCTGAGCAGTAATGGTGCACATCTTTAATCCCAGCACTCATCAGGCAGAAGCAGGTGAATCTCTGAATTCAAGGGCAGCTTGGTTGACAGAGTGAGTTCCAGGATAGCCAGGGCTACACAAGGAAACCCTGTCTTGAAACAATGAAAAATAAACAAAAACAGAAATAAAATTCACTCCCAGGCTCATCAGGTGAGGGGACTTGCCACTTAGATTTTCCCAGCAAGCAACCATAGCTCAATCTCCATCCAACTTGTATGGGGTTCCCCCATACAGAGCATGCTGAAGTGTCTTCTGTGGGTCACATTAATTATCATCGCAGTCGCCTGCCAGTTCTCTCCATCCCTTATCAATATACAGTCTTAAGTTCACTGAGCAATGTCAGGTTCCCTCAGTGTCAGGAGTCAGTTGTTCGGCTACTCCATGGAAGCGTTGAGTGGATCTGTAAACAAAAACCTTCATTCCTGCAGTGTGAAGCAGGATACCTAATGCTTAGATTTCACTAAGTGTTGGAAAGCTGGGTGGATGCATGGATGAATAAAGGAGATATTGCCCAGTCCTTTATTGCCGTTCTCTGCCACGGATGCTAGCAATCCCTAACACAGGGCACAGGGCTCAGTCTCAGGACTCAGCCTGGCTGTGGGGCGGAGAGTCCAGTTGTATCATCCTGCTGCTTTCGGCGTGGTATCCAGAGAGGAAGAAGCAGCCATCTCAAGTCCCCGTGAGTGATGAGCCCTACTCACGTCAGCAGTCACCAAACTGTCTTCATCTATTCCCTCTTAGTAGGTATGACTGCCTGTCTTAGCTTTCTAGTTGCCTCCACATCCCTGGATGGGTTGACTTTCTTTTGAGTCAATGCTTCTCTAGGAACTCACGGGCCTGTCTGGATCTATCTACTGTCTATCACTCTATCACAGGAGCAGAACCCTGCCCGATGTCATTCCAGCTGCTGGCTGCCTGGACCTTTTAGACTCACAGTGCCCAAGGCTCCTGTCACTTCCTTGGATGCAGCCCAAGGCTGCATTGGCACTAGAGCCAGTCATTCTCCTTCACCTGCCAAATTAGACTCAAGACACAGTCACCGTGGTCTCAGCATCTCTCCCTTTCTCCTCGTGAGGCCTCTCCCCGCTGAGGCCTCGGGGTTTTGGGTACAGAGGCAGTGTCAGTTCTCATCTTCAGTCCATGTTCTCATCTTTAATATCTCTAATGAACGAATCTCCTCCTGGGCCCATGAGGGTTTGGTGAGCATTTCTTCCTCTGCTCACTCTGGGCCAAGCCCTTGCCCTACCACCCTGACCTTCTGCAGTCTGACACTGTAGACACTCCGTCCACCTCTTCTCTCTACTCCACGCTGCACATTCCGACCAGACCCCTGTGGCCTTGCTAGCAGAGTAAGCCATTTCAAACAAAAATCCAATTTTGCCAGCATCTAATGTATTCTAACTAATCTGCTCACAGGTGCCTTTGGCAATCCCACTGAGGGAAGTTGCTTAAATATTTTAAGAAGCAGTTAATGGGCTAGTTAACTGCCCAACTGAGTGTCAGACTGCTAGGGTTCAAACCCTGATTCTGTCACTTACTAGCTCTATTTCCTAAGGCAAGGTACTAAAACTCTCTGGGGACTTGTTTCCCCATACATAAAATAAGGATAATAGCATTACTTGCTCCCAAGGCTTTCGGAAGAACAAAATGAGTTAATATATAAAAACGGTTACAAAGAAAATCTAGTACATAAGTAGTTTGTGCAGTAGGTATAATAGAATACATATTAAGTGTCACAAGGAACTTTTTGATTCGTTCATTCATCCAAGCAAGACCTAAAAAACAGTTAAACAAACAAACAAACAAACAAAAATGGAGATATGTTTTTGGGTTCATCATGAAGGAAGCAGGCCCAGAAATTTACCGGAAGGAGACTGGGAATGTGTAAATGAATAGGGCGTGCTAGTTGGGTTTTGTCAACATGGCACATCTAGACATACATGGGAAGAGGGAATATTAATTGAGTAGGCAAGTCTGTGGGGCATTTTCTCGACTATGATTGATGTGGAGAGCCCAGGCCTCTGTGGGCTATGCCATCCCTGGACAGGTGGCATGGATAGTTCAGAAGCAAGCTGAGTAACCCACAGAGGGCAAGCCAGTAAGCAGCACTCCTTCAGGGTCGCTACAATTCCTGCCTCTGGGTTCCTGCTCTGAATTCCTTCCAGGGTGGGTTGTGAGCACTAGGGTACAATAAATCTTTTCCTTTACAAGTTGTTTTTGGAGGTGATATTTTATCACAGCAATAGAAGTCCAACTAGCACCCAGAGGGAGGAGGGTTTGGGATGGAGCAGACGACTTTCTTCAGTTGTTTTTCCCTGTCCCTGTTCTCCATCCCCTGGCCTTTCTCTCCTAGACATAGGCCATCCTTGGGTTTGTGACTCATCTTTGTGGCAGCTTAGGCCTTAAGGGTGTTTTTTTTCTCTCTCAGACGTTTATGAAAAAGCTCTAACTATTTCCTTGCCTCTCAGTGTTGCTCATGGCTCATGTCAGATCTCTCTCAGCATTTACTTTTTCCTGCTCATTTTCTCATTGCCTTCTTTAGCCAGCCCACCTCTGTCACCCCCATGACACCCTCGACCCTTGAATCCTTTAAATGAAGTAGATTTGCCTACAGCTGTTTCTTTTTATTTATTTATTTATTTTATTTAATTTTATATAACAGTCCAATTAAATGAAAACAAACATTTATACACAATATTTGGGAATTTGGGCGTCTTTTCAAACTACTTCCTGCTGGTAAGGGGCGCTGTCTTGGGGGATTCGAAGAAGATTCAGATATCCTAGCTGTAGTCTGTAGGGCTGTTTTGTCCAGCTGTTTGGAATGTAGGATCAGCTTGTACTCTGTTTCAGGCGGTCTGGCGTGATCAAACCACATTGCCTACAGCTCTTTCTTAAGAGAAGTTTGGGGAATTAATTCTATCTTGGAGCTGATTCAGCCACCCAGTAAAACCATCATAACTGCCTGTGGAAAAATGACCATATCTGCTCACACAGAAAGTTCTGCGTGCTGGACCACCCACATAAGCCAAGTCTCAACAAGAACTTTAAACACTCAAGGATTTCATTATCATAAGATGTTCCTAAGAAATAATAGACATCTGACAGGGAACAGAAAAAAAAAAAAAAACTTGTGATACCTCTGTTGTTAGCAAATGAAGCCTGAAGCCCAGGATAGACTGCCCTTTCTTGAAGCTCCCTAGAGGGAAAAGGAGGGGAGAAAAAAATGGTGAATTAGAAAGATGGAAAGAGGGCTTTTGTGTATGCAGAAACTTGAGCCTGTGGCAATCTAGAAGCTGAGACAATGGTAGGTAGATCTTAGAGATGGGTACATGGGGGTTGGTTGGAAGGCTAAAATTCTTCAGCATGGAGGACAAGACAGAAACATATCCTATAGGTCACCCAGGAATAGGGGAAGGGGTGCTGTAGGTCTAATAAATCCTATTTATTCAGGACTCACTCACTGTCTCATGGCTGATAGTTAATCTTAGTTGCCAAATTGACTGGATCTGGAATTAACAAAGACATGTTTTTGGGCAGGTCCGTGAGAGCACTTCTAGAAAGATTAACTCAGGGCAGAAGACCATTCCCCCACCACCAGAAGTTGATGCCCTGGACTCGAAGATGTCTGGAGGGAAAGTGTTGTCATGTCTGCCTTTGCTCCTTGCTGATGAGTGCATTACCTCTGTTGCTGCTGCTGCCATCATTAACCTCTGTGCCCATCAGAGCTCAGCTTTTGATATGGACCGAAGATGAATGTTGACTCTTTCTTTAGGTGTCCCACCTCAACTCTACACTCCTTTGTCTCCAACTCTGGTGAAATATCTCATTGGCTTTGGTGGCATCACAAATTGCTGTCTTTTTGGTCAGGACTTGACCCACCTGTGCTGTGAATCTGCACCATTCATTGAAGTTGGAACTCAGAGCCTTCAGCATCCAGCATCCACAGGATATCAAAATAAGCTGTGCGGGTTCCAAGAAGGGCTTTGGTAAAGTTTGATCCCTGGAGCCTGTGGACAGCTGTGGACAGCTGTGGACATCCATAAGGGCAGTAACTGTTTATTCATAGTTGTCCCCTGGGGTAGAGCCTCAGGAGTTTTGCTCAGCTCTTGTTAGCTTGGAAGACAGCAGAGCTCAGCTATATCCTTGAAAGAAATCCCAGATGTAATGGCCAGAGGAGGCCGTATGCAGGGCTGCACCCAAGAGCTCAGAGGACTCATTAGAGCTCCATCCTGCTCTGATAAGTTGTTAGTTAAAAGTCCACCTGGAGGGGCTTTTATTGCACCCCTTGGAGAAGTCCTCCCTCCTGCTAGGATCACATATGGGGAGGAAGGATTTTTATAGATGGTATAAATGGCTAAGCATTTTGAACCATTAGTTATTCGAGTCTTACATAACTGTGCTCTTTGGCCCTAGAGACATCCAACCCTTTGCTGGCTGTGTGGTGATCATAGGAAAAATGTTTGGGCAGAACTGAGGATTGAGCATTGTGATGATAACAGTGGTAGGGATAGTAACAAAAAAATTTGATGGAGCATCTAGAAGCACCTGGGGTGGGCTAAGCAATAGTTCCCTAAAATATCCAGGTCCTCATTCCCAGGACCTGGGTATGTTACCTTAAATAGCGAAAAGGGCTTTAGAGATGCAGTCAGGTAACTGTTTGAGAAGAGGAGATGGTCCTGTCTTGCCTCATTTGTCTCTCCATGTAATCAAAACCAGCCTTATGGGGACACAGAGGAGGAGGCACAGAAGAGAAGCAAGGATGACAAGATGAGCAGAGGTCCGAGATGTGGCCACAAGCCAATGAATGTCACAGTCACCAGAGTAAAGAAGTTGATTCTCTTCTGGAGTTTCTAGAGCAGGTTCTCAACCTTCCTAATGCTTCTACCCTTAAACACAGTTCCTCATGTTGTGGTGACATCAACCATAAAATTATTCTGTTGCTACTTCATAGCTATAATTTTGCTTCTGTTATGAATCATAATGTAAATATCTGCTATGCAGGACCTGATAGGGGACCCCTGTGGAAGGGATGTTTGGCTTCAAATGGGTCATGACCCACATGTTGAGAACCTGAGAACTGCTGTTCTAGAAAGAACAGGCCTGCCAGTGTCCTGATTTGGACCCTGTAACTTGAGACTCTAAGTGAGCCAATTTCTTATGTCTGAAGCCTTGTGATTAGGGTGACTAGTCACAGTGACAATAGAAAAAGAAAGGTTCATTCAGCCTCCATTAGCTCATTTTGTCCTCATCCACCTATGAATCATCTATTATGATCCCTGTTTATAGATGCAGAAACTGGCTCAGAAGAGCCAAGGGTCTAATTCAAGGTCACAGTTTAAACCTAGAGATTGCATCAAGGAAGCTCATGAGGTTGGAGTTTGGCCCTAGTGTAGGTTCTGATACAGGAGAGTAGAAGGAGGTAGGGTGGGGTAGAGGTCCTGATGCAGAATCTGCCAGCTTTCCAGAGGGTGATGAGCATCATACCCTGAGTGAGCATCCCTGGTCTGACTAAGCCAGTGTTGAAGCTACACTCCTTGGGGATTCCCACCCTGGATGGGGTTTGTGCATTATGCAGTCTTTGAGTGATAGGGGCAATGTGCTTCTTAGTCAGAGAAGTTACTGCTAGCCCCTGCCTGAGGGGTAAAGGAGGTGCAATGTCTCACCTAAGACAATGATAAGGGGCAGAGTTGGCAAGAGAATGGAGAGATCTTAGGGCAAGGGCAAGTGTTAGAAGTTTGGGGACAGGGCTGCAGTTCCAAGGAAATAGATGCTAGGTCAGCAGCTAACACACTCCAGTTGCTTGGGCTGCAACTAATTTGCAGGGTCTGGGAAAATTGGGAACTCGAGGTTACATGGAAACCCAGAGTTCCAGGCCATCTGATCCCCCACCTCTACCCCTAGTGTCCATCTAAGCTGAGCAACAGATTTATCTGTAAGGAAGAGAGAAGGTCAGAGGGTTTGTGCTGGTAGCCGAGTCCCCCAGAAAGAATGCTCAGGTTTTGCCATGCCAACAGGTCCAGACTGCTGACCAGTAGCATTAATGTCGTTGGGGGAACTTGACAGGGATGCAAATTCTCAGACCCCAGCCCACACCTACTGAATCAGAAACTCTGGGACTCAGAGCTAGTCCTGCAGGATTCTGTTGCCTGCTTTGGCCTGGTCTTCCCAGCGGGATCAGAGGGCTGCCCTGATGAGGCAGTGGCTAAGCTGTCAGAGAATCCTTGACATGAAAGCAGGCTTTCCTCACTTCCAAGAAGAGAATTCCCCCCAGCAGCCAAGAATCTCTTTTCAGTAGAGTATTTGAGTTACACAGGACTGTGGGAGGAGCTGGGAAATCAGATATTAACTAGACCTTGAAATACATATTTCCTCCAAATGGTTGCATAGTCTTTATTTAAATCGAAGGCATTTCTAGCTAAATTTGGTGGCTCATTTGTAGGAAATCCAGCAGAACCTTGACTTCTGGGAGTCTCAATGATTGAAGCCATGTTAATATTAGCTGCTGGCTGAATCACAGAGAGAAAATCGACAGAGTCATTCTCTCTGGGCAGGGATGGGAGGGGGGAGCTCTCAGCTGGGCTAAGAATCCACTAGTGTTAGTGCTATGTCTGGGTGATTAATGGCATCAGACCTCTGTGCCCTTTTTAGTGTTCAGTCAGTGGCCTCGGGAAACCCCGGTAGCATTGGGCTTGTTTATGTGAAACAGCTCCCAAGGACTGGAGATAGAATTTCAAGCTACTTGGGGAAAAGGACGATGGAGGCAAAAGACAGCCCCTCCATCTTCCCTCCTCAGCCATTCAGAGGCCTGCAGCCTCTTGCACCATGAAAAAATGATGAGTTGACTTCATTAAGGCCTTGTGGTCTTTCCCCCACTGACAGCTTGAAAAGAGTGCTCTCATCGGAACACAATGGGATACCAGAAGCCACCTGGGCACAGACATCACAGAAGAAACTCAGGAAGAAATGCTGAATATGAAAATGGTGGCGGGGCAGGTTCCATTCTCTTTTATGACCAGAACGCATGCTGTGCAATCATGAGGACCAGAGTTCAGATCCCAGTATTGACAGGGGGAAATGCCAGGCACTAGCTCTCACATACCTGTAATCCCAGCACTGTGCAGGTAGAAGCTGCCAACCTAGTTCCAGGGAATAAGGTGGAGAGTGACAGGCTTGGGTGCCTGAAATCCACTTCTGGCCTCTGTAAGCATACAGGCTCATGACCTATACATGAATGCATGCTTGCATGCATGACACACACACACACACACACAATCTGATGGCCACTCGTAGAATCTTGGCCTGATGATATTTCATTCAGCAATGAAAAAAACAGAACCCCCAGCTCCTCAGCTTCCACAAAGATTTTTTAAAAAATAATACATAGAGTTAAGAGTAAGTCAAACACCAAAGGGCTTATTATAATGAAAAAGAGTAGCCCTTGATCTGACTATTTTAAATTCCTAGGTCCTTCTGATATTTATGTCAATGCTTTATCTCTACTTTTATGCCAGAGGTTCTTGTTTTTCAACTTGTTCTCATGTGACGGCTCTCTTGCCTTTCCCCTAACCCCAGAATCTCAATTTTATCCCACCAATATTTTTTTTGTTTGTTTTTACTTAAGTAAGTTACCAGGGTTTCTATAATTGCACTTCCCTTCTTGATGACGTGTGTGTGTGTGTGTGTGTGTGTGTGTGTGTGTGTGTGTGTGTGTGTGTGCGCCTCAGTGCATGGGCCCATGCTCACATGCCTGGAGGCTAAAGGAAGAATTTAGTTTCCTGTTCTTTCACTCTTCCATCTTATTCCTTTGAGACAGGGCCTCTCACTGAGCCTGGAACTAGGTTGGCAGCCAGCAAGCCATGAGATTCCTGTCCCTACCATTCACAGTGCTGCAATTACAGGTATGTACATCCTCACTCAGCTTTTTTTTTTTTTTTTTTTTTTTTTTTTTTTAACATGCCTCAGGTTCCCGTGCTTGCCTTGCATGCAAGTGCTGTTACACATTGAACCTTCTCCCCAACTCAAAGTTACTTTTTTTTTTTTGGCTATTTTACTTGAGATTGCCCTACTTATAGTTCTTGAAAGTTTTCAAAATCAATTAGATGCCTTGCCTTGTGGGAGGAGAGAATTAATTCTCTTGTGGCAGTGTGGCAGCCATCCCGTCTCTATCCCTCGCTCCACTATGCCAATTTCATCTTAGCACCTCCTTTTACTAATTAATTACATACTCATTAGTTTTTAAGTAAAATTCCATTGTATCATATTTTATAACTCCCCTTTTTGTAGTTTCTAGAGACCTCATTGCACAGAAGGATTCCCCCCCCCACCATATGTATTAATTAATCTACAAACATTCTGCTCAGCTAATCTTCAGACACTTTCTTTGCCTATATCTTGGGCTGGGCTGGATTTAGTTATTTGATCCTTTGTCTTCCTCTATCTTGGGTTATGCCATAATTTGGTGGGAGCACATCCTACATCTTAACATTGTACAGTAGTTTTTGTTTTGTTTTGTTTTTTAAGAAAGGAACACAAGAAGTAATTTATCTGAGTCTCTCAAGTCTGAGAATACTTCTATCATGATGAAGTTTATAATTTGGGTGCATATAAAATTCAAGCCTGAAAATCATGTTTTATTTCATCATCCAATAGGAAGCCTTCACGGTCTTCATCCTGCTCTTGGGAACTTAAATAAATGCCTTTCCACTTGTTATTTTTCATATCATTTTTTTTTTACCTTTGAAGGCTTTTATGATTTTCCTTCCCCCGGTGTTCTGAAAACCTGTTTAAGCCTGAAGAAGAAGATACAATTTAGTTACAGGGGATCTTATTTTTAAACAAGGTTTGCTTTATTTTTTATTTATGTATCTCTCTATGTCTGCGTGGGTACATGACCTGTCTGAAGAGGCCTGAAGAGGGTGTTGGAGAGGATCCCCTGGACCTAGAGTTGCATGCTGTTGTGGGTGTTGGGAACCAAACTCTGGTCCTTTGCAAGAGCAGCAGGGTGGTACTTCACCACCGAGCCATCTCTTCAGACCACAGATTATTTGTCTCTGCCTTCTTCTTGTCTCTCTGTGCCTTCTCTGGGTTTCCCACTGGTCAGCTGCTCATGTTCTGGGTTACCTATCCAAAGCCCTTGCAGTTTTGTCCATACCTCTCACCTCTATCATTTTCTCTTCTTTTTCCAACAGAATTTTTCTTCACTTTTGAAATTGCTCATTAATAAATTAATCCCCCCTTCCCTCCCCTATTCCCTGTAGTGATTTTTCACTCTCCTGTTTCTCCACAGACTGTACTTTCCAACCATCCCAGGGCATCTCCCAGGACTCTGAGCAGATAGTGAGGTTAATTTTGTTTTCTTCTTGGTTCTGCATTATTTTTTATTGTCTTTGGTTCTTTTTCCTGGATTTGACATTGCTGATGGATCCATAGGTTTACTTTGTTCTTTCCATTTTATGCTTGAGTCTTTTGTCCAGTGTCTGATGACCTTTCCCTGTTCATTTATGAAGTAAGCAATAAACAAAATAAATAGTTGAAAAGTTCGTGTCTGGGCTGCGGGGACAGGTGATCAATTGATGGCCAACCATTCAAATTAATTTTATACCATGGGAAGAAGGGTAAGATTAGTGCATTAAAGTGAGAACATTCACAGCTACTGCCATGAAAATATGAACATGGTCTATTGCTGAAGCAGGGAGCCAGCTGGTGTCAATGTAAGCAGGTGAAGCCCTCTCCTACTTTTGACATCAGGATTCCTGGCTCCTTCAGCCCTGTCAGACACATTGTCACCAATACCAGGCTCCCAGCCACAGGAACAGAGCCTCCCTCTCCAAGGATCCACCAGTCATGCCTGAGCCCCATAGGACACTATCTCTTCAACTTGATTTTCTTTTTCAAGACTGTCTTGAGATGTCTGGGCTTCTGAGGTCAGGTCCAGTAGCACTGGGACCCAATAGAGAAAGACAGAGGTGCCTGTTAGAGCCCGCTCCAGGGTCACCTGCCCAGGTCTTCCTATAGTGGCTCTTTCATTCCTGGCTGTGGACAAGGTACAAATGCTTGCTTCTGCTTCAGAAAACCCAGCCAGCACTGCCTAAAGGAGACAACAGTGTCTTGTGTAATGGCTCTAGGGCTGTGTAAGAAGGAGTCGTTTGCTTAACGTTTTGTAACAAAGAGCCCATTCAAAGAGTTTTCCCAAAATAAATAGTCTACTCCTAAGGTCATACCCATCTCTATTCCTTTTAGGACAAAACTATTTTATCTGGAAGCTCTAAGCATTGAGCATTAGGAGAAAACCAACAAAGGTCCAGAATTTTAGCTAGACCTTTATATGCATGTGGATATTCTTATGTGGGCAGTAGGCACTGACGCCTTAAAAAGTGACGATTTCTGAAAAGGGGGAAAGAATTTAATTTTTTTTCTATTGGGAGGCACTAGAGAGATGATTCAGCAGTTAAGAACATTTGCCACTCTTGCAGAGGACCCTGCTTTGATTCCTAGCAGTCATATAGCAGCTCACAACCATATGTAACTCCAGTTCCAGGGGATCCTAGTCCTTCTCTTAACTTCCTCGGGTACCAGGCATGCATGCAGAGCACATACATACAGACAAAACATACACACAAAATAAATCTAAAACAGTTATTTAGGAAGTTCTTTGCTTTGTCTTAACAATAGTAAATCTCTCTCTCCCCCCCCCCTCTGTGTGTGTGTGTGGGGGGGGGTTGGGTGTGTGTATGTGCACGCACGTGTGTGTTTGCGTGTGTTAGAAACATGATAGTGTACATCGTTCATGTTATTTTGGCTGGATCTCTAATGAAGTTGGTCAGTGTGGTAAGAATGAGGATCACATGCCCCTAAGAGACCCCTAACACCCTTTCTATTCCTCTTTACCTCTGGCAGTGGCCTATGCTGTGCAGTTAGCTCTTCACCATGCTTCGGCAAATACATCTACAGTGTCAAAGAGAAAAGTGAATCACCCAGCATTAATTCTAAAGCCCACACAGGAAAGGGGCCACTGAAATAGAAATGAAATTCTCTGACAGTTTCTCAGGCTTGAAGCCCTGCCCCTCTGCCACCTGCTGGTGGCCATCAATCCCTATTTAAAGGGCCAACCCAGAGAAGCCCAATTCCAGGCTTATGGATAGGGGTGGGGTGGGGAAGGTATGGGGTAGGGTGGGGTGGGGTCAGAAAGACCAAAGTATGTAGAATAGGTGTGACCCCAGGGAGAATGGAGAAGGAACTGCATATCAAAAAGGGGTGGTGGGAGCTGAAGCAGCAGACAGAAGCCATGTGGCCTCAATCTAGGTGATCACTGGGGCATTAGCAGTGAGATGTAAGACTGAAGCTGGAAGGTTCAAGGATCCCACTGGACCCTCCCAGGTCCATTGCAATGATCAGGATGGTACAGCTTGACATTTCACCCACTGCCTCAGGGCCTTAAAATCTGGTGTCTCATCCTTTGAAAGAGGAGCTAAGCACAGCTTCCGGACATGCTGAATTCCAGAAAGTTTTAGATCATATTAGCCTGCCAGCCTCTCCTAAATAGGCGGGCAGAGCATGGCTCTCAACTAGCCACACGGAACTGTGTCTGTCCATTGACTTACCAGGGCTTACCAAAGGGCATAAGCTTGACTGTTCCCAGGCTCAGATCATCCCTGCCATCCTACAGGTGTATGCCAAGTTTAGGGGTCTGATGGAGTGTGGAAGTTTTAGTGGAGCCTTACACTTCTGCTTGTGCTGGATTCTTCCCTCCTTCTGTCCTTGCCTCCTCCCTTCCTTTCTGTCTCCTCTCTCCTGCTTTCCCAGGCCTGGGACCAATGATGCTGGGAGGGAGCAACCTCTAGCTAACAAATGCTATCAGAGCCCCAAACTTAACCCTCTCCAAGGCTACCATTCCATAAACACCAGTAATTCACTCCTGCAAGCACCCAACTTTCTACATAAAGGAGCTCTCCTTGGAACATTCTTGTTCTGGGGATAGAGATACTGGGGAGGTAACACTCCTGGGAACAAGTCTCAGGCACCGCAGAGGAGTAACAGGTGAATGCCCAGCTTCTCACCCTCGGGTGTGTCTACTATGAGCATGTTCTACCCAATCTGGAGAGTCCCTGTGGTGCCGAATGCCTGATCATCCGCACCAGGAAAGGCTAGTCTTTCACCTGGATTGACTCTCATATAAACTGCTTACACTGAAATCCTTGTCTCAGGGTTTAAGGTAATATAGTCCCACTACCTCATGCGTGTGTGTGTGTGTGTGTGTGTGTGTGTGTGTGTGTGTGCGCGCATGTGAGCGTGTTTGTGTGTGTACATGCCAGTGCATAGCAGAGAGCAATGTCAAATGTCTTACCTGAGGTTTCCTCCACCTTAATTATTTTTTTAAACATAATTCTTTATTTACTCTTTGGGAATTTCGCACCATGCACCCAAATCCTGCTTACCTCCCATCCCCTCCATATCCATCCCTCACCCTGCAGCATGACCCCCCAAAAGTCCCCCAAAGTGAATTAAAACCAAACCAAACAACCAACCAAAAATCTCCTCACTCCTGTGTCTTTCCAATACCTCTTCACTCATCCTAACGGCATTAGGAGCTGTGGTGTATCTCACAGCATACCCTTTTGTTCAAAATGCTTATTGTCATGAGTCATTGGTCTGGTTCAAGTCCTATGGCACACCATTACCACTGAACCCCCACTGAAACTGGACATCTACTGTTGCTGGAGTCATGGGGATCCTGCAGCTATTGTTCTGAAGGACCAACCTCTTCACACACTCCAGCAGGTCGTATATGGAGTAGATGTTAGTTAGGGTGAGCCAACCCAAGGCCCGGGATGTGGGGGGTCCAGGTGGTAACTGAGTAGGTCAGTCGTGGCCACTAGGACTATCCCCCTTAGGTAGAGCCAGCTCTCCTAGGTCCTTGCCATGGATGCCAGCTCTCCCACACCTGTGGTGAGGAACAAGGCCATCTCTCCTGAGTGCAGAGGCCAGGTGCCCTGTGGGGGGCTCTTTTTTAGTCTCTTACTGACCCAGGACTCAGGAGCAGACTAATAGGCCTGGCCAGTAAACCCCAGAGATCCAGTTTTCTTTGTGTCACAGGCATTACAAACACATGTTATCATACCTGGCTTTTTTCTACACAGGTTCTGGAGACCAAACTTAGGCCCTGCTGTGTGTGCAGCATGTCTGCCAACTGAGCCATCTCCCTGATCCCCACTATCCTTTCTTTATGGGCTCTGTCAGTGCCCTCGGGCCACACCTACCACAGCTGACCTCTTTCTCTCAAGGAGCACTTTCTAGGGGTGTGGAAAGATGGAGGCACAGTTTTGGGGCACCTGCCAGCTCCAGATGAAGGTTGAAAGGAACAAGAGAACATTATGCTGTTGGGGGAGCTGTAGCTTTACTCCTCAAAGGCAGCTGTTGGTACATCTTCCCTTCTGTCTCTGAGGAATGCTGGCTCATGTTTGATTGAGGTGGGCCATGGAAGATGTGTAAAGATGAGGGGACCAAAGGTTTGCTCTGTCACTAAGTCATTTGGGAATGGTGCATCATCTCTTTGATGTCAAAACACAGTGGACTTCAAGTCCATCTTCTGACTTTCACCGGAGCTATGGAATAATAGACAGGTTAGCCTGGGAAGCTGGGTTGCTTAGTTACTCTGAGCCTCAGTTTTCACATCTTAGAGGTGGGAATAATGGAAAACAATGTGTGCTGTGGATGTGTGGAAGCATCTGGCATGCAGGACTTAGGTTTGGTGGGTGGGCTTGGTTAAATAAGTTGTCAGTTGAAGTTACTGTGGCAGGGTGGGGCCTGGGTGGACTGAGCTTGAGGAGTAAGGGAAGAAGGCTGTGAAGTTCAGGACAACATTATTTCAAGGCTCTGCGACCATGGTTTTGCATCTGTGCATCTGAAGCTACTTGCATATCCCTCAAGCTTCAGTGTAGCTATTGTTTGCAAATTCAAACCGAAAGGGTAGTGTGTGTGTGTGTGTGTGTGTGTGTGTGTGTGTGTGTGTGTGTGTGTAAGAGACAGAAAGTGCATTTTCTGGTTCACCCTATCCATGGATGGTCTGGTTCCCTAACCCCATGTCCTTCCTGTCCCCTAACAGTGTCCTCAGTGCCATATTAATTCTGTTAAATGGCCAAGGTGAGCTCCACTGCAGTCTTTGGAGTTAACTGATGATGGTCCATCACCTGACACAGTACTGTAATTTAGATCTTATACTTTTCCTAAAGGTCAACATGTCAAGGGCTCCATCCTCCCAGCTTTGCACTATTGGGAACTGATGGAAACTTGAAGAAACCAGCCTTTTGAGGTCTAGGTCACTGAAATGAGCCCTAAGTGGACTTGTGGGTGCTGCCTGCTCTTTTTCTCTTCTCTTTTACCTCCAGGCCACAAGGTAAACAGCTTTGTTCTCACTAAGTCCTCCCACCATAGTGTACAGCCCCAACACATGTCCAAAGCAATGGAACTAAAATGCCCTTTTGTTTAGAATTTAAAAGGGGCAGGCTTTGGTCAATAATGAAAAGCTGACTAAGCCCTGAGCCTATCCTCCTCCTTTACTCCAGGCCTCTGACTGCTAGAAGGAAAGCCATCTTCCTTCAAAATCTCTGCGAAATTTGAACTGTAAGACAAGATCAGCCCCTGTCTTCCATCTGGGGCTGAGTTTTAGGACAATCTCTGTGATGTTATACTAGATTCCATGTGCTCTATGATCCTCTGTAGCCAGAGACAGCTCAGTGTTCAAGGGATTCCTATTTAAGGAGGAATTGTGCATCCATTTGGAGATGCAGATGGTCTCAAAGTCACAATGGCTTTCCAGCTTTGCGATGGTGGGAGAGCTAGATCAGTTCAGTAGAAACTATCCTTTACATTTTGATCTTTTCCTGGGCTATTGATAACCCATGATGCTAGGCAACAGCAAGGAGTCATGCTCCCAGCCAGCCACATGATAATGGGGACAGATGACCAGTCCTCTTCAACATGTTGTTTGTTAAGCATGGATACTCAGTGGGTGAGAGCTATTCAGTGTATCTTCTTTTTTATTTATGGTACTGGCGGGTTGAAATTAGGGGCACATGTGTGCTATTATTGAAGGAAAATTTTAGGCTACTCTTTTCTTCATAGTTGGAGTTAATCTTACCAAGTTGCCCAAGCTAGCCTTGAACTCACACTCACTCTGTAACCCATGTAGGCCCTGAATTTGTAATCCACCTGCCTTGGCCTTCTGAGTAGGTAGGACACCAGGCTTAGCTTTAGTGAACTCCTTCCCCTCCCTCCCTTCCTCTCCCCTCCCCTCCTCTCCTCTCTCTTCCTTCTCCCCTCCTCCCCCTCCCCTCCCTTCCCCTCTCCTCTCCTTTCTTTTCTTTTCCTTCCTTTCTTTTCCCTTTCCCCTCCTTCTGTGTGGGAGGGTTGATGTTTGGGTTCCCCTATCAATCCCCACTTTATTTTTTGAGACAGAATCTCTCACTGAGCCAGGAGCCCACCAATTCAGCTACACCTGCTGGCTAGGAAGCCCCAAGAATTCACCTACCTCTAACTTCCCAGCACTTGAATTGAGGCCCACCATATTGGACACACTTTTTTGAATGTGGTTCTGAGACTCAGACTCAGTCCCTCATGCTTGGGTAGCAAACACTTTGTCCACTGAGCCATCTCTCCAATCCAGGCATTTTCAATTTACAGTGCTTCCCATTTCAGCTTCTCCTTGTATGTTGGGGAGAATCTAGGTACATTTCAAGGTCAAGTCAATGTCTGCCTCCTTGAGCTCTCATGTAACCCCAAGCCTCAGTGTACCCTTTTGCTCCCCTTCACCTCCCAGAAGGCTAAACCCAGAGGGCTGACTGTGTACAAAGATCTGCCTTCTGAGTTTTAGCTGCATCTAGCCTCTGTGGAATAGCAGCAGATCCAAGGGAAGAAACTGTGGCGATATATTATTTATGCTTGCCTGAGGATTCAGAAAGCATCGTTAGCCACAAGCTGTAGCGATTAGGCAGTGGTAATACACACCTACCTTTAATCTCAGCTGCCAAAAGCTAGGAGGTGGTAGCACACATCTTTAATCTCAGGACTCAGGATTAAGAGGTAGATGGATCTCTGTTAGTTCAAGGCCACCATAGCCTACACAAGAGTGAAGAGTAACAGAGCTCACGCCTTTAATCCCAGCATTAGGGAGGTATTTAAGACAGGAAGAGGGCCTCAAAGCTGGCATTCATTCCCCAGCCACATTGAGGATAGGCAAACACCGAAGTGTCAGGATTATCCAGCCACACTTTGGAGAGGTTATAGTCTGAGTTTGGGTAAAACTAGGATTGTCTTTCATTCTGAGGCAGAGTAAGAGCTAGTGACCAGCTGCTTTGCTTTTCTGATCTTCAGCTTGAAGCTTGAACCCCAATGCCAGTCTCTGGGTCTTTTATTTATAGTGCTACAGAAAGCGAGTTCTGTTTCCCTTCCCTCTTCCTTTAGGAAAGCATATGAGATTGTGCGTTTGCCATCCTACCACAATCCAAAGCTTTTGACCAGTGTCGCTGGTTATTTTCTCCTTATTTTCACGTTCTTCTCTAAAGGTATTAGTTTATGGGAAAGGAAATACCTCAAGCTACAAACATCAGGAATAAGGAAGCAGTTTGGGCCATTTTTATAACACAGCAAAACAAATGTTTCTCTGTTAGAAATTTCAATCGATTGTATTTTCTTCCTTGTATATCTATATTAAAAGCCCCCTTTTCAAGATTTTTCTCTCTCTTCCTCTCTCTCTTTAACCAGAATTGCTGGGAGCTATCCCAAGGGCCTGACATCTAGCTGGAGGGTGTATGTGAAATTGGTATCTTGCTTTTTAAAAAGTAACTTCTCTTTAAAAAAAAAAAAAGAAAGAAAAAGAAAGGAAGAAATCAATGACCCCATTGTGATACTTTCCTTAGAGACTAGATCAGATTTTAGTTAATAAATATAAACTTTGACTTTCGAGTACATCCAGATATTTTGATGTTTTGAGGGATGGGACCCTGAATGAATTTCTTGTTCAAGCACCTGGGAAATACTGTCAGGTCTCTTATGTGGTTGGTATATTGGAATTTAAAGTGCATAGTGGGTGCTCAATGATTTTTATGGGGGTGATGCTGGCTGCTTTTCATTCTCTCCCCCACTGTGAGCAGGCACAGCCCACTATAGTTTGGAATGTTTCCTGTGCCCAAGACACAGGGGAACTGGGTCACAGACTCACTGAGTCTCTGTGCTCACCACCAAGGTTGCCTATGCACACAGCATCCAAAGTTCCCTTCCATCCTTGCCCTCACCATTGATCTTTGAAATACTTACTTAGTTTGCCTATATGTGTTTGTGCCTCAGTGTTTGTATGTGCACCAAGGATATGCCCACAGGGGCCAGAAGTGGGTGTGAGATCCCCTAGAACTGGAGTTAACTGCGTTTGTGAGTCTCTATCAGGGTTCTGGGAACCTAAACTGTGCCCTTTGCAAGAGCAACAAGTGCTTTTAACCTCTGAGCCACCTTTCCAGTCCCCTTCATGGTCAATCTTCATGTGAAACCACAGAATGCCCATTTGGGGTTTTGCTGACAGATGGGTACCAGGTACTTCTGTGGACTCCCATCAGGTTGGGCTGCCAAAGTGTCCTCTGACATATTCCTGACTATTATGGGCTGGATGACACCAGCTTCAGCCCAGAGTGTGAACTGGAAGGACCCCTGCCTAGAACCTTCAGGCTATATTCCTCCATCAAGGAGAAGGCAAGAACTTTGGTAACCCCATTTGTATTCTGAGGGTTAAGTTTTATCTCCCAGAGCTGGAGCTTAAGGGAGTTTGGTTGCTGAACTGTTGAGAATACAAGTGAGTGCTCATGGAATATTTTTAATTGCTTATTAAAGTTTTAGTTATTATGTGTGTGAGAGAGATTTTAGGTGCATGCATTCTACAGCATACATGTAGAAGTCAGAGACAGACCTGCAAGGTGACACATTGGCATAAAAAATACCATGTAATATCCTACACTGTAACTTTTTTTGCATTTTAAAAAATTTAAAGCTCAACCTTATTTTTTGGAGAATATGTTAATCTGTTTCTGCTGTTGGTTCTTAGGGAAGACTTCTTTTGGGTCTGATAGCACATCCCATTGCCTTTTGCTGTTAAAATGTTATTTCTTTCATGAAATGATATCAATATTTAAGAATATGCCTTTGCTTGCAGAAAACTTGCAAGTCATCTTGCTTTTGAACTGGTTGAGAAGGCAAAGGGCTTTGGGCTTCTGCACTACAAGAAACATGATGGCTGGGAGAGGACAGGAGGCAAGTGTGGACTGCTGTAGGCAAGTGGCTGCTCTCATTACCACTGTAGACATCCCACAAGGGGCTGTGGGGATGGCTCAGTGGGGAAAGTGCTTGCTAGGCAATCAAGCATGGGAGTCTGCACAGGATATCTACAACTGGATAAAACCAAGCACAGTGGTATGTGCTGGGAATTCCAATAGGGGGGGGGAGAGCAGGAGGGTCCTTGGAGGTCTCTGGTTGGCCAGTCTGGATGAACTGGTAAACTTTGGGTGCTGAAGAGAGATTCTCAAAAAACTTGCTGGAAAGTACAAGGGGGGTTGACCTTTTGCCCCTCGATTCACCTGCACTCATGTGAACACACACACACACACACACACACACACACACACACACACACACACACTCCAAGAAACATTAGGCCAGCCATGCTGAGTTTGGTATATGAACTGGAGACAGTCCAAGCAGCTGTAGAGTGTACCTGTGTACAACAGGGAGGAGAACAGGAGGCAGCTTGTGTCATGCATTCCTTTACTACATATGTTTGTTGAGCACCTATGATGTGCAAACCACTGAAGTTCAGCAGGGGACATGACTAACACATGTGCTGTTCTCATCTATCTCATACGGCTTCTATTACAGTGACCTGTCTGCCTGTGAGGGTCACAGTGTGAGCCCCAGCAGTCCTTGGGTAGATGCTTTACCCTCTCGTAAGAACCAGGAAGAAGGGAGTTGTTACCAACCAGAGCTTGGTTTTAGCATCCTGTTCTGCTGTCTGGACCCTTTGTTCTCCAGGGAGTATGGACAGCTTGGCTTGCTCTGTTCAGGTTTTACTCTTGAGCTGTTATGCCAGCTCAAGCCTCAGGCCTTGATGGGTAGCAGCCTGGGCTTCATCCCTTAGTGTAATCTGGGACAGCAAATGGATAAGTGAGGAAGTCCCAGCTCCAGCCATAGCCTTGCTGCTGATGGCCAAGTGAACTTGAAGCTATCCCTTCCTTCTCCTCCTCTTCTTTACTGTGGTCATAATAGCCTTGTGGCACTTTTTGTGCCTGTTCACAAACTAGCCTATAGGGAAAGTACAGAGCTCATTGCCTGGCCTATATAGTTGCTCAATAAATGTTAGTTGAATTGAAATCTGGAAAACAGAGGTATGGGCCGTGAGCCTAATTCAACTGCAGACTTCATTTGGCTCATTGATTTGCCTTTAAGCAATTGATTTTATATGCCAGGGCACACATCAGGATGGCGCAGGGAACCCAATTTAGAAAGCCCGTTTTATCTCGTGTGGATGTGATCTGTGATTGGAATCAGAAGTGTTTACACACGGGGAAAGCTGAAAGTGCTGTATACGGATGGCTCTGCGCACACACCTGTGGATTGGGTTTCATTGCCAACCTCAGTGGCACTTTGGTGCCAGGAAGCTCCTCCCGCTTCTCCTCTGGGGCCAACAAAAATCTAGGAAACACAGAGCATGCTCCAGAAAGCGGTGGGGTGGGAGTTCAGCACCTCCTTACCTGTGCTGACTCGAACACACTGTGACATCCTGATGTCTCAGTGGACAAGAGCTCAGAACCTTCAACCACTGAACAGCATCCAGCTTAGGTAGGAGCAGCCCCCAGGAAGACATCAGTATGGATGGCAAGAATATCGACAGTAGGGCCCCTGAGCCAAGATGGTGGATTTCATTGTTTTGATGCCAGGGACAGGTGGTGCTATGCGGGGACATCCAGATGCCACCTCAGGCATCATTTCTTTGAAGAAAATCCTCCTGGTTTCCACAAAGAAAGCAGGAACAGCCATTGGGTCTTCCAGCAGGCTGAAAAGGGAAAGCTTCTGTGTACAGCTGTGGAGCATCAGTCCCTCGACCCGTGGAGATGGGGCAAAGGCTGAGCACAAGTGTCCACGCATGCTTCATGAGCATGAAGCAAGCACGTGGGAGGAGGGTGTTAAGAGCAGAGGCCAACAGGAAGAGAATACAAGAAGGAGGGGGCATTCTGTCCAGTCTGGCTCCTGTATGCTCCTGGCATGGGGAGGGCAAATGACACATGTCAGAGTGGGCACAGGGGCCAAATAGTCTGGAGTGGAGGCTCTGATGCTCCTGAGCAGAGGCCTGCTGCATCCTCTGGTGGAGTTGTCTCCAGCTGTCAATGTGTGAATCCAGTGTCTCACACATACTAGTGCCAGGCAGTGTGTTCTGACGGGCTGTGACACCCACACAGCTAGTGGGTGCAGGCAAGTTCAGCTGCTGGCAGATTTATCATTGTCTACTGATGGTGGCCCTGACAAGATAAGAAGCTGGTCCCCAGGGGTACCCAGCAGGAAGCCCCCCTCTTCATCTAGACTGAGACTTAGGCGATTACCCACATTATCCATGCACAAGCCCCACAATGGAGCCAGTGAGCTAGGGAAAATGTGAGCCATGACTTCTTTTAAAAACTGTTCCCTTCTCCATTTCAGAACCTATTGTGTTAAAGTTCTTTTACACTGGCCCCAGATGGGACCTTGTCATGTAACTTAGGGATTCACATCAGCCCCAGTCCCACTGACTCCTCCAGGGTGATTTCAGCATTGAGTTAAATTTGAGCAGATTAGTAAATAGATTTTCATCTTTGTGCTACACAACAAACGGCACAGGGAAGAACACATGAAAGGATTATGGGATAAAAACATCAATTGATCCACTCACAGGGGTTGGAGACTCACTATGTCAGGACACTGCAGTGTCAGCAAACACCAGGAGAAGCTAGGACCGTGAAAGCTTTGTTGAACACCCATGAATCACCTTTCCAGTACCAGAGAATCTTGCCAGACCCTGCTGCTCCCCATACTTTCCGTTGGTGAACTCCAATGGCCTGATCCTAAAAGACTCATGTCCACTTTGGCCAGCCAGAGTGAGTGGGGTAAGACCTGCCAACTGTGTCTTCCTAGGTTTGGTTTGGTTTATGTTCACCTGCTGACCCATGTTATTCCTTCCTGAGCACTGGTATTGTGAGCCTGACTTGGATATCCAACCTCCACACTGGGTCTTAGTAGTAATTTTTGCATGCCCCCAGCATGTCTAGGATGGAGCTACTTACTTTCTTGGATGGAGGATGGGGCACAGGCTCATGGAACTTCTTGCTGCCTGTGTCAAGCTTCACACAGGGTGATCATTACATCTTCAGCAGGAGGGAGGGCTGTACACTCCAAAATACCTCTGAGGCACACAGAACCCTAGGCTGAGAGCAGTGAGGAGCCACCTGCTTGTGGGGTTCTCCACCAGACTAGGATGGGGTGGGAAAGGCTCAGTCTATATGAACATGGCTTGAAAGAGAACTAAAAAGGTGATGGGCGGGAGGGGACACACAGGATGCCTGCCCTGCATCATGATTATATAAGTGTGATCCCAAGGACCCTCCAAAAATTCTATTAGGTTTAGCAGTGACAGTGTCTGCCCTGCTTATCTACTGTCATACCCTCATGACAGGGAGGCAAGCTCCCTTCTGCTTGCAACTCGACAGACTGCGTTGGATGAATTCTTTCCAGTCACTCTCTGCCTTACTAATTCTGGATGTGTCCGTTTTCTGGTGCTGAAATACAAATCCCTTTACCAGTGTGATCAAACTCAACTCAATATGACAATCACTCGCTCAGTGCCAGCTCTTCATCCCTCTAACCCAGGAGATCTGCTAAGAAATTGATTTGAAATCGGGTTATATCCTTGGTGTTGGGTGCTTAGCTTGCACACTTGCCTGTAACTCCAATGTGACCTCCCTCTGGTGTGGTCAGCAGATGTTAAAAGCAGAGAGGAAGCCACACAAACACAGCCATTGGATATCACCAAGAGATCTGGGAATTTTGGCTATCTCAATTCCTTTTTTCATGGTTCTGGTCTTTCAATTTCCATCTCACATTCGGACTCTGGTTCTATATGCACACTTGCCTTGAGTCCTCCAGATTGGCAGCTCTCCCTTCTCCAACATCTGATTTATGTTTCAGAATTCAGTTTTTCTTTGTTCTCAGCTTTGAAAGCTTTGCGGCTCAGCTTTGAACTTCTCTGGAGTCTTGGGTAGGGAGCTCTCACTGTGAGGGAAGGATGCTCAGGTGCTTTCCTTAGCTTCAGCAGCTTTCACCCACATCCTTGTAACAGTGCTCTGGGCTGGGCTTGAGGCTGGGCTATACATGCTTATTGCTTTGGGCACCTGACATCACATGCTGCCTTTTGTGGGCACTTGGTAAACCCTGTACCTGACAGACAGCCTTGTTGTTTATATTTCACAAAATTCTAGTGAGTAACAGAAATAGAAAGAGTGAGCCTTAGCTCCCCTCGGATGTTACAAGAATCTCCTAATGTAGACCTATACTGTTTTTGTCTATGCAGCATTCTGGTCACTGGAGTTGTTAGGGTCAGAGTTTGAACAAGCTTGGCTCAGCCACCGTTTTTCAGTGGGCCAACTAAACAGAGTAATTATGAAAAAATCAGAAAATGGAATTTAGTTAATGTGGCCACCTTGAAAATAAGAACCTAGACGTCTAATGACCCCTAAGTCCATCTTCAGAGTTCTGAAATGAAATTTAAAGATGTGTTTATTTTATTTTCTGTGTTTGAGTGTTTTGTTTCCATGTTGTCTATGCACCATGTTTATGCAGAGTCCACATAGGCCAGAGGAAGAGGGCATTGCATCCTCCAGAACTGGAGTCGTGGACCATAGATCTTCTGTAAGAACAACATACAAGTGCTCCCAACTGCTGAGCCATCTCTCCAGCCCCTGAAGTTCAGGTTTATGTAGAGGACAACAGGTATTCAGAACTAAGCAAGACTTGTCAGGGTGTGGTCCCACCTATCATTGGCCCATTATTGTTTGGCTCTAGTCTCTTCTGCAAGGTGGTCTGAAACATATTGGAACCTTATGAAATCTTGTTTGGGAGACAAAATCCCTCTCTGGCTGAAACCAGGCTTCATCACCTCCCAACCCTTTTTCTTTGCCAAACATGAGAGTTCTGGGAAAGTTCCAGTTTCTTGAGGTCCATTGTTTCAATGGTCTGACAACCAAAAGAAGGGGTAAAAATGTTTCTTTAGAATGTCTTCCTTCTTGGAAGGAAGACTGCATTCTCTTTTCATTGTTTGTGATTTTCTTGAAATAATCACATCCCCTTCTGTTTTAATAATCAACATGTAATTGAATGAACTTAGTGGCTTAAAGCCATATAAAATGATCTGTGGATTTTCTGGGCTCAGCACTTTGAGTGGATCATCTACCCTTTATCTACTGGACTTTATCACCTGAGGTTTTGCTGAGCCAAAATGTTCAAAGTACTCACTCATACAAGCTGCAAACCAACTATGTTTAAGGGGAGGAGAAGCCATTTCTCCATGGATGACATCAAAGAATTTCTGACTCTTTTAAGGACTTATTTCCTTGGTCTATTTCATGTTGCTATGACAGAATGCCTGAGTCTGGGTAATGAATAAAGATTTATTTCTTATGGTTCTGGAATCTGAGAAACCCAAGATCAAGGGGCTGGTAACTGGCATGATTGTCTTTTGCTAATTCACTATATCATCCCATGGTACAAGGGAGAAGGAGAAGAAAGAGAGGTCAGAGAAGAAAAGGGAGGGAGATATACACATCCACACTCACCCAGAGGGAAAGAGGGATATGTATGTATGTATGTATGTATGTATGTATGTATGTATGCATGCATGCATGTATGTATATGTGTATCTATATATATATACATATATATATGCATACTTATGTACACACACACACACACACACACACACACAAGACAGAAAGAAACACATGAGATCGCTCCTATAAGTCACTCACTTCTGTAGTAACGACATTGATCCTTTCATGAGTGCAGAGTGCTCAAGAGCAAACTGCTTTTTAAAGGTCTCATTTTAACACTGTTGCATTGGAGATTACATTTCTAACACATGAACTATGAAGACACATTCAAACTATAGCATCAAATGCACCCTGCTTTGGTAAGCTATTTGGAGTGTGTGTGTGTGTGTGTGTGTGTGTGTGTGTGTGTGTGTGTGTGGTGCCAATTGGAGCTCTGTTCCCTTCCCTTGAGTTGCATAGATGAACAATTGGTTCAGATCTTGGCAAGCACATATTCTGTCCTTACTCCTATCTCATCTCAACTCCTCTACTCCCACACTGGTCCAAGAATATTCACTATGACCCAGGTGGGCTTGTAATAGGAAGAGCAGAGAGAATTGGATGAAGATATCAGCAGCAGAGGCTATGTAATTGTGATATAGCAATTTCTTTTGGGGTTGAAACATGTCATCTTGGAGGGAAGCTCATTAAGACTCAGGAAGTAAACAGCTCAAGCCTCAGGAAGTCCCTGAAACTTAGCAGCTTTGTAAGAATCCTCCTCATGATTATGGGAGCAGGAAACAACTCCTGGGAGAGGAGACTGACCTGCCCAGCTGTCTTTAGACTTCCATGAGCTGTCACCACCCATGCTACAGTAAGATTTCAATGATAATTGTATGAGTTCCCTGGTAGAGTTTTTCAGGTTGCTTATGTAAACTATCATACACCTGATTGGTCTAATAAAGAGCTGAAGAGCCAATAGGTGGACAGGAGAAAGAATAGATGGGGCTGGCATTCAGAGAGAATAAATAGGAGGAACAGAAGAAAGAGGGGGAGCAAGAAAGGGGGAAGGAGAAGGGGATATCAGGGACAAGTCATCCAGCTACACAGCAAGCCACGGAGTTAAGAAGTAAAGAAAGGTATAAAGAATAGAGAAAGATAAAAGCTCAGAGGCAAAAGGTATATGGGATAATTTAAGGAAAGTGTCAGGGCTCATAAAAATGGCTTCACTTCATCATGACTTAAGGTCAGAGTTTAAAACTGTCCTTACTCATAAGAGCTAAAGGTCTAATGTGTGACTACTGTAAGATGTTTGATCTTGGTCATTGATATCTTATCTAAATAACAAGAGCCTTGCTCAAGACCAGGTAATGAGAAATTTTGTCTAAGGTGTGGTTACCAAATGTTTGGAGAATTAAGGAAGAAGGTCTGTTTCTTCCTTGTATCTTGATAAAGAAGTCTTTTGCCATATTACCCTTTTTTGTTGGGGTATTTAAGAATGTTGAATAAACTTGGGGTGTCCAGTATTCACTGGATCATCCTCCTGACAAAAAACAAAACAAAACAAAACAAAAATACACAAAAAACAACAAAAAGATTTTCAATGATATAGCTGCTTGTGTCATCATGCTTTTGCAAGTAACCCTTTATTCATACTTCTATAAGTAACCTAATAAACTCATCATAGAGTTAGTTAGACTTCATCAAGCAGGCAGAACAGGCTTTCTGTTATTGAACTGACAGCCTCCTTCTTGGTGACAGTCCCTTGACAGCCATAGCTAAAGACATCCTGGTTCCTCAAAAACACAGAGGCAGGCAGCTGTCAGTGTGCTGGTTGGTGGCTCACAGTTGCTGCTACTGGTACTGTCCTCTCCCCTTTGCAAAACTATTTTTGTTTTTAATTCCAAAGGAAAAAATACCCAGAGAAAGACAACTCGCTCTTGGGACCATCCCTTATGGCTGCTGTAGTGACCACTGTTCTGAACCATGGCATCTCTTCATCGCTCTCAGGAGTGCTGTTTCTTTCCTTCCCAAGCAATTCTATAAACTCTCTTCACCTTTATGCTCATCTGTTCTCTGTGAGTTTCATTCCAAGGCCTCCTAGACAAGAGCTTGGTATTGTCCTCTAGTGTTGGCTGCTCTGGTGACTGTATATCGCCGGGTACCTTTGTACCAATAACCAAGTCCTCCCGAGTCTGTTATTGACCATACTCCATCTCACTCAAGGAGAACACCCCAGGATCAACAGGTCCACTAAATTGGACTTTGATGGAATTGATACTGTGATTTGTCATCCCTAGCTAAAGTGAATAGACATTCATTTGTATCTCCCCAGGAAAAGTCTCACAGGACAATAAACTAACAAAATCTCTACTTGGCTAGAACTACATTAGGTTAGATTCTGTCTTCTGTCACCACAAATGTTTTGACCAAGAGGAAGCAATTCCATCATAGTGATGACAGCAGCACCAAGGCCAGGCCAGGTATGGAATCTAGGGGATTATTGTCTTCCTCTGCTGTGCACATGAACCTTGAGGGTGGGCACCATTGTCCCCACTTTACAGACTAGGAAGGTGAAGTTCAAAGAGGCTCAGGTCCTTTGGAAAATGAACACAGCTGATAAGCAGTGTAGCTTGCTTTGGCTCCTTTTAAAGAACAAACCTATGACGCATCACCTGTTCTACACTAACCCAGACAGGGTATGGCTTAGACAGGCTGCACAGATCAATGAGACATATGTAGCTAGATTAGGGTCACTGTGACCTTTGGGGACAAATGTGCCAATGACACAGGCTGTTGTGGGAAAAGAGAGTACTTTGGAAATTATAAGCTACTTCCTGCAACTCACAATTATAGCTAAGTAGCATCAGGTCCTAGGTTACTGTCATATCTGGGGACCTGAATGTCCCTTTCTCTTTTAAATGAGTTTGGTTCTGATTTTGGAAGCAAAGAGAGTGTGAGGTCTTCTAAAGTCTCCTGGCTCTCTGCTGTACTCTCAGCTCCCTTTTGGGAGGAGGGGGTCACATCCTCTCTGCTGCTTCTAAGCCTCTGTGGCAGCCTCCTCAGGAGGTGGGTGTCTAACCAGTGAGTAAGTGTGATGGAGCAGATTAGAGTTTGAGATTACATAGTGTGCCAAATACAAAAACAACTCCTTCCTCACTCCAAGCATTTCCTTCAGCACCAATTACCCATAGGAGTCAGTCAAGGCCAAGTGTGTAAGGAGTAGGCTTTTCCTCCCTCCGCTAGTCTTGTCCCACCGCCGCACCAGCCCCAATTAACACACAGAGATTCTGTATTTGATATAATGCTGTTGGCCAGTTACTTGTTTCTTATCGGCTAGCTCTGTCTTAATTATTAACCCATTCCTATTAATCTATGTATTTCCATGTGGTCTCATCTTACTGAGAGCTGGTGTCCTGCTCTCCCCCAGACTCTCCATGTTGACTCCTCCTTCCTCCTTCCTCTTTCCTCCTTGTCTCCTAGTCCCTCCTATCTTCCTTTCCTATTGGCCAACAGTGCTTTATTCATTAACCAGTTTGAGAAACATTTACAGAATGGCATCTCCCATCACAATTGGCCACGGCTGGCATTTGTCTGTGCAAGACAGTGAATCATGCATTTATTTCTCTGACTCATAATAAACCCTTACCAGATACCAGGGATGACAGATAATCTCTTCCCTAGACTGCCTACTTTTTTGTCTTGGGCAAGAATTACGCAGGATTTAGTTTGCTTCCTGATGGAAATAGACTCGAGGCTCCAGTGACATAAACCAAGAAAAACACATGGGCAGAGGCAGCAAGAACCCTGTGTTGCAATAAGGAACCCTGTCCTATGAGAATAGAGTTTTTCCTTTAGGACTTCATTTACTCTAATTACTCATGTCACCCTGTGACCACCATGTGCCCCCCCCCCGGTGGCTTCAATTACGAATTTGTGGAGAGCTAAATCTAATTCAGTCCATAACAGGCTCCTACTCTAGTGATCCCAATGTTGTTCTGAATTCTGGAGGTCACTACTCCTGTGTTTCTTCCTTTCCCCTTTGTGTCACAATCCTTAAATACCAGAGCTTATGCGCTGGATATGTGATCCAGATTGCAACCTATTCCACTTTGCTATAAGACACAGTTCTGGAGTGGAGGGTTTTCCTGAACAGCTATGCAGATCTCATCTAGTTTCATATCCCCCCCTACCTCACCCACCCTGAGCCAGTACATGTCCTCTGAGCCAGTCAGGAATGTGTACAAACTTCAGCAGCAGCTGGGTGTGGTGGTGCATCCCTCTAATCCTAGCACTTGAAAGGTAGAGGCAGGTAGATCAGGAGTTCAAGGCCAGCCTCAGCTATATAGTGAGTTTGAGGCCAGGCTGGGCTACCCTAAAGAAAGCTTTCAAAAAATGCAACAAGATCTCAGGAGCATCCTTGTGTTTCCCTGTTTCCTGGAGTGCACAGGGCAGAGCTGAGAGATGAGGACACACAGTCAAGGGTAAGAGGGCTTGGCACTGCACAAAGTATACTTTCAGGATGGGTTTGTTCAGTGACAACACTGGAGGTAGACACATCAAGGGACAAAGAAGTCAAGTGTGGGGGCGGAGCAGCAGCCTCCAGCAAATCCTCCTCTCTGACTGCCTAGAGCAGGCCTGCTGTGACTGGGTGCTGTGTAGGTGGGTGAAGGCCAGGGGCCTACTCTAGGGCTCCTCCCCCACCTTGGTGTGAGGCTGACTCTGTGCTGTCACATCAGTTTCTGAGCTGACTTCTATTTGTAGTCTACTGTCCAATTTCAGCAAAATACTGAGACCCAGCCCTGTGTCTGCTTGTCTCCCCTGCTTAAGCTGTTACCCCTCAAGAGAACAGAAGAGCAGATCTTATGGCAGAGGCTTTTCCTCCTCTATCTGCTCACACAGGTGAGCCCTTATGTATTGGCATTGAGATTCCCAGGGAGGGAGGGGTCCTGCCTTCCCTGCAGGAAGCATAGAAACCCCAGCTAGGCTTCAGCAGGCCACACAGGAAGCCAGGATTCCCTGGAGATCTCTGAGGGCTTCCCAATCTGTCTGCTGCCTCCCACTCTGTCCGTATTTATATCGCCCCAGCCTTATCTCCCTCCTGCCAGTTCATCCATTACTCATTCACTCAACGAATAAATGTACAGACTCTAACTATGAGTCGGGCCGCAACAATGAACAAGGCAAATAACTTTCTTGCCTGGAGGCAGCTTGCTGACGAATTTGGAGCAAAGGAACCAATGATGGAAATAGGAAAGGCATAGGGGCTGATAAGGAAAGGAAAGGGTGTGTGGGGACACGTGGCTGGGGCCTGCTTGACTTTCCCTGGGATGCTGTAGCAATTACCACAGTGGTGTGCTTTGAGAGAGAATAAATGTAGGCTCTGAGAGCCTTAGAGAATGGGAATCCCAAGTGAAGGCATGGGCTGGGCATGTTCTCTGCAAGTACTAAAGGAACGCCTCCCCTTGCTTCTGCCTTGGCTTCCAGGGCTTGCTGTAGGGCCTTGCCATCCTTAGCCTGCAGCTGCACCACCGACATCATCATTACGCTCTGTTTCACTCGCCGAGGGTCTATATCTAACTTCCAGTTATTAAGACACCAGAGCCCATCCTGATACCCTACAGCCTCAACTAGATGACGTCTACAAAGAGCCTATTTCTAAATAAATTTCTAAATAAGGACCTGTCAATGAGTACTTGGAGTTTAAGGATTGATTATACCTTACAGTTTATTAACATTATTCTTAGTTTTATCTATTATTATTTTATGTGTATGGGTGATCTACCTGCATGTATGTCTCCACCATATGCACACGGAGTCCATGGTGGCCAGAAGAATGCATTAGATTCCTTGAAACTGGAGTTACAGACAGTTGTGAACTGCCATGTGGGTGCTAGGAATTGAACCCCAGTCCTCTGGAAGAGCAGCTGGTGGTGCTGTTTACCACTGAGCCATTTCTCCAGACTGTCTCCACTTTTTCCTCCTCCTCCTTCAGTAATCTTGTTACTTAAATATGTTTTGATCATGTTTTTCTCCTTTCCCCATCCTCTTCTCAAAAGTTCCCTACTTCCCTACTCATCCAACTTTATTCTCTCTCTTCCTCCCCACCTTTCTCAAAAAGTCTAACAAAAACAAAAATCAAAACAAAACCGAAGCCAAAAACCAAAAATAAGTAAATGAAAGTCAAAAACAAACAAACAAACAAACAAACAAAAAACCTTGTGGAGTTTGTTTCGTGTTGGTCAACTACCCCTGAGCCTGGATCCTGCCCCAGAGTATGGTTTTTATACACAATGACACTTCATTAAAGGAAATTGATTACTCATTCATTCATTTATTTATTTTGCTGTTGGGTATTGACTGTAAATGGCTTCTTGGGTAGAGGTGAAACTCCATGCTCGCCTCCCAGCCTCCTGGTACTGGGACCCTGTCAGGGTTGAACCTGTACAGCCCTTGTGCATGCTGTCTGTCTCTGAGTTCATGCATACATCAGTCCAGTTACATCTGGAAGACACCATTTCCTTACAGTCATCTTCTGCCTCTGGCTCTTGCAATTTTTCTGCCCCCCTCCTCCCACACATTTCCCAGAGCCTTGAGCGGAGGAGTTTGATGGAGATACCCTTTTTAGGATGGAATACCTCAAAAATCTCTCATTCTGACTGTCCAGCAGCGGGTCCCTGTGTTAGTTCTCATCTATTGCAAGATGTTGTTATCATTATTATTATTCCCCCTCCCTTTCACTGTGTGTGCGTGTGAGTGCGTGTATGTGTGTATGTGTATGTGTGTGCATGTGTGCGTGTGTGCGTGTGTGTGTACGTGTGTGTGTGTTCAGGAGTCATTTCTCTCTTTCTACCATGTGGGCTTCAGCAACTGAACTTACATCATCAGGCTCAGTGGCAAGTTCCCTTTCCTGCTGAACAATTGTTCCAGAGATCCCTGAACATCTTTTGGAGAAACAAAATTCAACTCACAACAGAGCCCTTAACATAGACTCAGATCATCAGCTTCTGGAGGAATTAAAATTAACCTTTGAAAGCCAGTGGGAATTAGCCAGGCTCTCAGAGTGAAGCACAGGGCAGGCGAGGGCTGGGAGCATTGGGTGGGTGGGTGAGGAGGGTCTACTCTTGGAAGGAAGAGTGATTCACCTGGCCTTGGAAGAGCAGGGCCCTGAGTAACATATTAATCGGTCTAGATCTTGTCCTCAAAGCAATGGGAAGCCACTAGAAACTTAAATGAGAGTGATAAGGGATGTTCATATGCCAGAAACATCGCTCTTGTGGCTACATGGAGAACTTCAAGGGAGGGGGCATTCTGGAGACAGGGTCAATGGTCATGATCCCAAGTACGGAAGGCATTGACCTAGATCTAGGATGTGGAAGGGTTGGGGAAATGTATATGAAGTGGAACCAGACTGTGTGACTGAGGAAGGTGAGATGAAAGAGAGGTAGACGAAAGCGGGGTCTTAACTTGCGCACTGCTGGAGCCATAGGCCCATAGTTAGGATGTGTCTACTTATTTGTTGAGTGAATCATCAACTGGAATTGATCAAATGACAGGAAAGAGATTAGGGATTGGGAGTATCTATTACCTAGGGAATATATATGTGCATGGCTGTAAAAGACACATGCCATTTACACAGTGTGTGGCCCAATGTCCCAAAGACAAGGGTCCTTCCTGCTGTTAGCCAGGTCTCCATCACTGTGGAAAAGCCAAGGACATCATTTGGAAGAACCTTGAAAGGAGAATCATCTGGTCCAGAACACTGCCTTTGAGAAGCAGGTGAGAATAGGAACATCCCAGGGGCAGGAAGGGGCTAGCGAGGGAGGTGGCAAGCATTGACAAGAACTCTGGATCACCTGACTTTTCTGTGGTCATTCTAGCTCAGGATGTTTCTCCATCATCCTTTCTACTTTCTCCCCCATTTCTTCACCCAAGGCTGAAGATCAGTGGCTCTCAACCTCCCTACTACAACCTTTAATTACAGTTCTTTATGTTGTGGTAGCCCCAATCATAAAATTATTTTCATTGCTACTTCATAACTGTAATTTTGCTACTGTTATGAATTATAATATAAATGTCTGTGTTTTTCAATGGTCTTAGACAACCCCTGTGAAAGGGGTGTTTGACCCTCAGAGGGGTCATGACCCATAGGTTGAAAGACACTGCTTTTGACCCATGATTTCTCCTTCCCTACCTCCTGAAAGCCTATCCTGTGTGGCCTGGACTTTCCTGTTCCTGGGAGAGTCCCCTCAGGCTTCCAAATCTGGTTCTAGTCCCAGTCCCTGTGCTCCAGAAGGCTCGAGTTGCTGTCAATCCACAGCTTCTCCCAACAGAAAGCAGCTGAACAAGAAAGATGGAAATGAAGTTACATTTTGGAGGCTGGGAATTACAGAGGTTTTCAATTTGGAAAAAAGATGGAAAAAAGATCTCGGGATAACAAAAATGCTGTTTGTAAAGCCAACACCATACCAAGAGTTTTTCATACCTCATCTTTACTGTCTGCTGGCCATTACCATCTCTGATTCAGAGATGAGGAAAGGAAGATTAGAGAGTTAGTCATAAAACTTAGCAGAAGGTCATATGATGAGGGTGTGGCAACTTGGATTTTTGATTTGCAAAGCCTCCCTTTCATCACCTGTGGATAGCTCCTGTAAGGTTTATCAGTGTGTGTGTGTGTGTGTGTGTGTGTGTGTGTGTGTGTGTGTGTGCCGATGCTCATGTGTGTGTGAGTGTGTGCCTGCCACGTGTTTATGGTACCTGGGGAGTTCAGAAAAGGGCATTGTATCTCTTGGGATTGAAGTTACAAGCAGTTATGAGCTACTGAATGGACCAAACTTGAGTCCTCTGGAAGAGCAATGAATACTCTTAACCACTGAGCTTTCTCTCCAGTCACACCATGTTTCATGACTCCATCAGCTAGAGACAGAATGGTGACACCTCCAAATCAACTCCACAGCCAGGCTTATTTGATATTTCAAAATATAAGTAAAGGATTGCAGATGCAGAAATTATGTTAACCACATCCCTCCCATCATAGCTCATTACCATAAGAAGTCTGCAATCCCTTCTTCTGTTTTATGAGCTTTTTGTTTTTCTGCTTCGCCCTCAATCCTTGCTCCTGCTCTCCTAGGTGTGCACTTCAGTATATGATGTATGGTTCAGCATACTCATGGATCCTTGTTAAAAGCTAACGCTGTTTTGTGGGGTGTCTGTGTTTTTTAATTTACACTAATGGCATCATGCTATAGATCTTATTCTGCTTATTACTTGCTTTCCCCCTCTGCACCACATGTAACATCTATTCTTGTTCTCCGCTCAGCTACGTCTTAGATTGAAACACATCTACTGTCTTCTCTCTTTTTCCTATCCCTTCCTTCAGGGATCAGGGTCAATCAGAGATGCCCCTGCCTGACCATTCTAGATGAGTCCATTAGGAATCTATTCAGCATTTATTTTGGGCTTAGGGGATGACTGTTGGGTCATGAACTTCACATAAAGGCGATTGTTGTGTATTCCCACAACCCTTTGCAGAATGTCACTGCCAGTTTATTTGTCACCAGCAGAGACCCTCCCTTCTATTTTTCTCTTTAACACTTGGTCCCAGCCTCTCTTCTAGCTGTGTAAATCACTGGAGATTGTTGGTACCCAGAGGTTGTGGATAGAAGAACTCAGGCCCAGAGTGTTCATGAGCATCTCTCTGGCTTCTGTTCATATACCTGCCCCATACTGTCTGTGAGTCTCCTTAGTTCTTCTGGGTCTCAGTTCACCTGCCTTGTGCAATCAGAGCTACCCATCAGTGCTGGGAAGCACTTAGAAGAAGTGATGCTTGTATCCAAGGTGCATTATCATCACAACATTTCTCACAGCCATTGCCAAGATGGTTGCAGCTGTAGCTGGATACCTTTCTGGTTTCCAGGGCCTGTCCTTCAGCTCCTCAGTCATCTATTCCTTTCTATTTACTTATTCTTCCCCATGTCCTATGCACCATCCTACCTGAGTGGAAACCTGAGGACAGATGGTCATTTGCATGAACAGCAGAGCATTTTGCTGAGAACTTGGTTTTGACTTTCCCCCATAACAGAAAAAAATGAATCTCTGTATTTCCTTGGTGGGGGAATGGACTTGATGGGGAGAAATGCTGTTGCTTCCCCTTCCCTTCACACATGGGAAGATTAGATATTACCTTGGGCTTCTAAAGTTTATGTTATTCTGGACTGACCATCATGTTCCATGAAGGAGTAGAAGTGTGGAAAATAAAGACTCACCAGTGTTTCAGAACTTGACAAGGGAATTGCTCTAGGAGGGACAATAGATTCCAGGACCCACGTCAGGATCATCGACCATAGATGAGGCTTCCTCCAGGGACTCTCCTTCGAGTGACAAAGGAAGCAAAAGCTGGGTTTTTGAAGACACTTCTAAGAAGCATATGAGCAGAAAGCAGAGACTGGGGTCTACAGGGAACCTGAGCAGAAATAGGGAGTGTCACTGTCCCAGCAACAGCACCTATTCACCATAGTCACAAAAATGCAGCAGCAAACAACTGTAAACTCTGTGCCACAGGAGAAGCATTATGTAGCTTATGCTTCTTGGGATCCGCTGGGGTTGGTTGATACAGGCTGCCTTAGCTAGTTGGTCCTGCAAGTCTCAGGCAGGCATGTTAGTGCATCTGTGGCTGGCTGGGGATTGGCTGGTCTCCTCTGGGCTATGTTGGTGGCAGCTTAGCTTCACATGCCTCTCATTTCCCTCCTGGAATTAGTAGGTTAGCCTAGGCATGCTCGCTCATGAGCATAGCAAGGTGCAAGAAAATAGGCCCAGTTACATGCACACTTTGCTGAGCTTTGTAGTTATGTGGCTTTGAAATGATTCCAAACTCCTGTCATTTGCTGTGACAGATGTCTGGCTGTGAAGAGAACTTGCAGTGTTCTCTCCCAGCCCCTGGGATTGTGGGAGTGAACTTTCCTCCCCAGGGAACACTACATCACACCTTATCAGACCCCATATGTGAGTTACAGGTACATATAAGTTTGATAGATGATCTGAGAGCTTAGGCTGTGGTGGCTATACTCTATCAGTTGCTTCTCTGAAGACTGACAGTGTGGCCATACCCAGTAATCTTAGTACTCATCTCCCAAAGCACACCCACCAGTACCCTCTAGTGTCAAGGGACCTAGCATGTTATTATGGACACACCCTACCACTACACCCAGGGTCTCTATTGGGCACAGTTTCACCTAAGAGCCATCAAGAAGACTCACTTCATCTCAAGCTCTAATTAGTTTTCACAGTGCAGAGCTGCACATTCTATCCTAATTCAGCAACTAGATGTTAATGGCTCTATAATTCATTCACCATGTATGAAGCCAGTGTTTTTCATATACCAAGCATGTTCCCTGTGAGCCTGTCTCTCATTCTTCTTCCCATCTACAAGCTTTATGGACCCCAGAAAAAGCTCTTTGTAGACATAGATGGTGAGATTAGTGAAATCATACAATGATTGTCTCCCTTTGGTCACTATGGAAGACATTTGATCATGTGGCACTTCCCATGCTTTTTAATGGCCAAATAAACTGTATAAGGAAGGGTATGGAAGTGACAGACAGGTAAGGATTGGGATAATCAGCAAGCTCTACTCTCAGAATGTCATTGCTGTGGAGCTTCCTCGTCTATACCTTACCTTCCTTATTTCATTTGAGTGGCTTTTCTTTTTCCTTACCAAAGAATTCCCAATAAAGTAGTGTGTGTGTGTGTGTGTGTGTGTGTGTGCAATAAAATATTGATATCCCCCAAGATATATCCAGATGTTACATTGTTCAAAAATACCCTGCTTTAAATGAGAGGGTATTTCCTTATACACAACAAAACACAATGATAAATGTTTTCACCCACAATGTATGTATGTGTGTATGTATACATGTATGAATGTGAATGTGTACACACATACAATTCCTATTCTGTAATTTTTCTCAAGACTTCTGCATGTAGCTAAGGGGACCAATTTTATATCTATTTGTGTGTGTGTGTGTGTGTGTGTGTGTGTGGCTTTTTTTCTGGAAAGAGGTGGGTTGCAGTGAGAAGATGCAAGGACTCTTAGCAAGGACAGATTGATGGATTTTACCAATCCAGGGAAACAACCTGTGGAGGGGGATTATCCCTAGAAATCCCCCAAATCACACAGCCCTGCAGCCTGGTGGGACCTTCTGGCTGGGACTGCTGCCTGTCTGAGCATTGGGTGGGTGTGCACCATGGTGGGGGTTGGAGCCAGGTGTAGTGGTTCTCAGCACAGCATGGGGCATCAGGTAGAGTGGTCTGAGTGTGAAGGATCTGAAAATGAGGCATGTCTCAGGAGGAGGGTGCAGTAGACCCAGGAGTGAGAATCCAGACTGATCAAGGAAGGAAGCTTGAGGCCTAAGGCAACATAAACCTGGGGAGAGAGGACCAGGTCCATGGCTCATGGAGGGGTGTGTGCGCAAAGCTCCCACAAACATCTGAATCATAGCTTTCTCAGGGGTAGATACGAGGTTCATATGACTTTCAGATACTGGGCAGCTCCTAATAGTTTCTCATAGTCCAATGAGTTGAGCCTTCATGTGTGTGTGCACTTCTGAGCCTAGGACATTAAGTACTAGAGGATCAGGACCAAGCAGGTATACTCTTTCCTTTTCTGGGGAGGATGGGCAGGAGGGCTGGATTATTCTAGGAGCTCCTGGTGTCTACTAATGCTGCTGAAGAGTTTCTGCTGGCCCAAACGTTCCTTTCACCCAAAACAATTGTCCAGGAGTCAGGTTCTTTGGATTTTTATAGGTAATGAGACCTTATGAACCAGAACAAGTTTGACTCCTTGCCTCCCCCCCCCCACCATGAGCATGTTTTCCTGCCAGCCTGGTCCCACAGCTGTGCCAGCCCCAAATAACACACAGAGATGCTGTATTAGATATAAAGCTGTTAGTCTGTTACTAGCACTTTTTATTGGCTAGCTCTGTCTTAAATATTGACCCATTACTATTAATCTAAGTATTTCCACGTAGTCTTGGCTTACCAGAGAGAGAACCCGGAGTTCTGCTCTGGCAGTCCCACATGTTGAAACTTCTCCTACCTCTTCCCTCAATCCTCCTTGTCTCCCAGTCACCCCCCACCCCCACCCCCACCCCCACCCTCACCCGCCATTGAACTATAAACAGGAGAAGTGAGAGCAATTCTGGTGACCTGAGCAGCAAGGGAAAGCAGGCCAGAGGAATAGAAAGCTGTCAAGGCTGCATCTTCCCTTCTTAGCAGGAAGGAGGAGGAGACACTGGACAATACAAGGGATGGGGTGGGGGTGTACTGATGCCTGCTGTCACACTGAGGCTGACCATGAGCTGAATAACCAGAGTCAAAGCTCCATGATCAGATGGAAGTTTGGACATACATATACACACACACATACAACATGCACAATGGGACAATAGCCAGGGAGCTCTCTGAGCCCAGAGAACGCATTTTGGTCAGAAAGCTCATACCAAGTGGTATGGATTAGGCAAGGCTGTGATAATTAATTACTCTGAGACTTGGTTAAAAGCACAGCTGGCACCTGCACTCTTGCTGGTTTCCATTCTGGAGAGAAAGGTGGTTCTAGAAAGGTTCCTGTGAGCAGGCAGGTGATACGGCCTACTACTGCTTCACATGATTCCTACCCACAAGCCTACTCCAGAGATGGTCACATGGTCTCCAGTTCAATAGTCCTGGAAATCTATCCCTCTGTGTCCTGGCATGTGGGGGAATGGAAAATCTGGAGAACACACTTGGGGCCAGCACAGAATGCTGGAGACCTCCCAAGAAGGAGAAACTTGATATGTAGCTTGCAGAAGACATTGGCAACGAGGCTCAGGGGCTACATACATGGAAACCTAAAAATGCAAGGAGGCATGCACAACCCCTGGGGACATCAGCAGAATTGGAGCCCAGGGTTCTGGGTGGTAGAGAGCTGGGACAGCCTCTTCTTTGGCCTTGCTCAGGACCCATACAAGCAGTAGGTAGCTTTAAGCACCACAGTGCTAGGCAGGTTTAGAAGGGAAATACCCGGGAGGATTTGGAGAGAGCTATATCGGGCACTCAGCTTGCTTGCAGAGGCCTGGAGTCAGCTGGCCTCAGCCTTCATTGTCTTCATTTCCTTTGATGAACCTTTTTATAACTCTGCAACACCCAGTGCTTGCTTTTATTTGAAGGATTTTAAAGACCTGCTGTTGAGACTTGGGAGTGGTTTGGAACTCTTAGTGTAAGTAAAGCCTTGTTTTCTGTTGAGCTCCGGAGGTGATATAGATGAATGATATCCTTGATGCCTCAAGCTTGGGAGCTCTTGAGTGTATCAGGTCTTCCCCAGGGTCCCCATTAGAACTCTACTTCACAGGTCCCTGTAGAACTGAGGGAGATCAAGAGAATGCTGATTTCTGATGATGGACATCTTGGAAGAACTGTGCATCTGGGTTCTCACATTCCTATGTCTCTAGATAGTTCCCTAATCAACATAAAGGGAAGAGGCCGAGTAGGGAAGGGAACAGCCCCACATACCTTTGTCATGTTAAGTCTTAGGCACTGTCTATAGTGGGTATTTTAATTTTCTGTCACCTACACAAATGAGTTCTCTAAGAAGAGGAAGCCATGGGTGAGAAAATGCTTCCATTAGATTACCTGTAGGGCAATTTTTTGATTAGTGATTGCTGTGGGAAGGCCAAAGCTATGGGGTTGTTGGAGGTGGGCCATGTCAACCATGGGAAGGTGGTCCTTGGGTGTATAAGAAAGCAGGCTGAACAAGCCAGTAAGCAGCATCCTCAGCATCCTCTGTGGCCTTTGCCTCATCAGTTCCTGCCTTGGCCTCTCTCAATAAACCATGACCTAGAATACGTAAACAAAATATACCCTTTCATTTCCAAGCTTATTTGCCCATAGTATTTTATCACAGCATCAGAAATCCTAAGTCAGGTACCACATTAGAGGTGCAGCACTATAGCAGAGGTGCTTTCACACACAAAGCCCCTGTCCAAGGTCAGCTCCAGTCCAAGTATCTCCTGCTTGCACAGATGAGTGGACTGATGCTCTGTTCCCAGGAGAATGAGCACCAAAATAAACATGCTTTGCTTTCATCTTCTATATACCCCCGTGATTGCTGCCTCCAGGGACTGTAATATCCTAAGCATGACCTTGACACTCACTGGACACATTGAAGTGGAATGGGGCTCAATAACAGGGCCAGATTTGTTTTCATTCAATAGTCTGTCCCATGGATACTGCCTGCCTCAGAGACCCAGGTTCTTTTCTTCTGTCTCCTGGTCATCATGTTATCATTGTAGTACCTCCCCTCAAGGAAATCTACTTTTCATTCTAGAGTAAAATGGAGCAGACAACTTAATGCTCTGCATTGCTACTGTGGGCCAGACTGCCTTCAATTCTTGTGACTCTGAGTGGGACGTCCCATGTTGGCCTCAGGTCCAAGCAGTTTTATTGTTGTTGTTTCTGTTGCAACAAAATACCCAACAAAAGCAACTCAAGGTGGGATTTATTTGGGCTCATAGTCCCAGAAATTTTGGTCCATCATAATGAGGAAGGCATGTTGGTGGGAACTTGGGATGGAGGCTTGTTCACATTGTGGCTATGGATCAGGAAACAGAGAATGGATTGGAAACAAGACTGGTTGTAACCCAATACCTAGACCATGACTTACATCTACCAGCCAGGCCTTAGGTCGCAAAGATTCTACAGTCTCCCAAAAACTTACTGTCAGCTGGAGAGCAAGTGTTCCAATGCAAGATCCAGTAGAGAACATTTTCCATCCAAACTCTAGAATTCTATATAATGTTGACCCAACAAGAATGCTGACATTGGACTCTCCTCTAGGCAAGGTATGTCTCTTTTCTATAATTCAGGTTGGGGGAATGGCCAGCCCATTAATAACTGGCTCGAAGTATGATTCTTGAGTTCGTGAAAGCTGCAGGGTTTCTATCTTCTCTAATGGTTCCTGGACTTCTGCCCATATTCATGGTCAGAAAGTCTAGGACTGGGAATGAGAAACACCAGACCCTCTAGCAAGACTGAAGGATGATTAGAGGAAGAGGGTTCGAAACAAGGGCCCGGTGGGAACACTAAAAGGTTGTAAGTCACAGATGATGCCTGTAACAAGGGTGCATTCATCAGCATTTGCCAGGGAAAGCAAAACCAAAAGACTTTAATGGCAGGAACTGGCTGACATGACTGTGTGGTTGGCAGAGGATGCCCAAAGCCCTCAGTTTGAACTGTCAATATGGCTGGACCAGAGTTCCAAGATACGTAAAGCTATTGCCCAGAAATGGGTACTTGCTCTCCTTAAAGAAACATCAGCTCTACCCCCAAGGCCTTTCAACTAGTCACACCAGGTATGGCCAAATTCTCTGTTAATTTCCCTTACTTTCAGTCAACTGAGCATAAACTTAAATCACACCAACCGTGTACCTCAACAGCCTCTGCTGTTGTTTGAATAAGCAATTGGACCGTAACCTGGTTAAGAGACACATGACCTCTTTAGGGTCTTTGGTCCATTCTCCAGGTAGGAGAGGTCTTGATACCTTGCATGATGTACTCCTCCAAGACCCTCTTGCATCAGTTTGTGTATTTCCATGGGAGAGCTCCAGCTGCTCCATCTCAGCCTTGAAGGCAACAATGAGCCTGGCTGAGGCCCAAAGTGGGGTTTTGTAGTCTTTAGGCAGACACTTTGAAGACCATCATTGCCTTGGTTGTAACATGGGCATACTTACATGCACTTCAGAGGGTGTTTTTGAGGGTTAAATGACATATCATCATTTAACCAGATGGATATCTGGGGTTCCTTTCTGACAGAGTATGTAGGGCAATTTATAGAGCTGGCCTTCAGGTCAAGTGTCTTTACTAAAGGGAATGTGCTCATCACCTCTCACTGTTCACTCATCTATGATTTTCTTAGCAGGCTAGATTCTAGCAACATAATAACAAAACTCAACTTTTAAATGCATGAAGCAGTGTTCTAGAAAGTTATGTGGAGCTATTTCAAGAAGTGTGGTAGAAATGACATTTATGTGACTGGTTCCCTACATAATCTCACAAAACGCCCACTGATCTTCTCACGTCTAACTGCAATGTTCCCTGTTTGGCAAAGGCTGCCCTCAAGTCCCTGGGCCTGGTGTGTGCTTCAATCCTAAGATGACCAATGATGACAGATGTCCAAATACAGACTCAGCCACTTGCTGCCTGTCTCAGCCACCCACCACCCACCTCTCACCTCCAACCACTATCCCCAAATACTCACCCAGAATCTGCATTCCTACCTGGAACGTGTATTTGGTGCCACATCATCTTTGGTGAGTGAGTTGAGGGAGTTGTGGACACCTGTTCCCTTCACACCTGTGGTCTGTTGCACCTGAGGAATGAGCCCCTAGGGACCTAGGAGGGTACAGGAATACAACACCATCCTTTCCACAGGTGGTCCACCATGCCTCAGGCACTAGGCCTGGGTCGCCTCAGCTCCTCTTTGATACAATGATACAATACTAACAGAAAATATCATTCATGCTTGTTGTCTTCTCTATTGCAGTCACTTTTCTAGGGACTTGGAGTTTATTAGCTTAAAAAAACCTCATAAACTCTCCACATAGGCACTGTGATCCTTTACAATGTGCAGCTTTACCAAGCTGAGCCTGGCAGACATGTCCGAAGTCACACTGGTTGGTGAGCACCAGGGCTACTCTGTAAACCCATGTCCACCCCTGCCACATGCACTCAACGCTCTTACGAGAGATCACTCTTGGTTCAGACATGTGTGCCTTGGAAGCTTGTGATTTGCACGCAGTTAGCGCCCTGGATAATCCCTTGCACCTGCTCTCCTGTATCAGCCACGCCCAGTCCTCAGCTCTGAAGGGAGGCACAGGATGGAACACACATGGCAGCCAAGCCCACAGTGAGCTGTGTCGTGGTGTCTAATGTCTACTCTTCTTTTGCATTGCACCAACTTGGGCCATGCCTCTGCCTTTGCACTCAATCTGTGAGCATCGGTAAGGCAAACCCTGAATGGCATTTGCCGCCTTTTTCTCAGACCCTAATTCAAAGGAATGGACTGGTGTGAGCAGGTGTGCAGCATTGGTGGGAAACCTCTTCTGAGGGACAGACAGAAATGGGCCCGGTTGGAAAGTTTCGGGGAGGGGGTTTACAGGGACCTGGCTGAACTCCACAGCTGCTGTCTTAGAAAAGATTGGAGAGTATTTTGTGTTTTCCTTGTGAGTTGGGGGCCGCAGTCTTCTCAGAGTCCAGAGGGCTGTGCTGTAATATTAACAGGGCCCCATGCACTTCTGGCCAAGGGTCACAGGTTCTGATTCCACTGTAATTCACATTATTTAAATTCACTGCTCCTTCCAGGGAAACAACAATAGAGATACAAATAGTGGCACCTTTAAAGCTTGGAAAGAGAAAATGAGGGAAGAACAAAAGACAGCTGGGGGGGGGGCAGATAAGAAGAGAGAGGATGGGTGGGGATGAAAAGAAATCAGAGGGAGCAATGACGTGGAGAGAGGGAGGGGTCATGTTTTAAAAGGAAACCTGGAGGCTCCATGGCCAGGATGCTCTAAGCAAAGAGCACGGGCTGCTGGATTGGAATTGTATCTTCATCTGTCTTCAGATGCACTTCATTGCTTCCTGTAAAATGGGCCAGAACAAAAGCACATCCCTAAGCTAAGCCCCAGCAGGGTTCAGGGATGATCTCAATGGAATGTTCCTCTTTCCAGAATGTCATAAATCTCATCAAGTACTTTTGCTAAATTTAAGATAGCTGTAGACTGAGTTAGAGAAAGGGCGGTTCACAGGAGGCTGTGGAATGCAGGGTAGCTGTACACAGCTTGCAGCTCAGGGTTGACTGGAGGAGGGCTAACTGACTCTGTCAGAGGGCTGTGTGAGATGGGGTGCATCTCTGCCGGAGCAGCACTTTGAAAGAAAAGTGCAGTTTGAACAGCTGCGAGCAAATGCCTGGGTCTCTCAAAATTCCCGAGGATCTCAACGAACTTTTGTTTACATTGAAAAATCCATTACTATTGATCAGACTGGAAAATCAAACTGAGAATGTTTTAAGACGCAAGAACACAGTGCATGAGCCCTGAGGAAGGGACATCATGGGAGAGTAACAGGGAAAACAAAACAACTCAGTGATGATGCTAGAAGAGTTTAAGATTAGGTCTCACACATACCCACATGCTCCCTGGACCACAATTTGACCATGTGTCCTGGAGGCAGAGTGTTGCATATGATGGAAATCCTGCTATAACTCCTCAGGACCTCAGACGAGGTGGGGGCCCCACACAAACACAGCTACAGCTGGCCATCTTGAGCGATGTGCATTGGCAGCTGAACAAAGCACCCAGAGTGGTTCTCCTAACTAGAAAAACCAAGAATAGAGGGCTCCGGGGAAGACATAATGGTTAGGAATATTTAGAAACCATAAGGAGGGGCTATCATCTGGTTGTTTTGAGATGAGAAATGCAGCAGTCTCCAAAGACCTCAAACCCTGGCAGTATCACCTACACTCTCCCTATGACTGACGTCAGTGTCAAGCACAGCCCCACCAGCCCCGCCATTTTCCCTAGCACAGAAGAAAAATAAGAACCCAGCAATCAACATGAAATGTCATTTTTTTTTAAACCTAAGGAATAGCTGTAATTTGCAGGGAGCCAGAACGCCATTAGCATACACTTGCCAGAAGGGGTGGGTTCTAAGAGCCGCCCCCCTCCTTGGCCCCCGCCATTGCTTCCTCATAAGAGTGGACTCATGCCCTAGTTTTGTGGACTTTCTGCACTACTATTGGCCGAAGTGAAAAGATAAGGAAGTCTGAGGAGTGTGGGAGCAGCATAGCAGGGCCTTGAGGGTCCTTGTGGAGGAGAGAGGAGAGCAGAGTGCTTGTCTGAGACCTTTCTCCTTGGAACACGGTGAACCGAGGGTCCCAGCCCAGAGTTCTCTGGCCCCTGGACACAGCAGTAGTTTTGTAACCTTATTTCCTGGGTCACAAGTGTTTCAGGGCAGAAGGCAAGAAAATTGGGGCAGATGGTAAATAATAACTGTGTTAACTTGGTCTAGAGATGAGGCCCTTGGGGGAGATGGGAAATTATGGCTTCCTAGGCAGGCTAAGAGTGGCCTTTAAATGGCTTCTGCTGGTGCACCATGCTCAGCTGAATGACATTTGCCTACAATTGCCACTGCCTGCTGTGTCCTTACCCCTGCTCTTCTCTGACCTTGAAGTTGCTCCTGGATTTTGCCCGCTGAACCTGTTGTGGGAAGCTCAATGGCCCTTGCGGCAACCCCTGATTCCCTGTGTGGGAGGGAGTTCCTCCCAGGGCCCTCATATGAGCACATAGCCCAGCTGGATCCCCTTCTATAAGTTCCATTAAAGGACACAGAACTGCTCTTTGAATGAGTATCACCCGAAGCACATTTCTCATTTGGCTCTTTCTCCTCTTAAAATTTATACAGTGCAGAGAATTTTTCCCTTGCCTGGGGATGAAATCTCTGTCTTGGGCAGGTCCCATAATTTTCTTCTGGCTTTTAGGTAATAAAAAAAGAGCTCTGGCCACTTTAAACCACAAATACAGTCTCCATTCAGTAATTAAAATGTTCCTGTCCTAGATAATACCAATTCTGAATCCATTTTACTTCCTGTTAAAGGGATCCTTCACTGGGTAGACAGGCAGGGTCTTTGTCTCCCTTTGAAGACTGGGGACACATTTGGTCTGTGAACTTTTTAGAACTTGGTGCAGGAGAGGTCTGGTTATCTTGGTCCAGCCAGCCTCACTCAGGTCACGGGTCCTCCAAGCTTACCTCAGCCTCAGCCATAGACCTAGATGGTCCCTTGCAAAATGTGAATGGCTATGGGGTAGCACATGGTCCTGGTCGGAGAGAATGACTAAGACATAATATCCTGTCTCAGCCACTTGGACTTCTCAGGCTGACAACCAAGCTTATCTCTTGGGATTCCATAGAGGTAGGTATTTGTGTGTGTGTGTGTGTGTGTGTTCAGTGTAAGGGTTCCTAAAAATAAAAGGGTCCTATCATAGCTCTCTAAGGGTCCCATTAAGAACTTTCCTATCACTTGAAATGAAAGAAAGCATGTTGTCTATCAAACATCCTTCTTGCTTGTCTTCCAACCCAGTTCTTGATTCATCCCCTCTTACATATTCTCCCTCCCCCCCCCTTACTCCCTCTTCTGTCTGGAGGGTCTCACTATGTAACCCAGCATGGCCTCTAGCTTAAGATCCTCCTGCCTCCCAAGTTTTGGAGTCATAGGAATATGCTGTCAGCCCAGATTCTCTGGCATATTTGATTCTTGACTCAAGACGAGAGGCCCAAGAATTATCAACTGGGCACTACACAATGGTTTGCAATAGAACTTCAGCCTTAACATCCTCTTCTGCCTTGTCAGATGCAGCAAGTCCACTCCCTCTCCTGCATCTGTCTGTGTAGGAAGCTGTCCTCTTTCCAATAGTGGGGCTGGGCCAAAGCAGATCTAACAGTGGGCTCTAGCTAGTCAGCATGTTCTATTTCTCTAGATAAGGGGCCCAGTGCTGCCTCAGACACCCAATCAAGTGAACAGGGAAGGATTGGGTGCAAAGCACTGACACAGAGAGACACAGCCAGAAAAGACCATCTTGCATTTTCTTTCTACTGGGATTGGAGGCTAGACTTGTGACAACCTTTTCACACCTAAAAAAGCAGGGTGGAGCCAGAGCTGTTGGGAACCACCATGATATGCCCTGGGGCGGGGGAGAAGCTGACACTATAGAAGGAGCATTTTAGCCACAGTCACTAGTCATTAGAAACCAGGTCCCTACCATGCCTATGGAGTCACAAGACCTGCTTTCCTGAAGGTGAGGATCTCAGATGAGGTATTGGGCTCTGCCTCCCAGTAGATAGACAAAAGAATTTCTAGGCCCTGACACCAGTGGAGCTGAACTGGAAAGTCTTGTCTGAAATGTCAAAACTACTGCCTGGACCTTTCAATGACCAGTCAAGGTGTCCCCCGCCCCTCCCTATTTCTCTCTCTTCCTTTTCCATCCTTTTGTGATCAGTTTGGGTTTATTGCTTTGTGACTTATAATTAAAAGACTATCAGCTGATAGTTCTTGAACCAAGGGCATCTTCCCATCCTGGAACCCCTGTCTGGGATCACACTTCTTGACAAGCCTACTCCTTCTGCCCCCATCTAGGCACATTTTAGGAATAGTGTCCATCCCTCTTTGAATCTCCACATAGACTTCCATCTCCTAATATCTTCAGGATAATATGATACAACTTTTCTTTGCAATTTTTATAGTGAACTATTGCAGATCCACAATGTGAGTGGCAGGTCAGGCCCCTCCACATCTTCCTTCTGGCTTAAAAATGTCACTTTCCCATAGTGCTTTCCTTTCCCTCCTCACGAGAAACTACCATGTTAAATGTGTTTGTTATATTCTTATGTATATTTTATGTTCATCTCCTCTTGATATATTCCTAAACAATATGTGATATTGTTGCACTGAATCCTTTATACACACACATAGATGATATAATATTGTCTGTATTCTCTTGTGACTTATTTTCTTTGTTATGATTCTCAAATCCTCCAGACTGCTTTAGGTAGCTCTAGGTTAACTCAGATTTAGGTGGTTTTCCATGCATGAATTCCTACATTCATTTCCATGGTGACACAACAGTTTAAGATGTCAATCAAAAAGGATGCTCCCAGAAGATGAGCTTGTGTCCTAGAGCACACAAAACAAGAACTTCTAGTACATTCTCCTGGAGTGCAACGGTTAAACTGTAAGCTATGGGTACTCTACTATCTGTTGACCAAAAGGTCACTTGCATTTTACTCATGCTATTTGTGTCATGTAGGTATGTTGGGGAACATAAACATTGCACTTGGTTTTCATCTATCTTAATTACCTCGGAGGTTTATAGAATCTACACAAAGACTATGTGACTAGTGTGATGGAACAGACCAATGACCTCCCCAAATGTCTGCCTGCAACCCTCGAACCTGTGACTGTTACCTTTGAAGAAATGACTAAATGAATAATCCTGAGGTGGGGGTTGTTCTGCATTATCCAAGCATACCAATAGTAGGGAGGCAGGAAGGTAAGGGTCAGGAAAGGCTATGGGCAAACCCTGGAATGAGGTAAGTGGTAATGCAAGCAAAGCACAAGACCACTAGATTCTCAGGAGCCTCTGGAAGGAACGCAACCCTGCCAACTCATTTTAGCTTTGTCATCACCCAAAGAGCAAGTTTTTAAGCTCATATTGTTTTGAGCCACTAACTTTTCCAGAACGAATTTTTAACAGGTTTTAGAAATGGATATAGTAAGCAAGGCTACCTTGGAACAAAACGGTGAAGGCAGATCTTCCCTCTGGTAGCCCCACACATTCACTGAGGATGGACTATCTCTGTTCATTTGGAATGCTGGAAACACCATGAACCCGTCAGCTGATCCACAGAAATTTGCTCCCCATGCTTCTGGAGGCTAGGAGTCCATGATCAGGGTCATCAGACTCGGTGGTTGGAGAGGGTTTCTCACAGATGACACCTCATCTCCATAGGGTGGAGGGACACAGACAGCTCCCTCCCTGAACTTCCATTTATAAGGACACCAATCCCATCAGTGTCTTCTTCACGGGACCACTCTTCCACCTCTTCAAGCCTTCATCTCCCCAAAACATACCCTATCACCAGTTTGAGAGGTAGGATTGCCATGTATGAAACCGGAAGGACACAAATATTCAGAAGGTAGAATAAACATTTGATGAAGGGTTAGTTCTTCCTGTTTCCTTCTCACTCCTGGCCCTTCCTCCATTACCGACTTTCAGTTTGCCCTATAGTTCTTATCAAATGGATATTATTGATAGGGAAACCCCTCTGGCACAGGTTCTAATTGGAGGGAATCCAAATGATTCCTTAGGGACTCTCACAAAGAAGATCACTTTTCATATTTCAGGCCCTGCCCAGGATCCTCTTACAAAGAATCTTATTTAAACCTCATAACAATTATATCAACAATTACCACTCATTATTAGGAACTCATTATTGGTTTTAGGCTCCTTTGAAAGGGTTCACTTAACTCTACGGTGAGGCATGGTTGTCTCCTTTGTATTGATGAGAAGACTGAAGGAAATTGAGTACCTTTTCCAAGTCCCCAAAGCTGGCATGCCATGGAGAGAGGCTTTGCAACCCAGACCCAGGCAGTCTCAAAGTCTCCTGTGAAGAGTGACAAAGGGACACAGCTCTGACCTCATCGATGCCACATCTCCACTGTGAATCCTCCCTGCTTGATATTAGGGCTTATGGGTGCCTGAATCCAGGTTTATCTGCTGTATTTGCAGGAAAAGGAATGTAGATACAAAATCATGGACCTAGACTGCTAGCAGACCTACACAGCAGGGACTACATACCACGAGGAATGGTTCCCCAGTTCCAGGGCCCCTGAACATATTTCCCTTCCATCTGCTGAGATAATCTTCTGGCTTGCAACATCTCTCACTGGAGCAACTATGGCAGGGAGAAATCAGAATGGGTTGCTAGTGGGGTCAGAGGAGCAAAGGGAGACAGGGAGGGGGAGGAGAGAGAGCAAGTGAGGGAGGAATAGAAGAGGGAGAAATGCATATGTACTGTGTTTGGCTATTGAATACCTTTATGATTTGATGGCTGGCTTCTACCAAAGAGGTCAGAAATGTAGTTTTTGATCCACTGATGGAGCTCAGAGATAGGAGAAGAGATGTGCATGAGTGAGGAAGCTTCAGTGGTCATTACCCCAGCAGTGGACCAGAAAAACCCTTCATCTCTCCTTAAAACATGATTCAACATCACCTCCATTTGCCTAGTTGCAGGTAGGTGTGATCATAGGACAGATTTCTGTGTGACTGAATGTGACGAAAGTAAGGTATACAAAGCCAGGGTTAGTTCTAGCAAAAAGACAGGTCACCTTTCCTGGGCATGTCTGTTTTTCCCTTTATGTAATCTGGAACTGACTTCATGAAACAGAGCTACCTACCAACCTAGACCATTTGGATGGTTACCCAAGTGGGCAATTAACTGTTGATTTCATTTAAGTCACTTCATCTTTGGGTATTTTATTTTGTGGTGGTGGTGGTGGTGGTGGTGGTGGTGGTGGTGGTGGTGGTGGTGGTGGTGGTGGTGGTGGTGTGTGTGTGTGTGTGTGTGTGTGTGTGTGTTAGTTTTACCCTAATGGATAGAATTGCTCCTTACTCAGCACCAAAAGGTAACTACAGGGGATCTGCACTTGTAGTAAGACTTAAAACTATGGGATATCTACCCTGGTGTTTTTATTTATTTTACATATTTCAATTTCCCCTCCCTCTTTTTCTGTCCCCTTCTCCCCACCTACTCCCTCCGTATCCACTCCTCTTCCCATTTCCATTCAAAAAGGGACAGCCTCACATGGGTTTGAATAAGGCATGGTGCATCAAGTTGAGGCAGGACCCAGCTCCTCCGATGCATCAAGGCACACGCTGGTGCCTGTGGAGTCCAGAAGAGGATGTGGGCTCCAATGGAGCTGGAGTGACAGGTGTTGTGAGTGCTATGGGTTCTGGGTACCAAAGTCAGCCCCTGTGCAAGCTCTTAACTGCTGAGTAGCCTCTTCAGCCCACATTCAAATTGTTTGGTTTGGTTTTGCTTCTTTTAGACTTCCCAGGCTTGCCACTGATTGGGTTAGACCGCTTAACCAGCAAGCTCCACAGATCCACCTGTGTCTGCCTCCCTGATGCTGGGATTCTAAGCACTTTTTGTTTGTTTTATGTGGGTTCTTGTGGTTGAACTTGGGTTCTGATGCGAGTATGGCAAGCACTTTACTAACTGAACTCTCTCCCTAGCCTGGAACCTCATTTTTAATTAGGGCTAACCTCTGTTGCAATGTTATAGGGTGAAAATAACTGGCATTCAAACTACACTTCAATGGTGTGGATGAACTCTGTGTGGCATAAGTCTTCTTCCAGCTCTGAGAGGTTGCTGGTGCCCTGCCCCACCCAGGAAGGATCAGAACTTTTTGTATGAAAAAAAGAAAGGAAGGAAGAAAGAAAGAAAGGAAGAAAGAAAAGGTCTTAGCATACACTCATCTCTCCCCACCTCATTTTTCTTTTTATCTCTTGGATATACTTAGTTTGACTCAAATTTGGCATATGTTAATCAAGTCAGCATAAACACTGGTAGCCAATAGTCCGGCTGCCAGGGAGGAAGTGGACTCTGAATGCTGGAAGCTACTGGGCTCTCAACCCATCTGTCTTCCTTCAGGTGCAGTCTTGCCTGGAGTAGTGAGCTAGACTTGGCGATTTAATGAGACTGCTGTGAGCAAAGACAGGTGGACCCTAGGGTGGCAGAGGAAGCTTGCTGCTGTGGGTAATTATTCTGTTTCCCACTCTTGCCAGCAACTACCCCAACTATATGCTGATTTATACCCCAAAAGCTCCTTACTCTGACAGAACGCTCTAACACGTGTTTCATTACAAGTCCTTGCAGTGTGCATTTTTTCCACTATCCATCATGTAAATACCAGTTTTGCAAACTCAGATTATTGATTAAATATTCATTGTAGACATTGGTAAAGGGAAAAATGTGACCCATTTCCCCATCATCCTGTCACCACCACTACTTTTATCTTGGTATAATCCCTATTGCTTTAATTGAATGACTGGGTTTCCTTATTATTATTGAACTCTTTCCACATAGCTACCTATAGATAATTATAATTTTAAGACATTCATAAAAACTCTATTGAAGCCACATATTACAGTTTGCTCCGCAGCCACTGCAGCCTATAATGGGTAGGATAATACCTACTTCTCAGAGTTATTTGCTATGCCTAGGCACATAGATGGAACCTAGCCTAGTGTCTGACATAGTGTGGGCTTGGCGGATGGGAGGTGGCTTGGATCCAGACTTATTGGCTGGGAATTCCAGCTCCCTCTCTACAACGCTGTACTTGGGAAAACTTACTTCCTCTTTGCCAATTTCCTCAGGTATAAAGTGGGGGTAGCAGCCATTCTTAATGCATAGGCTTGCTATAAGAAGCAAATAAATGTTATGTGAGTCACTGTTACTGATCTTATTTTTATTCCTGTCCAATATACTTGGTCTTTGTCAAAGTCTGACGATCGATCCTTTCAAGTAACTGAATTTTGTGTGTTATTGCTCTATCTAAAACTCCCGCAATAACAGCAAACAACTAAAAAATTGTCTGGTGATGATTTAAAAGGTGCTGTAGTTTACAATTACCAAAAAGCAGGCAGTTGAGGTTTCCTGCACAAGAGGCATTCATTTCTATATGAAAGTGGACACTTCTGTTCCTTTCTTTAAATCCTAAATCGGATGACTTTTAAGTGGCATCAAATGCTTTGTGTCACTCACTAAATGGTTGTGCTACCTTTTGCTTAACAATTTATGTGATAAGAATTTGATCCTAATTAGATTTACTGTTTGATTTTCATATCTTAACATGTATTATGCACTTCTGTTTCTGTTCTCATTTTCTCTGTAACCTCTGTACATACACTTAAAGGTGGGTGCCATCGTTAGGGTTCTCCAGAGACACAGAACTAATGGGATATAGCTGATAGATGATTACAGATGATAGATAGACACACACACACACACACACACACACACACACACATATATATATGAACAGAAGGATGAACATAATAGAACATTTGGTATAAGAATTTACTCTCATGCTTTTAGACACCAAGAAGCCTATAGCCCAGCAGTTTGCAAGCTGGAAGTTCAGGAAAGGCAAGTGTATAATCACAGTCTAAGCACAAATGCCTGGAAAACAGAGGAGGCAATGATAAAACTTCATACATGAGTTCAACAGCCTAGGAATCGGCAGTGTTTATGTCTAAAGCAGGATATGATTAATATCCCAGGGGAAACTCGCCTTCTGAAACTATTATTACTATTTTTTTTTGAGTCAGAGTCTTGCTATGTTGCACAGGTTGGCATTGAACTCCCAATGCCTCAGCCCCATCCTCTCAGATAAGATAGATTACAACTGTGTGTCTCTGTGTCTGGTCTTTCTCCATTTATTCTCTATTTGGACACTGGATTTATAATGCCAAATACATAAGTGAGAAAATGTCAGAAAACTCTTGTAGACACCCTATCATGCCTCTCTAGCTACCTGAGCATACCTGAGCCCATCTAAGTTGACATTTCTGTGGGAACAACAGACGAGAGCTGCACTGGTTAGTTTTTGTTAGCTCGACTCTAGCTATAGGCACCTGGAAAGAGAAAGCCTCAACTGAGGAATTGCCTCCATCAGATTGACCTGTTGGGCATTTTAAAAAAAAATTGTTCATTGATGGAGGGCCCAGCCCACAGTGGGCAATGCCATCCCTAGACATGTGGATCTGGGCTGTATCAGAAAGCTAGCCAAGCAAGCCAGAGATTAAAAAGCTAGTATAAGCCTCCATTGTTCCTGCCTCTGCTCTTACTTGAGCTGCTGGTCTGACTTCCCTCATGATAGACTTTGTTTAGGGTGTATATGCCAAATTAGTCCTTTCTTCCCTACATGGCTCTATCATCATGGCGTGCATCACAATGATAGAAAGAAAACTCATCTAGTCAGCAAACAAACACGAAGTAGTAAAGCAATGCCACTCCTACTCATTTCTACACAAAGTTAGTTAAGTTGCTGCTTGAGAGATGACTCAGTGGTTAAGATCCCTGGCTCCTCTTCCAGAGGACCTGGGTTCGATTCCCAGCACCCAATTCCCTCTTCTGGCCTCCACCTGCATCAGTCATACACATGGTACACCGACATACATGCAGACGAAATACCCCCCCCACACACACACACGAAATAAAATGAAATAAAAGGCTCAATGCATTTAATGTGTTTTGGGTGCTTTCTCTTTAATATTTGAAAATTAACCTCATCATTTCTGTATAGGACAATGTTAAATATTTCACTTGAGTTGAACTTAAAAGAATGTTTTGCTTGTGAGTGTTACAAGGCACACTTGAGGTAGATGCCATTATCTGGTAGGTCTATGTTTTGTTCCTGGCCTCTCTGCAGAGCTCTACCAATAATCTTTTCTGGGATTCATTTGCTGATCTATCTGGCAGGAAATTGACAGTTATTTGTGTTTACATGCAATGTGTGCATAAATAAGTAAAAAAGGCAACATTAATGCCGTTAAGATCTTTTTGAACAGCATATGTTTTGCCAAGTGTGCCTGGTTGGTATGTCTCCTCATTACACAGCACCTTTATGTGGCAGAAAGCAATCACATAGGCTCCTGATGGATTGCTCTTTTAACATAAGGCTGATTTCACTCACTGACATTGTGTTTTAATACTTCCTGTTTGCATTCAAGTGTGGTGCTGGCATAGGCTCTGCTTTGTAGGAGTGCCTCTATCAGATGTCAGGCTTTGCATCATATGTATTTCGTAGGCTATTGTGGGCACCCAGGGATTCTTTGCTTTGGGAGTTTGTGGATCACAGGCCTAATTTGCATCATGAATAGTTAGCAATGCATCTTTGCAGACACTGGAAATAAACTTCAAGTCTACAGTTCTCTCCATTTTTTTTTTATTATATCAAATGTAGGATGCCATGATTAAATTTTTTTCTTTTGAAAGAGAGCAAGGAGGGGTATACAGGACGGTTTTAAGGGAGGAAAGGGAAGGGAGATATGATATAATTATATTATAATCTCAAAATATAAAAGAAATAATAATAATTATTTGACAGTTTCACACCTATATAAATAAAACGGAATCATTTAACCCCGATTATCCTGTACCATGCCCCCCTCTGCCTTCCCCAACTGAAACCATTTTTCTCATCTGTTCCCTTTCATACCTCCTTGTTTTTGTGTATGAGCTTAATCAAGGTCTGTTTGTCTGAGTATGGGGTGTGTATGTGTGAGAGATATGTGCATCTAAGCAGAGGGTACACCACTGAAGAGAGTGACACCCTGGCCCCCAACAATCACTGACTGTTGATGGTCACTGACAGTCCTCCAGGGAGAGGCTGGGCCTCAGGAGCCCTTCTCTGTACCATGAAGTGTGGATGCACCTAGTGCTATACAGGTCTTGTATGCACAGCTGTGGTGGGCTCATGGGTGCAATAGCTCTGTCATATCCAGAAGGAACCTTGGTGCAGCACACCTCCCTATCCTCTAGCTCTTAAATTCTTTCACTACTCTTGTACTCCCCTAGGGCTGAGTATTTCACCATCCCTTCAAAAAATGTAGGGAAACCCTGACTTTGAGATCACAGCATCCAAGTTCCCTACTTCTGTTGATGCTTCAAACAATCTCATAATTTATCATAATACATCTCTACCACCTGAAAATCAGATCTTGAATGTTTCCAAAAGGCTCATGTATCAAAGTCATGGTCTCAGGTGGTGCTCCTGGGCAGTGGTGGAATCTTTGAGCCCATTAGGTCATCTGAGTCATGTTCCTGTCCCATCCCTTCTTCTTTCTCTCATTTGCTTCCTGGTGAGTAGTTTCTCTCTATCCTGTGTTCTCACCATGATGTGTTATCTTAACACAAGCCCAAAGTAACAGCTGATCAGAAGCCAAACACCATTTCTCTTACTTCTAGCATTTTGCTATAATGATGAAGAGGTAACTATACACACTTACTTACTGTGCTATTTACATACTCGCTCCTGTTTCCTTCAGGTTTCTGTTGTTATCCTTACCAGTCTCCTTTGCCCATGTGAACTGACTGCCTTCTGTTTCACCACAGGTTTTGGCTGATGTAAGCACAGATCTTTAGAAAGGTAGGATGGACCATTAGTTGTGTACTAGAAGTGTAATTCAAAGATCCCAGCTCTGCAGTTGTTATCTTTGGGGAGCCCCACTGCACACTTGGCTGTATATGGATCAATTTAATGGTTGCCAACAAACTCCCATGCAAACTACAATTAGGGGAGAAAAGGAGGCCCATATGAGCTAAGGAAACACAAGAAAGAAAACCGAGACCAAGCAGAAAGAAGTGGAGTTGGAGATCATATAAGGTCAGGGAGTCAAAGACAAGGAAATCCAGCTTCTTTTTGCCTCTCCAACTCCCATGAGGCCTCATTCTACTTTCACACATTTTTCTCCAAAAGAAAAGCTGATGCTGTATGATTTCCATGTTGTCCTTAATCTAGAGCTTCTGATTCATGCCATCAAACATGCCTTACAATATTTTCTTACATGTTTAAAGCTTAATACTTATTTGACTTGAGTTTTAAATAATAGAGGAATTTAAAATAATTTTAAAAGGCTGAATTGATGTGAATTAATTATCTCTCCCATTGATCACAAAGAATTATTCAGATCCCCAGTTCTTTGCTAATATTTGCTTTGCCCACTTTCTGTTTTTCTTGGCAGCCAGAGCACCAGCATGTGGTTTATTCTTCATTATTATCTTAAATTTCTCCCGAATAGGTAAGGCATCAGATTCACATCTCCCTGAGTTACAAATCCATGTTTGGTAAAAATGAAATCTATAAATCTGTGAATATACAGATACATAGTGGGGAAAAGATTGGAAGAACATGTACAAAAATGTTATGAGTATTTATTCATGTATTTTCTTTGTTTATGCTTTTCTACAAACAATGAGAGTATATTAGTTTATAATCAAATAAATGCAATTATGTGATGTTAAAAAAAACGAACAATTAATTTCCTCCAAGCCTGACTTTGCTGAGAGATGGAGGTTCCTAAATAGATAGTAGTTTTGTTTTCATTGATTTCCACATTTGTTATTATTTGGTCCAAGAGCAATTTTGCGGAGCACTTTTTCATTTTATGAACCCTGAGGATGCTTTATCTTCTCAGCTTATATGACTAATAGAGAACTATTTTCCTGATCACCTGACTTGAGGGGGGAGTAGACTGGGTCACCATATTTGTCACTGTCTGCTCTACACCCGATCTCTTAGCTGGTTCTGACCTGAATTCCAGACACAGGTAACAGCTGAACGTCTGACACAGGCGCATTTATTACTCATTGTTTTCAGTAGTCTGCCTTGTGCCAGTTCAGGCACCAAGGGTGAGATACAGAAGCTGCCGAGAGACCAAACCTTTCTATATTAGTCTCCTTTTCCATCACTGTGAATAAATACCTAAAATACACTACATAAAGGAGAGAGAAACTATTTGTGTTGTTCATAGTTTCGGAGGTAAGGCCAGCATGGCAGGGAGGGCAAGGTAGAGTGGCTCATATTATGGCAACCAGGAACCTGGCATAACCTTCAAAGGCTCAGACTCAGTACCTGCTTCCATTAGCCATGCTTCACTCCCCCAGGTTTTCACTACTCACCCTGCCAGCCAACCACTGAAAACAGGAGCCCATAGAGAGCACTTCACATGCAGACCATAGCACCCTGTTCTCATGGAGCCGGTACGCTAATGAGAGATGTGTAAACAAATCATAGCATAGCATACAGAAATACAAACTACCAGGGAAAATATGTTTAGGTGGGGGCACAATAGGTATTAAATTTGGGGGAAGGATTTTGTTTGCAGTGGCCATATTTGCTCTGAAATATCTGAGAATTTGGGCACAATCATCCCAGGCAGTAGAGATGCTGGTGTGAAGATCATAACTTGACATGGGTGTTTGAAAATGACAAAGGGAAAATGATCTGAGCAGACAATAGTAAGTTCAGGAGGAGATGAGCCTGAAGAGGTGAGAAGATAAGAGTTCATGAAGGTGCAATGTTATGAGTAGGTTTTTTCCGGCAACCTGGTCCCACCACCACACCAGCCCCAAATAACACACTGAGATGCTGTGTTTGATATAATGCTGTTGGCCAGTTACTAGTTTCTTATCGGCTAGCTCTGTCTTAAATATTATCCCATTCCTATTAATCTAAGTACTTCCATGTGGTCTCATCTTACTGGAGAGAGGGCCTGGCATACTACCCTATAGGCCTTCCATCTCAAATCTCCTCTCTACTACTTCCTCTCTCCTTCTAGTCTCCTTGTCCCACCCATCTTGCTTTCCTATTGGCCAACAATGCTTTATTCATTAACCAATAAGAGAAACATATTTACAGAATGACATCTCCCTTCAGTGCAGAGTATGGGGGAGGAGATGAGAATATTGGTTTTGATTTGACAAGAAAGTAACCATATTGGTTGTTTATCTCATCTCTATGACAAAGTACCTGACACAGGCAACCTAAAGCTCATGGTTTCAGTGGCATCAGCTTACCACGGTGTGGAAGGACAGCAGAAAAATCCACATTATGGCAGCTGGGAAGAAGAGACTGAGTTTATCAGAAGGGGTGAGCACAAAACATAGTTCAAGGAAAAGTCTCCAACTACACTCAGATGCAGCCTTTACTGCCTCCCAATAATGCCATCATATTGTGAATCCATAAAGGGACTAGACCATTCATTAGCTGGGAGCTTTTGTGATCTCATATCTGGTAATGTCATCCTGCACACATCTAGAGGGGTACCTCACTAATCTCTTAGGCATCTTTCAATCCAATTGAGCTGACAATCTACATTAACTGTCACACCAATGGAGTATTTATTTTAAGCAGGGAAGTGACATGATTATTTTATGTATTAAAGAGATAATTCCAGAATCTGTGCTCTAGGATGATGAAATAGATAGCTTTTCTATCCCAGTCCTCTTGCTAAATACAAATGCTATCCAGGGTGTTATTTATAAAGCACATATAAGGAGACTTGGGAATGGAGAGATGAAGGTAGATTGGTTGTGGACCTTGGAACCTGAGCACAACATAGCTGAGAAAACCATACTGTTTGTATATATTTAAAATCTTTTGCCTCATGTATCCTAGATTCAAAACTGAAGAAAGAAGTAACTAAAAATCAAGTACTGATGCCCAAACATTCTAAAATCAAATAAAAGCTTTCTCTGCTAAACAAAAAACTGGGAAAGGAGCAGTCTAACAGAACAGGAAACTTGGTTTGTAACCACTGACTGTAACCAAGTCATGGTAAAGGCTGAGGTCTGTCCTCTCCCTGGCAGCAAAGATTTCTACTTTTGAAAGGCTCAAATGGAATAGGTACTCCAATCCCTTGAAGGGACAGCCAAGTTGGAAACTTCAGTATTCATTTTTATAGGCAGGAATAGGCCTCTGATCTCCCAAGACATCAATGGCCATGACTTACAAAGCCTGGGCTCCCACCTCCACCTGGACATAGCTGTATACCTTTCTCATTCCCTACAGAAGTGGTGTCAGAGGAGGCCTGCTATAGATAGGGCTCCACCACTGCTAAGAAGTAGGGAGGCTACACCTTCTCTGGAAGTCACTTTACAGCAAGGTGCTCCTAACCCTCCTAGCCAGGAATGTGCTAATGAAAGTCAGTAAGGAACCAGGACTCCCAACCTTCCTGACAGAAAGGTCAACAAGGTCAATAAGGCTTGGCTTGAAACTGTGTTTTTTACTGCCACCAGGAATAATGAAGTGGCCTTAAACATTTTCCTTGTTGGACCAGTGTCAATGAATGACACAAAGAAAGATGTAATAAACAAAAGAAGAAAGAAAGAAAAAAGAAAAATGTGTGTGGTATTATAGCTAGAATAACTAACAAGCCTTTACAAAAAATGCACCTAGAAACATAAATAAATTAAAACAGAATTCTAAACAATGTTCAAATGACCAATAGAAAGACAAAAAAATAAGCACAATTTTTGTTGTTTTTTTTTTTTTCCCAAGATAGAGTTTCTCTGTGTAGCTTTGGAGCCTATCCTGACACTCGATCTGTAGACCAAGCTTGAACTCACAGAGATCTGCCTGCCTCTGCCTCCCAAGTGCTGGGACTAAAGGTGTGTGCCACCACTGCCCAGCAAGCACAATTTTTAAAATGTTAGACATGAGTCTTAGCAGATTGGCAGTTATACTAAATATAAATGGCCTAAACAAACCAATTAAAAGAGAGATTAGCAGAGTGAATTGAAAGTAGAACTCAACTATCTACAACAAATTCTTTATTATTTTACAATATAAGCTGGTTGAAGGAGAAAAAGCATACAAAAATATGTGTCATGCACACATTAAAAAAAGTAAAGCAGGAGTGGTGATATTAATATCAGATACAGTAGATTCAGGGTGAAGAAAAATGACCAGTGATGAAGATGGGTGTTGTAAAATGATAAAAAAAAATCATTTCATTAGGAAGACATTAAAAAGTAAAAAAATTCAAAACAACAGAACTAAGACAAACATTTAAAATAGAATGTAACTGAAAGGAGAAACAAACAATTCCACAATTATTGCCAGACATTAAACATTCTTCTCAATAATATGTAGAACCTTTAGACAGAAAAACCAACAGTAGTACAGAATAACATACAATACTATCAAACAATGGGTTCTAGTCTATGCTTCCAGGACATTCTACTCCAAGGCAGAATACACTAATGACTACAGACAATACCAAGATAGACCATATGCTGGGTCTATATAGAACAAATTCCACCAAATTTAAAAGGACCAGAATTCACATATTTTCTGATGACAGTGGAATTAAATTACCAATAATTAACAGAAAGAAAAATTTCAAGCATTGGAATGTAGCATGATATAAATAAAAGACTCAGAGACAGGTATTGGAGTTCAAACTTCAAGACGAAATCAGAGAAGCAAAGCAGCCAGCCAGTAGGTCTTACCTCTATCAAGCTGAGATGTGAATCCTGTCTCCATGAATCCTCATAGGCAAAAGGCTCTCAGTTCCTGTCTTCTCCTCCTTTTATTCCTTTGTCCACTCAGCCATATCACTCCTGTCTCTACCTCCTTAGTGCTAGGATTAAAGACGTGTGATCCCAGGTATTGAGATCACCTTTGTGTCAGCTGTTTCATGTAGTCAGTGTGGCCTTGAACTAACAGAGACCTGACTACCTCTTAATCCTGAGTCCTGGAACTGAAGGTGTATACTACTACCACCTAGCTCTGTGGCTGCTGGGATTACAGGTATGTATTACTATAGCTTGTGGCTGATTTTGCTTTCTGAATCCTTAGGCAATCTTTAATAAATAATATATTCCTACATTGGAAACTAAACAGATACTTTAATACACCATGGGTGAAAGAGGAAGGCTCAAAGAAAAAAAAAATTAAATTTGTGAGTCATAGATAAAGCACCACCTGAGAAGAAAACTAACAGTACTAAATGCACATATTAAGAGAGAAAAAAAAATGCCCAAACAAAAACCTGAGCTCTTTTTATGCTAATCTAGAAAAAGAATAGCAAAATTTGTTCAAAGCAAGGAGAAGGAATAATGAAGAGTAGAAATCTATATAGTTGAAATGAAGACAAGAATAAAGAAAAGCAATGGGAGACAAAAATGTTTTTGTTTAAACAATCAATAAAGTTGACATATTGATAGCAAGGTTGATAAAGAAAAAAGCCAAGGCAGGTTATTAATATGAAGAGAAAAAAGAGCCACTATTACTGACCCACAAGGATTTGATTAGGATGAAATGGACCAATTCCTTGAAAATCATTAAGTACTACAACTCATTCAAAATGGAACAGATCATTTAAATAAGCCCAAAGCCACTAGAGATTTGATTATTCGAATAAAGTTACATCAATGTTTTTATTTACATATTTCTTTATTTTTATCTTTTATTATTTTAAGACAATCTTTTCTCATTTTACATCCCAGTTCCCACTCCCTGCTCTCCTTTCACTCTCCCCACCTGCCTCCACCCCCCCTCCCATGCAATCCCCAGGGAGGGTAAGGCTTCCCATGGAGAGTCAAAGACGTCTGGCCCATCTCCTTAAGGTAGGACCAAGCCCCCCCCCATTCTAGGCTGAGCAACGTGTCCCTCCAAAGAGAATGTGCTCCAAAAAGCCAGGTCAAGCACTAGGGATACATCCTGGTCCTACTGCCAGGGGTCCCACAGACTGCCCAAGTCACACAACTGTCATCCTCATTCAGAGGGCCTAGTTTGGTCCTGTGCAGGTTCCCCTGTTGTCAGTCAGAGTCAGTGAGCCCCCATTAGCTCAGGTCAGCTATTTCTGTGGGTATCCCCAAAGTTTCCTGACCCCTTTCCTCATATTATCACTCCTCCCTTTACTCAACTAGCCTTTGGGAGTTCACCCAGTGATTAGCTGTGGACCTCTGCATCTGCTTCCATCAATTGCTGGATGACAGCTCTATGATGATAATTCAGATAGTCATCAATCTGATTACAGGGGAAGGCCAGTTCAGGTACCCTCTCCACTAATGCTTAGAGTCTTCGCTGGCGACATCCTTGTGGATTCCTGGGAATTTCCTTAGTGCCAGGTTTCTCTTTCCTTGCTCTTCCTCTCTGTCCTCTCATCTCAACCATCCATCCCATATCCTTATGGCCTCCTCCCTACTTCTCTCTGTCTTCCCTTCTCCTCCCCTACAATTCTAATTTTCTCTGGAGATCTTGTCTATTTCCCCTTCCCAGGGTGATCCATGTATGTTTCTCTTAGGGTTCTCCTTGTCACTTAGCTTCTCCGGGATCATGAACCTATGATTTATGTCTAATATACATTTAATATTTTTAACTCTCCAAAAGAAATCAAGGTGGTTTTGATGGACCATGCTGACAAACACTTGTAAAATATCATCAATTACATTTAATCTCTCCCAGAGAAACACAAGGGGGAAGAAAGAGACAGAAAGACAGACATCTGACCGAACCATTGAATGCAGAAAAGGTACTTGACAAAACCCAACATTTGTCATCAAAAGTCGGCACATTAGAAATAAAGAGACAATCCCTTCAGTTGATAAAGAACATCTACAAAAATATCGATGGTGGACATTATTCCTTATCATAAGAGGAATAAATGTTCTCCAACAAGGTAGGGATCTCACCTTTCACAACCTCTCTTCAACACCACATTGAAAATCCTAGCTAACGGGGTAAGACAATGAAAGGTAATACATTTTACCAAGACTGGGAAGGAAGAAACAAAATTACTTTTGATTGCAGAAGACATGGCTGTTTGTGTTTTAAGAAAATGACCCAAAGGAATTGAGAAGAAGGAAATAGGAGATGGGGAGGAGGAGAAAGGAAAGGAGGAAAGGAGGAAAGAAGTGGGGGAGAGAGATGAGAAGAGGAGATTAAAAACTAAGCAGCTGGAGAGATGAGTTGGTGGTTAAGGGCACTGGCTGCTCTTGTAAGGGAACTTGATTCAATTCCCACATGTCTGTAATTCCAATGCAAGGAATTCAACATCCTCTACTGATTTCCACAGGCCCCAGGTATGCACACGGCATACAGACATACATGTGAGCAAAATACACACACCCACACCCACCCACCCCCACACACAAAAGAAGTAAATCTAAGAAATAATTTTAAAGATAAGAAAACAGCTCTCTTTAATTAGTAGTCATTAGCAGCAAGGATTCAGGATACAAAATTAACACAATAAAGAATTATAATCTGACATTTAATACATGATATGGAAGCAAATATGGAGATTTCTTTAAACACTGAAAATGGAACTACCCTATGACCTAACTACCATTCCTGGGTATAATCATAAGGGACTCTATATGCTACTACAGAGATACTCACATATCCACAGTCATTGCTGCTTTATTCATAGAAGCTAGGAAATGCAATACACATACAGATTTTCATTCTTAATCCACTGTTGTAGAGGATTACATTAATTGCTTTTTTGAATGTAGAGCCAGTCACAGGTAGGATAAATGCTAGGTGGTAGTGGCGTGTACTTCCTTTGATACATTGTTAAGATTTTATTTGCTAATATTTGATAAAGCCTTTTGAAAAATTTATGTTCATAAGAGATACTGTTTGTTCTTTGGGCTTTCTTATCTTAATCTGGATACACTATGAATGTAATTTTGTTCTCAGGATGTATCTTTTCTGTGTTTGCTTGAAGAAACCATATGGCATTGGTTGTGTTTCTTATTTAACAGTTAAGAGAGTTTGCCAGTGAAACCATCTGGGCCCAGTGCTTTTTTTGTCTATATATCTATTTCTTTAGTTTTGAAGCAGGGTGTCATGTAGCCCAGATTTGCATCAAATTTCTCATATGGTGGAAGCTAGCCTTGGAACTTCCAATCCTCTGCTTCCCTACACCAAGTAGTGGAATGACTAGGCATGTACCAACAAGCCTGGCTTCATGCTTTTTATTTTTAAGATTATTAATTATCTATTCCACTTCTTCGATAGAGCTGGAGTTGTTGTTTGTTTCCTCTAGTGAAAATTTTGGTAGATTGAACCTTTCATATGATTAGTCCATTTCATATAAATTCATTACATCATGTGGGTGTACATTTGTTCATGAAAGTAAACATGGCTCTTCTTTCAATATGGTTTGATGATTTTCTTTCTTAATTAGCCCATGTGAAGTTTATTAGTTTTATTGTTGTATTTAATAGACTAGATTGTGTATTTGATTTTATTCCTGTTGTTTTCCTATTTTTAGCTCCATTGATTTATCTTTTAATTTTTATTGTTTATTTTCTTATTTTCTTCTCCTTGCTTTGAGTCTCTATTATTTTCTTTCCCTGATTTCCTTAGAGGGAAGCTGCAAGTTCAGATTATTTATTTCATGTAGTGCATACTTTCTAATACATGCCTGCAATGTGATAAATTTTCTTTGAAGAATGTTTTTACTGCATCCAGTAAAATTTGATAAACTGTATTTTTCAGTTTAATTTGGTATGTGATATCTTAACATGTTTCTCTTGAGATTTATTCTTTGACCCAGGTGCTATTTAGAACTGTGTTGTTTAACCTTAAATTTGGGACTTTTTCAGCTATCTCATTGGTATCAATTCTTCGTTTAACTTCACTGTGATCAAAGCACATACTTTGTGTGAGTTCTATTCTCCTACGTTTGTTGAGGTATGTTTAATAGCATAGCATATTGTCCATTTTTCTGACTGCTCCATGTTAGCTTGAGATGAAACCATAACTGGTCAATGACATTCCTCAAACACTAAAATCTGAGTACAATTGAGTCCCTTATACTTCCTGTCTCCCCGTTTCTTTATGCTTTCATTCGTTTTGGTTCACAATCCCTATTCATATGTAAACACTGAATAATCACTTGTACACTACATTATTTAGGTAATTCTGACATGGAAAAAGTCTACCCATGTGCAGAACCAACACATTTTTTCCCACATAAAATCTACAGATATAGAGGGCCAACTATAGACATACTATAATTCAAAGAAGTATTCTGTAAATGTTAATGGGAATCAATACATTGATGATTCCATCAAGTTCTACTATTTTTCATATATTTTTTTATTTTTATTTGTATGTGTGTTTTGTTTGTAAGTATGTATATGCACCATGTGTATGCAGTGCCTGCAGAGTCTAGAAGAGGGCATCAGATCCCTTGGAACTAGAGTTACTGATGATTGCAAGCCACCATATATATCAATGGTGGAAATTGAACTTGGGTCTTCTGCAAGAGCAACGAAGTGCTCTTAATCACTGAGTCAGCTCTTCAGGCCTGGGTTCCACTATTTTTGTTGAAATTTTCCTTGGAATGCTACCAGGGTTATTCCCCATGTTTTGAATGCTCTCTTTTTAATCTTTCTGTCTCTGTGTGTCTCTGTCTCTGTCTGTCTGTCTGTCTGTCTCTCTCTCTCTCACACACACACACACACACACACCATTCTTTCTCTTTGAAGATGGACCTCTATCATTAAGTAATGCTGTTGATCATTGTTTTCCTCTGAAGCCCTTTGTCTTTATAAAGAGAGCTATCCTTGGATTCTTTTGATTTGTGCTAGCATGGTATATCTTTTCCAAATAACTCTTCTATTGTCTTCTGGCTTCTTTGGGGTTTTTACTTCGTCTTTGATGTTTTGTGGTTTAAATATGATGTACTTTGTTGACTACCACCCCTTTTGGTGTTTGTCTGGCTTGCTATTCTCTGAGCTTCCTGGATCTGTGGGCATGTCCTTTTCTGGATCTGTCAATGACTACCATTAACAATTAACGTTTAAAAATTCTTCAAACCTATTTCAGATGTTTATTCTGTTGTTTTACACTTTTCTTCCCTTTCTCATATCTCCAGTGCTTGCATTTCACTGAGATTGTTTCATAGTCTTTACTATTTTATTCAGTTTATTTCATTCTTATTTTTTGTTTGCATGCTGGTTTTAGAGGTTTTAACTGGTATCAATTCAAGCTCATTGTTTTTTTTTTTTTTGGCTGTGTCTAGAGGTTCAAGGGGGCTTTGCATATGACTTGAGGCTGTTAGATTTTATTAGGAGCATAATGCAAAGCTGTGAAGGTCTGGAGACACACAAGAGGCAAATGTATAATGGGAAGCAGAGAAACAGAAGAAGGGAGACCAGGCCGATGCTCTTTTAGTTATTTATTTATTTTTTTAATTGTGTTTTTCAAAGCAGGCTTTCATGGTATTGTTTTGGAGCCTCTGTAGACCAGGCTGGCCTTGAACTCACAGAGATCTGAAAGGTGTGCACCACCAATGCCTGGCTGAGCAGAGACTCTTATAATCATTCATGCTGGAGGTGCCTGCACCAAGCTCATAGTCACAGGGGTGGTGGGTGGGTTCAATGTAGTTTGGTTTGGAGAGTTGAGCCTGTTAAACAAAATATGAAGGAAGACACATTTTCAAATGCTTTGCATGTTTTTTATTTAGGATGAAGGCCTAGTTACCAGTTGTATACCTGTCTTGGCTTTCAATTTATTTAGTCATGCCTTGCTTCACAGTATAGACATTCTGGGAAACACATTGTTAGGTGGTTTTGTCATTGCATAAACAGCATTGTATAAACATGGCTATGATGTCACTAGTCAATATAATCTGATGGGACCCCTATTGTAGATACAGTCTCTGCTTGTTGACCAGAATGTTATCGCATGAAAATAACTACAGAAATACTTTATGTGCTAACTTGCTTTATCACTTACTACACATAGCTTTTATTTAAAACTAAAAACTAAATTTTATTCTAAGCTACAGACTTAATAGATAAATAATATTTGATTAACATCTTTTACTATAGGAAATTTATAAATATATTTTAATTTCATAACCACCTTGTGGGATGCATATTCTTTTTTGTTTTTATTTTTGCCTGCTTTTATTTCTATGCACCACTTGTGTGCCAAGTACCCACAGAGGCCAAAAGATGGCATCGAATCTCCTGGAAATATAGTTGCAGATGTTGTGAACCACCCTGTGGGTGCTAGGAATCAAACATGGACCCTTCAGAAGGGCAGCCAGGCCTCTTTACTGATGAGTTGTTGCGTGGCACCAGTAATATTTTTTAAATGCACATATTCTTACTTTTTTTTAGATTACTTTCCCAGATTCACAGAACTGATTTGCAGAGTATTGCATCTTTTAATATGCATTTATTAATCCTTCTCCAAACGGTCCTTCCAGCAGTGATTATTAAACCCTGTCCACAGTGCTCCTATTACATTTTATCTTCTCACCACAGAGTATTATCTTCGTGTTTAATCTTTGCCAGGTTGATAGGCAAACAATGTTATCTCGCTGTTTTAATTCACCATTCTCTGATTATAAGTGAGGTTGAACATTTCCTTGACACTATCGATCGAGCCATCCAGAGTCATTACTCAGGCCACAGTTCACCTGCAGAGGCATCAAGAATCTGCTGGGTGTGGGAGAGGGGGGATGTTTTTCTTGCAAGTGACAAACACCCCTAACTCATGTAATTGAAAAACCTGGGAGTAGCAAAACCACATTTGGTCTAATTAGATTCAAAAGATGCTTTTGGGATTCTGTTCCTCATTGCCTTTGGTTTCACTGGTCATCAAATTGTGTGTTTAGATTTCTGGTGCCTTAGGGTAGCCCAAGGGAAGAGCTGCCCAAGAACTGCCTAGTGGCAAGACCTAGTGGAAAAACACTAGACCCAGCCCAGAATTCATACCACAAGCATCAAGGGATGCCCTTGATGATCCAGAGCCTGAGCTAGCTGCAGTGCTCTGAACCTTGCTGGCATGGGACAAGAGAAATGGGAACACAGGGGCAGCCTCACCTGAAAAAGATGTTGGGTGTTCACCTGAGCACTGGAACATTATTAATATAATGGATCAAAAAAAAAAAAAAAGCGCAAAACTTCTACATAGGAAGCAGGTAGCCTTTGCTTCTCTCCATCTTGCCCAGGGTTGGTCACTTGAACCATTTTTTTTCTTTACTAATATGTGTGGTGGCCCTTGGTTGCCATGGGCAGAGAGTGGCTATCTAACCTCATCTCTATTGTGATGCTATGCAGCACACAATAATTATACATAATGGATGAGAAACAGACATGCCCTGGAGAGAGCAGAGAGAGTAGAGGAGAGCATGTAGGTTTTCTAGAGTCAGCATCACCCATTACTGAGTTCTGAATCTTGAAAAAGGGCAGAAATGGGCTGGAGAGTTGGCTTGGTTTTTAAAGCACTTGCCTTTCAGGAGGACCTGAGTTTGATACCTAGAACCTACATAAAAAGTATAAAAGGGGCTGAAGAGATGGCTCCATGGATAAAGCACTTGTACAAACCTGAAAAGCCAAAGTTCACATCTCTAAACCCACATAGAGCACATGTCTGTGGTCCTAGCACTTATACATGGAGATAGAAGGTGAAGATACAAAAAGTCTTAGTTCATTAACCAGCTAGCCTATTGTACATGGTGGTAAGACCCTTTCTCAAACAAAATGGAAGGGTAGGACTAACAATGAAGATTTCCTCTAAACACACACACACACACACACACACACACACATACACACACACACGTGAGAGAGAGAGAGAAAGAGAGAGAGAGACTATAAATCCCAGTGCAAACACTTGTTATCCCAAGGGTAAGATGGGAGACAGAGGCAGGTGGATCTCTGAAGTCACTGACCATCTAGCTTGACCTATTTGGAAGGTTCTTGGCTAGTTACAGACCTTGTTTCCAAACAAATTTTGAATTTGTTCCAGAGGAATGACACCAGAGTTGTTCTCTCTGATCTCCACATGCATGCACACATACACACTTGGGGGTAGGGTGGGAGGGAGTTGCAGACAAAGCGACCATAACTCTGTATAGAAATAAAGGAGAACCAAAACATAAGTTAAAGGCTTGGGTCAATGACACCAGCCAGATGCAGGAAGGGTGTTTGGTGTGCAGCTGGAGCCCTGTGGCTGAGCCTCCCTCTGAGCTGGTTTTCCATAGGTGGTGAGGATGATGATAAACCCCTCCCACTCCTGTTCTCAACATAGATTCTCCAAACCTTTTCTCACTGAGCTCTGTGCAAATGACGATGTGTAAATTATAGGCAATTAATTGCATCATTTATATTCCCTGCAGATCTAAGCCAGATTGGGTCTCAGCCGCTTGAAAGTAAACAGCATGGCCACATTCTCTCCCTATGGCGGTTGCCACTTCTTTCAATTATTTAAGCATGTTTGGCCTGGTGCTGGGGCCCAGCTGCCCAGTCAAGGACTTCTGCAGGCCTGTGCCTTAGGTCGCCAGGAGCAGCAGGATGGGATGAGGGGAAGCAGCCGGCCAGCCCCAGCTGTGTTTGGTCTGGTTCCAACTGGGAAAGACTCGTTAGTAAACAACCTTGCTAATAGTTACCATGTGTAATTTCTCCTGGAATATTGGCAGGGGAAGGCCCTGCAGAAGAAAAATGAGCCTGGAGAGATTTCTCACTGACAGGAGTGTAGTCACGCTCAGGGCCAGGCCAGGCTACCTGATAAGTGCTGCTCTGTTCATCCCCTCTCCCAATTCCCCATTAATAACCCACTAATGATAACAAATTGTTACATGACACCCTTGGTGTTGTTGGGACTAAGCACCCGAGGAGGTGTTTGCGGTTAATGCTGGTCCTTGTCTCTCTTCCTCTTCACGTTTGTTTCACAGACTCTGACGATATTTATGGAGTGCCCACTGGGTGCCAGGTCTATACTGGCACAACCCTGGAACTTCCTTCTTATGTTATGGTGATATTGGAGAAGCCAGAGACTTAAATACTGAAAAATAAGTTAAGAATAATAGAAAGCACTATGAAGGAAACAAACTAGGGTAACAGGAAGAGGGGACCTGAAGGGGACACTTTCCTATTGAGTGATTGCTTTTGTCTACTTTCAGTTGCTAAAAGTATTTGTGGTGGTTTGAAAGAATGCCCCCCCAAAGGGAATGGCACTATTAGGAGGTGTGGTCTTGTTGGAGTAGGTGTGGCCTTGTTAGAGGATGTTTGTCACTGTGGGTGAAGGCTTTGAGGTCTCCTATGGTCATCGTACTGCACAGTGTGTTCAGTTCGCTTCCTGTTGTCTTTGGATGCAAGGACTCTCAGGTCCAGCACTATGTCTGCCTTCCATGCTGCCTTGCTTCCTGCTGTGATGATAACAGACTAAACCTTGATCTGTAAGTGAGCCACCCCAATCGAAAGTTTTCCTTTAAAAAGTTTCCATGGTCATGGTGTCTCTTCCCAGCAACAGAAACCCTAAGACAGTGTCCAAGGCAGAAAAAGCTATGAAGGAAAGGTTTATCTTGGCTCATGGTTTTGGGGGTTGGGAAGTTTAAGAGTAAGGGATCGACATCCGCTCAGCTTCTGGTGAGAACCACACGCTGCTCCACCCCTATGGGAAGTGGGTGTGGGGAAGGAGATGTGTGCTCTAGAGAGTGACCAAAGGAGGTTGAGCCACTTTATAACTCACTGCCACAGTGGTCAAGCCAGTCCCACAGGGAATAGTCTCACAAGAATGGCATTGATTCATCGAGTCTTTATAGCCTCAACTCTCCCTTAAAGGCTCCACCACTGTTCAACACCATTACCTTAGGGAGCCTCAAAGTTTCCATGTGGATTTTGATGGGGACAAACCAAACCATATAGAGACCACAGAATTTATTAATGATGACCTTTCTGGAAGGTGACAATTGAGCCATAACTTGAGATCCAGAAGAGTTTGTGTGAATGCATGTGTGCTTTTTACTTCTTTGAGTCTTTCATATCATGCCTTCCAATTCTACCCATCTTCCAGCATACCCAAAAATAAAACAAAATAAAATTTAAGAGAAAAAGAGGGGGGCAAAAGAAGGAAGAAGGAGAAATCTCATCATGGAAGCTTCAGTGTGACACAGTCATGCAGTAGACTCCTTTATCCATATATGTTTACATGGAGTCATTTATCAAAAAAGAATCTTTGGTCTGGTTTGAGGCCTCTGGTCTCTCCTGCACCATTGACACTGAGCCCTCACTGGGACTCTTCCTGGACATCCTGTTGCTGTCCTGTATTGTAGAGACCCTGCAGTCTTGGGTTCACAGGCCTAACTGCCTTCCCCCATGCTGCAACAGATCACAGATGGGGTTGATGTTGGGATGGGCCAACACATAGCCCTGGTTCTGGGCTGGGGTAGTTGCAGGGTCAGCCCACCAGCTCTCCCCTGTCTTTGCCACCTCGGCGAGCTCTTCAGCATTGCCCTGGTTGGTTCACCTCTTGCAGTGATGAACAAGGGGCAGGGCCAGTTCCTCAACTTTTACCAGGGTCAGTTCTCCCATATCTGCACCTTCAGGGCCAGCTCTACTGTGTTGCCCAGGAAACATATAGGGACCACTCTCCCAAGTGCTGCAGCTGATAAGGGGCAGCTGCAGCTCTCCTGCTCTCCCTCCTGCTTTAGGTGTTGATGGGTGGGAGGGGGAAGGGCATCTCTCCTTTGCCCATACCATCACAAGACAGATAAGTAGCGGGGACAGCTGCCCTATGCTCACAACACCGGAGCTGGCTCACTTACACCTCTGCCAATACAGTCAGCTCTACAGTGCTGCCCAGGTAAGGTGCTGGGCCTGTTCTCCCCAGTGCTGCTGTTGGTGGGGGGGGGGGGGGCGGACAGGGACAGCTCTTCCCACTAAGAGTTAGTTTTGTAAAATGCCAAGGGAAGAACATTGGTAGGGGAGTGGGTGATGGAGAGGGGGAGAGAGGGAGAGAAGAGGGAGAGGAGAGAGGAAGGGAAGGAGGGGTGTCAGAGGTGTTGGGAGTGAAGAAAGGCGCATGAGGCTGAATTCCTGTGAGTCTGACAAGGACGTCGACATCTTTATACATTTAGTCTCCCCACCTGCTCATGACTTCAGCCCTGACTCCTCTGCCCCTCTAGTCCCTCCCTTTAGCCCTGTCCCTACTTTTGCCCAAACTACAGGATTTCTCTCTGCCAGCTCCTCATTCTAAACATTCCAAACTCATAGACTTCTGGGAGTCCAAGATATTATGTGGGTTTTTTTGAAAGTTTGGCTCTTGGCAAAGAGCCAGTGCTATTTCCATCTTGTGTGGAAAATATAGAATTACCGTGAATTATATTGAAAAATTAGATTCATTCACTGCTGTGATAATTTATCTCCCAATCTGTCTCAGAGAGTTAGCAGCTGGTGAGAAAATAAAATGTAATTTAGGCAAAAAAAAAATCACTTTTAATCTATGTCTGGCAGGGAGAAAGGCTATTAAGTGAGCTTACTCTTTGCCAATCAGGTGGTTTTCTTTAGCAGACCCTTAAGTGAAATGTTGTGATGGGGACTAATGGGTGGTTATAGTCCTTGGATGGGCGCTGAAAACTTGGTGAGGGGTCAGGCTCTGTATGCTAGTCCAAGTTTCCTCGGCAGGGCTTCCTCTCTTGAAGTCCCATTCCACTGACTCACGCTAAGATGTCCTTTAAAGCCCTGGAAGGTTCCTGAGAACTTCTGCTCATTTTCACCTCATCCACTGAAGGTCTACAAAATGTTCCTCTCCTGCTGGAAATGGTGGCTATTTTTCTTCTGCCAGTGTGTGTGCTCAGGTGCCCTGGGGCTGCCTGACATCAGTGTATGAGTCAGAACATTGAGCTAATCTGCTCTGCTAAGGTCTGGTCCAATGCTCCCCGAAGGGGTGAGTCAGCCCCTCAAGTCGGCAGGTCTTATCCAGCTTCCCTAGAACAGCAGCTTTTAGGTGCTGACCAGTGTCCCACCTGCATGTCCCAAGTATACAGCTGGGCTTGGCATCCTCCATACAAACAGCCCTGTCACTCCTGAGCCAGACAGCACAAGGTTCTGGTAGCCCTTTCTTCAAAAGGAATGAATTCCCTGATGAGAAGGCTAGAGGGATTGATGGGGGACAGACATACTTGCTGCTTTCAATTCTTCCAAGTTCAGAATCCTGCATCCTTGCAGAAATTGAACCATGGTCGTGGAAGAATGTCCTAGACTAGAATTGGGAACCTAAAGATATGGTGGAGTGTCAGCACATTTCCTGCACAGGACTACATGTGAGGTAATTTATGTGCAAAGGGGATGCATCTCTTACAGCTTCTTCAGGAAGTTGGAAGTCCAAGCTTGAGAAGTTGCATCCAGTGAATGGAGACTTGCTAGCAGAATCAGTGTGGCATGATGGAGGAATGTCTAACAAACCCACCTGCCCCTCTCCCTGATGGCAGCATTAACCCATCCACCAGTTCTCTGCAGTAGGCAAAGCCAGAGGAAACGAAGGGAGATTTCTCAGTGGTGGAGAAAAACTAACTGGTCTAGAGGAAAAGGGAACTGACTATAGGCTAAAGACCAGATTTCGTTTCTTCCCTCATTTGAAAAATCTTTACTGAGTACTTCTCATGTGTCTTCCACTGTTCTCAGTTTTGGAGACACAGCAGACATAGCAGAGAGAATAGGAAAGACAAGATCCTATTTTCATGAAGATTATACTCCAGTTCAGGGAGATGGATACTTCTGAGTAAGGATGCAATGGACACTGTGTGTGGATAGCCAGGTTCTACCCACGGGTGGTTAGGAAAGCATTTCAAGGGAGGAGAACTTTAAGTTAAACCTGAATGACAAGAAGAAACCTTGTGAGGAGGATAAGGGTGGGGAGGTCAGGAGCATAGAGTTGGGGGCATCTGAAATTGAAGAAAAAAGTATGAAGGCTCAAGATGAGGATGGACTGTGAGCATTTCAAGGCCAGAAGTGGCTCAAGGGAAGCAAAAGCCGTTGCATAACTATTTTGAGGAAGCTTTTGCAAAGGAGCAGATCACCGCTCTCTGACAAAGGTTCTCAAAAAACATCCCGAGCTTCCTCTATACTACCTTGTCTCTAGATCAAGTGTTTTTGCCATCAATATAATCTCTTGTCTGCTTTTCACATAGACTTAAACCATGGAAACCAGGTCCACCTTAACTGTCTAATCTCAGGCAGGACTGACTAGAAATTTCTATACTGGGGAAACCAGACTTCTGGGAGTGTGAAGGGACAGAAAGTAACAACACATAGGGAAATAAAAGGAGATTAAAAAACAAGTGGTATGTTGTCTCGAACTGTGATGTTACTTAAAGGACAGAGGATGATTTTTGAACACTGTAACTGTCCCCTTAAACAGATCTGAAGTGTCATTGCATCTATGAACCCAAAGCAGAAGCCCACTCATGAAAGCATGAAGGGAGGACAGTCTAGGAGAGATGAGAGTAGGAGACAAGGCAGGCACTGTGGGAACCTGGGATGCATGCTGCTCCACATATGTACCCACTGTGATGGCCCAAACATATCAGAGCCCACCAGTACCCTGTAGCTAGGGAATTTAAAATAGCATCTCTTGAGAAAGCATAAACAAGAGAGCAAATGTGTGAACAGGATTCAGCATAGTGTCAGCAAGATACTGTGCTGTATGTACTCTTCCCCAGAGCTCAGTAACATGGAACCCTGTGGCTGGCTTGTTTTATCTTCTGCTGTGATAAACACCATGACTGAAAGCAAAGTGTGGAGGAAAGGGTTTATTTGACCTTATAACATATAGTCCATCATGACGGGAAGTCAGGGCAGGAACTGGGAGGCAGAAACAGAGGCCATGGACTATCAATGATGACTGACTTTCTCCCATGGCTTACCTTCCATCTTCTTTTTGACAGGCTTTCTTACTTGTCCCTGGGACTTGATGATCCAGATGCACTGTCTGGCCAGAAAGATCCGGGCATGGTGTCTGATTGTCTCTATTTCTGCAGTCCTGTGATTGCAAGTGCCAACCACCACACATCTGGCATTTTATGTAGGTTCTGGGGATTAAGCTCAGGTCTACAGCAAGTACTTTATTGACTAAACCATCTCCCCCTGTACATATAGAGAAATCACACACACACACACACACACACACACACACACACACAAACAAACAAAAAACAAACAGAAACCAAACCATCAAACAACAACAATGAAAAGCCAGATTACAAACTGAAAACATGTTAGTGAAAGCTATCAACTTCAAAGACAAGGAGGAAAGATTTGCCAACTGTAAGAACAAATGGAAGTTTCTCTTCCTTTGCCCTACAAAGAAAGAAATTGTCTTTCTTTGTAGGACAAAGGAAGAAAATCAGACCAACTTTAGATCCACCCACAATGTATCAGTTGAGAAGGAACAACGACAACAAAAGAATGATGGAGAATTCTAATTGCTAGTCTAGATCAATGTCCCAGTGCAAACAGCAGAAAGGTTTGCCTAGATGTGGAAGGGGCCCAGAGCACACTTCTCATGGACTGTGGCTAAACCAAACAACAACAATAACAACAAAACAACCGAAGAGAGCGGCTGTAGAATAAGCCATGAGATGGAGCCAAAGAGAAACGGTGGCGTTTCATAAGGTCTGATAATTTTTAGAATGCCTTGAATACGTTATTCTAACCTAGGGTCAACATCCTGTATTTCTTCTTGTTTGAAAACTGAGAAATGGGAGTAATGAGGAGAGAAGCAAAACCTGCCAAAGAGCTGGGTGTTTGCCATGCAAACATCACCCAGAACTTGGGAGGGGCTGGAGGGGATCAGGCATTCAAGGCCACCTTCAGTTACACTGTGACTTTGAGGATAGCCCGGGATGTGGGAGACCCTGCTTCAGAAACACCATACAGTGAAGATGACAGAATGGTTTATTGATTTTTCTTCTGAACAATTATCGGTGAAAGCTTCTTTTCTACCAAGTGCTAGAGAGAGTGTGATCCTAAAACAAACAAACAACATCAACCAAAAAAAAAAAAAAAAAACAAATAAAAGTAATTTCCTAGCACAAAACAGGGCATAAACTTCAAATTCTTCAGGTAAAAATAACAGTAAATGCATTTCCATAGAGCCAAGATAATAAAAACAGAATCCATACAGGTAAGCATAAACCATACACACACACACACACACACACACACACACACACATATATATATATCACAAATGAAACTGCCTACACTTTCAGTAGGACACAAGAGAGTTTCTTTAAATGAGTGTCCTACTTTGATTTAACTGTCAACCTGACAAAGTCTAGAGTTACCTGAGAAAGAAGTCTCAATAGAGGACTTGCTTAGGTCAGATTGGTCTATTGGTCTGTGGGGGATTGTCTAGATTGTTCATTGATACAGGAGGGTTCAGCCCACTGTGGATGGTACAATTTCCTAGGAAGATGGTCCTGGATTGTATAAAAAGGCTAACTAATCATGAGCCTGTGAGTGAGCCATCAAGCAGCATACCACGTTGGTTTCTGGCTCAAGGTCTTGCTTTAGTTCCTGCCCTCGATGATGGACTCTGATCTGAAAGCGTAAGCTGGATGAACCCTTTCCTCCTCTATGTTGCTCTTGGTCAATGTGCCTCGGCACAGCAACAGAATGAAACTAGAACAATAATCTAGGCTCTCTTGTTAAAATTAAAAGACTCCCACTTATGTGACAAACTGAAATCCATCCAAGTTCATATCACCAGAAAGTTAGAACTCTGAGGCATAAAAGAAAGTGAATTAATGTGGAAATACACCGTGTTCCTTATGGGAAGTCTCAACACTTTAAAGATTCAATTTATTTCTAATTAATTCATAAATAAAATATAATTCCAGTAAAAATTCAAATTGAATCTTTAAAACCTTGGCAAAGTGAATTCTAAGTTATACTGGAAGGAATAAACATGGGGAAAAGTCAAAATCAAAATTGAAGCAGGGCAGGAGAATAAAGGGGTACTCTCTTTTTGATATTAAAAGTATTTTAAACATGCATCAATTTAAAAAGTATATTCTGGCAAAAATGAAGTTGTTACTTTACTCCACTAGGAATGCTCAGAAGAAGCCTGTATGAAAAGATAGTATTTTTTGACATTGGACAAAGAATGGGACATTACCATGCTAAAGTAACTTATTAGAAATTAATAAGATTGACTGCTTCACCATAGCTCAGATATAAATGAAGACAGGGTAAATTAAAGTGTTAAACTGTAAGTCATAAGACAAGAGAAATCAAATATAAATAAAATAAAACCAAAGTCTTGTTCCATCTTTAGGAGAAAGGGGGGTTTCTAACCCAGAAAACAAAAGCAATGATAAAAATATCCATGTCAAAAGAGTAAGAAATATAAAACCATAATAGAAAAAAATGCAGGATTAGACTATAAATGTAACAGGATCCCAGACCTTAGCATGAATTAGAGGCACACGTTAGAGGCACCTTTCTGACCTTAAAACCCAGCATGAAGGTCCCCAAATCTTCCAAAATGGGAACAAAGAGCTAGTCCATGGTCTCAGGAAGACCCTAAATGTATTAGCCTTGTTTTTCAGCTTTTGTAGCTCTGGTTCATGCTAGCTGAAGTGTGACAAAAACAGCATGTGGTTTTGTGCACAAAATACAAAGAGCTGTAAGGCTCAGGGCTGCATGATTTGGGCAAGTTTTCCATGCAGCCCCTGGCCATCAATAAAGACCTTCTTTTCAGCTTTAAGAGTGTCCATGTGTTTGTCTCTGGTCAGTTTACCTTGACTTCAGAAGTAAAGAAATTTCTTTGTTGAAATGTTCATCATCAATTTTGAAGAGACAACTGGAAACTACTACACGCAGACAAACACCCAAATACACATACATAAACACACACACAAACACACACATATCCACACCTACACATACATGCACACACCATACACATATATACACATAAACATATAACTAATGTCCATATCATAGAAAATTTAGTAAAAAATTAATAAAAAAATCAATAGGGAAAATAGACAAAATGTTCAAACAAATGAATTGTAAAGAAAATAACCAATTAATATATTTTAAGAATTTAGCCATGTCTGGGAATATAGCTCAGTTGCAAGCATGAAGATCTGAATTCCATAACCAGAACTCATAAAAAAATTACAGGCCTATAATCCCAACATTGGGGAGACAACCAGCTTAGCCTACTCAACAAGTTTAAGGCCAATGAGAAAGCCTGTCTTAAAACAAGATGGGTACCACCTAAGAAACAAGACTTAAGGTTGGCCTCTAGCCTTCAATGCATTTATGCACATGTATACCTACAAATACATGATCATATGCACACAGAGACAAGAAATGACCTTATTATTGAAGATATTAAAATACAAATACCTCTCAGATGAAAAAAAATCCCTAAAATGTACATTATTACTACAAGAGGGTCCTAAATCCTTAAATATTCTCAAAATTGCTTAGAATGCATAAGAATGCATTCTGGGGGTCCCACTAAGGTTTCACCACTAGGTTTTCCTAAGTTTTCATAATCAGTGATAATGAACCAATCCAATGCTGATAGCCAGGCTCCACAACAAGCAATTCTCATGTACTATCTTGTTTTACCCTCAAACAGCCATGTGAGATACTTCCCATTATTATCCCCATTTTACAGACAAGGCATCAGAGGATAAAAAACAACTCCATGCCCCATCAAAGGTAACTCTGAACACCACAGGGCAAAGGCAATATGAACACTGTGTGTATTTCTCAGAGAGTATGGAAGATATTTCTCTCTGTTCATTTGTAAATGTCAGCATGATCGGGGTGACATGATGATGGCCACAGATTAGGAGGAATATGGTGTGTATGTATCTCTCTGAGATTTAAAAAAAGGGGGGTGTTGAGTAAAGAAGCAGGGAGGAAGAAGAGGAAATGGGCAGGGAGAGGTCATGCTATCAATGATGTGTTTCCTCAGGCTGGGAAATATAGCTCAGCAGTAAAGCCCTCGCCTCAAGTGCTTTCCAAAACAGAAAACATTGACTTCTTAAGTTACAGAATGATGTTAAACTTAATTTCCTTCTCTTTACATCATTCATCTTCATATTTTCTTTGACGAATATACATGTTTAGAATCAAATGGAATTTTATTTAAAAGGGGGACATAATTGATGTCATTTTCAATGGTATTCCTTTTAGTAGGGAAACAAGATTGCTCTTGGACCATAGCCCAGCCGTGATGATGGATCCAAGGTTGCTGTGGGTCACAGAATTTCTCCCAGCTTCCTCATCCCAGAATAAAAACAGGTCCTATTTATTAGTGTTGAATAATTCTACTCTTGGGTCAGGAGAGTCTCCAACTTAAAACACATCCTCCAATTCACTAAGCCCACCCTCTGGCAAAGGCTTTGTTCTGAGGCTAGAGTCCCTCTGTGTTCCCAGTGAAATAAGCCTATCTTCATGCTCAGGCTTGCAGACTGACATTTGAGAGCCTCCTAAACTCCATGCTGGCCAGAACGAAGGCAACCAGTCCCAGGGCTTGTTCAGCTGATGCCTTCACTAATAGTGGAAAACACACACACACACACACACACACACACACACACACACACACAGAAAGAGAGAGAGACATAGACACACATACAACCAAAAAAAAAACAAAACAAAAAAAAACCCCAAAACAAACAAACAAACAAACAAACAAAAAAAAAACCCTGCTTCTCTGTCTGATTTTTTGCAGCAAGATGGAATGAGCTAGAGAGGGAGACTTAAGCCTTAAGTGCAAAGCCAGGAGTCAGGATATTAGGTAAAGTGACTGATGTGGGGGATGGGATCAACACTGACTATTGCTCCCAAGGCCAAGGCTACAGGTTGAAGGAATCCTTCCTGAAAGATGCAGGAATCTTTGGAAGTTTCTTGCTTAGACCATCTTTCCCATGAATATGGCAAAGAAGTTCAGAAGGTGTCAGGAGGGGATGGGCTTTCTCTTTGACCTTTCTACTACCTCATCCATGCTTTCTGATATATGAGGAACCACAGAGAGGTCAGAGGACAACTTAGTGCAGTAGGCTTTCTCCTTCTACCTTGACTTGAATTCTGGAATCCAGCTCATGTCCTTAGGCAAGTGCTTTATTTGCTGGGCTATCTTATCAACCCTCAGCAGTGCTTTCAGTCTTAAAAAAGATAATCCAGGGAAAGTCAAAAGTGGAGGAGTAGTGGTTCATGTCAGTCATCTCAGCACTTGGGAGGTTGAAACAGGGGGATTGCTGTGAGCTCCAGCTAGTTTGAACTACATAGTGAGTCCCAGTGCAATCTTGTTTCAAAACAGAAAGAAAAAAAAAGCAGAAGAAGAAAGAGGAAATGGGGAGCAAGGGAAAGAAGAGAAAAGAGGAAATGGAAGAAGAGGAAGGGGAAGTAGAGAAGGAAAGAGAGAATAAAGGAGGGGAGGAGAAGGGATAGAGGAAGAGAGGGTAGAGGAGGAGATGAGGAAAAGAGGAAGGAATAGAGAAAGAGGAGAATTCTTCATTGAACAATGAAAACATTAATCTTGAAGATACAAGGATGGACAAAGCAGGTGAGGTCCCCACTTGAAGGGAACTTTACATCCTGATGGATTAAAACAGTCAACAAACATGTAAACATATAAACTAGCAAGTCAATGAGCAAATTAAAAGTTCTTAGTGCTCAGGAGAAACCAGGTGATGAGATGGGAATGACAAGGGCCAAGTTCCACACCAACAGTAGAGCTGAAATGTAAATGAGGTGAAGAAGTCACATCTCTAATGGGCACATTAGAGATGTTCCCCTCAGTCTGGTCACAGCTACACACAAAGGCCACCTCCTTAGGAAGTCTATCCCGGAGTTCTCAGCCATGGTTATTAGCTCAGAGCTGAACCCTGTTGGTCCCACAGGACACCAGGCAAATCTCCCCATGTGCACACTGGGAAATCCAAGTGTGTACCCCACCTTCCCCTAGGCTACAAGGCCTGGGAGAGCTAAGGGTACATGCTGCGATCAGTCTGTAAGCAGCCAAAAGGTCCTTGTTATCCCAGGATCTTGGCCCAGACTCTCCCACTGCTAGGACTACATGGATTCAACTGAATTTCCCGAAGAAGGCTTGAAGCAGGCTTGCCTCCTGCATATGCAAAGCTGACTTCCTATCTTTTATTCTCTCCTAAGCCTCCTATGGTCCCTGGTTCAGTGACATTTTAGCATTTGTTTCATTAAGTGTCATCATGTGTGGTTGTGCTAGGCACAAACGCCAAGAGGATAAGGATTAGAAACTGGAGCTTAACCAGGTCTGTCAGGGAAAGGAGTTCTGCAGCCTAAAGCTCCCACCTCATGCTCTAGACTGCATTTGAGGTATATTTTCCATTTACGTAAGTATGCTATCTGCTTGCTGTGGTTCCCTTCTCTGCTCAGTGTGAATATCCCAACACATCTCTGAGATGCTCTCTGCTCCTGTGGCTCCTGTCTCTGCTCACAGGGTGAAGATCCTAGCATACCCTTGTGCTATAATATGCTCTCTGCTTGCTGTGGCTCCCATCTCTATCCACAGTACCAATATCCCGGCATATCCTGTACTCTAAGTCAACTGGTGTTCTCTCACATTACCTGTCCCTTCTGCATCCTTTGTAGTAGTGCCTTTCCTTCTTGCTGTGGCCAAGTACCTCAAAAGCAGTGACTTGAAGGGGGAAGGATTTAGTTTGGCTTACAGTTTGAAGTCATACAGTCTACCAGAGTGGCAGATGGCTCTCTGGTGCCAGGAGCATGGAAGCTGGAGTTCTTTATACCACATCTTGTTGGAATAGAAAGCAGACAGCAGAGGGGCAGAGCAGACCTGTGACACCTCAGGGCCCTCCCTCAATGTCACACTCTCCCCATTAAGACTGTGCTTCCTAAGAGTTCCACAGCCCTGCCAACTGAGGACCAAGTCTTTAAACACATGAGCCTGTAGAGAACATGTCACATGGAAACCACAGCATCCTTTGAGATTGCTCTGAAATCTATTGCCCTTTCCAGGAAGCACCCATTTTTACCTCAAACCCACCTTCTTCTGAAGTTTCAAGGGAATCTACCTTCATCATTGCTTCTCCTTGCCAGGACAGCCCAGGAGCACTGCCTTCCATAAATGAATCTTGCTCTTCTAACTAGACTGTGTGTTTACATGACCTGGGACTGTGTGTCAGGACTCAGTAGCTTGGACTGTGTGATGAGTGAACCATAGAAGCCTCAATCGTGCTGCATGTCTTTAGGGCTGGAATTCTACTGGTGAGAATGTTTGTCCATGTGGCCTCTGACAGCTTTCTCCTCAGAAGGCTCTGCATGATCCTGGACAAACTGTGGCAGATGCTCCAGGAAAGAGTCCCTGGAGGGGCAGCTGTTTACAAACTCCACAGGGGTTCTGATACATGAGCAGGGAAACATAGGGACCAGTGCTGTACCTATACTGAAACTCTGAGGGAAAGAGGAATCTGGGGTGAAGGACCAAGAAATGGGTCTCCGTGGGTCACTAGGGGTAATGTCCCTGTGTCTTCTACTTTTATAGCTCTTGGAAGAAACAGAGCTATGAGCCAGACAGAGTCTGGGCCATTTCTGAGATCTCTAGCTCTCTCTAATTAAATAAGAACAAGGCCCAGAAATCAGAAAGGGTGGTGGTGGTGGTGGTAGAAGTCAGGTTTAGTGACAGATCAGTGATAGATGGTAGCAGGATAAGTAACAGTAATGGGTGGATGGGTGAACAGATAGATAGCAATGCTCACACATGTGTTTGCTGCTATGTAAAGTATCTCTTCAAAGTTACTTAGGAACCAGTGACAGAGGCTGACCTAAGGGAAAAGAGTATGTGAGGCAGCCAAGTGGAGAGAATGTTTTTCCACACCAGCTTTGGATACTGTCTTTTAAAAACGATATGCAACTATCATCTTCAAGTAAAAATATGATGAGATACAATAGTTTACCCATATTATCATGTAAACAAACACATAATGACTACTGTGTACTGGTTGCTCTCATCTGTGGCCTTTTCTGTTCCTATCACCCTTCAAAAGGTCCTGTAGTCATATCTAGCATATAGCCAGGCAAAGGAAAGTGCAGCTAAATGGAATAGTCTGCGCAAGGTCACTACACCATTAGAATAAGCATTTTAATGTAGGCATGCTGTCCTCAAAGGCCTTGCTCCTGACCACCAGGCTATACTGCTCTTTTGCCTCTAATCCTTGATTTATCCTGGAACGATACTGGTCTGCTCTTTGGCCCTTCTAGAATCCACTTAATTTCTGACCTAAAGAGTACCATCTTGGTACAGATCTAAACAGGAATTTCTCAGTAGAAGAAACTCAAATGACTGAAAGACATTTAAAGAAGTGTTCCACATCCTTAGCCATCAGGGAATTGCGAATCAAAACAACTCTGAGATGGCATCTTACACCTGTCAGAATGACTAAGATCAAAAACACTGATGACAGCTTATGATAGAGAGGATGTGGAGTAAGGGGAGCACTCTTCCACTGATGGTGGGAGTGCAAATTTGTGTAGCCATTTTGAAAGTCAATATGGCAATTTCTGAGAAAATTGAGAATCAATCCACCCCAAGGCCCAATAATACCACTCTTCGGTATATACCCAAAGGATGCATACTCACACCATAAGGACATTTGCTCAACTATGTTTATAGCAGCATTATTCATAATAGCCAGAACCTGGAAACAACATAAATACCCTTCAAATGAAGAATGGATAAGAAAAATGTGGTATATTTACACAATGAAGTACTACTCAGTGGTAAAATCAATGACATCTTGAAATTTGTAGGCAAATTGAAAAAAAAAGATAGACAAATGTGATATGTACTAACTCATAAGTGGGTGATAGACATAAATCAAAGGATAACCAGCCTACAGTCTACAACCCCAGAGAAGCTAGGCAACAAAGAGGACCCTAAGAAAGACATACATGGGTCCCCCTGGGAAGGGAAATAGATAAGTTCTCCTGAGTAAATCTGGAGCATGAGAAGGAAGGGGAAGAGGAGGGAGAGGGAAGGAAATGAAGGGAGTGGGGAGGCTAAACATGAGAGCATGGGAAGGTCAAGTTGGGGAAAAGGCAGAAAAGGAGAACAAAGAAAGAATTATCTTGATATAGGGAGCCATCATGCGATGAACAAAAATCAACAAGGCTGATCCCAGATAAGACTCTAAACAATAGTGTAGAGGGTGCCTGAACTGGCCTTCCCATGTCATCAGATTGTGGACTACCATCATTGTCATTATAGAAGCTTCATCTAGTAAGTGATGGAAGCAGATGCAGAGATCCACAACTAACCACTAGGTCAACCTCCCAGAGTCTGGTCAAAGAGCAAATGGTTCAAGACCAGGATGAGAAAACACACAGAAACAGGTGACCTGAGCTAGTGGGAGCTCACTGACTCTGGACTGACAGCTGGGGAACCTGCAGAGGACTGACCTAGACCCCCTGAATGCAGGTGACAGTGTGTGGCTTGGATAGTTTGTGGGGCCACTGGCAGTGGGACCAGAATCTATCCCCAGTGTATGAACTGACTTTTTGGACTCCATTCCCTATGGAGATATTCCATGCTCAGCCTAGACACAGAGGGGAGGGCCTTGGTCCTGCTTCAATGTGGTGATGGGACAGACTTTGTTGACTCTTCATGGGAGGCCTTACCCTCTCTGAGGAGCAAAAGTGGGGCATGGGTTGAGCAGGAAGAGAGGAGAGAGAGGGAACTGTGATTAGCATGTAAAAATATGAAGAGTGCTATCTTGTTCCCTTGCTGATGGAACAATAATCATTCCAGGAATATAGCTCAACCCACATGTAAACACAGGAATAAATGAATTGATCAATAAATCAATCAAGTATAGAGCGATTTCATCCATTCACACTAATAATTCCATCAGCAAAGATTTGCTAGGTGAGGGTGGAGTACAATTTGTGTGAAATGCTGAGGTTGGAGGGAGCCCAGAAAACGAGATGAGGAGAAGGCCAGGATGACTAGAGCCCTGTGTGATGAAAGAGATGATGAGATATTTGGCTGGAAAACCAGGAAGGGCTTGGACCTTGCAAGCCTTCACAGAGGATTTGGAAATGTGTCTGATAGCCAATGGAAGCCACAGAATGTTTATAACAGGATGGTGACTCCCCTTACCAGGCTAATGGTGTGAGGAGCTGCTGGCTGGACAATACATCATATGAACATAGCTTCCAGTTGTGAGGCACTGTGAGATCCTGTCCTTTCAGTGAGTAGCAGGAAGGGGTGACCCTGTGCTTGCAAAGGATTAAGATCCCCTCATTGCCACCTCATGCAGTGGCTCTGGGCCTCTGTCTGATCTTCCCTGCCTATCAGTGAGAACCAAGGATTTTGCTCCAGTTGGGATTTTGGCCAGCAATTGGCCTTTCAGCCCATGGCCTCAGGCCCAGTGATTCTGAGTCATGGAGACAGCATCTGCAGAGGCATAGAGCTTGGGTGACATTTGTGTCCCACACAGATGTATTAGCATCCCCACAGCCTCCTGAGCAAATAAGGCCATTCAAACTTTAGCTGAGGTCATGGAGGCAAAGAAAATTGGAACACATGACACTCTGTGGGAGGAGATGGAAGTAATGAAGCCCTTTGAGAACCATGATAATGCATTATCATCGAACATTGTGCTGGCCTCAACTCTGGACATAGACTTTAGCTCTGCCTAAGGTTATCCAACCAGAGTCCAATGAACATCTTTGCAATGTCCATGTGGGACTCATGGAGATTTGATACTTGCAGGACTTTGAAGCATGAATAGCACTTTTAGGAAATAATGAGTAAAGAAAGAACATTCTAGAAGCAAAGGTAAACAGAAGAACACAGTTATTAACTCAAGAACTTGAGAGCCAGAGTGCTAAACCTAGAAGAAGACTCTGCCACTCCCTAACTTTGTGAGTCTGGACACATATCTTAGCATCTCTGAGTTCCAGTTTCTCATCTGAAACAATCATAACAACCCTGGCAGGACTGGAATGGATGTTTTAAAACTTCACATACCAAAGAATGTCAGGCCCCAGGTGAAGGCTGTAGATGTTTGAGCTGCTACTGTCTTTGCTGCTGTTCTTGTCTTTGGACAGCTTATATTGTGAACCCAGGTGAAGATGCAGGCAGGTAAGAGCACACACACACACACACACACACACACACACACACACACCTCAAAACAAACAAACAAACAAATAGCACCAGAAAGGGGAACTGCGGGGCCAGGGAGATTAAAATGGCCCTCTTCTCAGGGGAATTCTCATCTGTATGCCAGAGTCACAGCTCATGGGTTTGTACATGTGGCCATATCCCAGAACCATGAAAGGGAAGCTCTCTCTGGGCCAGAGTCCCAGCTTTGGTCCCTGCTATGGTCATTGATCACGTCTTGAGGGAGAAAGTACAGAGAGCCCCAATGGAACAAGCAATGGGGTAGGTGTGGGGAGACTCTAGAGGTAGAGGAAAAGACTAGAACTCACCTGAAAGGGGGGTGGTGGCCACAGAATGATATTAGGAAACACACGGGCAGGGTGGATTTGGGGTCACATCGGGCCAGGTTGGTAGCTAGGTAGCATTGGTTAGAATGCCACAGGGTAGGAGGTCTGCAGTGTGGTGCTACAGCCCTAGGAGGAGGCACTGGCAAACCAGAGGCTGCATACCACAGGCTCAGTGAGCGGGACAGCAGCTTGGGTGGGCTATCATATGAATGGAATGCTGGGTAAACACAGAAACCAATTTCGTGTTTGTTTGTTTGTTTGTTTGCTCACACTTTCTTCTAATCCCCACTTTCGGATTTCTTCTGAGTTACTCCCTTATGATGTCTTCCTATGGTCACATTTAACCCCTCAAATCTGTCTTACTTTTATAGTTGGCACACCTACACTGTAGAAGCTTCAGGCTTGTCCACAAAGGAAGTTTTTTACTTCCCAGCTCACCCAGTTCAGTATGGAGGACAGAGACTGGATGCTGAAAACTCCTTCTGCTTCTAACTTTGCCTTGATCTCTTCCTCTCCCCTCAACTCCCCTACCTGCTCTTGACTCCTTGAGAATAAAGCAGGAAGGTGGAGGGAAGTAAAGGCAGGGTGGGTCCAGCTGCTATGAATTATCTTGGATTGAGTGATATTCAATGCCAACTCAAAGGTTCTTGGGAAATTCTTTCTGAAGATTGCTCCAGGAGCAGCTTTCTCTGGGGTCCACTGACTCATGGGAAATGCTTCCAACTGTACCTCCCTTGACTTCCAGAACTATAGAGTCCCCATAGCAGTGTGGCCACTCTCTTTCTTTTCTTTCCTTTCCTTTTCTTTTCTTTTTAAAATTTAAATTAGAAAAATCTTATTTTACATATCAATCCCAGTTCCCTCTTTCTTCCAAAGTCTCATGACCCACACCAACCCCTCATCCCATCCCATCCCCCCCCCACCTACCCCTACACTCACCAGGAGGGAAGTGAGGCTTTTCTTGAGGGATCATCAAAGTCTGTCAAATCATCTGGGGCAGGGCCTAGGCACTCCCCTGTGTATGTAGACTAAGAGAGTATCCCTCTATGGGAAATGGGCTCCTGAGTCTGTTTGTGCAGTAGGGATAAATACTGGTTCCACTGCCAGAGGACCTATAGATGCCCAGGCCTCCTAGCTGACATCCATATTCAGGGGGCCTGGTTCTGTCCTCTGTTGGTTCCCCAACTATCAGACTGGAGTCTGTGAGCTCCCACTTGTTCAGGCCAACTATTTCTGTGGGTTTCCCCAGCATGGTCTTGACCCCTTTGTTCATTGGTATTGGCACAAAAACAGACAGGTAGACCAATGGAATCGAATTGAAAACCCTGATATTAATCTACACACCTACAAACACCTTTTTAACAGTTGTATAATAGTTTATCACATGCTGTAATGTTGTGTAGAGAGCTAGGTGTACATCTAGCAGGCTTTGAGAGTGAATTTCTTTATCTCAAAACTATACATTCCCAGGCATTTTAGGACTTCCAAAGACCCTGAACACTCATTTTAGAATCACTACCCCATATCACATCAAACACATTTAAATAACCCACATCTCACATCAAATATACATCTTCACTGTAAATTTGAAAGGATTTTTTTTATGATTTTGCTTTTGAAATAATTTAGCTCTAGGTGACTTATTTAATTCATGATTGACTACGGTAATCATCATGAAGGCTTGGGAATTCTCTCAAAGGGAGACGATTGAACCAGCAAATCGTGTTTAAGTGTGCTGACGATATTATGACTACCAAATTTAGCAGCCAATGGATGTGACAGAATGCTATACCTTGTAGACAACTGAGTAAACAATGAAATTTCCATTTTTGTTGTATTGCCTTATTTTATATGCTTAAAAATCATCACTTTTATGTCCTCCCTCCCTCCTCCCCTCTTTCATTTCCTTGCTTCCTTTCTATCATCTCTGCCTTTCTGACAGGGTCTCATGTAGCCCAGGCTGCCCTCCAAGTTACTAGGTAGCTAAGAATGGCCTTGAACTTCTGGTCCTCCAGCATTTAATTACTTCAAGTGCTGAGGTTCTAGAGAAGTGCCACCATGCTTGTTTGTGGGATATTAAGAATCAAACCTAGGGCCTAATGAATACTGGGAGAGCTACATCCTGGTCTGTTTTTCTTTTGTAACAGGTCTTACATAGCCAAGACTAGACATGAACACCTGATTCTCCTACATCTATGTCTCAAATGCTGGATCACAGATATGTACTACCACACCTGGTTTGATGTGGCACTTGGTGACTGAGCCCAGGGATTTGTACATGTTAAACAATCACTCTACCTACTGAGCCACATCCCCAGCCCCAGTGTTTATCTTTTCAGAGTTCCTGATTGTCTTAGTGTCTGTGGAGTTTAATATTCCTGGAGATGAGTCTCAAGGGGTCAAAAGCTCTGTCCATGCTTCCCCTAGTCAGATGCCTGGGTTAACCCTGGAGGTGAGTGGGTGGGAGAGTCAGAGTGTACCTAGTGCTGGAGTAGGCAGGCTTCTCAACAGTTCCAAGGATGGGTGTTCCCCAAGGTGATCTAAGGAACAAGGGCAGGAAGCATCACTGGGATGGGTCCTGGAGGGGCTACAGCCACAGCTAAGGGACACTGCTTGGGGATGGTCTTTTATTCCAGAAATGAGTAGGGTCAGGCCCAGGCAGCCTCCTGACTCCTCACCCACACACTCCAAGCATCTCTCAGGGGCCCAGCTTTGTCTATGTTTGTGCAGAGGATCTCCCTGTTCCAAGGGAGTCCACGCCTTAGGTCTCTCCAGCACCACCCTTCTGCTCAGTGGACTGTGAAATGGAGCTGGCAGAGCTGCTGGCTCAGAGTTGATGAACGGGCGAATGAAGGTCTCCATCAGGAGGGAAATTTCCCCCATCTGCACTACTACATGTGGAAATGTCACTCCGATCAGAGCAGTGAGTGCTCAGGAGGGAAGGGGAACATAATGACAGAGACAATTTGGCATCCCATTTAATTTCCTCACCAAAAAAATTAACATTTTTGAAAAGATTAACTTTCTCTGTGGCAATTCCTCTTCAATGTAAGCACTCGCTGGATGATGGGCTATTCCAAATGATGGTGATCATGAAGATGAGGCTTCTACATCATGGGGTGCTGCTACTGCTCTGAGCAAAATCACTGGGGAGGGGGGGAGGATTTCAGGTCCCACAAGCAGCTATTATCTTTGAGGAGTCCCCGTGGATCAGAACACAATCTCTGTAGCTCAGTAACACAGACAACCAGGAATCTAAGCAGAGACACGGGTGGAAGGATTGGGGTTAGGAGAGAGCTAGGGATCCTGTCTGGCCAAAAAAAAAAAAAAAAAAAAAAAAAAAAAAAAAAAAGAAAAGAAAAAAAGCATCAGTAAGACTAGACAGAGATGTATAAACTTGGAGTCTTTTATCTTCCAGCCTGGGCAAGGATGGAGTTCATTATTCAGGCACCCACAACATTCCCTAGGTCCATTCCTAACATACTGTGGCCCATTGTGTTCTCTATTATTTTTTCATGGTAGATCTCCATGTTTGTCTTCTTCCTTCATCCTCCATCATTGTGTATTCTGTTACTAGCCATAGTGAAATGTCAGCTCCTGCTGAAGATGTTAGTATCTGAGTGGCTTTGGGAGCTGTGCCCCGAGGTCAAGGATGCTTCTTTGTTGTCACAGTGATAATGTGATGGACAATCGTATTGTCACTGCAGTAGTGTGATGGTTAATCTTGTTGGCTCCAGACAAAGTCTGATACTGCCTGATACCAAGGTTCTCTAGTTTTCTTCACCGTTTAGGGCGACAATGCTGTGCCCTCCCTCTAATTTCATCTGTATTGTTTTCTGTTCTATTCTATGCTATCCCATCCCATCCCATGCCACTTCACTCCATAACATTATATCCCATCCCATCCCATTCCATTTCTATTCTATTAGTAAAAGATCCCTAACTTTAGCAAATCATATGGCCACCAGGCAGAAAGACTGTCTTGAGTCTCTCTTGCAGCTATAAGCATCTGGGAAAGTGAATTACCCATTAGACTGGCTCAGGAATGTTATATAAGACTTCAGATAGATCTCTTTAAAACGACAAAGGCACAGCATTCTTCCTCTTCCCTTTTCCTTCCTCCTCGCTTCATCCAGAATGCAGCATATGTGATGGTTGGAGCCTCAGCAGCTATCATCAGCCCTGAAGTGATGGAATGGAAAGCATATGGTGAGGATGAGAGTGTCTTGCTCTCCTAAAGATGTCATGGAACAGCCGTCACAGCTCTTTCCTTTTTCTTTTTTGAGACAGGTGTCTCATTTTACTCTATGATGACATGGAACTGGCTGGACTCAAAGTCAAGATTATCCTGCCTCCCTGTCCTGAGATTACAGGTATGAGCCACTGTGAATAGCCACCCTCACTTATAAAGCTACACACATTAATTTTGGGTCTTTACATCACATGCAGTTGAACATTCTGCTGTGATGTGCCTATTGTTGAATGCCTTACCTCTAAAGCATCTAGATGTGACATGCCACCAGCTATCTGAAGTCACACTCATTCTCCATGAAAGTCTTTGTGGCCTACATTTGTGTCTGTCTGCCAGGCAGGAGTTCCTGGGAACTGAGTCATAGAGGAGGGTTTCTGCTAGAAAGTGCCATGGATTCTTCTCATGGGATGACACACTCCTTTATGAGCCCCTTGATCCCCCATCCAAATAGATCTCCTGTGGCCTAGCCCCAGCAGTAGTGTAGTCCTTCTTCAGTCCCATCCATGCTGGCACTGTCACGTCTACTGTACCCTTTCCCCTGTAAAAATGCACATGGCTCCTGCCTAATTCCTGACCATTGTCCAAAGGATACCTTGATCCAGAGACTAAGAGAAGGTCAGACAGCTTACGTAACTGCTGGTCCTTTCCCCAAATGGAATTTAAAGGTGGAGCAAGAGGGTCTCTGTTTTTGAAGCTGTGCTCCAAGGTCAGGGATGTTCCTCCATGATAACCGTGATATTAGTGTGATGGTTAATCTGGTCAACTTGACAGGATCTAGTGTTATGGGATATTTGTACACCGTGTGAAGATGTATTGCTGTGATTGGTGCAATAAACAGATGAATAGCCAATAACTAGGCAGGAAGTATAGGTGGGGACAGAAAGGACTCTGGGAAGAAGAAAAGTGGAGACACAGAGCGGGCAGAGTGTTCAGCAGGAGAGGTAACATCCATGAGACATGTGACAGAATATAGATTAATAGAAACGGATTAATTTAAGTTATAAAAGCTAGTTAGGAACAAGCCTACAGGCTGAGCTTTCATTATTAACAAGAAGTCTTTGTTTCATTATTTGGCAGCTAGTGGGACAGAGAAAGACTTGTTACAATCTAGAATTATCTAAGAGACAAACCTCTGGTTATGTCTATAAAAGAGTTTCTAGATTGAGTTCACTAGGGCAGGGGATTCCATCCTAAAAATGGGTAACACAACTCCATAGGCCAGAATTCCAGATTTAACAAAAAGGAAAAAGTAACTTGAGCACAGGCATCCATCACTCTCTGCTTCCCGACTGTGGATGCAATCACACATGCTGCCTCACACTTCTACCTCCCTGTCTTGTCCACCATGACGGCCTGTGTCCTTGAGTTGTGAGACAGAACAAACCCTTCCTTGCTCATACCACTTTTGTCAAGGATTTTAGAATAGCAGAGAGGAAAATAACCAATACTGCTAGCTACTTGTCCAACCTGCAATTTCTCCACTCAGTGACTTCTATTATCAGTAGTGAGGAATGAGGTTGAAGTCTCAAGATAAGATACCTTGAGAGGCAGTGCATGCCACATGTTGTCCTTCGGGAGCATTCAACTTAAACCATGAGAAGATTCTGGGCTCCAAAGCTATACATAAAGGGCAGAGTTTTCTCAACCAACTTCTTGAGGAACAGCCTGAATCAAGAGCATACCAGCGTACCTGCAGACCTATAGGCTTGGAAAGAAATGACAATTGTTGTATGTTACCAAATCTTGGGGATAGTTTCATCATCATCATCATCATCATCATCGTTATCATCACCATTGTAGTCAAAGTATATCCAAGACATTAAGAAAGCTCTCTTGGGGCTTGGGAGGTGGCTCAGTAGATGCCGTGCTCTCAAGCAAGCATGAGGACCTGTATTCAATCCTCAGCAGCCACATGAGAAAACCTTGCACTAAGTACATGGCTGACCATGGAGGAGGAGTTAGGGGATTCTCTAGTGTTCGCTGGCCAGCCAGTCTACCTGAATTGACCAGTTCTTTGGTCAACAAGAAACCATATCTCAAAAATTTAAGTTGGCGAATGATTGACAATGACCCCCAAATGTTAATGTCTAGCTTCCACACTCACGTACATGTATATGTACCCACCCACCCACACACATGCAAACATACATACAGTGTGTAAGAGTAAAGGTGTACCTTTAAAGTGTAAAGTCTAGGCCCTGGTGTGGCTAGCAACTCTTCAAAGTCCACGAGGTGTGAGTTCAGGTGTGGTCGCGAGCAGACTGGGCCTTGTGCCCCCACCATCAACCTGGAATCTGTTGCTTTCAATTTTTTTCCTGAAAGAGAACATAGATAGGTTCCTAGACCTGTTTGGAGCCTCTTCTACCTGATCTACCACTAGCCTAAGACTTGCATTGAACTAGCACTGTGTCCTCCCATCGCCGCGTGCCTCCAGCGAAACATACCAGTGCCACAGCTTTCTTTTCCACAAGCACGTGATGGAAGTGTCCATTTGATTTTTAAAAGATTTGTTTTGTTTTATGTGTATGAGTGCTGTGCTTGCATATACTTATTTGCACTACATACATGCTTGATTGTCCTCAGAGACCCGAAGAAGAATTGGATCCCCTAGAACTGTAAGTTAGAGCCACTGTATGGGTAATGAGAACCAAACCTAGCTCCTCTGTGAGAGCAACACATTCTCTTACCTGCTGAGCCATCTCTTTGACCCTGAAAGCATCTATCTCTTAATCCTTCCAAAGCTGCCCCACAGCCCTAATTCTCTGAGGTTCCCAGAATACACCATGTTTTCTGTCTCCACACCTTTGCACATCCTTTTCCATGGCTTGGATGTCCTCCTCTTCCCTGGTGTGTGACTGTCTCAAGGTGACAGTGGTATGATTGATGGAAAGACACTAACAGCCACAAGGAAAGGAAACACAGTTTCCTAGTAAGTCAAGCCGCAGGCCCAGTAGAAGGGAGAATGGATTAGTAAAGAGTCTAACTAAGGCAACAGGGAACCAACATTCTACTACATCCTGCGAAACACAGCCCAAACTTCCCTTCTCCAGCTTTGGGCTTGTTACCTAACACTCAATCATGCCATTGATCTGTCCCAGGTTCAAGAGCCATCTGAAGAGTCAGAAAGTGCCTGCAACTTGCCATCTGAGGTTTTAAAATTTCTCCAAACCTCACTGTCACATGGCTGGTGCCCAGTGCCTACACGATGAACAACTGGGCAACTGGTGTTGAGCACAGTAATGATAGCAGCATGCCTGGTTGGCAGGGGCCACATGGATGATGGATGTCTGCATGGAAGGACTTAGAGTTGTGCATCTAAAATGACACCCTCCCTCAGGACCTGTCTCCCAGAAGCATCCCAGAAGCGGCCACACTGATCTTCAAATCTGAAGCAAATGAAAATACAGCTGGGTGGTAGTGGCACACAACTTAGATCCCAGCACTTGGGAGCAGAGGCAGATGGATCTCTGTGAATTAGAGGCCAGCCTGGTCTACAGAGTGAGCTCCAGGACAGCCAGGGCCACACAGAGAAACCCTATATCAAAAAATTAATAGATAGATAAACAAACAAATAAATAAAATACAGCACAGTGAGGCTGAGCTCAGAGCTCAGTGGTAGACGGCTTGCCTAGCATGTGCAAAGCCCAGGTTTGATCACCAGTACTGCATAAACTAGTTGTGGTGGTTCAAGTCTGCAATCCTAGAACTCAGAAGGTAGAAGCAGGAAGATTAGGAGTTCAAGGTCATCATCTTCTATACAGTGAGTTACAGGCCAGTTTGAACTACATGAGACTCTCAAAATAATAATAATAATAATAATAATAATAATAACAACAACAGGTATCTAGAGAGATAGGTCAGCAGCTAGGAGCTCTGGTTGCTCTTCCAGGTTCAATCCCCAGCAACTCCAAGGTGGCTAACAACCATATGTAATACAGTCCCAGGAGTTCCAAGGCTTTCTTCAGGCCTCTGAGGGCATCAGTCATGCATGCAGCATACAGACATACATGCAGGCAAGACATTTCAAACACATAAAGTAAATAAATAAATATAGCACATTCACTTGAATCTGAATTTTTAGGTAATCATCAAGTATTTCCTTTAGTATAAGCCAGCCCCATGCAGCATTTAGAGTATACCTACGGTGAAAGGAAATTTATTGTTTATTTGAAAATCAAAACCATTTTGGTTTTTTAAATTGCGTGTTAAGCATTAGTAATCTTTTATTGATATATATCAATGGTATTATTTGGCCATACAGAATGAAAGCATACCATCTGCAGGAACTGGAGATCACATTATTAAACAAAATAAGCTGGGCTCAGGAAGACAAACATCATATTTCTCTAGCATGAAGAGCCTAGATTTCAACAAGGCTATGAAAGTGCTTTGAATTTTATCTGGCAATCCTGTTTCCAAAGCCATCTGACCTTGCTGAGCTCTACAGTCTCCTATGTCTCCAAGTCTTAGCCTCAGACTCCTTAAACCCCATCAGTCCTCCACTGTCTTCCTCTAGACTTTCTAGCCCAGGACTCATGTGGGGATCAAATGAGCTATACCACCCAAAGTGCTTTGAACAGTTATGCTTCTAAGGGTCTGAGCTGGCTGGCTCGTGGCAGGGGGCAATGAGATTTTGCTGTAATTGCTCCTTGTCCATACTGTTGGCCACACCCACTCTACCCATGCTGCTCCATTTTGTCCAGTCAATCTCATCCATTCCTTGAGTTTTGGTATTATTTAAGTGTCTGACCTGAGTGCTCCTCAAGGGTCTTTTGGAACTGATGCTTGGTAACTGGTGGGGGGAGGTTGCAATTGAGAAGTGATGGAGCTCTGGGGAGGTGGGGCCTTGTGGAAGGGTCTTGGATCATTGGTGATGTGAGGTATTTCAAGTGCAGCCCACTGAACTCTTAAGAGATGATTGTCCTAATAGGAACAAGCCTGACCCTGCCAGTTCTGTCTTTGCAGATTTGACTTGCTACTATATCTCCTTTTGCTTCTTCCATTATCCTCCACCATCAGGTATCTCCAGTGTCCAGACCAATGAACCTCCCAAACTGTGAGCCAAATAAACTTTTCTTTGCTTCAATTTTGCCCAGCCCAGGTGTTTTGTTACACAGAAAGCTGACTAATACGGCCATCTGCAGCATGATCTCAGACAGACTTTTCTCTGGAAAGCCTTCTCCAACAGATGCTTGGATGAGATTCAAGGTCATTGGCGTAGTTCCTGTATTTATTACAGCTCTGCTGTGGCTGGACAAGGCTTGTCCATAATGCATGTTGATAATCAGTGTCTAATACAGCAACAGTAGGAGGTAGTGGAATCTCTGAGAAGGGACAAGGAGTATAAGAGATCTGTGTCTGTCTTCTGGGAAGGAGTTCTCACTCCTACAGGATTTGATTGGTTAGCATGAGGATGGCTTGTTACAGAGTAATCCTGGCACCGCCCTGCAGTCTCTCATTCAAGTCTTCACCATTGATGCCCTTCTTGCCATAGGTCTCCCCCCAGAAGCCAAGGAGATGCTTGGACAATCCTCTGGGGGCTGTAGAGCCTTGAGATAAAACAAACATCTTTCCTAGTCCAGGCTTGGATATTTTATTATAGGAACAGAATGGGTCAGGGCAAATTATTTATACTTTATCATTATTTCTTAGCAGTCTGTTGCCACAGCAGACAACATTAGGAGAGATGGGAATCTGTGTTGTTCTAGCCCAAGTCCTAAAAGTCTAGCACAAAGTCTGAGGCGGGGGGCAACATGCACATCCAATAAAGAACCAGCACCCTAACCCTCCCAGGTCCTTGGGAGCAGAATTCTTTGGTATTTTAAGTCTTTGTGCTCAAGGTCAAGAGAGGTCTCTGGGGAGCCTAGCTGTGATGCCCATTCCACCTGGGGTACTCAGGCTGGTCCTTTAGCAAGGAGGTAGCACAGCAGAGTGTTTATTTCAGCCCTGTTTCTTCTAGCTGTGCAAATCATGTGTTGGCATGGGGCAAGGTCTGGCTCTGAATTCTAGAGTTCTCATTTAGCACATGGGACTCTACATTCAGAGACAAGTAGGACTGAGGGGTAGAAACATCTAGAAGGGGGTGCTGGGCTTAGAAGAGGACATGAGGGAGTTAGCGAGTAAGTTTTCTTCCTTTCCTCCCTTGTGGGCTAATAGGGCCTCTCTCCTACAGAGAAAACAAAGGAAGTTTGGCAGCCTGTGACCAATATATCTGGTCAGTTTGCATAAAGCGGTGTATTCTGGGTTTCTGATCAGAATCAGGAAATTCCTCACTTTAAAGATGAGAAGGAAAAAGTGTGGCAGCCAAAGAGGCCCCGTGAAGAGACTGGACAGAAAGAGAGAAAAAAGGGGGCTGGAAGCAGTGGATAAATCAAGGTGAAACTTAAAAGACGATTGATTTCCCCCTCCTTGATGTCCGCCTTTCAAGGGCCTTGTTGGGCTCCTCCCGGGAAATCAACTTTGAGGCTCATCAGTCACAGAAAGGCATTTCCTCTAAGCTCTGTCTCCAAGTGGCTCCCTATGTCTTGGCAGGTAGCAATTGCTAATGTCCTTGGAGTTCAGCAGTTTGACCTTGGGACCATACCTCCCCTCTTTCCAGGTAGTCCAGACCATGCCAAGAGTGGTAGGCCAGGAGCAGTCACACCTGGATGCCACCCTGCTGCTGCCTTGCTGTGTGACCTTGGGTGAGCCCATCCATCTGCCTCATGACAACTGCCAGGGGTAACACTAGTGTAGGTTCTCGAAAATGAGAGATAGTGATAGGTCAGGGTCAGGCTGGATGTCAGGAGTACGTCATGCATATTGGCACACTCGGCGTGAGAATAGGGGAAGCCACTGTTCTCCAGGAAGAAGAGTAAGCCAGTAGAGAGGCATGGATCCAGGCACAGTAGGGAGGAAGTGGTGCAGGTGGATAGCTTCCCAGTGCCTGCTGGGAGCTGGGGGAGGGGAATGGAGTGGTGGTGCGGTATCTGGAATTCTCAAGCCATAAATGGGCAATTCTATACATAAAAGCTGGGGTCAAAGTTGGCTGTTTTAACTGAACCCCTGAGAATGGTGTGAGGATGACAAGGGGTGATGGATGGAGAGCCCTGTCTCAGAGGACTTGACAAATAGACTGAGCTGAAAGAAAAATACAAATCAAAGGCAGGTGCAGGGGCTTATTAGGTAAAGTGCTTGCTATGCAAACATGAAGAATTCAGTTTGATCCCTAGAACTTACAACTTAGATAAAACAGCTGGGGGCATGGAGGTCCTCACTTGTAATGTCAACTGGGAAGCTGCAGACAAGTGGGTCCTTGGGGGCATGCTGGGCAGCCAGCCTATTCGAACTGGTGATTCCCAGGCCGGTGAGAAACCCTGTCTCAAGCATCAAGGTGGAGAGCATCTGAGAAATAATATCTGAGTTTGACTTCTGGTTTCCACACACATGTGCACATACACACATGTACACACAAGTGCACACACACCATGACATGCTGTGCCTGGCCCTCTTTCTTAGCTCCACATATCAGGTTTGCATGACCTCCTAGATCTACCTCTGGGAAACTCTCATGAGCCAGGAGCTTCAGTGAGAGTCAGCCACCCCTGGGTCCATGAGATACTAGTGTCATGATTCATACAAGATGCCCTCCAACTTAGGCAATTATGTGGGTCTCCCTTCCTCACTTTTCCAACCCACCACCATTGGCATCCACACTCGTGTTCTGAGTGAATTCTTGAATGCATATATGACTTTGGAAAATAAGGGTTTCTTTAGTCACATACCATATTTCTTGCGTCTTCAGTCCCCCTGCTGACAGTGCTAGGACCTTTCCAGACATAGCTCCTGCACCTTGCATCCTACATTTCCACAGCATGGTGCACTTTCAATGAGGATGTGCATTTCTGGGAACTGCCCAACCCCCATGTTTTACAGGATAGAACGCTAGAGGAGCAATGTTTGTGGCTCATGTTCACACAGCTTAGCTTGACCCAAGTAGGCAAACCTGAGACTCTTGGTAAAATCAGGGTCTGCTCACTTTACTCCTAGATCAAAATTTCTTCTCATTTTACAGAAATGAAGAAAAAAGAAGTCCACAAACTTTTAAGCTACTGCAAACAAGAAGATGGAAATTGTCATGGATAAAATTACTTTACTTCCCAATGTGAATCCTACCTGTGGAGTAAGGGAGAGCTAGGCTTTGTGGGGTAGGCCTGGACTCAAAGCATATCACACAAAGCAGTTAGGGCTCAGATGGCCAACTTTGCAGGTTTCTTTCTCTCACCCGTAGCACTGAAGCCACGATGATCTGACATCCTCTCATCACCCCGAGTTTTCCAAGGCTTTAGCTCTGGGTTATACCTTCTCCCTTCACTTTATTTACAAGCTGGAGTAATAGGTAGTTGTGAGCTGCTGGACGTTGGTTCTGGGAAACAAACCCAGGTCCTCTGCAAGAGCAATGAGTGATCCTGACAACACAGCCATCTTCCCAGCCCCCTGGGATATGCTTTTAAAATCAAGTTTGTTTCCACAGAATTGTCAATTTCTCCAACAGACCAAAGCTAGTTTGGGAAAGCCGAGGCTACATAGAAGTCAATTTAAAGTTCATGAAATTATTTGGGGGATGTTCACAACATAAGCAAATGAGTGAGAGGGTGCATTCATACATTCAGAGTGAAGTCCTTACATGGTTCACAGAACATAATTTTATCAGTGAAAGTAAGTATGAGAGGGTCAGGATGGGGCAGAGGACACTATCTGCCGGGTCTGAACTCTCCAGGTGCCTCTGCTATCAGGCTAGGCCACAGGCCCTTCCCTAAGAAGTGGTCCCCACCTTAGGAACTCTCCACTTGGCCTCATGTTGCTAGGTGCCATGTGTCTAGACTGCTTCTCTTCCTGGCCTCTGCAGTGAGAGCCAGGAAATTGGTCTCCTGTGTTGCCTGTTCTTTGTGAAGGAACAGACACAGCCGCCTCCACACCTCCACTTCCCCTCAGCTCCCCAAATCCACCCTGGAATCACAGGCAACTTAACAGGCAGATCTAATCTCACCAAGGTTTCAGAGCCATCCAGTCTCTACATGCCCTGTCCTGTCCTCCTCCTCCTCTTCCTCCTCCTTCTCCTCTTTCTTCTGCTCCTCCCCCAGAGGAGACAAGCAGAGAGCTGGCAGGGGTCCTTCTCAGCACCAACTCAGCATGTCTGAGACAATGTAAACTGATAGCTAAAAATACAGACTATTCAAGGAGTTACAAAAGCCTGGATATAAGTTATGTGGACATGGGTAAGGTACTTGACTTCTCTATGCCTGGACCTACCAACATGATGGCGAGCACTAATATGATCCTATCTGCTAACAAAACTTATCTGATTGGCTTATTTGTGGTTCTTATATGTGCCCAGGCCTATTGTAAATAAAAGAACAAAGGGCATCTGCCTATAAGTGTAAAACAGATGTAATGACCAGATCGTGGATGATGAAGATGACCATTTAGTCATGGAAGGTGGGGTGGGGTGGGAGCTGAATGGCTACATGATTCTGCACCTTCTTCCCATCACTGTTATGAATGAAGAGATCCCTGGCCACCAGCATTGAGTCTGTTGGGGAAAATGTGACAGTTTACACTGCCATTTTACCAGGATCTAGGAGCTTCTGTGAGGAACCTTCTAGAATGTGTTATTAGAGGTGGGTTAATAGAAGACCCACCCTTGATGTGGGTGGTATCCATCCTTAGTCTGGGTTCAGAATAGATAAGAAAGAGGATGAGAACTGAGCACTAGCATTCAGCACTCTGCTTCCTGACTGAATGCAAGTGAATGGCCACCTCAAGCTCCTGCCACTGTACCCTTCCCACAGTGATGGACTATATACCCTTGATGTGGGAAACAAAGCAAACCTCTCCCTCTTAGGTTTCTTCTGTAAGAATTTTAATGCAGCAACAAGTAATTACTAAAGAAATTATTTCCATACTGAGGCCAGTGATGCTCAGATGTTTTGGACTTATATTTTTCCTGAGCTCACAGACACACACGTGACACATTAAATTTGAAAAACACTGAGTTCAGGCACAGGGCAGTGATTTGAGTGTAGCCTTTGTTTGCTGTTCCCCTGGACTGGTTAGTGTAGTGAGATATTCACTTTGTCTCCTTCTGTGGTACTGACCACGCCCATTGGAGGGTGGAGCCAGGGGTGGAAGTGACCTGGGGAACTAGGGCTGAAGAGGAGAGGGGGAATGCTCTCTTGCAAGCCACAAGGGAACAGGAGGACTTCAGGAGGCATTCTTGGAAGCAGGAACCTGCTGATGTTCACCTGTCTATGTTGTGAGTTATTTCTCCCTGAATAAACATCTGTTCGGCCTAATTGTTTATCCTGATCCTTATTAAACTGCAATAGGTCATGAACTGGAGTCATGATTGGGTTTGCTTGATTCCCAGTTGCAGTTTCAGTATCTAGCTTCACCTGACACTCAGCTGCTAGCACAGGGGAAATCCTGCACTGAGGCAGGGTGAGTGAATGTATAGATGACTGTGTGAATGGCTGTCCATATAGCTTAGAATTTTCACTGTGTGTTTTGGGGTCCTTGGTGATTAATGCTGGCTCATCCCTGGAGAAGATACACTGTTGAAAAGAGACCAGCTACGATTGTGGCATCTTATTTGCTATCTGGATTGAGCAAGACTGGATTGAGAGTCTTGTTTCCTATGGGGGCTGACCTTATGTCTACTATGTATCCTACTGTCATACTCAAGTGAGCCCAGCAACAGAGGAGATTAGGTCAGTCTGACATGACTTGCTGTGAATGTACCCCTGCAGCTGACAGTGAGTATCACTCCCCATCTGGGAACTCATCAATCCTGGACAAGCTTTTCTGGATGAAGACAATGGCTTAGAGAACTTCCCCTACTCCAGGGCTTTCAAAAGATGAATGATGTTTGTCAGTCCCCAGACATTCAGTCACCATCAGACTAGCATTGTTCTGCAATGATCAACAAATCATGGTTCGGCAATCACCTCTGCTAGAATTTAAAAATATCTTAGCATTTTGTTTGCCTGTGCACAAAGGCAAGGACAAATGTGGTACTGAGAGCTTGCTCGTAGTGCTTTCTTCTTCTTGTAGATACATTTCATCCACACCAGCATTTACTATGCTAAAATATGGGGAGGGGCGTTGGTGATTGTCCCATGGCTGTAGAAGATCTGTAGGCAATTCAAAAACACCCTACTTGTCACAGCTCTCTGTGTCTTGTTCCTGGAGAGACCCTTCTCTGTGATTACTCATCTACAAAGTACTCTTAAGGATGGAGAGAGGGGACTAGGTCCAAGATTTCATGCTAAAAGCTATGGCCCAGACATTAGGAGCACTTACTGCTCCTGAGTGTAATTCTCAGTACCTAACTTCAATGGCTCATAACCATAAGCAATGCCAGTGTCAGGGTTATCTGACACTCTTTTATGGCCTCTTTCCATACTCATACACATGTGGACAGTCAGACAGACACACAGTGTTTTTTTGTTTTGTTTTGTTTTGTTTTAAATGATTTTCTGCCAAACTGACTAGAATTTAAATTCCAGCTATGGAGGAGTATATCAGCAGAGCAGAGATACTGTGTACATGGGTGTTCAGGTTCCCACATACATGAGATATGTAAGAGCATCCTCTCCCCCTTATCTTTTTTGACACTACCTTTAGGTTTCCTGTGATAGTCCAAGGCAAATCCCTCTTGCCTCATCTTCACCCATGTAAACTTATATGTGTGGAAGGCTAGTGGTTGCCTACCCTGAATATCCACTCCTATCTTCACTTTACTTTTTCTCAATAAATTCCCTGTTCTGTTTTTTTTTCCACCATCTCCAGCTTGTCCATGTGTGATGAACCTAGCCTTGCCTATGCATTTGGTGTCTGAACTGTGGTCATTCTGGTGCTCACTGCCAGTGACTGGGTTCCATTTGTGGCCAGAAACCTATGAAGAAAGTGTGCAGGGTTGTTTCTGGGAGGGGAGGTGTGAGGGCAGACAGTCACCTATGGGAAGGTTAGCAGTAGGTGGAAGGGGTTGGGAATGGGAATCATGGTACATCCCACAGCTAAGTGACCCCTTCAGAGGGGACTGAGCTTGTGGCTCTTCTAGATGGCCAGTTATGGGATGGGGGTTGTCTTGGGATGGGACATGACCCTGGGTAAGGCAATAACCTTGGGAAGAAAATGGCAGCTCTCAGGGAGGACACTGTGAACCATCTGTTGGTAGCATTACTCATCACATGGGACTATTGGGAGAGATCACATGTTTTTCTGTTATGGGGCTGATGGCTCACTCCCATGGCTATGATGCATTCAATATAGATATCACAGTGTTTTAATTGCTCTGAAAAGGACCCAGAGAATAGAAGGTGCTTTCTTTTTCTCATTGTCAACAGGTCTGATTATATGGTACCTGGAAATACATGTAGCTCTAGGAAGAACCCAACTTAAAACAAAGCCAAGATGTCCAATGTAGCAGAGGAAAAGTATCAAAAGGTCCTCCATGACCTCAGTAGCCTCTGAGTTCATCAACCCTGGGCTGCCTTGCTTCTGGATGAATTGTAATGTGAGATTAAAAAGTCTTCTTATTGTCTGTGACTATTGAGTTGAATATGCTGCAGCCCAAAAAGCAAAGCATGTGATTAGATTTAGACATCTCAGGAGAGCTGGCTGTCCCATCATCGATCTGCAAAGAAGCCTGGTCCTCCAAATCACACACACACACACACACACACATTCAAATCAGGCAAGAAATGGAAGCAGTCATGTGACTAGTCCTATGGGGAGAACCTGCTCATGGTTCAAGTCTAAATGATAAGGACCCTATTTTATTCAGATCAAGGAAATGAAGCGACACCAGGTAGGATTGGGTGTGAACAAGCCAATTAAATCATGACATTTATTAGTGTCTGGTCCCTGAGCATAGGGCCTAATTGGTACACATTTGTTCAGGAGAGAGTTTCTGAAGCTATAATTCTGTTGTTAAAAGTAAAACTCATAATTCTGATGCTAAATGGTCCTTCTGTTCAGAGACCATTATGCAATTCAAGGGATGGCCTGTGCCTGATACATAAAGCTCACACAAGGAAGATGGTGCCAAGCCTGCTGAATTTAGCTCAGCCAGTGTCAGCCTGCAGTGTCCCCAGAGATCACCCTCCAACCTACTCTCCTTCCCCCACCTCATCTCTTGCCAAATGGAAGCCACGTCCTCTCTGCTATCTCAGGAAGAGGTCTCCTGGGAACAGACACTATGGTGGTCATTTTATTTCTGGGGGTATAATATACAGAGATACACTGGAGGAGGGGAGTCATCTCCAGAAAGGCCAGGTAAGTGGGATAGGGAAAGGTTGAGGACTTTAGTTTGGATGCAATAGTTAGCAATGTCCTTAGATCCTATAGCTATGTAGTCCCTCCAAAGGTAACTGAGCCTACAACGCTACAACATGTCCAGTTACAGGCTTCAGGCTATGGTGGAATAGCACTTGGCCCTGGACAAAGTCGCAGCCTTGTAAGAGGAAGAGCAGTTACCTAGGAGGACATTGGGAGCCATCCACAGTTAATACTTCTGATCCCTTGGGCCATTTGAGTCATGTCTTCCTCTCAGAGAAGGCGCCAGGCAGTTCACAAAAGCACCCACAGCACAGAGGGTGTAGATATTGCAAAGTACTAAGCAGAAATATTCTTTTACCTCCCCACCCCCATTGGCAGAATCTCCCAGAGCACAAATACTAAGCCCCAGTGCTTAGTACATGTACATGAAGGCAGCACTAATTGGCTCAGAGAGTTCTTTAAAACAACATTGTTGATACCTAATAGACTATGAGACGCCAACTTAGGATAAGATGAGAGCAGTACAGATCCTCCAACCCGTTTCTAGCCACGATCTTATCCAGAGAAATCTCTGCCACCTTTGAAATATACATGATAGCATTTAAATTATACAGACCTACTTCAGACAGGAAGGAGAAATGGCCACGTGGATCTGGGAGGATGTAGTTATTGGGAGCAGGGATTCAAAACTTGCAGCTGTTTAGCAAACAATGTATTTTGTTTAATTAATTTCAGGTGCTTAAAGAGTTAAACACACACACACACACACACACACACACACACACACACACACGCATAAAACAAAACTGTAAGAGAATCTGATCCAGTTGCCTCCTAAATACCCATGTTCATTTCTGTGCATTTCTGCTGCCTTTAGCCTTGGTCAGAGAAGCTACAGAGATCCAGAAATGTTCAAAATGCCAAGAATAAGGGACTGCACGTACTCAGCTATAAATGAAACGTCTATAATGATCCTCCCCTTTACTCTCAGAGAACATGGAGAAAGGGATGAGAAGCATGTAAGATCTGGGGGATGGGGAGGAGTGCTGTACAGTGCTGGCCTCTGGGTATGGGGCTGTTGCACACATGAATTCCCAGAAGCTGTGGTGACCTGTGTGTAAAATCAAGCCAGTTAAAAAAAATCCAGCATACAGTGGGGAAAAGATAACCATGCCCCACCCCCTGGCAGCTGTGAGGAGTACCACTTTTCTTGGCGGAGTGGCCATTGGTAGGTTGTTCACGCCCCAGTGGATGACTCCCATCTCAGCACACATGAGTGGCACTAATTAGACTCGGTGGGTATTTAAAAGAGGGAGGAAGGAAGTAAAAGTGGAAAAAGAGAGACAGAAACAGAGAATATGAATATGGGATGGAGATGTGTTGGGAGAGGGAGGACTTGTGGGGAGGAAGTAAGAGGTGGACATATGATCAAGAGATATTGTTGTTTGCATGTACAAAAATTTCAAAGAATTTTTTAAAAGGTGTCTAAAAGGATGCTTGTATAAACGTGGGTTTTTTGGGCCTTTTTAAACATACTTAAGTTTGCAGGCCTTTCTAAGCAAAACAATAAAGAAAAAGATTGATGAATTTGATTACTTAAGAACAAAACCTTCAGTGGGTCAAAAAACACCATACGCGAAATTAAAAAGCAAATGGCACGCTGGGGAAAAATAATAAGCATATATTATAGATTAAAGGTTGATGCATAGGAAGAACTCTCAGAAGTCAAAAATGGAAAGATAACCAAGCTCATAAAAATGGGCAATTGACATAAATAAGCAATTCACTAAAGAAAAATTACAAATAGACAATAAACTTATGAGGACAGATTCAGCCTGGCTGGAAACAAAGCTTTGTAAATTAAATCAGCAATGAGTGTGGGGAATTGGGCTTCCTGTGCTCTGCTGGAAAGAGTGTGAGTTGGCGCAACCTTGTCAGAGGCCAATTGGCCATATCTATCATAGGCCTTTAAAACATACATTTATATATTTGACTCAGCCATTTCCCTTCCAAGAACTTATCTTAATGATCAAAGCCAATATATATGCAAACTATTTATGCATAAGAACATTCAACAAAGCATTATTTATGTTAATGAAACCTGGAAATAATCTGCATAGCCAACCATAGGCAAATGGTAAAATGAAGAAGAGAATATCCATAAAGTGAGATAGTAGGGACTATGAAAATGAAGTTATTGAAGAATATTTACTAACATATGAAAATTACAGAGGGCTGTAATCCAAGAAATAAAAACACATGGTGTGTGTGTATTTATTTATCTAGGTGTATGTATATGTGTGCATGTGAGTGAATACATGTGTGCATGTATATATGTGTATATAATATGTGTGTATGGGTGTATATGTACATGTGTGTATTTATGTGTAGGGGTGAATATGTGTATGTATGTACTCATGTATGTGTATGTATATTTATGTGTGTATGTATATGTATGTATGTATATGGGTTTATTTGTGTGTTTATATATGTGTGTGTTTATGTATGTTTGTATGTGTGTGTATGTATATGTGTCTATGAACACGTATTTTCCAAATGTTAACTTTATCTACTTGGCATAAGATTGCTAGTTTTTTGCTTCCTTTATGTTTTTTCTGTGTGCTTTCCAAATTTTCTGAATTAATCAAGAACTACTTTTATATTTAGAAAATAAAATGTCATGAACAAAATAATTGGGTTTGGTAGAACAGGTCCTAACAATGGCCTTGTTAGTATTAAGCAGCAGGACTAGACTCCCAGCATCAAGGTCAGTCAGACTTAGATCTGTTTTATTTGAAAGTGAGACTGAAACCTCACCTGAGGACCATGGGAGATGCCCAGGACAACGTGGTGGCTGGTATGAGGTCATATGGTATTGTAAGCAGAATGAGTGCCAAGCACCTCACCAGCCCAGGACCGGCAGTGAGGTGAACAAAGGTATTAGTGAGCAGCATAATTAGTAATCTTGCCTTCTCCCTCTCCTTTCTCACACAAAGTTTGCTGCAGAAGAGCCAGCAGGATGCTCTTGTCACCAAGGCAACCTGATTCTGAGCAGAGGCTGTGGCCCCAAGGAGGCTAGCTTCCACCTCATTTTCTTCCTCCAGCTTGTCCTTCACTCTGGCTTTAGTCCAATTCTCTCTCCAGAGAGTGTCTCTACATCTCAAAGTAGAGATAGTTGTGTTCACTGTATGAAGAAGATGTTTTATGTTAAACTTGACCCCCAGTCTTAGCTGCATGAAACTCCTAAAGGCTCCAAGCACAGACTGTTTTGATGTAGCTTTATAGCAGGTAAATGGTAACGCTGCAGTGAAGCTTGGTAGGTAAGCAGATACATGGATTGCATAGATGGATGGATTGATGGATGGATGGATGGATGGGTGGATGGGTGGGTGGATATAGATGATGGGTCAATACATGAATGGATGAAAGAAAGGAAAAGCAGATGGATAAACTGGTCAGTATGCAGACTGATAGATGAGTGGTTGTGTGGGTGAAAAGAATTAAGAACAATGGATGAATGAATGAATGAATGAATGAATGGGTGTACAGAAGCATGGATGTTTAGATTAATGGGTGGATGGATGGACTGATTAAATGTCAATTAGTTTCTGATGAGTTCACTTTGAATCTATCCTGGTTGAAATGGGCAGGAGTCTCCATTTTACAAACTGAGAAACTGAGGCAAGCAGAAATTGAGTCATGTGTGCAAACTCATTCACACCAGGCCCTGTTGATGTGCCCTCCCATCCATTCTTCTTTCTGATCTCCACTTTCTCTACAGCCTGATGTTGGAAGCTGTGTCTGAACTGTATGGCTGTGTCACACACAAGAGCTATGTCACTTTCTGGGTGCAGGGGGCTCTGCAGTAGGATCACACAATGTCACATTGCATGCTTCCATAGATAGAACAATGCAGGCTCAAGCTCACCATGAGGTACCTAGTCTGACAGCTCTTCACACCAGCTCTGCTTTGCTCTGGTCATTGGCTGGTCACACCACTGCACCTGAGGTGGACTGTATTCTGTACACCTCCTGGTGTCAGGGACTCCATGCCTTTCCCAGCTATTCTGGATCAAGAGCAGTGGCAGTTCCAGCACTTTTGGAGAAGGTGGGTCCACCCTTTGGGTCCTGGATGCCAATTCCCCTTTTTGAGAGTAAAATTAAACCTCTTGCTCTGCTCTTAGCCCTGCCCACATCCAGAACCTACAGACACTTACCTGGTCAAGGTCAGAGACACCTGGTCCTCTACTGAAAGAGGAAGTTGGGCTGCCTCTGTGCTGAAGAGAGTATAGCCCATCCTAGAGCCCACATCTTACTCTACTTGTAGGCTTCTGGTCACACCCTGGCCCTTCTCCAGGCTTCAATCCTAAGTTCCTACAGTTTGACTGGCTGGGTCCTGGCCACGCATACCAAGACACCCTGCCAGTTGTCTCTTGACTTTGATTCCCTGTACTCTTAGCTGCTGTCTGAGTCCCCAGGCCCATATGTATAGTCTCAAGCTGAGATAACCAAAAGACCTGTGGGTGTCTCCTCTCTGTTTCTGGAAACAACCTTTTGCATGTTAGCTTAATCCTGGAACAAAGTTTAGTGGCCTATAGACTGCTGGTTCTTCTCTTTTTCCAGCAGGGTCTCTGCCTAAAATCAAGGCCAAGTAGCACATGCATACTGGCTTGAAGTAGACAGAGCTGAAAGCTGTGAATTAGTCTTAGGCAGTATTTGGGGTATCCTCTTATATCAGCCTCCACAAACATATATATATATATATATATATATATATATATATATATATCTGGTTCTAGAGAGAATGGATTAATCAACACATTGTAGAAGATGCCAGGCTAGAGTTTGGACTCTGTACTGCAAGATTGCTAAATAAATCTCAAGGATTCATCCATGAACATGCAAACCTGTGTGTGCTGGAGTGCATCTTACTAGGGTGGGTTCAACTGATTTTATTAATCATAGCATTGACTAATCTCACTGTGTGACAGGCACAGTTCTCAGCTACACACTTTTGCAAACTCTATCTTTAAGTCTTGTGAGGTGGGGTCTGTTTCCCTCATTTTGCTCTCGGATAAACTAAGGCACCGGGAGATAGGAATATGGCCAAGGTGACACACATCTGGAAACAGGTGGGCCAGGTCTTTGTGAATCCATATATTTGCTTTCACCCTCTATATTTTATTACTAAAATACCAAACTCAAGTGTGATCTGAAATAGGCAGAACCCTGACACAAGGGGAAGTGAGAATCATGGAAAAGACCCTTGAATAGTAAAATCACAGAGGAAGGAAGTACTGCAGAAACCTGTAGCTCCCACGAGGCCTGTAGTGTGATAACAGATGACTTGTTGTTTGGGCTTGTAGGTGGTGTCATCCCTTCCTCATGAACCAGATGTTCATTTTGTAGATATATACATCATGGCTCAGCAGACTCTCCATAATCACATGCATTACCATGGAATGTCCTCCACAAGCTCAGGAGTTCGGAATATGTGGTTCCCAGATGGGAGGTTTTGGACTCTTTGAAACTGTGGCTAAATAGCACAAGTGGGTCACTAAGGGATTCTTGAAAGTGATGTCCTCTTCTGGCTCCAGCCTGAGCTCACTACTTGCTGATCTACCATGATGTAAGAAGCACCAACCAGAGAAACCCTTGCCACCATGCCTTCCAGGATGGGCTGTATCCTGTGAATCAAAATATCCCCTTTCTCCCCAATGTGGTTTGAATGAGAAATGTTCTCCATAGGCTTATACATACGAACACTTTGCCCCTGGTTAGTGGTATTGTATGGGGAGGTTATGGAACCATCTGTTTCTGTGTGAGGTTGAGGCGTGCTCTCTCAGCTTTCTTCACCTGCTGACATGTGCTGTCTGCCATTACGGGCATCTAGCCCTCTGGAACCATAATCTGTAATAAACTCTTCCTTAAGTTGTATTTGGTTGTGGTATTTTAGCAAAGCAATACAAAAGTAACTCCCATTGATGTTACTTCTGTAGGGTATGTGACTAAATCAAGAAAAAAGAAGTGTAATATAACACACAATACACATGGGTTCTACAGTCAATCCCAGAACCATGGTCATATAGACCTGGTGCTGTGTGAGGATCAGATCAGGCTTTCCTTTCCATGAACTTACCATCATGCATAGATGCAATGGTATGGGGGGGGGGGAAGGACTCTGTTTCCTTTCTGTATCCATCTTGCCCTATACAAGCCCCTCCTTAAAGCCCCCTACTGGCTACACACACTCCTATCATTCCTCACTTGTTAGGGATTCAGTTAGGAAACAGAAATGAAATGAACATGGTTCTGGAAACCCTTCCCTGGAGACGTTGACTTGTACAAGGCTCATGCTGTTGATGGTCTTCTATCGATCTCCCCTCTAATTACTGGAACAGGATCTATATTCATTTTCTGCCTTAAACGTCTCTTTTGTTGGTTCAATCAGCTAAATGAAGGGCCCATTTCTCTCTGCTCCTGTCTTCTGAAAAACTGAAGAGGTTTCAAATGAAGAGCTTTCTTCAGAAATCAGAAGGTTAGCAGGCAGGGACAGAGCAAATTAGAGTCTGACGACCTCTTTTGAAGACTTGGCTAAAAACATGATGGAAAAGAACATGATGGAAAGAAGTTGATGTGTTGTACCTTGAATTCACAGGGAAGGACAGGGAAGGAGTCCATCCATCCATCCATCCCTTTTGTCAAACATCTACCATGGATCAGAATCCATTGTATGACATAGATATATCTGGAATGAGCCAAGGGGATACAGTATTTGCCTACATGAGACATATGTAAATTGAGCTCACATACATTAATTAAAACCCCATAGATGTATAATCCATGTTATACAAGTGTCTATATCAACCTAAAAAGCAGAGGATGAAGACACCCTGGGGTTAGGAATCAGAAAGAATCCAAGGAAAGCTTATGATTTCTTTTCAGGCTCACATAACTGAATATATACATCTAAGAGAGAAAATGTATCCAATCTGTGTGAAAACTTGGTAAGGATTAGCTCCAGGAGACAGACTGAGGCATAAAGCACATGAGTTTAAGGAAGGTAACTGATATAATAAAACTATAGCCAGCATGCTTTGAGAAATGGGGAAAGCAGGGATGCAATGTGGTGATATGAGAGGATCCCATGAGCATGACTCTGTGGATAAACTGGATAGAAACATGATAGTCCTCTTGCATCTTCTGGATGCTTGGCCTCTTGGCAAAGCCTGTGAGTGATGAAGGGAAGGGTTGGGTTGGTTATCTAAAATAACATCCGACTTGACTGAGAATCAGTGTGAGGGGCAACTGGAGAAGCCAAGTGCAATAACCATTGCATCTGATAGTGCACCCTTTTCAGGTTTAGAGTTTTCATGCCAAACAAAGACTCTTTCTTTATGATCTGTCTCCAGCTTTGGCCTGATTTGTAATCATGTCACCTACTCTTAGCATTCACCCCTGATTGTGTAAGAGACACCTGAGATCCCTCAGTATCTATTCTTAGAACATGACTCTATTTTATCTCTCCAGCTCATTCCACAGTCAGTGGCTTGCTTTCTTCCTCCAACCCTCTGATCAGGTGAGTACATGAGACATATTGGGATACTAGTTAAGACAGATGGAGCTATGTTTCAGTGATACATACTCCTACCTTGATATAAATGGCTTAGCACAATAATTTGTTCTTTGTTCATCAAAGTCTTCAGCAAGTTCATTGTCTCTCCCACCAATTCCCCCTTAATCGGTGCTTTGGAGAGCTACCTAGATTTTCTGTAAGACTCTCTCACCAGAATGTATGGTTTCCCATAACAGATGAGAGAACTGGACAGTCAGTCAAGAACTTTTGAGTGCATCTTCTCATAGTGACAAGAATATCTGCTTACAACCTAGATCAAGAGTTACAACACAACTTTACCTAACTTTAAAGTTTTCAAATAACTGCCAGGCATGGTGGTGCATACCTTCAGTCTCAGCACTTCAGAGACAAAAGCAAGCAGATCTCTGAGTTCCAGGACAGCCTTGCCCACATAGTAAGTTTCAGGCCATGCAGGACTACATAGTAACACTGAATAAAAACATTCTTAAGAAGAAAAAGCCCAAATATGATTCATAAGTCTTAATTGTGTCTACTCAGTTCACCAGCCCCTTAGTAGAAGCACATTCTTGTTGGGTTCCAAATTTTCAATCCACATTAGCCCGGTTTATCATTTCTTTTTTTGCATTCCTGACAGGATATCTCCATCTGCATCAGAGGCTCCATTGGTAACAGGTAAGCTGTGATTGTCTTCTCAGGGGGAAGTTCCTGCTTTTTCCTTTACACTGAACTCTCTGTGTCAGAAACCCATGCCCTCATGTCCTTAGACCATCTCTGTCATTTTGTTTTTGGTTTCATGTTTGCTGAGTATCTGTTTATGGGTGTGTGTGTGTGTGTGTGTGTGTGTGTGTGTGTGTGTGTGTGTTCATATGTGGGTGGTCATACTAATGTGTTATGTACATGCATGTGTTTGTTCCTGCATGTGGAGACCAGAGGTCAATCTCAAGTGCTGTTCCTCAGGAGCTATCCACCTTGAATTTTGAGACAAGGTCTCACTGTTGGACCTGGGGCTCACAAATTAGGTGAGGCTGGTTGGACTGAGAGCCCTAGGAAACCACCTATCTTGCCTCCCTAGAACAGGGTTACGAATGTAAGCCACTATGTCTGGGTTTCGAACTCAGGTTCTTATGCATGTGCTTTACTAACTGAGCCCCCTTGCCAAGATTCACATTTATGTCTTAATTGAAACAAAATTAAGACAAGTGGCTCAACACAATGGTTCAAGAGCATTGATTAAGAGCACAGTTTTTGCAGAGAGGCACATTCAGGTATAACTCTCAGCCATGACATTTAGTATTTGAGTGACTTTGGCAAATGACTGGCTGTCCAATGTGCACACCTGTAAAATGGGAATTGTAATGCTGATAAGTCAGGAAGGTTGTGATGCCAAAGGAGCCAATATAGTTAGTAAGGACTCAATAAACAGTAACTGCTATTAGTGCTATTATCAATTTCTAGAAGTCGATATCTAACCAAGGACTTGATGGCATGATTCAGATGTAATGCTGAAGATACTAGGGCCACAGGGAGGGGAGCAGGAGCACTAAGGAATATGAATTTTCTGAAAGCTCCAAATGAGTTCCTGGGCAATTAAGCTGCCAAGGAAGATGGGAAGGTAAGGATATTTGGGGCATGTACCTCAAGAGGGATGGGATTTAGAGGTAGAGGTTACTAAATACCCTAATAGAAAGAGGAGGTTTGGGGATAGGGCACTTTATTATACATCCTTAGATTTAGCCTGGCTCCCCAACATGGCTTGAAGCAAATGTCACTGTGCAGGTAAAACACACAGACAATTACAAGCCTATAGCTTATGCCAGTTAAATAATAATTGTTATTAGCAACATGATCATTATGATTATCATTCTACTCCAGTAAGTTGGTACCTTGCTGTAAGAAATGATAATACAGCAGTTATCTCTAAAGAATGGGGGGAGACATACATCCCCAGCATGTTGGGAACCCAACCGTAAGAGCAAAGCTTGAAACTGGGAAATGTTTGCTTCACATCTCCAGGAGTCCGAGGGGCAGCAAAGAAGGGTGTTCCATACTGGTGTGGCTTGAGTCTTAAATGCCTCCTGTAGGCTCATTTTGAAGACTTGAACCCCTGTTTGTGGTGCTGCTTCAGTGACTGTAGAGCCTGTCAGCAGATGGGACCATCCCAGCTGGCAGGAGTAGGTCACTAGAGGCAGCCTCCTTCTGCCTCCTGTTCTATTATGATGGAGGAGTCCCTGCCACCATGAACTCCACCATGCCTTCCCCACAATGAGGGATTGAAGTCCTTTAGGAACCATATGCTTTATTTCCAATAAAATGTTTCTGTCCAATATTTTGTCCATGGTGACACACAAGTGACTAATTCACGTACCTTGTTTATCCTATGCCCATTGATAACATAATTTCCAAACCCCATAGTAGCTGGGCTAAGGTAACTAACTTTTAGTACCTCCAAGTTTACAGTAAAATAAGGCTCCAATTTCTCTAGCTTTCAAAAGAAATTAATACAAACTTGACTGACTTGTGAAGATTAGAGACAATGGCTATGAAGAACATGGAAGCCCCCGGCACAATGGTGTCACAGAGGATGACAGAGAAGTCTCTAGACCACAACCATGGTGTATCTGTTTAGCTGTTGCCCACAGCAGGAAGGTGAGTAGAAGCAGGTGATAACATAGGAATTTGAGAGCTTGAATAGATGTGTAGAGTGAATTCACAGGTACTGTGTGGTGATGGTGGGGGATGACCAAGGAAACAAAAGGTAAAGATGTTAAATGAAACATACCAGTTCCTTTCCAAGAAGATGCATCTACTATCAGACAGGAGGCCACCTGACACTCTTTCCGCCCTAATTCCATCACCCTAGCTAAGTCCACAATGATCTGAGGATCAGTGCAGTGCCTGGGCTGAGATCTCTTTCTTGTGTCTTCCTTAAGTTTGCTTTGGAAAACTAACCAGTTTCAGAAAGCCAAAGTGGGGAAGCCTTGTGGGGGGCAATGCCAATCCATACTCCCACTCCTGGGATAGATCATTTTGGGAGCAAGATGAGTGTCCTGGCTGTCATTCCCATTAACAGCCTACCAGGCTTGCCCCAGTGACAGAAGATATTGGGATATGATCCTAATGCCATCTGCATCTCTGTACAGGTTCTGCTGTATGTAACACATCTACTTCCTTTCTATTTCTGGGAATTTGACTTAAGGTGACTTGTTTATGCGCCCATGAGGAGTGACCTTTGGCAAATGACTGACTGTCCAATGTGCACACCTGTAAAATGGGAATTGTAATGTTGTTAAGTCAGGATGGTTGTGATGCTGAATGAGCCAATGTAGTTGGAACCACATGCTTCTTGGTACTCACTGTCGGAAACAGTAGACCTTTTGGGAAACCTCCCTAGAAAGATAGTCTCATCCATTAAAGGTCAGTAAATTCCACTCTGCAAGGTATTTTATTTTAATTTGGATTAGTATCCTTGCAGCACAGTCATGCCTAAGAAAGGTAACAGCTTTGAGAATTCAGACAAGTCTTTAGAAGGGCAATTTCTTGACCCAACCAAGCAAAGCCCAGAAGCAGAGTGCAAAGCTGATTTGAATGTAGAGATAGATACCAGGACCATGGACAGTTCCTTCTTGCCTGGAGTAACCAAAGACTATCTGCAGACACTTTCACTGTGGTCTGTGTGAGTGGAGTCCACACTGGAGTTGTATGGGACACAAATTATAGCTGATCTGCAGAGATGGTTTTAAACTTACCCAAGGTCTCAAAGACAACCTGCAGTGGCTTAGTTCCAGAGTTCCTGTCCCTGACCACTACACTCTTCCAGACCTTCTGTACCAGGATTTTGGCTTGTTTTTTGCACCTTCCAGGAGATGACACAATGTCAGAGCAAAGTCATTTACCTCATAGATGGGGAATGAAAGGGGTATAAAGCAGAGAGGTTCCACTATCTTCTTCAAGACTATAGTCACAGTGACCAGAAAACTACTCACAAGGTTTCACTTCCTGAAGTTACCACTAAGTTGGGGAAAAGGCACCTTTGGAAACACATAGGAACCACGCTTTAAGCACAGATCACATGGTTCTTTTGCAATTCTTTGTGTGAATATGCACATGTGCACACATGTTCACATAGAAGTGTATAGCATTCATGTCTTTGCGGTAGGTAAAGTCATGTGTGTGAGAGCACACCAGTATGTTTGGACATATGGATGTAGAGGTCAGTTGTCTTCCTTACTCACCACCCACCTTATTTTTTAAAACAGAGTCTCTCCTTGAACCAGGGACTCCCCAGGCTGTGAACTCCAGGATTCTCTGCTCTCTGCCACCCCACCTAGCATTTCAGTGAATGCTGGAGATCTGAACTCAGATCCTTGTGCCTCCACTTTGTTGCCTGAGCTGACTCTCCAGCTTTTAAATTCATTTTTAATATTTGTTATTACAAAGACACTACCTGCTTCTAGCAGCCAAGGCTAACATTACAAAAGCAATCAATACCTCATCCAAGTCCCCTTACCATCATATTTCCCCTGTAGGTCTCTGTCTGATGCACTTCCACCAGTTCCCAACTAACAAGAAATGGACAGGTAGAAGTCGGGCTGGATTCATTTTATTTCAATTTGAGACAGGGCTGACATAAGAACGGGAAACAATCAGGCTTTCATTTCATGACAAGCTACTGGCCCTCAAGGCATACCTGCTGCCTGCATCTCTCCAGTCTAGAGATGAGATGGGAATGCCACCCTGTCCACCCCATACACAACTTCAAGGAGTCTCTTTTGAAGAGCTTTATAAATGGGCTTCTTGGGGGCCTTTGAATTTTACTGCAGCCTATTAGACTCCTGCCAGGGGGACAAAGCAAGCATCAAGATATTGTAGCAGGAGCTAGATGGCTTCTGCCCTCGTATCATGGACTCTGAAGATCAGCAGGTTCTGCTGAGCAGCTCCTGGCTAAGGCAAGAGCAGCGGCCCCAGCATCATTGCTAAGCAAAGTTCATCCACCCCCAAGGACAGTTTTCATCTTACAGGCATCCGCATGCATCTTTTTCTCTTTCTGCTTTTACAAAATGAGATCAGACTCTATTTGTGTACAGTCTGTCTTTCTGCTTGGCTCACCATTACACACCTCCGTGGTGACACAACAGTGGCAAACACCTTTTCCCATAGGGTGTGACACTGTCTCCTGACACCACAGATTTTTTGGGGGGGGGTGTGTGGTTTTCTGTTGGTGGATATTTGAATTATTTCCATTCCTTTTTTTTTTTTTTTATTGCTGCTAACTATGCTATCACAAGTACTTACAGCTGTCCTTTCACTTCAGCCAATACTTTAGTATGAAGGGGAATTGCTGTGTGTCAGGATAAGCCATCAGTTACTTTTAATGATATAGCCAGGTGGCACAAGAAACAGAAGCGATGTATGTTAATATAAGGGTGGAAGCATAATGGCTTGAAAGTGGTCCTGAGGAGTTGGGGGGAGTGGGCTGGGGGGGGGAAGTTTTGTTTACTTGAGAATGCTGTATCTTGGCGGAATGAGCAGCTTCAGCTTAAGGAGACCATGGAGGTGGCCACGTCCTCTGGGGGGAATCTCATTCTCAGTTAAGGCAGGAGGTGGCAGGAGGGTTCTTGGAAGAGTCTGGGAACAGTGGGTACGGAGGTCTGTCGACAACAGGCTGGGGAGGAGCAGGAGTGAAGGGGAGCTGAGGGATTCTACTGGGACTCAGGGAACAGAGAGGAGTGTGGACAGGAGAGGGCAGGAGGTGACAGAGGCTGGAGGGAGGGCAAGTCTTCAGGAGTTGAGGTAAATAACAATGGATGAGAGAGGTGTGATGCTGGGGGTCAGGTGGGGATGCCAGAATTTCAGGTGACAGCTCCTAAACAGCACACAGACTTAATGACACTGGCAGCAGGGCTTTAATATGAATCTCACCTTGGGTTTGAGTCTCTGGAAACAGACTGGTGGATCTGGTTTTGGATGTTTTGTTGAGAGGGGCCTCTTGGGGAAAGCTTGTAGATGACAGAGGGAAGTGGGTAATGGGAGAAGAGAGGCCCAAGCAAGGTCTAGCCTTGTTTACATCAAGAAGAAAATCATAGCACAGCATGGTCACTCAGCTGGACAAAAGCAACATGTTTTCACACAGAGATTCCAAGTAGTCACTGAAGACAACCTCCGGGACATTGCTGGGATAAGGGCAAATCCCCAGACAAAAGCACAGTCACCAAGTGGCAGCCATAGTACTCAAAGTAGGCAGTTGCAGAAGCCATTCAGAGAGCAGTGCATTGGCAGGCAAAAGGGCCTAGCAAAGACTCAACGGTGTCTACAGCAGGGTTCAGAGATGTTCTTAGAGAAACTGAATCAGGACACCTGTCCCTATGGATATCTAAGCCAGATATTCAATGGAGACAAAACACCCCACTTCCCAGGGATTTTGTTCCCAAGAAGCACAGAATGCCTGTAGGTGGACAAGACTCAGGCTGTATCCAGTTATCAGCTTGCCAAGGTCTGGCTTGGGAGCACATTAGAAGATTTGATTTTCGAAGGAGCAGCTGCCTTGAAAGCCAAGACTAAAGGCTGGTGAGGGTGGAGAGTCCAGGAAATCTGCCACTATTTGGAGTCCTGTGGGAGGAATCCAAGGGCTCTGCAGCATCTGGAAAGTGTGTAGAGGAGCTGCAAGTAGGCCAAGGCTGCACCTGCTTTCCTTGTCTCTCCCCACACTGTAGTTTCCTGGAGCACACTGTAGTTTCACATGCCCCATATGAGCTCAAGCAACACTGCCTCATGTACTTGCCTAGGGCCCAGGGTGCCTACTACAGTCACAATCCCAGGGTCGACTTGTTGGGTAGAAGGTAAGCAGGTTCTACTTAGTGCTCTTCAAATGTTCATTCCCTCCTTCCTTGTCTTCTGAAGCTTCATTTTGTTCAGGGTAACAATGTACACAGGTTTTAGAGATGGACCATGATTAGTTTTCTAATCCAAGCACAATAATATAAGTCCTTGTTTTTCCAGCAAGCAAGATGACCCTTTGGGTATCTGGTGTCAACTGTATCTGCCTAAAAATCTTAGTGGTGCTGGGAGTCTTTGGTTTCTCTGATAAAGGGGGAAATGAAGGCTAAAACTGTCTCTGACTTCTCCCCCACCTCCTTCCTTGGGCTTGGGTGCTACACCCAAGGAACCACCCTTCAGTTATAAAGCCATCCACATAGGTAAAGCTAAGGAGATTTCAGAGATGCTATCTCTGACCCCACCCAACAGCTATTTCTAGAATCTCCCTACTTCCAAATACTTCATAGCATGAATGAGATTAGCAAGCCAATATTTATTTAAGATAATTTGAAGTAGTTTTCTTTTACTTGTAGATGAATACCTTCCTAAGCAACCCAGTAGCCTCCAGGAGTCCAGATCAAGCTTTTTTCATTTCAAGGAGCATAGCATCAAGAATGGGTGACCAAAGTCTCTGCAAGTCCAGAGCTAGGGCTGAACCATCTGCTCAATCCTGGTTCCACCTAGCTCTAGCTCTTTCTTAGCCTTGATTGATAGATTTCCTGTGAATGATCAGAATTGAGGAATAAACAAAACAGGCCAGTGATGGGAGATGTCATACTGTAAATAGGTTTCTTGTATTGGTTAATGAAAAAGCACTGTTGGCCAATAGGAAAGCAAGATAGGTGGGACTAGGAGACTAGGAGGAGAGAGGAAGTTGTAGAGAGGAGATTTAAGATGGAGGACTGAGAGAGAAGAACGCCAGACCCTCCGGTAAGATGAGACCACGAGGAAGTACTTAGATTAATAGAAATGGGTTAATACTTAAGACAGAACTAGCTGATAAGAAACTAGTAACTGGCCATCAGAATTATATCAAATCCAGTGTCTCTGTGTGTTATTTGGGGCTGGCATGGCTGTGGACCTGCAGGGAAAAACCTTACTCATAACAGGCCAGCAAGATCTGGAAGCAAAGTCTGAAAAGACTCCTCATGGAACAGTGAAGGAACCTTTGCATGATATATTTGTTTTTAGGTCTGTAGGAAGGGTGCAGCACAGGCAATTCTGAACAATATGCTAGTGATCAATTTAAAGACATACCCACACCCACAGTTGCCTTAAGCTGAACATCCACATACTCTGATTCATAGTCCTCTCCCAGGTTCAATCTTCCAGTGACTGGATGACAATTGTATCAAGGCTTCTGATGAAGATGCTGAGGCTCAGGGAGGTGCAGTTGACCACTTAGGAAGAGGCTAAACCTACAGATACACCCAGCCTTTCCTGATTATGTGACCATGGTTTAAGCTCTATGATGTGTGTGATATCAGTAGGCGTGGGATGCTCCACAGAGGTATAAAGTGGGAGGGGACCAGGAACATATAGGCCTTCTCTTGTCACAGTTCATCTACACAACTACTTAGTGTCTTTTGACTACTTTCTGCAGACTCTAAGTCAGTGGTTGATGCTGATGTTATCAACAGTACCAGTCTTTAGTTTCTCTTCTAAGAGCAACTATTCTTCTGCACAGCAGTGGCTCCCACTAAGTGTGCCTAAGCCAGGTCTTCACAATCTCCTCACTTGAGGAAGGCTGGATCTCCCCCACCCCACTGATTGATTAATTGTTTTATCCATGGGACAGAGTTCCTAGGAAGGAGTGCATCCTACTGCCATCCAATATTTGGTTTACACAAGGAATTCTACCATACATTACTCAACTTCCCTCATTCCAGTGGGATGGCCAGAAGAATGTGGGAAAGTATGAATCACTGAGATCTCCTGGCAGTATCCAGATTCTTCTGATAACAAGTATATTTTTTCTTTTAATTCTTTTTCAATTTTGTGACCACGCCCTATAAATTTCTCCCAAGTGCTCTTTCTGATTAAATTAGCTTACCGACCTCAGCTGAGATGACTGTACACAACGAATTCCCTTCATGCATATGAAACACAGCATGATTAATGGATACTCACTTCACATGTAATGTCTCAGAACTTGGGCAGGGATGTAACCTCAGTTTCACTGTTCTGTTTGTTTTGCATCTCAGTGTGCTCACCCGTCCTGCACTTTCCAACCACAGTTACCTTCTAGCTGCATGCATCCCTGGAGGTAGGAATCAAACAGAGACACTCTTGTCCTCTGGGAGATGGCCTGGATCCAGAGGTTGAGTCTAAGCTATCTGAATTGATCTTCAGGTTCAGCTGAGTAAACCAGGAACAGGCATCTGACCAGGCTGAGGCCAATCAAGTTCTTCTAAGTATCTAGAACATTAGAACAGAGAGGTCAAGAGTCTAATTGTTGGTGAAATGCTATCTCAGTGTTGTAGAATATTAGTTTAAGATGTGTTACATTCGTTTATGCTGTGGCAAATTTCTTTAATGATGCAAAGATATGTTGCATTTGTTTAACTCTGTAAAGCTGTGTTACTTTGCCTATCTAAAACACTTGATTGGTATAATAAAGAGCTGAATTGACAATAGCTAGACAGGAGAAAGGATAGGCCGGGTTGCCAAACAGAAAATAAATAGGAGGAGACATCTAGGTTCAAGGAAGGAGGGAGAAGGGGATGCCAGGGGTAAGAAGGAAAGAAAGATACATAGAATAACATAGAATAAAGAAAGGTAAAAATCCCAGAGGCAAAAAGAGATTTGAGTTGGAAAAGTTGACTAGAAATAAGCCAAACTAAGGTTGGGCATTCATAAGTAAGGTTAAGTCTCTGTGTATTATTTGGGATCTGGGTGGCTGTCCCCCAAGAGTAAAAACTCAGCCAACTACATCTGTGCTAACTTTATGGAGGGAGGTTGGGGACAGCTGCTACTCAAGTCTCCCAAGTGTGGTCCTGCCATTTTTGACACTGTTCATCTCTTCTTCGGGTTCTTTAAACGCACCAGGATCCCAATAACTCCCTTTTATTAAAATAAATGGTCCATTTCTGTGACTTATAACCAAAATAACCTGATCCATCATACTCTTGATTTTCTGTCTGTTCCTCTAAGATGACTATATCCCTTTAAGTTTTTAAGAGTAAAGTAACTTTTATTCTGTTTTAGTTTATCAAAAGTGGCTTTATTAGGTTAACTAATAGAAATCAAGTGTTTTTCACCTGAACACTGAGCTGAACTCCTGGAATCCAGTTGTAGAGAGGGAGGAGTGATGAGCAAAGGGGTCAAGACCAGGCTGGAGAAACCCACAGAAACAGCTGACCTGAACAAGGGGGAGCTCATGGACCCCAGTCTGATAGCTAGGAAACCAGCATAGGATCTACTCAGACCCCCTGAATATGGGTGTTAGGAGGACTGGGAAGTCTATGGGGCCTCTGGTAGTGGATCAGTATTTATCCCTAGTATACGAATGGACTTTGGGAACCCATTCCACATTGAGGGATACTCTCTCAGCCTAGACATACAGGAGAGAGCCTAGGCCCTGCTCCAAATGATATGACGGCCTTTGAAGATCCCCCATGAAAGGCCTCACCCTCCTTGGGGAACAGAAAGGGAATGGGATGGGGATTTGGGGGGGCAGAGGAGAAGGGGAGGGAGAGGAAACTGGGATTGACATGTAAAACAGGCTTGCTCCAAATTTAAATTAAAAAAATAAAAAAAGAAATTAAGTGTTTTTGATACAGCATATATTTTCAGGAAATACATTGTACATTAAATCTTAAAAGTAAAACTTTAATAATTTCTCTGACAGCAAAACCTTACCAAAACTTGAAGTTTATCTGAACATTTTCTCAGTGTAGGACATCATTGTTATTTGTTCTTCTCCAAGTTCCCTTGGAATGGTCTGTCTGTCTGTCTATCTATCTATCTATCTATCTATCTATCTATCTATCTATCCATCCATCCCTTGAGAGAGAGAGAGAGAGAGAGAGAGAGAGAGAGAGAGAGAGAGAGTCCCTTCAGGAAAAGAAGCAACTTTATTTATTAATTAAGGTGTTTCCAACTGTAATCTCAGCATTTATGCTATAATAAGTGTCTATTAAGCTCTTGATGGACTGGATGAATGAATGAACAAGTAGAAATAAATTAGAATTCTAGTCTAGTCCCCTCCTATAGATAAACATAACACAGGGCTGCCAGCAGTAAGCCAAGTCCTGTAGGCTCACACCTTCATCACAGGCGGATTCATCAGCTGTCAGAACCCTCTGTTAAAGGGCCTGCTGGTTTCACTCCTAGTTGCTTGGAATAAAAGGCTGAGGTAGTCCCAGAGACTCCCTTGATTGAGACTTCTTGTTTTCAGAGGTCCTCATGTAGTAGACTCGGGGTCACCTCCTTGACCTTTGGCAGTCTAGAATAGCTCTCCAAGGAGTAGAGAGGGCAGCCTCTCTGCCTGGGGAAGGGAACATAAAAGAACCTGGCCCAGCTGCCTCTTTTTCATATGGGTGTCACTCTGACTGGCTTCAGAGAGTCTCTTGGCTGTGGCTCCATGATGAGATTTAAACACTACAGCAGAGCAAGGATTTCCAGAAACAGCAGTCTACTAACTGTAACTCTGACCTACATTGCACAAGGCGAGTGCAGTAACTAAGAAGTGGTTCAGGAGTGGACAGATGGACATGATGTGGATGAGTGTTTACGCTCTCCAAACACAGGCCATGAGAGAAGCTGGGCCACCTTGGCAGAAGCAGGGATGTAGGGGAATGTCAGAGAAGCTGCAGACCACATGGCAACAAAAGCGCAGTTTGTCCCCGATGACTGCAGTTGTGTCATTTGGACACTGGGTTCAAAAGACAGACTTAGAAGGATGAGCTCTCGGAAGCAAGAACTCAGGCAAAGTGTGGCTGATAATTTATGGTGCCATTATGGTGACAGACTAACAATAATCACAACTCAAATGCCAGGCACAGCTTTAAGTACCCCAGATGTGTCAGCTCATTCAATCCCCATAGTAAACTGGCAGGATCAATGCCTCTAACATCCCTACTTTACAAAAAAAAAAAAAAAAAAAAAAAAAAAAAGAACTCAACCCTGGGTGTTGCATTGTCCAAGCTTACCCAGCTGGCACTGGTGGATTCCAGAGTCCTTGTGTCAAGCCTCCAAGCCATGGATACTCCTCTGCCACCCCAGACTCTCTGCTTGCTGCCTCCAGGCCTTGGCTTACATTGGAGCCTCTAACTGGGCTGGTCTCCCTAATGAATAACAACAGAGGAATCTGATGGAAGTTTTTTGCTAAGCCCTCACTGCCTCCAATCCTGGCTATAGCACAAGTGAATTTCTCATCAGTAGAACCAGGAAAATGAAAAAGTAGCCACTCTCTGAGTAAATCCATGTGAAATGTTTTACCTGAGTGGAGTTAGCTAATGGAATCTGTAATAAAGAGTGAAGAAGGGGGTTTTTGGAGAGATAAAATGGAGGTGGGATGGTTTTAATGCATCTCAGCTTATCCAAGAAATGGAGTTTGTCATGTGGCCTGGGCAAGCCAAAGTGGCTCTTCAGTGAGCTGAACTATGAATTGTCAGAATCCCATTTTTGCTCTTGTATACAAGACAGGATAATATCTCCCAGCTTCCTTTGCAACTGCATGTGAATATGTAACTGAATTCTGGATACTGGCATGGGAGTGGCCATGATTGCCACTTGCAGGCCTGGCTCACATGGCCACCCTGTATATTTGACCCATAAGTCTTCTACAGAGAACAAGGCTGGAAGAAAGGTAGATCCAGTCCCAGAATTCCCACCTTAAAGGACACTCTCCAAACGCCAAAGATGAGCTATGAAGCCTCATTTTGTATTGCCGCTGGAATCTGGGGTTGATAACCTGCACTGAGTGAGCGCTTCCCTGGGAAAGAAGCACAAATAAGCAAGAAAGGGAACAGAATTTCAAAGGAAAGGCAGTGAATTGCAGGTTAGATGGAAATGACAATTCCCGTGGCATGCCTTCTCCTACCTCATTGCCAGCCTGTCACTGTAGCCCCAGGACAAGGTCATGGTGGAGCGCGTACTCATGTGTGCCTTCCTCCAGTGATGTATCAGTGAGAACTTCTCCGTGTGTGCACTCTGGAGCTATAACAATGAACAGAAGAGTTGAGATGTTCTGCTGTTGGGGGGTGGGGTGTCATGGAAGATGACAAAGCAGTGTGCATGCCTGTGTGTGTGGAGGGGGGAGTAGAAAAAAATCAGAGTTCCCCACACATATGAAGGCAATATTTACGGCTAAGATGGGCATGGGCTTCCTCATGAGAATGATACAATCTGATATACATTTCTAAATAATCAAAACCCCACATGGCAGTTAGATTGAGCACGAATGCAGGGGTGTAGAGCTTGGGTGCAGACGTTCAACAGTGGAGGAAGGAATAATAATTAGAAGGCTGTGGTGAAGGACAATAGTGATTGGATTGTCCATGCAGAAGGATCTACAATCACCTAAGTGCAGGTCCTTAGCCATGCCTGTGAAGGTCTACCAAGATTAGATTAGTTTGAGGTGAGAAGACTCACCCTGACCATGGGTGTCACTATTCCTTAGGCTCTGCTCCTGGGCTGAATAAAATGAAGAAAGTCAGCTGAGCATCAGTCTTCACCTCTGCTCCCCAACTGCAGACACTGTGTGACCAGCTACTTGTGCTCCTGGGGCTGGGCCTCCCTCACCAAGATGGATTCATCTCCCTGAGCTGGGAGGCATAATAAAACCTTTCCTTCCAGAGTTGCTTTTGTCAGTTATTTTATCACAGTTCAGGCAAGAGATGATGATAAAGTCTTGGCTGGAGTGCAGTGTCTCAATTGTGTGAAATAGCCTGATTCTGGCCCAGGTTTGAGAGTGTAGCTAGCAGAGTGGATATGAAAGGAAATGGAGATAGGAAGACAGTTCTGGAATTTGAGTCTGGGAAGCTGGAAGAAAGAGGCTTCCATTTCCTGAACTAGGAGAGGCTTCCGGAGACATTAAAAAAGGGGTCTACAGCTCTCAAAATTTGATTTGGGGTATTTCATATTAGATGTCCCTATTAGCTATTCAAGTAGAGAAATCTACTGTAATCACATATGTGGCTATTCAGGGGAGGTGTCCAGGTTGGAGATACATATTTGGGGCCATTAGCCTAGACACAGTGTTTAAAGTCATGAAGCCAATAAGATAACTTAGTTCAAATGGAGACGTTTGAGATTGGGAGAAAATGTACTTTATTCTTGAAAGTCAACTGAGACAAGGAGCCAATGGAGGAAGTGGAGAAATGCCCATGACAGCAAGAAGAGAATCTAAAATAAAGACGAGAGAGGTTCTTGGCACAGAGACCTGATAGCTGTGTTCACTGCTGTGGGGAGGATGAGATGGATAAGAAATGACCTTGGATTAGAACACATGGAGTAGCTGGGAAGAGCTGCTGTGTGGGATGGCAGGAATGAAAACAGTTTGAGTGTGTTCAAGGGTTCTGGTGGCAAGAGTGTGGGCAGAACAAATGCAGGTAATGCTCAGAGAAATATATATATATATATATATATATATATATATATAGAGAGAGAGAGAGAGAGAGAGAGAGGGAGGGAGGGAGAGGGAGGGAGAGGGAGAGAGAGCAGCTGTGGGCAGGAGAGGTGCTTTTTTTTTTTTTTTAATAGTGATGTTTGTGTGCTTATGGGAGTGGTCCCCTAGAGAATAGAGAATGAACTGTCAACAATGAAACAGAAGAAATAGATTCAGGATTAATGGGCATCCTTCTGATGACAGAGACGGGGAGACTCTGGGTATAATTGAAGGGTTGGCCATGATGGATACACGTGCAGTTATACACAGGAAGGGGGTCAGCTCAGCCCTGTCAGATGCTCAGGAAAACTGCTCAGAGCCTTGCCATTTTCTCAGGGATTTAGTTTGCAACCAAGGGTAAGGAAGAGGAAGCAGAGTGAACAGGAGCCATGGGAGTGCAGGTTAGTTTCAAGCTGTGTTAAGGGCTTATTTGGAGTTGGTGGACATACTACAGAAGGGAGAGCAACCACAATGGCTGACTGTTCCATAAAAGCCACATGCGGCTCTATGTGGGTAGGTGTGTCTGTGGACAGGGTATTAGATGTAACCCCAGCTGGGTTAAAACAGTTACAAAAGCAAAGTCCACTCGCCCATGCTGTATTTTTCTTCAGTAGTCCCTAGATCTCTCTGGTACCAGGGTATCTTTGTGTCCTTGAAATTTCATAACCTTTAATAGTAGATTTGTGGGTGTTAAGTTTTGATGAACCCCTCTGCACTCAGTGTCATTCTTTTGGGGGAAGTTGAAGCAGGACAGAGTATTACTTTGTTATTCAAAATGGCCTGTAACTTGCTATATATCCCAGGGACTGGCTTTAAATTAACGGCAGCCCTCCTGCCTCAGTCTTCTAGGTGCTGAGATTACAGGTGTACCAGATAATATTCTAAGTACATTAAATGGATTATCTTATTAAACTTCACTATGCTGATGAAAATAGAGACACAGAGAGATAGACATTTCTGTGTCTGTACTGGTCTGTACTAATTGATGGACTCTCCTGAGCGTATTTGTTGGGGATTATCTTGATTACAACTTAATTGAAGTAGGAAGACCCACCACTGTGGGTGGTACCATTCCATAGGCAAGGGATGCTAGACTATATGAGTGGTGAGAACAAGCTGAACACTAGATGTATGCTTTCACGGCTTTCTTCAAATAATGTGACCAGTTGCTGCAAGCTCCTGGTGCCTTGACTTAGAGGCTATGATGGGTTGTAACCTTGGACTGCATAAAATAAACTCTTACTCTCTTAAGGTGGTACTGTCAGAGTATTGTATCATGTCAACACAAAAGAAACCAAGGCAGTACCCAAGTCCATACACATAATAGATGGCAGAGTCAGAAAAGGCGCGAAGGAAAGAACAGAGGTATCACCATGAAGTCTTGTTTCCCACTATACATCTCAGTTCATTGCTGTGTGCTCTAAGGACCAAGCACCCATTGTACCATGGCATCCTGGGCTCTGCTACTAATCTCATCCCCAGGCAAAACGGCAGGTTTCCTCAGTTCGGACATCAGATGGGGAAACATATTCTAGCAGGTGGGCCTTTCTTATAAATGGTTCCAATTTAGCTAAAGCTCTGGAAGCATGCTTGCTCAGCAGAGGTAGAAAACAAGGGGAGACAATGCTTAGTGACACACAGACAGCCTGCCTTACTTGATGACAAATGGGGTGGGAAAAAGTTTGTTTCAACTCCCAAACTTTCTCATAATTAACAATATTATGATTAGGCATGACAGCCACATGAGCCCACACGGCTTTGAACATGGCATGACAATGGGCATGCTTCTCTCTGAGTGACCAGGGATATAGCTTACTGATGGGACCAAAGAAGTAGGAGGACAATACTTCAGTGAAATCATTTAAAGATCAATGTATTGGACCACATACCAGGCCACTTTTCCATTTTCTTAACCCCTCATTCTCATGGCGCATGAGATTCCAATCATTGTGCAATACTACTGCGTTTCCAAATGTCTGAAGCTTTCTGTAGCTCCTTCATCAAACTAACCCACCCCTGCTGGAGTGCTCACTTCTGATGTGGCAAGTACCTTTTGATAGCATCAAATGTCCTCTGTCTAAGTGGTTGGAGATACTCAGTCCTTTTAGCACTGAGTCATGAGATCCTACAGTGAAACACTAAGCCCATCAACAAGAAAGGATCTAACAGAGATTGTTTGAGCTATGAAAGAACACAGACCCAGATCCAAAGAAACTGGGGAGTTGGGTGTGATGGAGAGAGATGATGGTGTTGCCCAAGATGGACTGTTTATCACAACCCACACCCCAGAGAACAGAGTGTGATAGCTATTAGACCATCTTGAACCTCAAATAGTTCATGCACATACACTTGCACACCTAATCCTAGGTGACTCTCTTCCTCCTCAGCTGATCTGACATCAATTTGATCCACAAGAGCAGGACAAGGAAGACTTATCCCAGAGGATCCAGATCTTCTGCTGCACACAGGCCAAGGCCTGAGCTTCTGGCCTAGAGCATTTGGGATGGGAGTTGGCCAGTCCCTGACAAACAGGGTCCTTCCTTGCTCCAACTCTGCTTCATGGGAACCACTGGTGCCTGTTACCTGGCATGGGAAGAGCATAAGGCAATTGCCTATGGCTTTTAGTGTTGCCATGTAATAAGCCCCATCCATAGTGATCCTTGTAGTTCTTGGGGAATTTTAAAAACCACTGGTACTTGCACAAGACCAAGCATTGATGTGGAATGTCCTTCTGTATATATGTTTCTCTTATTGGTTGATGAATAAAACACTATTTGTCTGACAGAGGCAGAAAGATAGGCAGGGCTAGGAGATGAGGAGAATTCTAGGAAAGATAGGCAGAGAAGTGCTGGAAGAAAGTCACCAGGTAAACCAGAAAGAAGTTAACAGTTCTGGGCATTCTTTGGTAAGCCAAGACCATGTGGAAATACATAGAATAGTAATGGGTTAATAATTAAGACAGAGCTAGCCAATAAGAAGCCATAGCCATTGGCCAACAGTTTTATAATTAATATAGCATCTCAGTGTTCATTTGGGGCTAAAGCAGTGGGACCTGGTGGGACAAGAAAAGCCAGTAGCAGTGCATACATATGTTCAAGAGCTCTGGGTGCCGAGTACTGGGCCTGGCATATGGCAGTGTTCTGAAACCTGCCTGGAGGGTGGCCTAGAGATGGCTGTCCAACTGCAAACTTTTAAAAACTCTTATATAATCCCCCTTTAAAAGGTCTATGTGTAAGCGCTCTGTGTGTGTGTATGTATGGCACATATACACAGAACCTGTGGAGGCCAGGAAAAGGGTGTGGAACTCCTGGAGCTTGAGTTCCAGGCAGTTCTAATCTGCCCAACGTGGGTTCTGGAACTAAACTGAGGTCTTCTGCAAGAGCAGTGTATGCACCCAATGACAAATCCAGGTATCCAGTCCTTCTGCCAACAGATGCTATTTTCCTTCCATTCTTGTCCCTTCCTTCTCTTCTGTTCCCTTCCTTCCTTCCTTTCTTCCTTCCTTTTTCCTTATGGTAGTATTGAGGATCAAACTCAGAGCCTCATACATACAAGGCAAACACTTTACCAACTGCCCACCTTGCTGCTGCTTTGAAGATCACTTAGTACAGGGATGTATTTAACTGTAGAAAAGTTAGAAAAGCCAGAATAAAGTGGGGAACCAAGGAGTCCTATAACCTCACTCTTGCTGTTTTTACACCTTTGAATATTCACACCTACCAGAATCTATCTGTGTTACACATCAATATATTTCACAGATGGCTAGGCCAGCATGGTTGTATGTACTGTTTTGTCACCTTCCTTTCTACTTGATGAAACGTCACGTGTATCTTTCAGTGTCAGCCCACAGAGCACTCCATCATCCTTAATGACTACATTGCCCGGCTTTGAGATCGATACACTAAACTTCATTTAACCAACCCTGACTGTTGGGTATTTATGCAGCTTTCACTTTTCTCCCCATCATGAACAAGACCATAATAAATACTTCTGTACCGACAGTCTTTCCTTGAGGAACTTGGAGTATAGGAATTTGGGGGTGGGCATTCCATGGCTCTAGTAAGTGGCAGTGACATAACACATTGTTTCTAATGACAACAGTAATAAAAGCTGGGTTTATTAAGCATTGACTCTATACCATTTAGGCCCTGTGCTAAGGGTGTTAAATGCATATGTCCTTTGGTTCTTATTATTGTTACTATTAATATCGCTATTTTAATGGATATTAAGGGAATTGTGCTATGTGCCTATGAATGTAGAGGTCTGAAGATATTGGATATTTCTCCATCATCTCTGTCTTACTGCCTTCAAACTGGATCTTTCAATGAACTTGAGCCTCACTATTTTGACTAGGCTAGGCTGGTTTGCCAGCAAGCCTCTGAGATCCACCTGGCTCTCTCCCCAAACACTGGGTTGCAGGCACACTCAGCCATGCTCAGCCTCTTTTATATGGGTACTGGGGATTCTAGCTTGGGTCCTCATGTTTCACAGCAAGTGCTCTTATCCACTGATCTGTCTCTTCAGCCCCAATTTCCCTACTCTTCAAAAGAAAAAAAAAATGAAAGCTCAAAAGATGGTGATGATTTGTCCCAAATCCCATGTTGATTAAATAAGGACAGACACAATTCAGACCCAGCTCTGAAGACTCCTAAGTTGCTACGTAGACTAGATAGTTTCCCTAGATAGTGTATGAAACTCATTTTCCACACTCTAGCTTCATACAGAATCTTTACCAGGCATTGGTTAAGCAGAAACAAAGTGTCAGACAGTTTGTGGGTGGGAATGGCCACTGGCCCTTTCTCTTCCTGGTTATACAGCTCTTCACAGCATAGACTCAAAGTTCCTCCCTAGGAGAGCCAAGCTTGTTTCCCCACCCTGAATCCAGGGCTGGCCTTTGTGGCTTGCCTTACTCATGAACTAGGGGGATGTGTCAGACCCCCCACCTCCCCCTGCCCTAGCATCTATCTGTACAGAGGCTAGAACCTGAGAGGTCAGCTCTGTGGCTGATCCCACTAAGCCCGCCTAACAAACAGGTACCGGGAAGGAGACCAAAAGGATCGCCCACTGAGCGGTCAGCTCATAAATGTTTACTTTGTCAAGTCTATAAGCCATGGTGTGATGGCTATGTAGCAAGAGTTAATGGGAATGCAGCAACAGAGAGGGTAATGTGTAGCTCATGCAGTCTGGGTGACCTGGTAGTTGTGGAGAAATGAACCACGTGGCTAGGAAGGCATCATAGAAGAGGTGGCAGCTCATGCATTGCAGCGTGAGCAATAAATAGCCAAGCCACCTGAAGCAGAACAGGAAAGTGAGCCTGCATGCACAATGAGGTGGACCTCACTGCAGCCATGGTGGGCTGCTGAAAGTGGCTTCCCAGTGTGTGAGCCAGGCAGAAACCTCCCTCTGGCTGGCAAGGCAGCTAGATGTCATTTACACACCAATGCAGGAAAAAAAAAAAAAAAAAAAAAAAAAAAAAAAAAAACCCACCTGGCAGATTTCCTGGCAGCTTTTCCTAGGACTACCCTGGGGGCTGGAGCAGACATAGCTGGTGCTGTTCACCCTTTCAAGTGGAGATTTGGAATTCCAGTCTTTGGCCACTGGAAAATGCTGCTTCTTCATCTCCCTCTGACTAGGACGTGGCCTTGAGGCATCCTGTGCCCTGGGATGTCCTGAAGGACTAATTCCTGCCTCCTCCCACCAGTCACTTTGTGCAAAAGACGTTTTCCAGTAACCCTGGTGCTGGTGGTGCTCTCGGCAATGTTCTGATGAGAAAACTGAGCCAGATACTTGCTCAACAAAGCACTAACTCATTAACTCATTCATGCATTCATCCATTCGCTTATGCATGCATCTACTCAAACATGCCTTCATGCATTCACTCATTCATTTATTCACTCATTAATTCATTCATGCATGCATTAATTCATTCACTAATCCATTCATTTATGCTTGTATCTACTCACTTATACATTCATTCATTCTCTCATTTATTTATTCACTCACTCGCTCACTTACTTGACTGTCCATTCATTCTATGAACATGCCCAGCCCAGGCATGACACATTGTCTAAAAGACAGTAGAGCTTACAGACTAGCATGGAAATTAGATCCAAATATATGCTCAGGAGACACAAAATCCCATTGTTGCCAGCTCCTAGGATCTCTCAAGTCTCTTGAAACTTCTATGTCTGATCTCAGCTATACCTAGGTGACAGCGAGAGTGATGCTGATCTTGTGTGGGTTGTGATGGAGCTGTCTCCAGCACATGAAGTAAACCAAGTAGCTGGGGTAGTGGGAGGGCAAAGAGATGAAGATACCAGGTTGCTGGAACTCAGTCACTCTTGGCTTTTAGTGTCAATTGCAGAACCTAGCTGACTTGCTGAGTTTTGTTCCTATGAGAAGCCAAGGTTAGAACCCTGAAAGTGATACTACCTGGATTTGTACCACCGCACTACCAGGAGCGATCATTCACACCTGACAGTATTTTAAAGATTATTTTATTATATTTAGATGTGTATATAGTGGTATATATAAGTGAGTGCTAGAGCCCATGGAGGTAGAGCTGGAGTTACATCAAGTTTGAGTGCCAAGCATGTGCTTTTGGAATCAGACTCAGTACTCAGTAAGAGAAGAGCATGGTGATAACTGCTGAGCCATCTCTCTGACCCAGTAACAATATTTAAAAGCAGTGTGTATCAGTGCCCTATTTTATTGGCCATATGAAAAGAGATTGGGCATTAGAAGAGGATCCTGCCTCCAGGGGCTTGTGACCATTTGGTTGAGATGGGTGTACAGATAAATAGTCACATGCTGAGGTGATAGATGCTGCAATGAGAGGAACCCTGGATGCCTGGGCAGGGCAGGAAAGGCTTTGTCTTGGAGCTGCATGAGTAGGCATTTTAGGTGATGAAGAGGGATTTTAGGAGGAAAGAGGGATTGAATTCACCAAGATGCAGCAGAATAAAAGGGCATAAAACACTCCAGCATCCCTGAGTGTACAATGAACAGAATTCCATGGGTATAAAATTGGCAGAAGGCATGCAGGGGACAGACCATGCAGGGATTTGTGGCCTAGCTGGAAGCCCTGGTCTTCATTCTGTGAAAAGCCTTTGCTGGAGTGACATAGCCAAGGATGTCATTTAGGAAGTGTTAGATGGTAACTGGATAGAGAGTGATTTGTAGAGGTATGAGACCAGGACACTCATAACTTCTAGAAGATTATATAAGAATATCAGCAAGAGATGATGGAGACAAGCATAGGGGGTAAGCCTCAGTAAAGTGACTGGGTGTTGGAGCTCTGGGACTAACCTCCAGAGTTCATCACCTCCCCCAGATCCCTTACCAGCTACATGACCCTGGACAAACTACTTAACCTGTCTGCACTCAATTTTCTTCATCAGTAAACAAATACTCATAAAAGCAATGAGGCACAGTAGTTGTTCTGTAGGTGAAATGAGGTGACCCATGTAAAGCCTCTGGCACACTATGAATGTTCTGTAATTACTAATTGCTTTTATTAAATCCACCAGACCTGATGATTGTGTATGGACCATCAGCTAGAGGGTGAGTCTAGAGTTAGCTTCCATGGGGCTGGCTAGAACAATGACATTCCCAGAAGCAAAAGAAATGAGACTATGTCATAGTCAAGTAGAGATGAACCAAAAAAGAGAGGTTGCAGGAGTCTGCTAGAGAAGTCTTTTGAAACTCAAATCTAACACTTGTCCCACTGCCCAAGTTACCACTGCTCCCTTGCTTCTCCTGGACTGTCCAGAGCCTAGCTGGTGTCAGATACCCCCAGAAGCGCCAAACTCTTGATCTTCCTGCCTTGGTGGAAAAGAACAGAGTGAAAAGGTTTGAGTCCCAAGTGCCTGAATTTTGTTTAAGTTTCTCTAGAGAGAATTCAGCCCCCTTCAATGTCCTTGCTCCAATGCCAAGGTCACTGATTATAGTTTAGGGAGGGAGGAAGAGGCAGAATCTGATTGATCCTTTGGAGAATGATCCAAAGAAGAGCAGAGAGGAGGAAGAAGAAATGTCAGTCTCCTCCAAATATCATGATCCAGGGCTAGATATCCATCAGCCCATCGACTGCTTACAGCAGCCCAGGCAGTCGATACTGTTCCCATTATATTTCTATGAGAACACAAAGAGCCAGAGAGGAGTCCTGGATCAAAATTGCTGATAATTCTGCTTTGGCCATCCTGCCTCAGGTGAAGAAGGAAGGAGAGGGCTGCTTACTCAGTGTGGGCTTTGCTACCTGCCCGAGAATGTGTTCTACCTTTAATTAGTGCTTTTGTGCGGACAACCAGTCAAATGAAGTATGGTTAAATGGGCTCTGCAGAGCAGTAGACAGGGGAAGAGACCTATTTTTCTCCCCAGGCTTAAATGCATATCTGTCTCCAGCCTGTAATAACAATCGTAACTAACAGAGAGGGAACACTTCAAGGAAACCTGCTAGTGACGTGATCAGCACCTCATATACACCATGTCACTGAGCAGCTGGCACAATCCGTGAATCGGTCTGCTAACATGGTGTTAGTCTGAGTCTGACTCTTCAGGTGGGAGACTTGATTGTATCCTGTTTGCCATCTGAGAACATGGAGGCTCAGACATTGAGATAACCTCTTTGGGTTTTTTTTTTTTTTTTTTTTTTTTTTTTGTCTCTATTATGTGTGTACATGTGTGTGAGCAGGATCATGGGGGTGTGTATGTGCACTTGTGTACACACTCATGTGGAGGCTAGAAGACAACCCTGGGTGTTTTCTCTTGGTTTTGAGCCTGAGTCTTTCCCTGGTCTAGAACTTACCAGGTGAGTTAGGTTGGAGTACCAAGTACCAGGAATCTCTGTCTATGCCTCTCCATTGTGCACAACCACCACACCTGGATTTGTTTTTTTTTTTAATGTGGGTTATGGAGGGGCTTGAACTCAGATCCTTGTTCTTGCAAAGCAAACACTTTGCTGCCTGAACTTCTCCCAAGCCCTGAAGTAAATTCTTGCTCCAAGTTCACTCGGCTGCTCAGCGACAGACTGTATTCCACATGCCCTCAGCCTGAAGCCTCTGCTCCCTTTTAAAGTTGAAGAAAACCTATTTAGAGTTACTCAGCAGGGCACCTGAGATGCATGGACTATCCCCAACACTGGAACCCACCTTGGAGGCTAGTGTGTAGCTCCTGAGATGGCCTTAGATGAGAGCTCCCAACTTTGGATCTACCTCTAGACCAGAAAGCTGTGACCCAGAACCTTGTGCCCAACCTACACCCAAGATGCACAGACAGGTGGATCACCACAGTGCAGGTCTTCTGATGAGAACAAAACTAAGAATTTCATCCTAGCACTCCCCAGATCTTGCCCTTGAACAAGGGGTTTATTGGTTCAAAGTTCAGATTCATCTCTGGAACATAAAGTATTGGATGCCTTTTCATCACAGTGACATGATGTCAGACAGAAAGGAATTATGAGAGGAAACATTTACTTCAGCTTATGATCTCAGAGGGTCTTAGTATAACATGGACAGCATGGCAGAACTCATGGCAATGGGAATCTGTGGCAGAGAATCCCACATCTCAGTAGATCAAGTAGCAGAGAGCAGGCAAGAACCAGAAGCAGATACAAACTTCAAAGTCCTGTCCCTAGTAGTCTACTTCTGACTAGCCCACACCTCCTAGAGCCTCTGCAGTCTTTAAAATACAGCCACAAGCTATGGACCAGCAATCATAATATGAGCTATCAAAACATAAGCCATGGGACATTGCAGATTCACGCCACAACAGTGACTAATAGCAACACTGGTGGTTATGAAAACTGTTGCTTTATAATGAACCCCTTAAAAAAGGGAAGAAAGAAAAAAACTTTAGCAGGTTAAAACAACTATTCCTGGTTTTATGGGAAACACGTGGGAAAGGCGGGCTGTGCAGAATGGGCCAAGGACACCCATTGAAACGAGGAGTCCTCCAGGCCTGATGCTGTCTGGGGGCTCACTAAGCAGAACATTCAGAATGGTAGCATCACAGGCCACAGTGTCTGCTGTTGCCTGACATTTTAGTGAGCTGCTGAGGTGCCTTCATGTGGCCTCTCCAGAAAAGCAGTCTTGGGACGTGATTTCTCACGTGGCACTTAATAGCTTCTTAAAAGAGTCCTTTCTAAGAAGGGAAAACACAATGGTTTTATCACCCAGACTTTAGAATCAACCAGTGGCTCCATCACTTGATGGTGAGTGAGTCACAGGATGGCCAAGTTCAAGGGGAATACAATTAAGTTCTGCTTCTAAGTGGAAGGAGAAAATTCCAAGAGGCGTAGTGCTGTGTCATCAGCTTTGGAAAATGCAATCTGCCTCCCTTGCACACAGAGACCACTTAAGGCAAAGCTTAGCATATAGAAAGTGCTCAGTAAAGGGTAGTTGTTGTTATTGGATGTGATGGCCTTGGAAAGTGCTTCTCAACACATCAGGTTGGTGGGTAAAGTTGAGGAAAGAATAAAAGGTGTTACTGGTGGTAATATGTTGGCAGCACCGGTCCATGGCAATGGCCAAGCAGATAAGATTCCCCAAAAGCTGAACACCCTTCTGTTGAAGAAAATGGTCCCAAGAGAGACAGGATTTCTAAAAGGGAAAGGAATAGTTTTCAGGCTGCAGAAGGAGTCTTGAGCAAGAGGAGCTGTGTGGTCCAGGAGCCAGGAAAGATGAGGTGGAAACAAAGGCCAGGCTGGAGTTTGCCTGGCATATCCTCAGCTCCATGGCATGAAAAGAGAGGATAGGTCCTTGTTGCGGTGAAAGTCTGGCCTTGAGACACAACATTGGCTGTCACACAAACTCACAACAGCTGTTGTTGCCCATGCAAGACCAGAAGATAAGGATAAGGACTGGGAAATGCTGTCTTCCAGGTGTGCAGTAATCCACAACTGCCACCCTATCTTGGGTCTAGGAGGGGCCAACAGACCCCTGTGCCTCTTCAATGGCATGCCAACTACTGGTGGATTCTGGAGGAGGGATTGTGGTGAAGTATTATTTTAAGATGTGTTACATTCATTTATGCTGTGGAACATTTAATGATGCAAAGATGTGTTCTGTTCTTTTATGTGGCCTTTGCTTAACTCTGTGAAGCTGTGTTACTGTGATTGTCTAAAACACCTGATGGTCTAATAAAGGGCTGAATGGCCAATAGTGAGGCAGGAGCAAGGATAGGTGGGGCTGACAGGCAGAGAGGATAGAGGGGAAGAGAAATCTGGGAGGAGCAGGATGAGGAGGACTCCAGAGACCAGCCTCCCAGCTAAACAGCAAGCCATGGAGTAAGAAGTAAAGAAAGGTGTACAGAAATAGAGAAAGGTAAAAGTCCAGACGCAAAAGGTAGACAGAATAAATTAAGAAAAGCTGGCCAGTATATACAAGAAAGAATAAGCCACCATGTGGTTTGTTTGGAGCTGGGCTCCCCAAAGGAGCTGTCCCCCCAAGTATAAAGACCAAAATAAAAACAAAACAAAACAACAACAACAAAAAAAAAAACCAAAACCCAAAAAACAAAAACAACTACAAGGGACAGTCAAAACCTACCAGACTCCAATGTACAATTTTCAGTCTGTGGCCACACACAGGTGATCCTGGTTAACCTCAGTCATAAATGAGATTCCCATAAATGGGAGAAAAGGAACTGTAGGTGGGGCCTGATGGGGTGGAGGGGAGACTGGGGAGGGTGGGACATTATAGTCATCAGAACAGGAAATTGTCCAACATCAAATTTTAAAAGCTCAAAATAAAATAAAATGCAAAGAAACACTTCATGATCAACACACTCGTCTTGATTGATATTTATTATTCTCTCCAGTTCCATTGAGCAGTTTTCAAACACCTAAACACTAAGCTTTTTCTTGCCTCGGATTCTTCACCCGCCCTCCTTCTCCCTTTACTAAGCTCTCCCCCCATCATCCTGCAGTTCCCAGCATCACCTCCTCAACCAAGACCTTCACAGCTTCCCACCTTAGTGGGGCTTCGCCTGTCCCTGTCCACTTTATTATTACTAGAGAAAACATGAGATGGAGGAATTTACAAACAGAAATGTGCTGGCTCATGGATTTAGAGCCTTGGAAAGTCTAAGACTAGAGAGGTGGGTATCTGGCAAATGGCCCTCTTGATGTGGCACTCATGGTGGGTAAGAGGAAGGTAAGAGAACCCAGACAGGCCAGACTTGGGCTGGAGCTCTAACTCTGTGGTAAAGTGCTTACACCCAGCATGCAGTAGACTCTGGGAGTCGGTGCCTAGTTTTCCCCACCCTCCCGCACAGGCCACCTCAGTAATGACAGTGACAACCCCACACCTGAGAGCACCCCCTCAAGGTCCCCACCTCCTACTGCAAAGACAACTAAATTCCAATATGAATTAGGAAAGAGGGTTTTTTTTTTAAAGACACTTTTTTCCTTCTTTTTTTTTTCTTTTTTGTTTGTATAGGACACCTTTTTAATCCTCTGTTAAATCACCATTTTTCCCCTTCACACCATTTATCACAATGCTGTATGTTTGCATATTGGACAGCTTCACTGCCCCCTTTTCCCACTACCCAGTGAGCAAGATGAAGCAGAGGCTGACTGTTATTCTCCCTCTGTGTACTGAAGGCATCTAGTCATGTGCTCAGCACTCAGAATATCAGCTGTGGACAAGACAATGACAGATGTGCAGTTGAACCAAAGAATAGGGACACCAACCACAGTGAAGCCACAAACCTAGGGCAGCTCAGAAGCGGATTACTGAGGGCATCGGTGGCCTTGACCTCTGAGGGTGTCGAAGAGATGGAGAGTTTTGTGGCTGCTCCTGTTGCTGGTGTGGTCCTTTTGCGATGATTTTCTGGGAAATACTTTGTGTTGAAAACCTCGTGTCTTCTAATACAGGAACGAGAGCACCATTACCCAGTGTGTTCTTGTCCTAGGAACAGAGACCAATCAAGGTCTGCCAGTCGAATGGTCTTGGGGAGGGTCCCACCTCTGCCATCCTTGAAGGTTAGGCTGCTCTCCTCCCTGGTCATGAAGTTCCTAGTACATGCAAAGTGTCCCTGTAAAACTTGTGTCTGAAAACTAAAGATTCTCTCTCTCTCTCTCTCTCTCTCTCTCTCTCTCTCTCTCTCTCTCTCTCTCTGGCTCTGTGACTCTTTTGATATGATGGCACATCTCCTCACACACAGTGCTGGACTCCATTTTCTCATGCCTTGAATCTGAGCTAGCCTGTGACTTGCTTTGGTAAACAGAAAGTGAAGGAAGTGACAGCATACCACTAATTGCTTGAAATATCTTGGGCATTCTTATTCTTTATAAACTTCCAAGTTGTTCCGTAAACAAACCCGGGCCATATTGTTGGAGGCTGAAAGGTAAGCAAAAGCAGACCTATTCATTCCAGCTGAACTCCTTCTAGACCAGTAGTCGCCATTAAATAGGAGGCCTGAGAGTGAAAGCTGCTAGAGTCGTCCTAGCCCAACCACCACAAGAACTGACCAGTCAACCCATGGACCCAGGAGTAGTCACCAATAGTTGTTATGTGAAGAACTCAATTATCCTACATGAACTGGTTGACACACTTAATTTGTGTAGGTATGTGGATGTGTGGTATATGGACATGTGTTCAGATGTGTATGGAGGCAAGAAGTAAGGTTTAGTGTCTTCCTCAATTGCTCCCCACTTTATCCTTTGAGACAGGGTCTCTCCCTCAACCTGGAGCTTCCTGAGAAGTCAGGACTAGCTGACCAACAGATGCCTGTCTGCCTCCCCTCCCCAGTGCTAAGATTACGGCACTGCCACCATGCTTGGCTTTTTATGTGAGTTCAAGGGATCAGAACTCAGGCCCTTATGCTTGCACAGCAGGCACTTCATTGACTGAGCCATCTCTTCAGCCCCTGGAAATGATTTCTTATATGAATGGTTTAAATCTGACTTTTTCCTGACTCTGCCCACATAGAGGCCTGTGGAAATTCTACCAGTGAGTCTAAAGCTCCAAAGGGATGTGGTCAAAGGACACAGCTTTGCAAAGAGGCTAAGCAGTTTATCCTGACCCTGTGTGACCCTGGGAAAAGCGCTTGAGCTTGTTGGGTCTTGCTTCCTTTCTGTGGCTATCAAGAGAGCAACTTGAGCTGCTTCCAAGCCCTTCAGCTCCTGTCACATGTGCAGCCCTGTGAGTCTGTGTCTGGGCCTCTCATGTAAAGGCAAGAAAGGCTAGTACAGGGCTCACCCTGGCTTGCAGGATAACTCAGGAGGGTGAGGTGCTACCTCCTCATGGCACCATGGCTACGGCTGGCACTTTCAGGAAAGTGAGTATCTTCACTGGTTTTTATCAACATGTGTGAACACCCAGATTTCCAGCTTATATTAGAAGCTGGAGTAGAATTAAGTTACAGGCATTCTCTGTCATATTCCCCCTAAGAATCACAAACAACTGCCTTGCCTGTTGTCTCATGGTTCTCCCTGAAGGTGAGGATTAAGAAGAGTCTGAGTCTGTTAGGAGTAGTTTTTCCCGCCTGTCTTGTCCATCTGCAGACCCAGCCCCAAATACACACAGAGATGCTGTATTTGATATAAACCTGTAGGCCAGTTGCTAGTTTCTTATTAGCTAGCTCTGTTTTAAATATTAACCCATTTCTTTTAATTTCTATTAACAGAGTCTCTCTTTTATTGTGGTATGAACAGGAAATGCCCCCAATGGCCTCATGGTGTGTTTAAATACTAGCTCTCCATTTAATGTTGCTATCTAGGAAGGTTATGAAAGCTTTAGGGGATGGGGCTCGCTGGGGACAGGGTTTGGGGTTTTACACTTCTGGTCCCACTTGCTGTTGTTTGTTTCCTGAGGGCAGAGGCCAGCCAGCTCCCTGCTCTTGTCACTATGCCTTCCCTGTTGTTGCCACATCTTCCCCATCATGACGGACTCTATCCCTCTGAAACCATTTCTCCTTTGTTTCAGTTAGGGTTGTCATATCAACAGAAAAGAAACTGGCACGCTTTCCTTCAAGATCCTTCAAGATCGGCACAAAGATCAACACACAATTGTTAAAGATACCAGTGAGGGGCTGGAGAAGTGGCTCAGAGGTTAAGAGTGCTTGCTGCTCTTACAGAGGATCTGGGTTTGGCTCCCAGCATCCATAGTGGGCAACTCACAACTGCCTATAACGCCAGCTCCAAGGGATCTGATGCCCTTCCTGGCCTCTGCAGACACTGGCATGCACATGCATACTTATTCATACACTCAGGCACACACACAGGCACAAAAAACAAACAAATCTCTGAAGATACAGGTTCACGCGTCTCTTTACTGAGTTCTGAGTACGTACAAGCATAGTTGTTAAGTAAGGAAAAGCCTTTCTTGTGGACAATTGTGAAGGAATGTTAGTAATTCTTTTGGCAGGACTTGGGCCTTGCATATGCTAGGCTCTACCCTTACCTGCCATTCTACTTTTATTTTGGGTCAGAGTCTTTCTAATTTACCCAGGGTAAAGCCTCTTTCATTAGCTCAGGAAAGTGTTCATTTCTCTGAACTCTGCCTCTTGAATCACTGGGATGACAACCTGTGGTACACAGCCCAGCAAATTCTAGCAGCTTGCACACTTTGGCAGACCATGGAGGATGGTGTCAATGGGCAGGAAGTCAGCATTATAGATAGGCAGTGGGACTGTAGGGTCAGAAGAAATCGTTCCCATGAGGAGACCAGATCAAGTACAGCAAAGCACCACCAATCCAGAGTTCAAGAAAGTCGAGGAATGAACAGGCACCGGAGTCCACGCGTAGGCTGACGCAGAGCAGGGGGCAAAGGCAAAGGGAACTTAGGTAGAAACTGTTCTATACAGAATGCACACCTTTCCTTAACAGACAGATGTGTGGATACAGCTCAGTGACAGAGTGTTTGCCTGGCGTGCTGGGTACCTGAGTTCCATCTCCAGCACCCAAAGGTAAAGACAATAAATAAGTAAAGTGTTAGGGAAGGGGTTGCTGAAAATCATAGAAAAACTGAAAACAATGGATTACTAATCAGAAAGGTAGTTTTGTGGATCACAAAACTGACAAGTTCATTTCAGGTCCCTCTGGGTGCAAGAGTTGAGATTTTTTCCCCTGTGTTTTCCTTTAGTCCAGCCTTCCCCACATGTCCACATGGACAGCTTCCTTCTCGATGGCCACTGGAAGCCATGGCTTCACTAGAACTTCCCTTGTCCACAGTCTACATCCAGCAAGAAGATATATCATTTACTTTTGTTTGTTTGTTTGTTTTATTTTTGTGGTTAAAAGGGTTCTAGGTGTGAGTCTTTGTGGCCCAGTAAAGCCTTGTGGTTTTGCTGGAACCAATGACAGTTCCTATTGGTTTTAGCTGATGGGGACCCACCCGAGAGTTGACAGGTTCCAACCCACCTGTGCCTTAAGAGTTTGGGGTGGAGAATAGCAGCTCCTGAAAAGAGATCCAAGGCTCTTTTTTTCTTTTTCCTTTCCCTAGATGTGTCAGTGGGAGCTGCCTTCACTTCCAGTACTCACTACAGACAACCAGCAACAGAATATGGGACACAAATCAAGACAGCAACATGAAAGTCTGGGCTTGTCTGAGAGAAAGGGTAGACACTTGTCCAAGTTAGGGCTACTGTTGCTGTGATAATTAAGCATCTTGGGGAGGAAAGGGTTTATTTCAGCTTACACTTCCACATTACAGTCCATCCCTGAGGGAAGTCAGGGAAAGAACTCAAGCAGGACAGGAACCCGAAGGCAGGAACGGATGCAGAGACCATGGAAGGAGTGTTGATCACTGGCTTGCTCTCTATGCTTGTTTAAACTGGACCACCAGTCCATGGTGGTACCACCCACAATGGGCCAGGCCTTCCTATATCAACCTCATTAAGAAAATGCACTACAGACTGGTCTACGGTCACATTTTCTCAGGTGGGAGCCCCTCCTCTCACATGAATCTAGTTTGTGTCAAATTGACACAAAACTAGCCAACACAATAATGAATGCTAATAAAATCAGGCAAACCATGCCTAGCTATGAAAGGAAACAGGCTTCTTGGAGGCGTCTTTTGGACCTAGAGGGCTCTGAGTCATAGCAGTGCTTGGGACCAAAAGCACCTAGCAGCCCATGGGTACCACACAAGAGCACATTTGAAACTGGCAGACCTGTCAGATGGAACAGATGTTACCTGAGATAGACACTCACTCAGCACAAAGATAAACATGCCTGGGAAAGAAACTGGCTGGGCTTTGAGGAAACCAAAACAATTGGAGATATATCAGGCAGAGCTCTGATTGTTGTGTACATTTCATAGAACTCTGATATAGCCTGAGATGCAAAAGGGGTCATCTTTAATGCTCAAATTACCATGGCTTCAAGTTCCCACCTGCTGGATTACAAAATTTATAAAACAGAATCACAGTTTCCCTGACAGTTCTGTCACAGTCTGTCACCTAGGCCCAAAGGGCTTTACTGGTCCACAAGTCCATAATAGCTTTCAGCAAAACAACTCAATCAGTTACTGGCTTTCACGCCCTACCCAGTGAGGCTCAAATCTACTGTCTGGGACAGAGAGGTCTCTCCCATCTCTACACTGTAGCTGCTCTCAAACAAGCTGTCCCCTTCCTTCCATAGCTCCACCATAGACACAAGTTGGAGAGAGTTCACTTATTGGATTAATATTTATGAGTGCTAATACAAAAAAAAAAAGCAGAATAGAAAAATACAAACCAACAGAAAAAAAGCAGATAAACATTGTCTATACACATACAACAGTAAGAAATGTGCTTAAAACTATGTGGGTAGAAATTAATGTAATCCGTCACCTTGGCAGGCCAAAGAAGAAAAATCAGAAGAGCATATAAATAAATCCATAAAGGGCTATTTGGAGGAAAAAAAAAGAAAACAATCACCCATTCATGGTAAGAATTCGTAGCAAAACCAAAAAAGAGGCAGATTTCCTCAAACTCACAAAATATCCCTACAAAGCTCCACAGCAGGCAACCTGTTTCATGAATAGAAACTACACATTTTACTAGGAAAATCAGGACTCCTGGTGTATGCTCCCAATGCCCTATGCAATGCAAAGAGGCAAATGTCTTAGTCTGTGTTTATGGGGTTATTTCCAGAAAGGTTCCCCTAAGAAAGGAAGACCCACTCTGGACACAGGCAGCACTATCCCATTTGCTGAGATTCTGCCTGGGCTAACTAAAAAATGGAGACAGGAAGCTAATTACCAGCATCCATCTTCCTCTGCTTCTGGCTGTGGGCACAATGTAAGCAGCCACATCATGGTTCCTGCTGCCCTACCTTCCCCACCACGATGAACAGTACCCCCAAATCGTGAGCCAAAGTAACCACTTTTGCCTGCTTCTTTTTCAATCACTGTGACAAGACACCATGACCAAGACATCTTGTAGAATAGTGAGTTTATGGGGAGCTTACAGTTTCCGAGGGTGAGTTAATTATGGTAGGGAACACTACAGAGCAGTAGCTTTTTGAAACCTCAAAGCCCGCTCCCAGTGACACACCTCATCAATAAGGCCACCCCTTCTAATTTTCCCCAAACAATTCCACCATCTGAGGCCCGAACATTCAAGTGTCTGAGCCTGTGGGGGCCTTCCCTGTTCAAACCTCCACACCTTCCCTAGTTTGCTTTTGTCAGCTGTTTTGCCCTGACAATGAGAAATGTAACTAAGATGTGTATTATAATGAAAATATTGTAATTAGAATTTTAAAAATCACCATTGGTGGAAATACAGAGGTATAAATAAAACTATAGAGAGACGGGGAAGGGAAGAGGTATAAATACAATTATAGAGGGGGGATCTGTATTAGGAAAGCATTAAAACTCTAAAAACTAAATGAAGTGAAATATAAGCAAATGGGGAGATTTTCCCATGGGGGCTCGAGACTAGGATGTCAGTTATTGTAAGCATGATCTATTGCTTCAATGCAATCCGTAACAATCTCTCTTGGCACGTTGTTATTTGTATAGCGACATACTGATTCTGAAGTTTATATGGAAAGACAGAAGACAGAGAACAGTCCATATGATGCTGATGGAGGAGAACCAAGTTGGAGAACTGACGCTACCCAGATCAGCACTTAGTATAGCTGAATCAATACAGGGGGCATTTTTTTTAAAGGAGAGATGAGTAGACCGATGGAGCAGAATAGGTATTGACCCATTTAAAGTCAACTAACCTTTAACAAAGAAGCCCAGATAATAAGCAGAGAAGCTATAGTCTTTCCGGCAAATGGAGCTAGGACAATTGTACACCCACGCAAAAAGCCATGAATCTAATACAGATGGTTTACCTTTTATAACATTAATTCAAAATGTACATGAGACCTACACCTATGACTCAAAACTATAAAACTCTTGGAAGACAATACAGGAGATTGAGACAAGTAAAATATGTGCATTATAATCTCCAGGGCAACCACAAGAAATACAGCAGAGATATAGATAAAAAGCCAAGACAGTAATCAAAATAGAGTGCTAAAAGTATTCTTCCAACTCAAAAGAAGACAGGAAAAGCCGAATAGAGAACAAAGCATTGACAAGATGAGAAAGGACAAGCAGAACAGCCATCCACGAAAGGAGATGTACACCCATCTCCCAACTCCTCTCTGGTGAGGAGTTGCAAGTCTTGGGCATGGCAGAAGAGACTGTCATCAGAGACCTCTAGTGAGGAGAAAGTAGGAAGTAGGAAAGAAAAGTATGATGACAGAGAACCTTATGTTTTTCCAGAAGTGGCCAGGCACACTTATCCATTCTGACATTTCTTAAACTCCAGTCTAGCAAAAGTCCAGGACTCAGTCATTTCCTCAACTAAAATGGCCCCACTCCTGCTCCACTGGATTGAGTATCAGCCTTTTGAATACAGGGATTCATATGACATTCCCAACAAGGGGAGCCTCCCTTAGGGGTGCCTTTCTTCCAAATTGAACCTCAGTTCCTCTTTCTACACTTAGGCATCAGACTGGGATGGGGCAATCCAAGAGGACCCACTAAAATACAAGGGTTTGCAAGCGTGTCTGTCCCCACAGATTGGAGACTCTTTCTCCAGGTAGGCTAGTAGTCCTAGAGACAAATCCAGACAAAGACCATGGCGTGGCCCCAGAAGTCCTGTTATCTTCAAAGGCCTAGAACTTCCCCCACCTGCTAATAGAAGCCAGATAGTCGGAAAACAACTGGATCCCCTCTGAATTTCTTCCCTGCTGTGACACCCAGTCATGTAGACCTAGGAAATCCCTTCCTTACCCTCCAGCAGAACCAGCAGGAGCCAGAACAAAGCTTCACAAGAACATTCTGCCCATTAAATCACTAATGGAAACACAATCCACTTGAGCAGTTTAAGGTTCTTGGGCTACATTTAATTAAGGAGTCTGCCATGTAAAGTGAAGATTTAAGCAAAATCAAAGGTTTCTAACACACTGGCAGGTGTGTATGTGTGTGTGTGTGTGTGTGTGTGTGTGTGTGTGTGTGTGTGTATGTGTGTGTTTCCTGAATACCACTAAAGGATTGCTAGTCACAAGAAGCCAATGTAAATGAGAAACATCAAACAACCAAGACCAGATAAGCAGTATCAGATTTGACCCTCAGATCCCACAGTGCCATCTGACCTTTGAGACCCCACAGTGCCATCTGACCTTTTTGAGATCCCAAAGTGCCCTCTGGAGTTTGAGAGCACCTTCAGACATCAGAGTCCTACTTTGCCTCGATACCCATCGCTCTATCCCAGTTCTTAGTGTGGACACCAGTACAACAGGCACATAATTAACCAATGCTGACACTGAGTTGACTCAGACACTGGAATTATATAACACGCATTTTAAAGCAGCAATATAAAGAATTTTTAATGATTAATCACAGTTTCCTGAAATGATTAAAAATAGAGAGTCTGAGTAAGAAGCCCAGGTTATGAAATCGTCAGTTTGGAAGTCTAGAACTTAGAAAACAGTAAATGAGGATCTGGCTGAATGATTTCAGAGGCAGCGGAGATGCTCAGAGAGTCGCAGAACTGAGGAAAAGAATAGCAAACTCAAGGCATCTGAACACTAGTGGGCAAATAGACTGGAAAAAATAACCCACAGGGCTGGGGAGCAGACTCAGTGGGTGAAATGTTAGCTGTGCAAGCATGGGTACCTGAGTTTCGATCCCAGAACCCACCTAAAGCCTGATGTGTATGTAACACAAGTGTCTATAATCTCGGCATTCCTACAGCAAGATGGGCGGTAGAGATAGCTGGCCCTGGAAACGTAAGAGTCAGTTAGCCAGGAGCACACAGTAAAAAGCAACCAAGAGACCCTGACTCAAGGGAGAAGGCAAAAATCAACTCCTGAGGTTGTGGCTGTGTCATGACATGAGCCTGTACACACACACACACACACACACACACACACACACACACACACACACACACACACAGAGAGAGAGAGAGAGAGAGAGAGAGAGTCATAAACAGGACCCAGTTATTTGTAGGACAACAACGCACCAGCTAATATATTTCCTCAGGGCCTCAAATATATTTGAAGATAAGCTGGCTGAAATTGCCGTATTTCACTAGTGACAAAGCCTATGAAAACCCCAGCCAGGTGGAGCCCAAGGTTCCCAGGCTGAGACACGTCAAATGGAACCTTTTGGAAATCTCGTCAAATGATGTGAGAAGGACACATCACCAGGAAGGGACATCAGTCTGAATGGCAGCATGCCTGAAATGATGGCATCGTGTTTTCCGTGGATGAGAGAAAAGCACTGTCAGCTGTGGACTCTCTTTCTGGAAAGTCTCTGCCCCAAGGAATCAAGATGGTGTGTGGGGGGGGGGGGGTTGGGGGAGACACACTCAGTGGAGAGACAGCTAACGGAACTGGCACCAACAGATCAGCGCTTCCAAATGGGAAAATAGAGTTGGCTAGATAGAGGGAGGTCAGGGTAGAGTATCAGGAAGAAGAGAGGCACAGGCTGAGAACAGGGTTCTGGGCAGAACAAGAAGCCACCCTTTAAACCATCTACTTTACAAGTCCTGTCTGTTGATTGAAGCAAAGCTTCCACAGCTGTATACCTTTATGATGGCTGATATTGACCACTAACTTGACTGGAATCATTGAGAGGAGCCCCTGTGCACATGTGTGAGGGAGTTTCCAGATCTAGTTAGCCTCTGGATAGACTTGTGAAGGCTTATGTAGATTAGGTGACCTGAGATGGGAAGCTATTCCTAGAGAAAAGAAGCTCAACACCCATCTATGTGCTTCCTGATGGCAAATACATAGCGCCTGCTGCTACAGCTTCCCCACTCCGATGGACATGGATGGTGAGCCAAAATTAGCCCTTCCTTCTTAAATTGCTTTTGTCAGTTATTTTGTCACAGCTATGAGAAGGTAATTAAGGTAACATCTGATACCTGGTCAAACATATGTAAATGAGGTGGCTCAAAGGACCTGAGTAGAAGGCAAAGGATTTGTGGATTAGCCCGAGTGATTGAAAGTAGATAGCAGCAGGCTGGGTCGAATGTGTGTATTATAGTATAGACAAACACAAAACTAGAAAAATTCACTCTGACAAATCAACAGGGGGTGCTAAAACACTCGAGGCCAACAATAAAGGCAATATCCTGCAAAAAAAGATGGTTTACCCAACAAATGATGTTGGAAAATCTGGACATCCATATGCCAAAAAGGAATGTAGAGACAGACTTTATGCCTTTCATGAAAATAAACTCAAAGGCCATGGAGATGGCTCAGTGGGTGAAGGCATGTGCTGCCAAGCCTGATGACCTGACTTGGATCCCTGGGATTCATATGATGGAAGGAGAAAATTAATTCCTGCAAGTTGTCTGTCTTCTTATCTCCACAAATAGGCCAATCAGAGACATACAGACACAGACACACAAACACACAGACACACAGACACACACACACACACACACACACACGCACACACACACACACACACACACACACACACACACACGAGCACAAATGTAATACAAAATAACTTAAGATGGATCATAGGCCTATGTAAACTGTCAAACTAAAAAGCCATAGCTATGAGACAATCTAGACAACTCAGCATTTAGCAATGACTTTTAAGACACAGTACCAAAGCACCATCCATGACAGAAAAAATTGTAAGATAGACTTTATTAAAATTAAAACTTTCTGCTCTATGAACAATACTGTCAAGAGAACAAAGAGACAAGGCTCAGGCTGTGGGAAAATATTTGCAAAAAACATATCTGATAAAAAGCTTCTTCAAAATACACAAGCTGGGCAATAAGTAAACAAACAACACAAACAAACAAACAAAAATAGGTCAAAGGCTTGAGCAGACACTCTGCCAAAGAAGATACACAGACAGAAATAAGCACATGAAAAGATGTTCCATATCATCTGTCATCAGAGAAATGCAAATTAAAACGATGGATATGTGATGCATGTATTAGAATGGCCAAAATCCAAACACTGGCAACACTAATGCTGTTAAAGGTCAGGATAATCCCAAAACTCCTATGATACTGGTGGAAATGCATGGTATGGCTGATTTGGAAGATGGCTTGCCCTGGGAATCAACAATCACATTCCTTGGCTTTTATTCCAAGGACTTAAAAATATATGTTCACACAAATATCTGTGCATGCAACCATCAAAAATTGGAAGCAACCAAATTCTAATTTGGTAGACAACTATATAAATTATTTGGAGTCCATCTCTACAATGCCATATTTATTTGCAAAAATTTATTCTTCTTGCATGTGTATGAGTATTTGCCTACATGCATGTCAATTCACCATGTGCATGCCTGCTGCCTTCAGAATCCAGAAGAGGATGCTGGATCCCTTGGGATTAGATAGCTATGAGCCACTGTGTGGGTACTGGGAATTGAACCCAGATCCTCTGAAAGGGCAGCCAGTGATCTTAACTACTCAGTTGTCTCTGCAGCCTCATCAATAATGCTATATTAGTCAAGGTTGCAAAGATATGAACTGTCAAACCATGAAATGACATGGAGGAAGCCTAACTGCAAATTGCTCAGTGAAGGAAACCAGTCTTTTCTGGTTCCAATCTTATCACACCTGGAAAAACAAAACAAACTATGGAGACAGGAAACAAATCAGAGGTGCTGGGTAGAAACACTTACATGTTAAACCCCAGCACTTAGAAGGGGATAGAGAATCAGGAGTCTGAGGCTGGCCTGAGCCACACAGTATGTCTGAGGCCATCCTGAACTACTTAATGGAATTTCATCTCAGAAATAAAAGTGTGGTGGTTTCTGAGGATTTAAAAGATGGGGAGGATGAATAGGCAGAGCTCAGCATGCTTTTAGGGGCATGAAACTACTGTGTCAGACTGAAATGGTAGATTTGTGTCATGTATCTGTCCAGACTTACAAAATGTACAGCAAGAATGTAGTCAAACTATAGAATTTGGATGATGATCTTATGTCATTGTAGATACATCGGTTTGTTTTGCAGGTCTGGTGGGAGAGGGTGATGGTACAGAATCTGTAAAGAGTGAGGGGATGGGGGACTGGCATTATGGGGAAATCTGTGTACCTTCTGCTCAATTTTGCTATGGATTTAAACTGCTTTCAAATACCATCTAGCCTTTAAAAGATAATAGGGAAATGTTTTACATTTATTGTATTATGGATAAAGAGTTTTCATACTCATGAACTTGACAACTTAGAAAAATGAATGCTTCCAAAATTGCAAACTACCAAAACTCAATCAAGACAAGATAGGCCATCTTGAGAGTATGGAGACCATCAAAGAAATTGAAGGCATAACCATAAACATTCCTGAAAAAAAAATCCAGGCCCAGATGGCTTCACCAGAGAACCTGAGCAACGTTTAAAGAAAAACTATCATGAACTTGCTACAATATCTTCCAAAAAGGAGTGTGGAGAGCAGAACAATGGCCCCGAGACCTGCATTTGCTATTTTACATGATATAAAATATTGCAAAGGATGTTGGGATGGGGTGAGTCTAGTTTGGCCTCTATTGTGGTAAATTCCATGACCAAAAGCAAGAAGAAAGGGTTTATTTCATCTTAATAGTTGAAGTCCATCATTGTGGGAAGCCAAGGCTGGAAGTCAAGGCAGCAGCTTGAAGCAGAAAACATGAAATAACATGAAATGTGGATGCTTCCTGGCTTGCTGCTGGTCTTTTTTTTTTTTTCCTTATTTTACATATTGATCCCAGTACCCTCTCCCTCCCTCTCTCCCCCCTCCCTCTGTGCTGCTGTTCTTATATATCTCAAGCCCACCTGCCCAGGGACAGTGGTGGGCCCACACTCAGTTTGCCGATCTGGTCAACTAACCTGTCCGTGGGCTATTCTGATAAGGGCAATTTTTCAGCTGATGTTCCTTCCTCACTCCTGTGTCAAGTTGACAAAGGAGATTAGCTATCACAGGGACTCTGTCTTGGATTATCCAGGGAGATCTAGGGTAATCATAAGATTTATTCTGGCTGAGGTTTGTGAAAGCTTATTCAATCTGTTGGTTTCTACATTTAGTCACATTTCTGAATGTTCAGCCAGTGTTTCTTCCCATATTCTTTCAACACTATCCAGGACTCTAATGTAGACATTAGACCTTTTGTTATCACCGCACAGGTGTCTGATGCTCGTAGCTTTTGCTCTCCCTATCTCCTTTCTCCCTATTACTCAAGTGGAAGGCTTCTACTATTCTTTCCTTGTCACTGAGAGGGGGAATTGCAAGATCCTAGTGAGAGAAAGATGTGAAGATGCTCTGTGGACAGCTTTGTAAATGTGGGAAGAAGCCAAGAAGTCCAGGTGGCTTCTAGAAACTGAAAAAAGAGGTGTAAGAACAGATTCTCCCCGAGATCCAGAAGGAATGCATCTCAGACGACATCTTTATTTTAGCTCGGCAGCTCCAGAGCTGCAAAGTGATCCATTTTTTGTTGTGTTGTAAGCCATTGAGTTTGTGGTAATTTGTTACAGCAGCAACAGAAAACTCACAGGGAAGAGGGTAACACACAGAGTACACATGTCCCAGTTTTCTTTATGAGATCAGTATTATCCTGACATAAAAATCAGACAAGGACAGAAGAACAATCCAAGTTAAAAAAAAAAAAACACAGAACAATATATTGCATAACTTCAAACACGAAAACCCTCAAAAGAAATGAACAAACCAAAATTTACAATATATGAAATAATTATATCCCAATTAAAAGCCTGTTAGATACCATAGTCAAATGTGGCTTCAAGTATAACAAGGAAGTTCACTATTCAAAACTCCATCAATTTAATCCACCAACTAAAGGGGAGAAATAAAATATTGTAAAATTTTGCAAATTTATGCAAAGCAATTGAAAAATTTAACACTTATTCATGAGACAATCTTTCAGAAAAGGGGGAATAGGAGAAATTATTTCAACCTGATTAAATAAAAAGCACCTTCACAAATCAAGTTAGTGTCATATTTAAAGGTGGAATGTTAATAACACCACAGATAACTCTTCTAATGACCCTCATTGAACAGAACTGGAAATTCTAGCTATAGCAATAAGGAGAAATGAAAGAAATAACAAGCAGACATTACAGATTGGGAAAAACAAACGCATAGACAAATCCAGTTGTAGATCATCTAGTGATAAAATATATCCAGGCACCAGCACACCTCACTCCAACCTCCACCTCCACCCCCTAACTCTTACCCCTCCCACTCCCATGGTGGTTTGAATATTAATGACCACCTTAGGCTCATCTTTTGAATGCATCAGTGAGCAGCACTACCTGAAAGGAATTAGGAATATGGCCTCGTGGGAGTAGGTGTGGTCTTGTTAGAGGAAGTGGGTCACAGGGGGTGGGCTTTAGGGTTTCCAAAGCTCAAGCCAGGCCCAGTGTCTCTTTCTTTCCTGCTGCCTGCATATTCTCAGCTCCTCCAGCACCATGTCATCCAGTGTGTTGCCAAGCTCCCTGTCATCATGAAAATGGATAAAACCTCTGAAACTCTTAAGTAAGCCCCAATTAAATGCTTTCTTTTAGGAGTTGCTGTGGTCGTGGCTTTTCTTCAGCAATAGAACACCAACTAAGACACCCTAAAAAACAAAAAGCAAAACAAGTCTCCCTGTAAAATTAATAAACAAGATCAACAATGTTCATAGGACACAAGATAAAACAAATTATATTTCTATGCACTAACATACAAATATATGAGTGTGCAGAAACCACCATTAAAAGCACAATTCCTCTCACAGTAAGTGCAAAGAAAACAAAATATGAAGGTCAGACACTGAAGGTCAGACAATAACAGGTATAGTTTTGACAGGAAGAAGTGGTGTATACCTGCAGTTGACATAAGTGAATATACAGATAGGCCAGGCAAAATCTACTCCCCGAGCCCTCTATAATAATAGATGATTTCAGTAAACTGGTCAACTTATATATTGCAAAGTAAAAGATAGGAGAGATGGCTCAGTGGTTCACAGAGCACACTGATCTTGCAGAGAACCTGAGTTTGGTTCCCAGCATTACCATTGGGTGGTTAACATCCACCTATAACTCCATCTCTGGAGGCATCTGGTATCTTCTATTGCCTCAGAAGGCATGACATTCATGTGTACATAGTCACATGCATACATACATACACACACAAAAAGATTAAAAATTAAAATAGATCTTTTTGTAAAGAAAATTAAAAACCACTGATGAAAATAAATACTAAATAATTGAAGGATGTACTATATCTGTGAACTAGAAAAATTAATATAAAGAAGATGCAAATTCTACCCCAGACTGATCTATAGTTTTAGTAGAATACCTTTAAAAATCCCTTCAAGATTTGTGGAAAATAATACATGTATTTGAAATTTTGTATAAAAAGAAACATACCAAAAATAGCTTAAATGACTGTGATACAGAAATGTAAAGTGGACAATGTGGTAAAATTCTAAAGTGTATTGTACAACTATAGCAATAAAAAGATGTGGCAACTTCAGAAGATCTGTAGATCAATAGGGTCTCACAAATGTGCCCAAGTGATTTCTGATAAAGGTATTTATACAACTTGATGGAAAAGAATAGATTTTTAAACAAATGGGGTTGGAATTTGGAACCTATATAGACAGGAAAATGAACTTCAACACCAGTCTCACATCTGAAATAAAAATTTACTGAAGATGGAATATAAAATGAAAAACTTAGCAAAGAATACCCTTTGGGCTCTAAGGCCAAGGAAAGCATTCTTAGACGTATCACCAAAAGCAAGACCCATGAAAGGGAAAACTCGGTGCTCTGAATCTCTTTTATCTTTGAAATAAAAATTTAAAACTTTCACTCCGTGAGAGACCATGTGGAAAAGATGAATACACCATGTAGAAAGAAAATATTTGCCAACTTTATTCTACAAAGTACTGCTGTCTGAAATATACAGAGAATTAAACAAAAAAAAAAAAAAAAAAAAAAAAAAAGCCAGCAAATGAACAATAGATGTGAGCACATGTTTCCCCATGAAAGAGTCATGGGTAGAAAATGACTTGGGGGAAGATGTTGGGCATCACTAGCTATAAGGCCAATAGCGTTAAAATCTCGTGGGATATTATGGCCCACCTATCAAAACAGGGGGAATAAATACTAGCGAGGATGCAGAGACACTGGATTGTACATTTATGGCTGTGGGACTATGACTGATGCAGCCAGTCTGAAAAGAGCACAACAGTTTCTTTGAAAACTAAATATAGGAGGCTGGAGAGATGGCTCTGTGGTTAAGAGCACTGACTGCTCTTCTGGAGGACCCAATTTGTCTCCCAGCACCCACATAGGATCTTAAAAGCATCTGTAATCCCAGTCCCACAGAATCTGATGCCCTCTTCTGACATCTACTGGCACTACGTGCACATGAATCACAGACACACAAATAGGCAAAACACCCAGTAACATAACATACAATTCAGGAAAGAAGAGAAAACTAATGCGCAATTACAATAAAACCATGTAGTAACCCTCTTGGACATTTATCCAGGAGAAAGGAAAAATTGTGTTCACACAAAGGCTTGCATGTGACTCCTTTTAAAGCTTTTCTTTTATTAGGGAAAACTAGAATCAGTGCAGATGTTGTTTGGCCTATGACCAATTAAATAACTTTCATGCACAGATGCCCTGGAATGTTTACCACAGGTACCAGCAAAAGAGCAACTGTTGATACAGACAATTTGGGTACCATCTCTAAGGAACAATGATGACAGAAAAAGACAGCTTATATACTATAGCTCTCTCTCTCTCTCTCTCTCTCTCTCTCTCTCTCTCTCTCTCTCTCTCTCTCTGTGTGTGTGTGTGTGTGTGTGTGTGTGTTTCTGTGCATAACTGCATATAATTTTTAAACAAGGTCTCACTACACAGGTCAAGATGGCTGGGAAATTAGAATGTAGACCAGGTTGGCCTTGATACCCATCCTTTTTTTTCTCAGTGCTGGGATTAAAGCTATAAGCTACCACATTCAACTCATTTATATATTTTTAAAGTGTTTTGTTAGCTTATATTAATGGTGTACAGTACTGACTTTCCTATGCCATTTTCTTACAAGTATGTAATGTATTTTGACCACATTCTATCCCTCTTATAATCCCTGTTAATGGACCATTTCCTCTTCCAAATGGCCCTTCTTCCACATGTCTTTCTGTAACTAGGGTTCCATTTACAGAACATTTTGAAATGACTAATTTCTGGAACTGGAGAACAGAGCAGTAGTGGCCCCACGTTTGGGAGGGGAAGTGAGGAGCCTAGAAGAGAAGAGGATGGCAGAAGGGCTGGGGTGGTGTTGAACTCTTAGCACTGTGGCTGTGGCTGCTGCTGAGATCTGTACAGAAGTATAGAACTTACTGTACACACACACAGACACTCAAATACTAACAAAACTTGGGACATCTGAGTAAGAAAGAGATTTCTTCCACATTGCTATCCTGACTGTGATGTCATCAATGGTTTTTCAAAATATTGCCTTTAGGGAAGAGTAGGCAAAATATCAGAAGAGACTCCATAGTATTCCTTCTTTGTTTTCAATAATATTTTAGCATTCACAGAACATTTTAATGAGGTATGATTGACATAGAAGAGACTTAGGTATTTGATAGGTACACACTGATAAGGTTTGAAATAAGTAAACATTCATGAAACCATTGCTCCCATCAGAGCCATAACTACATCCACAACTTCTCATAGCCTTTTCCTGTAGCTTTATTAGTGTTTTCATTATTTTGTTGGTAAGAACATTTAATGAGAGAGCTACACAGAGTTGGAACTGGGGGATATAGCTTAGAGGTAGAGAGTTTGTCTGGTATGCATGAAACCATGGGTTCAGTCCCCAACACCTCATTAACCCAGATGTGGTGATACAGGACTGTTGCAGAATAGTTCTTTACACTGTGTAAAGATGTGTCACTGTGCCTGGTTTAATAAAGAGCTGAGTGGTCAATAGTTAGTCAGGAAGAGGTGAGGTGGGGCTTCTGGCCAGTGAGGTCTTGGGAAGGAAGGAAGGTGAAGTTGTGAGCCAAGCACAGAGGAAACAGTATGGACAGTAGAGAATAAAGGTAACTGAGCTGCTGTGGGATACTTTAACTATGTCCAGATGTTTGTTTAGACTGCAGAGTATTACTTTTAACTGTGTAAGGGGTGTTTTTTATGTGTCATTTGTTTAATTATGCAAAGATGTGTTGCATTTCTTTCATCTGGCCTGCTTAAGGCACCTGAATGATCTAATAAAGAGCTGCATGGCAAATAGGTAGGCAGGAGAATGAATAGGCAGGGCTGGCAGAAACAGAGAATAAATAGGAGGAGATATGTAGGCTCAAGAAGAAGAGGAAGAATGAGAGAAGGAGGAGAGAATGAGGGACACACCTGGGGCAAGAAGCCAGGCAGACGCAGTCAGACATAGAGAAGCACTGAAAGTTAGAATACAGAAGAAAGGTAATAAGTCCTAAGGCAAAGGGTAGATTAAAGAGAAACAGGTTAAGTTAAAAAGAGCTTCCTAGAAATGTGTCTAAGCTAGGCCAAGCGTTCAAAACTAATAATAGGTCTCTGTGTAATGAGTTGGGAGTTGGTTGGTGGCCTAAAAGAAAAAGCCAGGTACACTGAGCCATGTAAAAGAACGCATATTAAAAGATATTGGTTAATTTATGTTATAAGAACTAGTTAGGAACAAGCCTAAGCTAAGGCTGAGCATTCATGATCAATAGGAAGTTTCTGTGTAGTTATGTGGGAGCTGGCAGGAGGGACAGAGAAAGGCTGATAACACAAGCCTGTAACCCCAGCATCATGAAGGTTGAAGCAGGAGGATCACTAATTTATCCTTAGATGCATAGTGAGAAGGAGCCTAGCCTTGGCTACATGAAACTCCATCTCAAAAAAAATAATAATAATACATGCAAGGCAGTCAGTTATAGCATTCCAGAGTGTTTTGTCTTGCACATCTGAACCTTTGTATCTTTAACTATTTTGTAATTACATATGAATCAATAATTATTTCAATAAAATTTATATTAAGGATCAATTAGCAGGTTGTGCCCCTAAGCCCAAATTTACTTTTTAATTATGTTAAATAGTATCCTAGTTAACATTCTTTTAACCATATTGTAATTACATGTAAATTTGCAATTGTTTCAATAAAATTTATATTAAGGACCAATTAGCAGGTTATGCCCCCAAGCCCAAACTTATTTCTAAAAATTATGCTAAATGGTGTCTTAATTAGCATTCACTGTCATGAACTTGACTCATCCTAAAGTCATCTGAGAAGGGAATCTCAACTGGTGGATTGCCTAGAACAGATTGGATCATGAGCATGTGTGTAGGGGTTCTTGTTGATTGTTATTTGATACAGGAGAGCCCAGCACACTGCAGCAAGCATCATCCTTAGGTAGGAGGTCTCAGGCTTTATAAAAATGATGGCTGAAATAGTGAAGAGGCTATCCTAAATGTCCTTCCCCTATAATGAGATTGATGACTACCTTAAATGCCATCCTAGAGCATTCATCCAGTAGCTGATGGGAGCAGAAGCAAAGACCCACAGTTAAGCACTGAGCCAAATTCCTGGAATCCAGTTGTAGAGAGGGAGGAGTGATAAACAAAGGGGTCAAGGAACAAGCTGGGGAAACCCACAGAAACAGCTGATCTGACAGCTCAGAAACCAGCGTAGGACAGAATCAGGCTCCCTGAATATAGGTGTCAGTTAGGACACCTGGGCAGACTATGGGGCCTCTGGTAGTGGATCAGTATTTATCCCAGTGTACAAATGGACACTGGGAACCCATTCCCCATAGAGGGATACTCTCTTGGCCTAGACACATGGGGAATGGCCTAAGCCCTGCCTAAAATGATGCTACAGACTTTGATGATCCTCCATGGAAGGCCTCACCCTTTTGATGGAGCAGAAGAGGGATGGGATGGAGGTCGGTAGGGGGCATGGGAGGGTGAGGGAACTGGGATTGATATATGAAATAGATTGTTTCTAATTTAAATTCTAAAAAGATGGTGGCTGAGCATGAGCCTGGGTGAGTGAGCCAGCAAGCAGCATTCCTCCATGGTTTCTGCTTCAAGCTCCTGTTTGAGTTCTTGTCCCAGTGCCCCTCAGTGATGGATTTTGTGATCTGTTGGTGAAATAAACCCTTTTCTCTCCTAAGCTGCCGTGGTCAAATCAGCTACCTGAATCAAATTGGAGCAGAAATACATGGATTTTGGAAAAGACAGATATTTTTAGATGGGGAAAAGTAAAGGCCTACCTATAGGCTATATATCAGACATACTACTTATACAAAGACACAAATAGTGTCTTTTTTCTTGAGAAAGTCTCTTGCTATGCAGCCAAAGCTGGACTTGAATTCCTATGTAGCCTAGGCTGGCCTGAAACTCAGAATTTTCCTGCCTCAGCCTCCAGAGCTGGCATTACAAGAGCATACAACCATACCAGGCTTAGTTTTAAAATATTCTTTTATAAGGAAAATAACATTCCATGCATAAAAACATTTTAAGAAGTGAAATGACAGTGTAAATATCAGGTAAAATAGACTTTAAGGCAGGGAGTATTGCCAGATTTTTTTTCCATCAAAAGATTAAAATGTCACTACTTTAGAAAACATAATGAATACAAATTGCTATGATTTGAACATGTCCACAAAAGTTTATGCATTAGAAACTTAATACCAGGTGTTAAATGATAGACAAGTAGGCAAAATAAGATTTTGAATTCCCCGATCTCATGAAGGAGTTAATGTCAATTTTGGGGCAAGGTAGGTTTGTTGTAGTGATGGTGGATTTACTTTCAGAGGGGCCATGCTTGCTTTCTCCATCTTGCCTGTGGATTCTCTCATTCTCTACCATCTAATAACACACTAGAGTGTATCGAGTACGGTTTTTCTGCCTGCCGCCGCTGGTCTTGTCCCGCCGCCACGCCAGCCCCAAATAATGCACAGAGACTCTGTATTTGATATTATGCTGTTGGCCAGGTGCTAGTTTCTTATCGGCTAGCTCTATCTTAATTATTAACCCATTTCTGCTGATCTATGTATTTTCACATGGCCTTCTCTTACCGGGGAGGCGGCTGGCGTCCAGCTCTCTCCTGATTCTCCATCTTGACTCCTCCCTACTCCTATTTCCTCCTTGTCTCCTAGTCCCTCCTATCTTCCTTTCCTATTGGCCAACAGTGCTTTATTATTAACCAGTATGAGAAACATATACAGAATGACATCTCCCATCATCTCCTCTTTTCTGTCTAAATAAAAAGAAGGGTTTTAACCTTAGCACATAGCAAAATATATAACACAACAGTTATCAAATAAGAATCACAGTTAACAATATTTAGTCCATTAACATTTATCAAGATTTAAGAAACTATTCCATCATCTATTCCATCTTTGTGAGTCTAAAGTCCTATATGTAACTTATCTTTAATCCTGACTAAGGAAAACTATAACCATAACTATCTGTCTTCAACTCCCTCAAAGACCACAGAAGGATAGTATATAAGCTCTAGAAATGACAGAGACAACTCACTGCCTGGTCAGCCAAGGTTCTTTTGTAATCTTCCATCTTCAGCCCATAGGCCATAGTGTATCTAGCAGACTCTTCAGCAACACAGGAAACTTTAAACTGTCTTCTTGTATTGGCAGTTTATCAGTCACTTTTCTCTGTGCCCTGCATACTGTCTCGCAGACTCTTCCATGAAGCAGGAACTCTGTAGCAATGTCCATCTTGAATCAGCAGTCACTTTTCTGTGGGTCCTGCATGTCCAGTTTATACAGCATAAAGTCAAACAGTCCAGACAAGAGCAGTGTCTTGTCCAAATGGCTAGTCTTGCCATATTGGAAGCAAACTTCATAATGCATTTCTTCGATGTCCATCTTCCTTTCTGGTGCAGGTGGTATTGCCAAGAGCAATTATGTCTCACTGTCAAGAAAAACCCTAAACCATTTTAAATGCCATATTCTGTAGGTCTTTGAAAGGTTTGAAGAATTCCTATCTATCTTAAATACATCTCTGTGTATCTTGAAAAACCTAACTAATCTCTAAGCTTTGACTATCATAGGTAATTATCTATAATCGGTACTATATTGTACATTACATTTCTAACTGAGCTCAATAAACACGATACCTAAACAAGAGGAGAAATATACATATCACAAAATTGACATTAAATTGTATCAATAAATGAAAATCCATTCCAAAACAAAGTAATCATATCAATACCATAATTCCCTTTTTACCTTTAAAAATAATTGGCTGTGATCATTACCCATTTATAACCAAGTCCATTTAAATGAAACCAAACATTTATAAACGATATTTGGGAATTTGGGCGTCGTTCTTTCCAAACTACTTCCTGCTGATAGGGGGCGCTGTCATGGGGATCCTAAGAGGATGCAGAAATCCTGGCTGTAGTCTGCAAGGCTGCCTTGTTCAAGCTGTTTTGAATGTTGGATCACCAGTGACTCTGTTTCAGGGGGCCTGACTTGATCAAACCACATTAGTCTGGAAGGAATCCACAGCTTTTCATTTTCTGTGGAAACAAAAATAGAAATCCTTTTCCCCAGTAACTTGTCCTTGAACTTAAATGTTAGAGTCAAAGCATTTTTAAAATATATAAATTGAATTAATTCAGCAGCATTTCCTTTATCAGTTGTTGTTTTGATACAATGCTGTTGGCCCTGTTACTTGTTTCTTATCGGCTAGCTCTGCCTTAATTATTAACCCATTTGTGCTGATCTATGTATTTCTCTTACCGGGGAGCTGGCGGCATACTGCTTTCTCCAGACTCTACATCTTGACTCCTCCTTCCTACTTCCTATTTCCTCCTTGTCTCCTAGTCCCTCCTATCTTCCTTTCCTATTGGCCAACAGTGCTTTATTATTAACCAGTATGAGAAACATATACAGAATGACAGAGGGGCCATGCTTGCTTTCTCCATCTTGCCTGTGGATTCTCTCATTCTCTACCATCTAATAACACACTAGAGAGGCCCTTGCCAAATACCAGTGCATGCCATTGGCCTCCCAGTCCCTAAGATTGTAAGCCAAGCAAACCCTAGTCTGTGATACTTTGTCATTGTCTTAGTCAGAGTTTTATTGGTGTGAAGAAACACCATGACCATGGCAACATTTTATAAAGGGCTTGCTTACAGTTCAGAAGTTTAGTCCATTATCATTATGGCAGGGAAGCATGGTAGCATGCAGGGCAGGGCAGGTAGCATGATGGTATGCAGGCAGACATGGTGCTAGAGGGGTCACTGAGACTTCTACATCTAGATCAGCAGGCAGCAAGAAGAGAATGCCATACTGGGCCTGGCTTGAGCACCTGGAGGCTCAGAGACCATCCTCTAGTGACACACTTCCTCCAACAAAGCCTCATATATTCCAACAAGGTCACACCTCCTAATAGTGATACTCCCTGTAGGCCAATTTTTTTCACACCACCACAATCACAGCAGCAGAAAATGAACTAAGACACAGATATATTTGCAGCTAATAATAGAATTTCAGAATACAGGAAGCTAAAATTCATAGAAGTAAGGGGAGGCAGAGAAAAATATGTAATTTGAGTCCTCAGAAATTCATAAGATAACAAATTTTTTTTAAAGCAAGATTTTAAAGTTCTAAATAACACTGCCAATTGCTTTGACCTTATGTGACAGAAAATGCATGCTTCTCAGAGGCACATGGAATGTTCACCAAGACAAAAAAATATGTTGGGTCAAAACCACATCTCTGTCAAGTTTCCCTCCCTAACTTTAAATGTTACCAAGATACATTCTCTAGCCAACATAAGAAATAAGCAATAAAAAGATATTCAGGGGATTTTGAGATGGCTCAATAGGTAAGAACACTTGTTCAGCAAGCATGAGGATCTGAGTTCAAGTCCCCACCACACACCTAAAAAAATAGACATGACTGACTGTGCTTGTAATTCCAGCATTGGGGGAAAGAGACAGGTGCATCTCCAGAACCAACCAACCTGGTGTCAAGATTCTGGTTCAGCGAAAGACCCTCATCTCAAGACAATAGAGGGGAGAACAAGAGGGGATGCTATCCTCTGTCTTACTCTGGCCTCCACATGAGCAGAGCCCACACAGTATTTGCATGGATAGCACACATAGACAGCGCCATATTCACACACACACACACACACACACACACACACACACACACCACAGGTAGGGAGATCCAACTAGAAAGCCACATCTCTAAATGAGACAATACACTCTAAAATTAGCCATGTGTCCAGAGAGACATCACAAGGGAAATCAGAAACTATTCATAATGAATGACAATGAAAAACAACTCATCAAAATTTGAGGCATTTAACTTAAGTGGTTAGGTAATGGGAGTGGAAAGTCAGTTGCCTCATCTACCTCAGAACCTGAGTGAGCACACTCCTGATTCTCCCACTGAAGGCAGCCTCAGGGCCCCGACAGACTACACAGAGCAGTTCTCTGGGGCTATGGAAAGAAAACAGGCAAGCAGATTGGAAAGGACAAAGAACTTGAAATGCCATTGTACCTGTGCAGAACTTGCCAGAGTGTTCCTCTCTTACCATCCATGGATCTAACCCAAACCATCCCAAACCTATGAGCACTGAAGTGAACTTTTAAAAGTTTCTTTTTAGTTTGATTATGTATGTATGTGGTGTTGGGGCGGGGTGCTTGTGAGTAGAGTTTCCCACAGAGGCCAGAAGAGGGCGTTAGGTGCCACTAGAGCTGGAGTTACAGGCAGTTGATAGTCTCCAGGCCTAGGTGCTTGGAACTGAACTTAGGACCTCTGAAAGAGCAATACACACTCTCTAGTCCCTGGTGCTGTTTATTTTATTTATTTATTTATTTATTTTTTGATGCTACAAGAGAAGCCTTTAGTTCTAACTCAAGGAGTGGGAGTGGAGTTTCACAGACTTGGAGTGTGAAGGTCTCAGAAAATTACTCTGCACTCTCCCTCCCCACTTCTTTTCAGATCTGGCTCTGGACGTGTGAGAAAAGTTTGCCTGCAGAATAGGGTAATTAAAGCCCAATTTGTTGGCCAGAGAACCAAAAAGTGGCACTTTAGGGAATAGTGAAGTATTGGGTAAATCACAGAGAGAACAGAGATAGATAAAGAAACCTCCAAAATTCAGTCTGAACTCTCAGGTTGATGCTCCAATTACGTATGTAAAGACAGTCATAATCAGTGCATTAAAGACACTGAGATGCAATGTAACAAAAAGAGCAATTCCCTGACACGCCTCTAGGTGGCACACAAAGAGGCGTCAAATATACTGCACCTACCTTGGAACAGCCACCCACTCAAGTCCTGAACTCAAGATTGAAGCTAACGGGGTTGACTGTTCCCTAAAATAGCACCAGCCTCTGTGTAGGAATATGTAAGTGGCAATGTTTCATAACAAATTATTCAAAATGGCCAGAATACAATTGAAGCATTTCTTATGATATGAAAAATCAAGAAAATTTCAACACTTTTGGTAAAGACAGTCAACATACATTGAGATGACATTGATGTTGGAATTATCTGACTAAGACTTTAAAAAAGTCACTGTTATAAAAATGTTCTAACAGGCGATGTACATATTCATGAAGCAAGTGGAAAAATTATCCACCGTTATGGTGGGTAATGCCTGGGAACTTCCTAAATTTGATTGCATTTAAGAAAGACTCAGCAAGTTCAGTGAATTTCAAACACAGTAGACCAAAACTTTCCATATTTATGATGGCTCTGTGTGTGTGTTGTTTACAAGTGTTCATGTATGCACTGTGTATGTGTGTATGCATGTACATGTGTGCATGCTGAGACCAGAAGTCAATATGGGTGACTCCCAAGGCTCTTTATCCTATTTTTTGAGACAGGATGTCTCCCAGGACCCAGACACATTGGTTTGGCTAAGTTGGCTGGACAGTGAACTCCAGCGATCTGTACCACCACTGCCTAGCTTCTGTAGATAACTAGTGTGGCTGATTTGCACCCTGAACTCTCAGGGAAGCTTTATTAAATTATAAATAATGTATCACTACCACAGGCAACCAAATAAGGAAAATGTGGGATATATATATATATATATATGTATATATATATATGTGTGTGTGTGTGTATGTGTGTATATGTAGTGTGTATGTGCATGTATGTATTTATGGAATATATGTGGGAAATACATATATATATTTATATATAGCAAATAAATTATATTTTACACATATAAGTAATACATATTTCCCATGTATTTGGGAAATAACTCAGTCATAAAAAGAAATGAAGTTATATTTTATATTGCAACATTGGTGAACCTTGAAGATATTACATTAAGTGAAATAAGCCAAACACTTATATGAAATATGCATAACAGGCATTTTTGTAGAGATGTGAGTTAGAATAAAGGTTACCATTGTCTGAGTGAATAGGTGGAGGGATGTGTAACTATGGCTTAATAGTTATAGAATTTCTGCTTGAAGTGGTTTTAATAAAAACACATTTTGAAAATAGAGAGAAAGGGTGGTTGTGTACTTACTGAATGTAGAAAAATATACTGTGAAATGGTAAAATGAAAATTGCCTACAGTGGCAAACATATTTATGTATTATTATAATATTGATATGCTAATATGTAACATGTTATTATACATCTATATTAATTGTTGCAATAAAAAATAAATTCCTTCAGTAACTTATGCTGGAACAATTTGAGGACAATATGGAAGAAGGAAGTTCAAAATCACATTGTATATAATCACACTACATATAAAAGTCAATTTAGGATGTATAAACAGCCTTAAGTATAACTTGAAACTATAAAGGTTTGGGGGGAAAGGCCACTAAAATCCAGTTGTGACCTTGATTTGTCTTTGGGGGCTGGCATGGAAAGTGTGAGTATAAAATAAGAAATTGATAAATTAGACTTCATCAAATTTAAATGTTCTTCTCATGAAAGACGCCATTAGGAAAATGAATAGGCAATCTACAGCACAGGAGCAAATAGTCACAGAACATATATCTTACAAAGGACTTGTATCAGAAAATGTAAAGAACCACAGCCCAAAATAAAACAGGCAAACAACCCAATAAATATACAGATAAAGGAACTGAGGCACATCCCAAGTGTCTCAGAGAGAGACAGCAGAATGGATAGGAGTGGTTGGAAAGCAAATGAGAAGGTTCCCAGTCTCAGCAGTTGTTGGGGGAATGCAAATTAAAACCACAGTTAGCTGCATTATGACTCATTGGAATAGCACAAAACAATCAAAAGAACAAAAACAAAATATCACTGAGTCTAGGCGGCCAAAACTCTTATCTGATGCTGGTGGATTTGGGAAGCGGCCTCTCTACACTGGACAAGCTCCAGCAATTGTATTATAAAGTTAAGCCAAGAATCTGGTGTGAGCCAGCAGTTCTAGGCACTTGCCCAGGAGAAATGAAAACAAATGTCCACTGGGAAAGTTTTTTTTTGTGGCAAATTTAATCCTAATAACAGAAAAAAAATTGAATAATCCAAATGTGTGTGAATAGAAGAATGTTTTCAAATCATGGTATTTCATACAATGGAATGCTCCATAATAACAAGGATCAACATGGGTAAGCATCCCAGATGTGACTGGAACAAAGGAAGTCAGGCACAAAAGATCTCATACTGGATGGATAAATGTGTGTGCAAGAAGTTCTTAAAAAAAAAAAAAAGAACAAAACACGTCAGTGAATGGTTCACCTCTGAGATGGGTTAGATTTGCGGGAAGGGAATGTCCTCAAAAGAGATATAAGTTACACGGGTGTCTATCAACCTGTCAAAATTATGAAGCTTATATTTGTGGGTTTCCATGTAAACATGCATTGTTTTAAAATTCAGAACTATTTTGGATACACATATAATGTCAGAAGCAGTCAGCCATACACAGTGAGCAGTTATAAAGGCACCTAGGGTAGAGTCTTTTAAGCCCAGTTACAGCAGAGGGCTTAGTGTTCTGTCTGAGAAGGCTGAATATCAGTAGGGCTGGAGTAGACCTATAGAGACAGACATTTCTGTCCAGCCTGCCAGCTTCCAAATAACCACATGAAGACTTCTTATTAATTAAGAAAGTTGGGCCAATAGCTTTGGCTTCTTTTTAGTTAGCTCTCATACCTTAAACTGACCCATTTCTATTACTCTGTGTGCTGCTCCAAGGCTCATTTACCTCATCTGTGTACTTCCTATCTTGTCTACTCTGTGACTCATGGCATCTGGTGACTCTGCCCTTCTTCCCAATATTCTCTCTGCCTTGGAAATCCTGCCTAGCTATTGGCCTCGGCTTTTTACTAAACCAATCCAAGTGACAAGTCTCCACAGTGTACAAAGAGATTATTCCATAACATAGAGCTGACAAAAAGAGATGGAATGAGGAACCACTTAATGGATATGGACTAAATGGACAGCCAGGAAAACAGGGAAATGGGTATTCCTTCAGAAAGCAGAATGGAAAGCTACTGAAGGATTTTAAGCGGGGAGTCCTTGTCCAATTTGCCTTTTAAAAGATTACAATAACAGCTAAGTGAGGATAAACTGAGTAAGCCCAGCAGCAAATCAGAGAAACTAGAAAAGGAGGCAGGCAGTGCAAAAAAAAAAAAAAAAAAAAAAAAAAAAAATGGCAGAATCAGGAATCAGCAGGCCCTCATTCCTAGAAACAGTTGAGAGGTAGAGGGAATTGATTGATACTGTGTTGGTGTGGGAGTGGATTTAAGAAGTTGGGATGCTAGCCAGGTTTAAGATTTCAGAAACAGAGGTGAGAGTGGTACCATTTTTAAACATATGGCATATTTGGAGACACTTGGGTGTGGGGAGGAGAAGAGGCCAAGGGCATTAGGACAGTGGGAGACTGAGAATCAAATATGAGAGAGCTCTGGGATGGCTAGACTCAGCAGAGCTTATGGAAAGCAAGCAAGCTGATACTCTGGAAGCATTCAAGGCGGACGCAGTCAACTATGCTAAATAAAATTTAAAAGTTGAGTAAGAATAAAAAGACTCAAGTATCCTCAGGATTTAGTAACGTGGCAGTGGCTGGAAACTTGACAGAACCGGTCATGGTCAGAGTGTGATAGCTGAATCCACACCAGTCTAAGTGAAGAAGTAATGAGTGACAGCATAGAGTCCGTGCCGTATTCCCTTTATAGACACTTTGCTATGAAAGCAGCCAAGAAAAGTGGGACATGAGAGGCTTAGGAAGGGGAAAGCATGATGTAGGCTTTTAGGGCATGGAAAGCGAGGTGTCTGGACAACTGTGGAGATGCTGGTTCCCAGTGAAAGTCCCTCTGACAGCTTGGTTCTTGAAGAAGACAGGGTGGCATTGAAAGGGAAATCTCTGTGAAGAAAAGGGTTCAAATTCAGATGCAAAACAACCCCAGCTGTGGGGTGGCCTTAATCTGCTTGGATATAGGCACAGAGGAAACAGAGTGCTTGAGTTTATCCAGGATTTAGGTACATGGAGGTGTCTGGCAACTTGACAAATAAACAAACTTGACCAAAAAAAAAAAAAAAAAAACCTTCTAGAAAAATGGTAAATGAGGGAGGTGCCTCAAAGAGTTGAGGTTCTTTGGGAGGAAGTCTCTGGGGAGAGTGAAATGAAGACAGATGGGAAAGAAAGTTCATATGTGCCAGGGGTGGGAGTTGGACTCAGATACTGGGTGTCAGAGTGGTCCAGTGTGCACGTGAGAAAGATTGCAACAGACCTCCCTCAGAGAGCAGGTGCTGGGACTGTCATTTTAGGGGCTGAAGTGCCATTTGTGGCTATTTTAGAGTCTACTGGGGAGACTTGGACATCCGCAGTGGAGTAAAATGTCACCGGAGGATGACTATAAAAACCTCAAGTTATATTCATGTGTTAAGGATACCATGAGATGTGACTGAAGCAGTAAAAATTCATTTTCTCTTCTTTCTAGAGGCTAGAAACCAAGATCAAGGTGTAGGATGAATGGGCCCTTTCTGGTGCCTCTTTTCATGGCTTGGACATGGCTGCCTTCATCTTCCTATGTCCACAGTGAGGTCCCTCTGCGTGTGGACTCCTATGTGTCCTACTCTCCTGTAAAACTACAAAAGATTAGATGACAGTCTACCTGTTTGACCTCAGGTGATCTTAATTCCCCTTTAACCTTGCTTGTCTAACAAATGTCCCCAATCTGAGATCAAGAGTTAAGCCAATGGTTTCCAAAAATAGGAGGACAGGCACAGTTTAGTTCATCACAGTGGTTCTTTGAGGAGTTGTCTAAATGGACTTCAGAGTGCCCAGTATCTCAGGAGTAGGACATGGGAGATGGTCCATGTGTGATAGTCTCAGAGACAGCAGTGGTCTAGTAACAGCTGTGAGAACAGCCCCCACCTTTGGAAATGCAATCTTGGCTTTTGTGTGTTTGTTTCATATTCTGCAGCTTATTTTTTGTTTTTCTAGGAGGTTTCTGTTGTAAGTTTTGCATTTTCTGTCTAAGATATTGCCATTAGCAAATAGCAATAATTTCCTTCTTCCTGTCCTTATTGAATGCCTTTGATTTCCTTCTCTTCCCTCCCATGTGCAGCTAGTACTAAGGCGAATAGGAATCGTAAGAGTGAGCATGCCTGGCTTCCTTTTAGTAATTCTCTATGTGTATATGAGAGAGAGAGTATGCATGCATCTATGTACAGGCACATGTATGTTACTGTGTATGAAGGTCAGATGACCAGCGCTCAGGTGTCAGTCTTCACCTTCTTCCTTGTTTAAGACAGATTCTCCTGTTCTTCCCTGTATATGCCAGGCTAGGTGGCCAGGAGCTTTCAGGCATTCTCCTGCCTCTGCCTCATTTATAACTGCAAGAGCACTGAGATCACAGATGCATGCTACCACATCCAGCTTTATGTGCATTAGGGATCTGAACTCAGGTCCTCAAGCTTGCCTGGTAAGCGCTTTACCTGTCCAGTCATCACCCCCAACCAATCTTTTTTTCATCTTAGAACAGAGTTTCAGTTTCTTACCATTGAGTATAATATTCTTGGTTATCTTCACAACCCTCGTGCTCAGGCTCATCCCTAGTACACATACTCTGTTGAACGTGATCAAGTGTGGTGGTGCACACCTGTAATCTCAGTACTTGGGAGACAGAATAGAAAGACTGCCATGAATCAGAGACCTGCCAGGGCCAGAGTGGGTTCCAGGCTAGCTTGAGCCAGGTAGGGAGACCCTGTCACTAAAACAAGACTACTGATTTTCATATGAGAGGGCAATGGGTGGGGTTTGTTTGTTCTTCTTGATGACCTAATGTAATACATCCTTTTGCCTGCATTGAGCCATGCTTGTATCCCAAGCATAAATCCCACTTGCTCATGGTGAATGCTCCTTTTCATTGACTGTTGACTCTGACTCACTGGCATTTTGTTGGGAACTTTGGCATCTATGTTCATCAAAGATATTGGCCTTGTCATCTTTGTTTGCTCATGATGTCCTTTTTAGGCTTTGGTATCAGGGGCTGCCAACCTCAAACTGAGTTTAGGAACAGCCCCACTTCTTCAGCTGTTGGGAAAGTTTGTGAAGCATTGTTTCAGACAGATACTGGATCAACTCCATCAGTGAGGCAGAAGGTTCTGGACTTCACTTCAATAGAAGACCTTTTATTACTGGGTCTATCTCCTCACCCATTATTGGTTCATTCACATTTTCAATTTATTTGTGATTCTACCTAAATTTCTTAATCCAGTCTAGAAATTTGTCCATTTTCCCTGAATTGTCTAGTTCTTGCTGTGCATTTGTTACTAATAGTCTCTTATGGTCTTTTTTATTTGGGTGGTTTCGATTGTAATATCTCTTCCTTCATTTATGATTTTATTTATTTGAGGCTTTTTTCCCCTCAGTCTAGCTCAAGGTTTGTATATTTTGATTATCTTTTCCAAAAACTCAACTCAGTATGATCTTTTATATTGTTTCGCCAGCCTCTATTGAATTTGTTTCTGCACTGATATGTGTTATTTCTTTCCTTCTGCCACCATCGGGGTTAGTATGCCCTTTTTGATTCCTCAAAGCACAGTTACATTGTCTGAGATCTTTCCTTTCCTCTGATGTACATAGTTTTCTCTAGGGTTTACTTTTATTGAATCCCATAGCTTTGGTATGGGATTTACATTTTCAGTAATCTCAAGGAGATATATATATATATATATATATATATATATATATATATATATATATTTCTACAAAAGGAACTGAGAGAAGGACCCCATGTACCACTTTGAAATATTTAGGAATAAACAATCTTACAAAGGAGTTGAAAGACCTGTGTACTGGAAAGCTAAATAAATGGAAAGATTCTGCTTTTCCATGATTGAGAAGAATTAATATTGCTAACATTCTCATATGACCTAGAACAATCTATGGATTTACCCTGATCTCTACCACAATCTCATGCTATTTCATACAGCAATAAGCAAAGCAATCCTAAGACACATGGAAACAGGAAAATAAAACATTAAATAGCCAAGATAATTGTGAGCAAAGTTAATCAAGTTGGAAGAAGCACACTACCTGATATCAAATACTACAAAGCAGTTGTAATCAAAATAGCATAATACTGTTATAGATCCAGATTCTATATGAAACAGAATAGAGAGCCCAGAAACGAACCCAAGCATGTACATTCAACCAACTGACAATTCTACAAAGGTTCCAGGAAGTCACATTGGCAAAAGGACAAGTTCTTTAATAAATGGTATTTGGAAAACTTTACATTTTTCTTCACTATATACAAAATTGAACTCAAAATAGATGAAAGACTTAAACATACGCAGAGAAATGGTAAAGTGAGTACAAGAAAAACTAAGAAAAAGAATGCAACATTGACTGAGGTCATGATTTCTTAGACTGGATCTCAAACAACAAAAGCAAAAATACATAATCAACTAGGAATATCTTCTGGAGAAAGGAAACACATAATAATAAACAAGCAACTGATATATTGAAAGATAAATTTGAAAACGATCTGTCTGGTAAAAGATTAGTATCTAAAATACAAGCAACTCAAATACCTCTATAGAAGGAAAACCAAGATTATAATTTTAGAATGGTCAAGGAACATGATGGACACTTTCAAATGTCAAATATATATATATATATATATATATATATATATATTTGTACATATGTGTGTGTATATATATATGTATATATATACATACATATATATATATATATATATATATCAAGCAAATAGCCAAAAGATGTCAGCACCAATCATCAGAAGAAGGAAAGTTAGTTCAAAGCATGATGCCATAGCTTCACACCTACAAGAATGGCTACAACCAGAAAAAAAAGGAAAATAACTACTGGTGACAGTGTGGCAAAATTAAACTCTTAAACTGTTGATGGGAACCATGGTGGTTTGAATGAGAATGGCCCCATAGGCTCATAGTCCACAGTTGTAGAGCTGTTTGGGCAGGATCAAGAAGTATGGCCTTGTTGAGGGAGGTTTACCAAAAACTACTGACATTCTGAGAGTCAGCCCATCCCACCCCGCCCCATCCCCCTCCTCCAACTTGCAAATCAAGATGTGTGCTCTCAGCTGTTTCTGTCACAATGTCTTTACTCCACCATCACGAGAACTCTAACCCTCTGAAACCGTGAACCCCAAATTAAATACTTTCTTTTATAAATTGCCTTGGTTATAATGTTTTATCACAGCAGTAGAAACATAACTAAGCTGGGACTGTAAATTATTACAGCCATTATGGAAAACTGTGTGGAGGTGCCTCAAAAATGGAATCAATGTAAAGTCCAGCAACCCTGCTTCTGGGCAAAAGTCCAAAGGCATCCACATCATCACACTGAAGAGACAACTGCACTCCTGGGGTCCTTGACGTATAGTTTATAATGATCATATTCTGAAATCAACCAAGCAGTCTCCAGCCAGTGAGCAGGTAAAGAAAAAGTGGTACATAAACATACGATAGAAACTACTCTATCTTTAAAAGGGAAAAGATTGCTGTTCATGATAGCATAGATGGAATCAGAAAAGAGAAATACTCAGACACAGAAAGACGGTGGGTGTTATCTTTTAGGTGCAGAATCTGAAATAATTGCCTCCAAAGAAACAAGATAGAATGGTGGTTACAGAGGGTAAGGGGCTGGAGTAATGGAGAATTAATGGACAAAGATACAAAAACTCAATTAGATAGGACACATGTTTTCTTTTAAGATACATCACACAATATCTTATAATAGCATATTGTGCATTTCAATATGGCTAAGAGGCTAACTCCTGAATATTCTGGACATAGTACATAAAAAGAATTTGAGGGAATAGATATGCTAATCAACCTGATTTAATCTTTTCGTATTGTATTGATAAATCATAACATGGTTTTGTACTCTGTGAGAATATATAACTAATATACATAATTTACAAAATTATATAAAAGCATACACCTGGAAGCAGAGATGCAGCATCCTCGGAGAGCAAATGTACCTTGAAAGCATCAGCATGGGTCTGGAGAGATGGTTCTGTGGTGGAAAGCATTCATTGCTCTTGCAGAGGACCTGGGTTCAGTTCTCAGCACTGCCATAATGGCTCACAACCATCAGGAACTTCAATTCCAGGAGATTTGACATCAGAAACACAGGTGGTGCATAAACATGCATATAGGCATACACTCATATGTGTGGTGATATGTTATTTATGATTTATTAAAGTTTGCCTGAGGAGTCAGAAAGCAAAGTCAGCTACAAGCTATAAAGGTCAGGAGGTGGTGGCACACCTTTAATCCCAGGACTCATGAGAGATATTTAAGAAAGGAAGAAGGTCTCAGAGCTAGCATTCATTCTCCAGCAATACTGAGGATGGCAAGACATTGACATCTCAGGATTCTCCAGCCACACTGAGGAAAGGCAGCAGTCTGAGGGCTGGTGGAACCAGGATCGCCTTTCAGTTTGAGGTAGTGAGAGTCAGTGCCGGGCTGCTTTGCTTTTCTGATTTTAGCTTGAAGTTTGAACACCAATATCTGTCTCTTGGTCTTTTATTTATCATGTTACACATATTTGTGAAAATAAAATAAATAAATCTTAAAACGTTCATCTTTTTTTTTTTAATTAAAAAGAAGAAAACGCTGAACTGGATATGGTGAAGAGGCTAGGATACAAAGCACCCCAATCAAACCTGGCACCTGCACCGGCTGCCTGGGCCTCAGCCTTCGTTTGCCAGTGAGTGAGTGAGTGAGTGAGTGAGTGAGTGAGTGAGTGAGTGCATGAGTGCATGCCTGCTTGCGTGCATGTGCATGCATGTGCATGCATATGCTTGCGTGGGTGTGTGTGTGTGTGTGTGTGTGTGTGTGTGTGTGTGTGTGTGTGCATCCCGTGTTCCCTCTGTTTCTCGGTCACCCTTGGGCCCATTCCAAAATGGCACTCTTGTTTGTTTACTGCTTATATGAGGCACTGTCACCTCTTTAAAAAAGTGTGGAAGAACCACACTTACCCAGTGGTAAATATGGGGCTCCTTGCAAAATGGCGCCAGCTACTGCAATCACACTTTTCCATCCATTTGTCTTGTCACTCCTGGTGAGTACTGCCCCATGAGCTTAGTCAGCTTGCTTTCCATTTTCCCAAGGACAGCCTAAGTTAAAGAGTCACATGGTGCCTCCCGTCAAAAGGATACAATTAAAGTGCCTGGGGGTGAGGAATCTCTTTATTTCATTCACTTAAGGTCAGGTAATTCCCCCTTCAGATTTGCGAGTTAATGTTCAAATTTAAAAAAAAAAAAAAAAAAAAAAAAAAAAAAAGCCAGCTGTGTGCAGTGGCTTAAACTAATCCTGCAAGACACATTTAGCCAAAATAAGCATGTGCAAATGCAGAAATTGGAATTTGGAGCTGGAACGTCTGAAGGACAGGATGTGCCTGCACATTGAGTACATTTTCCTCTGTAGAGAGTGCCAGGCACTTTACAGAGATGATGCATTGCTAAAGATTGTCTAGAAACAGAAAAGTGAACCTGAGCCAGGGCAGACGGGCTCAGCTCACACAAACCAGCACCTTTCAGAGACAGGTTGACTTAGTATAAGGTTCAACTCTAGGAAGAAAAGAAAATCAGGACTTCATTTATTTATTTAGAAACTGCGTTTATGAATTACTAGGTATCTCCTGTTAAATAACAGTAATCCTATTTTCATTCATTCTGCCAGAAATGTTCACAAACCTTTTTTAGTTTTGTGCCCTGTACTGGGAGCTAGGGATATATATTTAAAAAAAAAAAAAAAAAAAGAAAAAGAAAAAAAGAAAGAAAAAAGAAAAAAGTACTCCTGTGCCTGCAGATAGATCTCCTTGTCTAGAGAAAGGCAGGCAGTGACAGATAAGATCAATTTCTGTTAGGAAATGGTTGCGACTGGGTCCTGATTCCCAATCTGTAGACTCAGGAGCAGGAAGCAGGGGGCATCAAGATTGGCTAAGTTTTATTTCACAAGGCATTTTCCAGGAGGGAAAAAAAAAGATTTCACACATAGATGTGCTATTTTCAAGGAAAGTAGAAGAAGTTTGTGATTAACACAAAGGAAATTCGTTTAAAGGCTTTTCTGAATTCACAGAGCTTTGAGTAGTATGTATCGTCTCAGGTGACAGATATCAAACGCATGGCTTCATATGCAGGTCCAGGACAGATCTTTAAGTTCAAAGAGACTCCAGAATAGGAAGAATTGGTGACCACAGTGAGGGGTCAGTCTCCCAGAGTGACGTCCTTTGATCCTCCAAACCAAGGACAGCCCCAAGGCCTGTGTTCTGGAGTCCACACCCCTTTGCTCCTCTTTGGGAATACTACTGTCCTAATTATTTCTGCTTTTTCAACCTCTGTGTGTGTCTCTGTCTGTCTGCCTCCCATTTCTGTTTCTGTCTGACTGTCTCCTCTCTGCTCTCTCTCTCTCTCTCTCTCTCTCTCTCTCTCTCTCTCTCTCTCTCTCGTGTGTGTGTGCGCGCGCGCGCGCGCGTGTGTGTGTGTGTGTGTGTGTGTGTGTGTGTGTGTGTGTGTGTGTTGCCAAAGTAGAATATTGGGCATCCTGCTCTATCATTCTCCATCATATTCCCTTGAGTCAGGGTCTCTCAATGGACCTGAAAATAGGTGGCATCCAGAAAGCCCCAACAATCCTTCTGCCTCTACCAAGCTCCTAGGGCAGTCTACATTACAAGTACCCATAAAGGCTTGACTATCTTTTTGCAGGACCCTAGGGATCCAAACTCAGGTTGTCATGCAACTGCTCTTACCCTCTGAATGCTCTACTCCATTCCTGCCTTTTCCATATTCTCAGCATCTCGATCAGTGTTTCCCCTCCTCTCTACTCATGCTCCAGTATCTCCCATCTAAACAGAGAACACTGCCATTCGGGGTCCACAGTAGTGATTAGGCTTCTGTATAACTTCCTGTGGAATGTCAGGGAAAGAGCCTGAGGAAGAAGAAATTGACCTAAGAATGAGTAGCAGGGCTCAGCCAGCACACAGGGGAGAGGGAGTAGGAGGCAAGGGCATGCTGGAAGCCTTCCTCTGTATCTTCAGATATCTCTCTCAAAGCCATGTGCCAGCTCCAGAACCAGCTTGTCACACTCACTCTTGCCTGAATTAGTCTGCAGAGGAGCCCAAATAAAGCACTGAGGAAGGACACTCCTTGGAAATGAGCTCAAGAAATCCTGCTGGGCCATGAAACCACAGCCATCTCTCTGTGTATCAGCCCTGCCTGTCTTCACACTCTTCCTCCATCCAGTCCAGACACCATCTTTTACTATTTCAACTTCTCTCCCCCATCACTACACCCAGTCCAAGGCTCCCATAAACCAACTTCTGGCAAAACACCAACTTTGGATGAATCCAATTATCACTTGTCTCTGGTTGCTAAGCAGTGTTGGAAATCCCCAGGGATCGGTGTCACTGGGAAGCACTGGTGTCACTCTACATTTATGGTCTCTGGCTTCAGTGGACCTCAGTGCTGCTGGCTGTCTTTGCCTAGCACCCTTGTTAGCTCTTTCACACTCCGCAGTGGCTCCTTCAGCCTTTCTTGAACCTCCTAAATCCCTCTTCTCCCCCAAGCTGGTGAATGCACTGCACTCACAGAAAACAGGAGCCAGCAGAAGGGAGCCCAGCCTTCCCCATCACACTATGCCCTTAACTAAGTCCCAAACTATGTTCTCTTATAGCTCCCGAGTCTGGAGGATGTCATTCTATTTACTGCTCCAGTCTGAGTCTCAAACCTTCCCATTGGTCAGAATATTCTTCTATCGATGTTCTCTCTTTATCAGGACCAGCTCCTCCTCTATCTGCTTCTTAATAATTACATTGGAACTCACTCAAATCTCCCTGTTCTTGAACAGAACAGTGACAAAGGACCCACTTAAAGACCCCACCATGAGACCTGAAACTCTTAATCTGCTAGAAACTAAGGATGTTTTTTTATTTAGCAAACAGGAGTAAAGTAGGGGCTGACTGAACAGAACTCCAATATTGTAGAAAACAAGGACAACAATCAACAAGTGAGATCTTGTGAAAATCCAAACATTCTGTACAGCAAAGGCAACTTCAGTCAAGTGAAAAGGCAGCCCAAGAATGGGAGAAACCCTTTGCCAGGTATGCATCCAACAGAGGCTTTGTGCCTAGACTATGCAAAGAGCTCAAAAGGTAGGTGAGAAAACAAATCACCCAATTAACAACTGGGCTGTGGACCTGAACAGAGAGTTGTCAAAGAAAGAAATGCAGGTGCCCAGTAAGCATGCTAAAAAGAGCTCAACATCTTTCTCTAGCTGTCAGGGAAATGCAGGTTATAACTACCTTGAGAGTCCCATTCAACCTATCAGATCAGCTATCCTGAGGAAAACAGGTAACAACATTTGTTAGTTGGGTGTGAGGAGGGGGAACCCTTAACTCCTGGTGGTGCGCTGTCAACTGGGTAGCCATCTGGGGGCTTCTTAGGAAGGCTAAACTAGAACTACTAGAACATGTGACCTAGTTATACCACATATAAGCATGGGACCAAAGGACTCCACAGGGGACTGAGACCCCTGTGCATCCACAGGCATTGCTGCTTTATTCACAACAGCCAGGAAATGGAGGTAGCCTACGTGTTCATTGGCTGATGAGCAGATAATTAAGATGTGTTCAAATACACGGTGAAATTGTACCCAAGTGCAAAGAAAAATGAAATCTGCAGGAAAATACATGGAATCAGAAAATATTATACTGAGGGAGGACATATGGGCCCAGAAACTTGAATGCCATGTGCTTTCTCTCATATATGGATCAAAGCTTTGAAGTTTTGATTTGTGCATTTAAGTTGTCTATGTAGACCTGGAAATCAGAGAGAGGCCATTGTGAGGGGAGAGACCTTAAGGGGAAGAGGGAGACTACAACATATATGATATGAAAGCACAGTGGGAGACTGATTATAGCAAGGTTCAAACAAGGATGGGGTGGGAGTGGGGGGAGTGGGGAAAAGAAGGGTTGGAGGAAAGATGAGTTAAAGCTAAGGTATGTGTTGATGCCATATGAAAACCTACTACTTCATAAGCTAATTTTAAAATATAATTAGAAGGAAAAAGAATTTAAATAGAGATGATGCCTTGCTTGACTGCATTACATTGGTCCCAGAAGATGTAGGTTATTAAACTGAAATCCCAATGCCAGCTATGAGATATATCCCTATGAGCTGTTGATCAAGAAGATCTCAAAACAATACAAGTTATTACGACATCTACCAGTACTAGATGTTAAGACCCAATTGCTAAAGACACCACATTTCGGATGTGGGGCTTGGAAAACTCATGCTTCAACTGACCAGGAAGCTTCCTCCCTGATGTCTAGCTTTCATAGTGCCAGAATTTGCTTGCAGGCTATTAGAGGAGAAATGTCATCAATGGTATTACCCAGCTATGGACCTTTTATGCTACAATACCAGCCTGATAGACAAAATGTACCTACTTGTGCAATGGTGGTATGGCTGTTATTCACATCTGAGGCCCACTCCCAGGAGGGAGTTCATGCCTATTACTATGGACATGGTCAAAGGACAATATCTGGGAAAGTTTTAGGCCCTAGTAGTAAAACTATTGCCTCTGTTTTGCTAAGTGGACATGTTGCCAGATTGTCTCTCAGTATAACTATGTTTATAGACATCAAGTAGTGCTGCCCACAGTCTTATTCAAAGACTTTATTTTGCAGAAAATGGGAGCTAATCCAGAGACTTATATCTTGGTCAAGGTAATGAGAATAACTGACTGCTCAACACTCAACAAAAAATCCATAACAGCCCTTCCACAGTTCAAAGAACAGCTCAAAGAGGGGGTGGAAAGAATGGAAGAGCCACATCATAGGGAGAAGGGCTATGATACATTGTCTCTCAGGTATGGCATGGCCATTGCACTCATGAACTCACAGCAGCTGTGGTTACCTGCATAGAATCTACACAAAACTGGCCCTGTCAACATTCAGTCATTGATGACAGAGGGTCTCAAGAGTCATGGGTTGTCCTTGGAGGTCTGTTGGCAATTGGCAGCTTCCTGGGGGAAGGAAATCATTTCCTTCAGTAATGTGGCCACTGATGAGCTACCCATTCTCCAGTAGATAGTTCCATGTCCATTCCCATGAAGGTAGGCCTGGTTAAGGTCAGTGGGTGATAGAACAAATACAAAGCAAAGGCACATGATAGTAGAATGGGTATTCATTGAGAGGATGAGGATTTAGTGGGAAGGATGAAAGAGGGTTGGGTGATGAATATGGCCCAGGTATTACCTACATGCATGACATATTTTTACTTTTTAAATTACAAAAGGAAAAGGGACTTGTTCCTCTCTTGTCTCTTAACTAGATCCCTTATCTGTTGTCTCATCAAAATGTTCTGAGAACATTGCCAATATATTTTTGTTTCCATGTTAGTTACTTTTCTGTTGATGTGATAAAAACTTCCATGTCCAAGGCAACTTATAGAAGAAAGGGTATATTTGGGCTTATGGTTTCAGAGGGTGAGTCTATGAAAGTCATGGCAGGGGCATGGCAACAGGCAAGCAGGTGGTTGGAGCCATAGCTGAGGAATCACATCTTTAACTCCAGGGATAAAGCAGATAACAAGAAGTAGGAGTTTAAACTTCAGAGCCTGTCCCAGTGGTATACTTCCTCCAGCAAGGCCACACCTCCTAAACCTACCCAAACAGTGCCACCAAGTGGTTACCAAGTATTCAAATGTCTGAGACTATTCAAACCACCATGGATTCTAATTAATTCCCATTGTCTCCGTTAGCCACCATCATTCAGTCTTTAATTTGAACCTGACTTCTCCATGACCCCCAGCTTTGATTTAGAATTGAGTAGCCATCTTTTAGCCATTGTAGTCCCTCTCTTCCCGTTGACTTTTGTGACATACTCACTGAATTTTCATATTTCTTAAACTACTATGCTTGACCTTGAATGAAAGAGTAAATGGCTGTCACCTTCTTCTCTTTTCCTTCTATACCCATGGGTAATTCTGTGGTAGGTTATCTATTCAAATGGTTCAGAGTTTGTCTGTCTGTCTGTCTGTCTGTGTGTCTGTGTGTCTGTGTGTCTATCTATCACCTATTTATTTTGAGTCAGGGCATCCTGTATTCCAGGGTGACCTCTAACCCCCTATTTAGCAGATCCTCCTGCCAACACTTTCTGTGTGCTAGGATTACAAGTGTGTGACACCATGCCTTGCTTGTTCTATGCTGATAATGGAACCCAGAACTTTGAATATCCTAAGCAAGACCCTATGAACTACTTACCCATATCCTAGCTCCCTATTTATATAGTATAACTTTGCAGTTATACGATGCCTTCATATCAAGAGGTAGCGTGTATTTATCTGCTACTTGAATCTGGACTAGTCTTGAATTACTTTGTATGGTGGGCCATATCAAAGTAAATTAATGCTTGCCCCTCTACTCCTCAAGCCTCTCCATCATGTGAACAAACCTGAGCTAGACTCCTAGAAGCAATGGGTATTGTGATCTAGCCACACCAGCTCATAGCTGAGCAAACAGTTGGCGATTGAGACTAGGCAGCCTCAGGAAATAACCAGCTGACCTTAGACACATAAACAAGCTCATCTGTGACCAGATGAGCCCAAGCTAGATCATGGAACCACATTCATCATGGAATCATGATGAACAATAGTGCAGGGTTGCTTTAAGAAGCTAAGCTTTGAATGATCTGTTATATGGCAAATGCTATTATAGATTCATTCCCTCTTATGCTCACAATGGTTGCGTTTACCTTGCTGAGCTCCTAGATTATGTTTCTGGCATAAATCATAAATCTGCCTTCTTTGTAACATTCACCTACTGAACAGTAGCATTTCTTCATCTTGGTACACACTCCAGAAGCAAGGCTATAGTGGTATCTATCTCTTAGTCACCAAATGTTGCAGAGTTTTCATTTTTCACCTGTCCTATTGTTTCTGTTGCTATGATAAAACACCCTGGCCAAAATCAATTTAGGGGAGAATGGGTTTATTTTAGCTCACAATTCCAGGTTCTAATACATCACTGTTGGGTGATGTGGCAAGTGAATGAAATGGCTAGTCACATTATATCTGCACTTAAGATCAGGGGAATGGATAAAGGAGGAAAGAAAGGGAGAAGAGAAAGGAGAGGGAGGAGAAGAAGGAAAGAGAAGAGAGACAAAGAGGTAGAAGAAGGAAGAGAGTGAGGAAAGGAGAGAGAGGGCATACATGCTTGTGCTCAGCTCAGCTTGATTTTTTTTCACTTTTGCCCAGTTCAGAACCCCAAGCCTGGGTAATGATGCCACCCATGGTGGGCTGGGTCTTCCTACACCAGTTTATAAGGCAATCCCCACAAACTATCCCCCAATCCAAGCTATTGTAGACAATGCTTCATTCATACTCTTTCCACAAGTGGTTCAAAATTGTGTCACTGTCTTACAGACAAAACACCCAAGACAAGGAGAGGCTAATGGCTTGACCATGTAACCACACAGAAGAAAGTGGTAGATCCAAACTTCAAACACAGGTCTTTTGAATTCTAATCTAACTATGGAACCATTAACCTCCTTCCCCCAAATACCTACAGCCCCAGGTGTACATCATGTTCTCATCTCTCTGCATTTATTTATTTGTGCAACTTTTCTTATATACCCTAGCCTTGTGATTTCCCTTATCTCTTACTCACCTTTGAGACCTCTGCTGGGACAGTAGCTCCTTAAGAAGCATCTCTGGTTTCCTTTCCTTTTCTAAGCATGGACCAGAGAACTCCTCCTCCTCTACTACAACTATAGCATCTCTGGTCCAAACCTGCCTGCTCCCCTGGCCTTGTGTTGAAACTAGGTCTCTCTCCCTGGCCTGGAAACCTCTGGAGGTCAGGTATTTGGCCCCAAGAGAAGAGCCATGGGTTGCTATGTCTGTTTTGCTCAGCCAAGGACCATGATCCAAAATATTCCAAAAAGAAGAGCTGCTGAAATGCCAGGCTGGCAGAGGCAGGGTCAGAAGAAGAGGCTTAGTACCCCAGACTGCTCAAATCACCAGCTGCTCTCGTAGAAACAGAAACCCAGTCCATTTGGCACTGTCTAAGGCAGTGAGTCTCAAAATGAAGTTCTCACAGACAGGGCGTTTGCAAAGCCGCTCACCCCCACCACCACAAATATGCCTGCTTAAGAGAAACTGCAAGAGATCAGGAGGGTTCTGCCCTTTCTTCTTTATTTAACCAATAAACATTTTCTACTGAAAACAGACTCTAAAAATGTGCTAGAGATGAGAGATTTATGGAATGAAACTGGTTGCCTTGTCCATAACTCAGGGCATGAAGGACCAAAGGGTGCCTGCCTTTGATAACAAAAACCAACCTTCTGCATGATGGGAGAGATTTGCCCAGAGCCCACATATAAGAAGCTGCCCTCACCCAGCCAGGAAGTAAAGACACCATATAGCAAACGGCCAACAATTCTACTTCAGCTACCTTTGATGTGAAGAGACAGTGATGAAGGAAGTCTAATTTAGGAGGGGAAAGTCTTTAGGAACAGAATCCTGGGTTCTAGAGAATGTCCCACATAATTAGAAAACATCATTAAGTGTTCAGGGAGCAAACTCTGCCATGGCAATGAATCATGTCTAGAATGCATCTCTGGAAATTTCTTGGGGAACCGTCAGGAGTCCTTAACTATTCACCATTCAATACCTCCTCAAGGCCTCAAGTCTAAAACCGAGAAAAGACAGAGAGTGAAGGGCTGGAGAGAGTGTGTTCTGGGTTATGTTTGAGTCTGGGTGTCTGTATGGTGGCAACAGCTGAGTATTCGTTTGGACAGCAGGTACCACATTGTGCATCAGACGAAGACTAAGGGAATCCATGTTTTCCACTTCTTGGGCACACAGCCAAACTACATTTCCCAGTATCCCCTGCAATCAGATGTGTCCATGAGACCAAGTGCTAGCCATTGCAGTACAGGAAGAAGAGATGTGTGTATGCAGGCTTGGCTTTTAAAAAGTCTCACATATCAGCCTTCCAAGGTAAAAAGGCCTGGAGACAGATGGTAATGGTGGCCACACAGCAGTGTGGATGTGCTTAAGGCCACTGAATTGTACACTTGAAAAAAATTAAAATGGTAAATTTCATGAGATGTATCTTTTACCTAACTTTACATTTTTTATATAAAATAAGTTTATATAAATTTTTTAAACTCTCAAACATGCTCCTTTTCCCTTCCCAATGCTGGAATGAGACAATTTTAGGCCAATCTAGGAAAACTCTGGAAATGTTGAAAATTATAATCTCTATAAGCACATGGTTACAAGGATAGTAAATAAATTTCTATTGTATTTGTACCACTGTGCTTGTCAGGGTTTATATTAATTATCTATTGCTTTATGACACATTGCCCCAAATCTTAGTGGCTAAAGATGACATTTATTCTATCACCATTTCTGAGTCAAGACTCTAGGCAGGGTATTACTGAATTAGGTCCATCCTCACTTCAAAGTCCTCACAGGCAACAGCAATTCAGTGACAGTCAAAGCCACAATCATCTAAAGCTTGACTGACTAGGCAAGGCAATATCTGCTTCCAGCCTTGCTCATGAGATGGTTGGCATGATTTAGTGGCTCACAGGCTGTCTGCCAGAAGCAGCCCTCAGCCAATGGCTATGTGAGCCTCTACAGCAGAGCTTGCAACATGGAAGCATGCTTCATCACAGAGGCGAGCAACAGCCAGAGGGCAAGAAGGAGCAAGATGGAGCTCAGAGTTTCCAACCTCATCTCAGCAGGGAAATCTCTGCTGTCTGCCACAGTCAGTTCTCTAGAAACAAGTCGCCATGTCTGGCCCATGCTCAAAGGCTAATACACATAAGCAATAAAGGAGAATCATGGGATATGAAAGCCAGGAGGCAGGATCTTTGGAAACTACATGACCTATTTGTTACAGTATCTGTCTTGCCTGTTACAATAAGCCTAATGGAGCCCTCCTCAGCTTTGGTGTGGGTGTTTCTGTTACAATAAGCTTGATGGAGCCCTCCTCAGCTTTGGTGTGGGTGTTTCTGGTGCCCCATATAACTTGCCCATTTCTGGAGGCAGAGGCAAATGTGCAGGTTATGTGTAACTGAAGGGTGAGCAGTGGGTGGTAACTTTCTAAAAAAAGAGATTTTCTAGCATGATCTACAGCAACATTGTGGTGACTGGAGTCCAACTCTGTTATCAAACAAGGAACATTTTTTCTCTCTCTCTTTCTACCCCGTACTGGCTGAAGACCACAGCAGAACATTCCTGCCTTGGTGAAATGTTTCCAATGTCCTGAAGATTCTGTCTAGCTTCAGGTACTTCAGAAAATGGAAGAGGAAGAACACCAACCAGGCTTTCCTGAGGCCTGAGCTGGGGAGTTGCTGGCCAGACAGCTGTCAGATGCAAAGATCCTTGCTATGTGTGTAGCTCCGCTTAATTGCTCATCTGGCTAAGCCCTGTTCCTCTCCAGATGTTGCATCACAACACTTCTGGAACTGCCTCTTTCAGCCCCCTCTCATCACTCTAATTAAGCCAAAATAATAAGGCAACATGTTAGACACGACGATCAAGTTTTAATTAGACTTTGATAAACCCAATGTGAATTTGGTCTCATCAGGTGCATTATTTCTGATGAGCAGTGAGGCTGGTGAATCATGAGATGGTCTAGGTATAAATAGAAACTGGTCTCGATTTCGTTTGTGTGTACAGAAGCCAGGGTTTGGGTGTGTGTGTCACCACAATAACCCTTTATATTGGGAGAGCATTTTGCAAAGCCCCTCACCCCCAGCCTTTTGCTGAGTAACAAATGGTATGAGCAAAGGCTCATTTGGCACATAGCATGCAAGCCCAGATGGCAAGAGGAGAGAAAAGATACCATTTAATCAGTTCCTACGCTGTGCCAAGCACTGTGCAGAGAGCACCATCTATGGAATAGAAGTCAAACGCCCCAGCTAAAGTCTTAGATCCTAAGTGTTAAGTAAGAACTCCCACCCAGGTCTGTGTACTTCCTCTGTGGCATTCTCTTTGCTAACCCCCAAGAACAGTCTTCCAAAGCCATCCTGAAAGATGACTGTCATGACATCACAGAGCTGGAGCTAAAACCACCCCTAGAAATAGATCCACCTTCCTCACAGGGTAGATCAAGTCACTGAAAAGTGAAGGCGTGACCTGGGCCACACAACAATTTAGAAGCAGAATAAGACAAAAAGTATGACACAACCACTCTCTAATTAATTAAATTCCTTGTTACTTACACATTCTGGCTGAGTATTAAGTGTGGGCCTTGCACTGTTTAGGAAGATAGATCCATGAATTAAGGCAGGGAAAATTCCTGGATCCAGTAGATTTCTATTTTGCATTGCAGGACGGGGCCAGTCAATGAACAAAAAAGCAGTTATGTAATTCAAATTTAAGTTGTATGTTAAGGGGAATTATATACTGTGGTGGGTTGAAAGAGAAATGTCTGCCACAGGCCTGGGTGTTTGAACACTTGGTTCCCAGTTGGTGGTGTACTTGCGGAGGTTACAGAAACTTCAGGAAGTATACAGTCACTGGAGGAAGTATGCCACCAGCATCTGGCTTTGAGAGTTTATCACCTCACTCCATCCATTTCCTTCTATGCTTTGTGTTTGCAGTTGAAGAGGTGGTCCCTCAGAGGCCAGCTCTGTTGCCATGCCTCCCCCACCAATGAACCATAAGTCAGAATAAACTCTTCTACAAGTTGCCTTTGCTTATGGTGCTTTACCACAAACCACAAACAGAAAGGTAACTAATATATGTCCTCCAGAGAAAGAAACTAAGCATGGTGGGAGAAAGGCTCAGCAAAAGGATGGTTATTCAAGGTGGAGGTTGCCAGAGTCAGAGTTGGGTGAGAATAAATGTGGATCTTTCTGTGATAGACAAAACCTCCCAGACGTGAAGGTTTCTAGCCTTCTACTCATCAGTTCTCTGGAGCTTTACTTGAGCACTCACTGGGTCTAGTATTGTTGTTATTAAGAAAGTAAAGTCAAAAGTGCCTAGGAATCTCTTACTTTCCCCCAGACAGCACTTGGTTCTGACTTCCACCAGCACTGTTTCAACAGGGAACAGACTGGTACCACCAGAGCCCTGCTGCAGCTGAGCAAAAATGTCCCCTGCCAAGTGACTTCTCTGTCACTGACCCCTTCCTCAGGGAGCTCACTGCTGGGCCCAGGAAGAAAAGGTGTCCCCAGCCCCTCTGGGATGCTGCAGCTCATCCACAGACTTCCTCTCCTCTCATGCTCAACCATCCACCCAACCCTGACTTCATTTTCCTCTTTGCAACCACACAACCAAAGTCCTGATTGAAATCTGGGTAAACTAAATAAATTGATGTTTCCTCCCCCCCCACACACACACATCTCTCCCCATGTGCCAATTGGAAGCTACTGACCACAGATCATTTGTTTTCTCCCTCCTCCTAATTTTGGGGGTAACATTCTAGAGATGAGTGAGGTTGTTAGGGGCCTTCATGTTACCCTATGTGGGCACAGCAACTCTTTGCACCTGGATAGAATTTCATAATTTTGGGGGCACTTTCAAATCTCTCATACAATTTGAGCTCCATGAAAGTGCTAGATAATTCATTTCTTTTAACCCCTAGGTTAGAAATACAAGACCCAAAGAACTGATCGATTTGTCCAACATCACCGAGCCAAGGAAGTACCACTAAACATTTAGGATCCTTTCTAGAATTCCACATTGCCTAGCCGTGATGACAGACCATGTGGACAGAGGAGGAGACCCAACCTCAGGAAAAGTAGAAGTGAACAGAGAGACCAGTGTGCAAACTGGGAGTAATGGGAGGTAGGAATTCTCAGAAGTGCAGAAATGATTTGGAATCTGGTCAAAATGCAGATTCTGAGTCTTTCTGGGGCAGAATAAGGAGTTGTAAAAGATTCCTCAGGTTGTGCTGATAGGACTAGCCTCAAGGTGCACTTTGAATAACAGAGAGACCCTGAAGGTTCAAGGTCTGAGTCATAGATGGGAGCTCACTTCCCAGCTCAGCTCCATAGTAGCATGTAGCTTCGCTAAACCAAAACTCAGTATGTTAGTGGGTTTTGGGTCTGTTGTTGTTGTTGTTGTTGTTGTTCTGTATTGTTTTACAAAACCAGGTAGCAGACATATCATGATTGACATTCTGCCTGTCTGTAACAAGACTGTCACCAAAGGACTATTCCATGTATAGCCTGAACAAAGGCACCTGCCCGTGGGGATGGGTGTTAAATGAAGTCCAGTGTCCTCTTCATGCAGCGCCTCCTGCAGAAGATTACATGCATCTGCAGCAAGGGGTGCCATTTTCTCACCCACTGACAGGTCTCAACGTTCATGGACTTTGTCTTCTGTAGAGCAGGGCTGGTTGTCAGGCTCCCTGTCTTTACTTTGCCTCCCTTCTCATGGCTCTGACTCTGAGAGGTGACCCCTTTGCTATTCTCTCCATACCTCTGCTGAGTTCCACCCCAGAGATAGCCTTATGGTAGGAGCCATCAGTGCCTTCATTCAAGCAGCAGGACCTCTATGGACTGGATACCAGTCCAGGCATTGCAGAGGTAAACAAAAAGAACATAAGGTCTGTCCTGTGGAGATACTGCTCACAAAGGGAAGAGACAGTGCATGAATATGTTTATGGTGGTGGCAGATGATATTGTATGTGATGAAGCAGAGGGGCCGAAAGATGACTTTTGAGCAGAGAATGAATTGTGCACATGAGGAGGATATAGCCAGTGGCAGCAAAGCACAATGGGGACATAAAGCAGTCTCTATAACAGGTCTGGGCAACAGTGTCTTTGGCACCTTCAAGGGAGCCACTGTCACCAGAGAAGCATGAGACAAAGACAGTGACAAGAGAGACTGCTACTTATTGCTCTAAAGCAAGACAAGGTCTGTGGAGACAGTTCAGTCAATAAGTACTTGCCTGGCTAGCATGAGGACCTGTGTTCAGTCCCCAGAACCCACACTCAAAAGTCAGGAGTGTGCTTCCTTAGCATGGAATCACCTTTGGAGGGGTGGTTCCTTGGCAGGAGGCTGAGGTGGCCCCATTGGAATGCTACGTCTGCATACAGACAGATTCTATTCTCTTGACCAGGAAGTTTGCTCATTAGAGGCCTTCATTCTGCCTTCACGTTCTGTCTCCTAAAGAGCAAATGCAAGCATCGTTTAGGGACCAGATGAAAAATCAGAGTTCCCCAAACGGAGCTGCCAAGAGTCCCAGAGACATTTCTGACTATTAATCAGAAGAGAAATCGATTACTTTTCTATGCGGTCTTTTAACCCAAAACTGCCTGACCAATTTCTAGTCCTTGTTTTCATCCTCCCTCCATTCACTGAAGAGGCAACAGCCATACTGCGCCCTACCTCAGGCTTGAGTCAACTCTTACTAAACAGGAACTTCCTGTCTCTTGCAGTCTCCCACTCCATGATAGGACAGGAAGGAAAGCAGATGTTGTAATAAGCATGAAGAAAAGAATTTTAACAATAAGAGGGGGGCTTTCCAAAACAAAAAAACATACACACACACACACACATATATACATACATACATACATACATACATACATACATAATGAGTCTTTCCTCGGGTACTATAAAACTTGTGTTAAGGCAAGGAGTTCAGATCTTTTTATTTTCCCCATTTTGAGAGATTTTTAATTGAATGTTTTAATCCTCTGTCATCCAGTAAAACCTTTGTTTACACAAAGGCTTCCTGTTGCATCCCAGGAATTTGGAGACCTGGAGCAAAGCTCCTTTTCCCCTTCATTCTTTGTTTCCAAGGTGCCAATTCTTTTGAGACTAGCCAATCAGATAAGACTGTGAGGTCAGAGCCCAGCCAATGGGAAAAAGGCACAGTCATCATCTGAGATAGAATAGAAATAATGTCTCTTTGGTTCACTCATCCCAGCACAACCTTTTGATCAATAGTAATGTGTGCCTTGTCCAGACACTTAAAAAAATGAGCACGAAGGTGTGCACTGTAATCCTACCACTGTGGAAGTGGAGACAGAAGGATCCTTGGGGCTCAATGGCCATTCAACCTGTACTAATAGGGAGAGGCCAGGCAATGAAAGACCCTGTCTCAAAATAAAGGTGGGTATCTCTCCTGAGGAAAGAAATCCCAGGTTGTCCTCTGACCTTCACACACATATGCACACACATGGGTATTCAACCCCCCAAAACACAAGAACACACAGGTACCTGGACATACCCACAATCACACACATGTGTTTTTGCACAGACATGCATGTTCAACCCCTCCTTAACACATATATATGCTTCTTCAATCCCTAATTACGCATACATACACAAATACACACACAAGCACACACACACACACACACACACACACACACACACCTGGACACACAGGAACTCTCAGGCATATAAGATTAAAATCATGAGAAGATAAGGCTGGAGCCTAGTGTGACAGCCATCATTGCCATCGTATTTGTGCTCCGCCCTTTTCCCTACACTTAGTTCTTTTAGGTGACTGGAGTATAAAATAATTAATTCAACAAATGAAGTATTTCTGGGTGGCATGCCATGCACCAGACATGGTTCTTGACTCCTTTCTAAGTCTTGGGGCTGTAACAATTAGCGACTGAGACAGATGCCTCACCCTGCTAGAGCTGGCTTCTGCTGCTATCAGCCTAGGCTATGTCTTTGAGCTGCTTTCTCCTGGATGAGACCCTAGTGAGGATGAAGGAGGTGATGGACTCTGTGAGACATCTTTTCTTAGATCTTCAAGGTCGGGGAGCAACCTGGGAAGGGTTAAGACATCCACAGCTGCCTACAGACTGGTGATACTGGGTGTTGGTCACTCCTGTGGGTATGATGTAGCCTGTCCTTGTGAAGGTGTGGTCCCCAGGATGGCAGCACTGAGTTGGCGTGAACTTTATGGAAAGGATGGTGTCTAGGGAAAGGTGTTTAGTTCAGGGAGGTATGGCTGCCAAGGATTAACCTTGCACTGTCTGGTGAGTGCCCTTGCTCTCCTGGAAACGATATGTCCCTTTCTGTTTCTCTGCTAGGTTGTGATGCATTGTGTGTGCAGGGGGTGGGCAGGCAGATTCACAAGGGCCTGAGTGAATGAGGTGGCCCTGATGGTTGGGCTTTCAGCCTCCAGAACTCTGAACTATGTAAGCCTCTTTTCTCACGAGGGTCCTAGCATTGAGTAATCTGTTATAGTCACAAGAAATGGACTCATATAATGAGTCTTAGCAAAATTGGGAATGTGAGGTTGGTACTGATTCAGTGTGAAGCAGAGAGAAAAAAAATTGCCCGTCACAGAAAAGCTTGAGTTTCTTAAGGGAGCTTGAATTGACCTTGCCCTGGGATGCTCAGAAATTCTGAAGAGAAGGGGAAGGTTAGGGGAGGCTTGACCCCACTTGTATTCCACATGCGTTTGTATAATCATCCCATCCAAATTATACCTGCCCCTCAGAGTTATCTCTGCCTTGGGACCATCCTGTGATCTTCTTTTCAGCAGCTGTCTCATTCTGTACTTAGCCCAGAGCTTCTGGTACCTGTCGCAGAATCCAGCTCAGTAGGCACTCAACAAACATATACTAGGTGAGTGATGAAAGGCAAGGAGGGGGTTAGAGATGCAGGATACAGGGCCCATCAGGGATCATTTCTTCTCAGACAATCTTATTGGTTCCTAGGTGCTTGCATGCAGGTTTCAGGGAGCCTCAGAAAAGGTTTGAGACTGATTAATTAGTCCCCCCTGCCCACCCCTGTGGCCCCTAAACTGTGGTCTTGTACATAATAAAAGTTCAATAAATGTGTGCTGAATGAAAAAAGAAAAGCCTTGGCCAGAAATATGAATCCAAAGGTTCAGTTTCCCCATGAAACTTTAATGCCAGAAAGGCTTTCTGCATATGAAATTCACCCTCCCCACTCGCCTTTACATAATTCAGGCAGCCTGTGGTTCTTTAGGGACTTCTCTGGACATTAAGTTTCCTCTCAACAGTCTGAGAATTGAGCAGTTGCACTTAAGCAATTACCATCGATTTGTCATTATGAAGGGGGGTAGAAAGAGGCACAAGGAAGGGCATGGAGATCAGAGATGAAGCTGTAGTGGACCCAGGGGACAGAGGGACCCAGGGACCCAGAGACACAAGAAGTCAGAGTGCAGGTCAAGGCCATGAGCCCAGAGATCCAGGGGGCCTCTATGCTGACTCCTCATGCATTTATTCTTCCTCCCTCCCTCCTTCCAACTGCATCTTGAGAGTTCACACCCCTCAGTACCAGTTTGACAGGCAGATCTCAACAGGGAGAATCAAGGGAGGGAAGAGATTTTCTTTGTTTTGGATCAAAAACCTGGGAGAGGGTGAAGCAAACCATGGAGGTGATTTTTGAAGACAGGAGTCTTCTGGGAGCTTTCAGAGGAGGGAGGGGGACTCAGAGAGGGGCTGGGTCTCTCCCACTCTCAGCTCCCGTGAACAATGGTGCTGATGGCTGAAGAGGGATGGGTGGAGATGACCATAGATGCAAAGGACTAGCTAGCTAGGACCATCCTGGAGGAATGTCAGTAAGTGACTCAAGGGAAGGACCCAGAACTCAGAAGGAAGAGACTCCACAGAAAAGGAGGAGGGGTGGACTCCCCTCCCAGACCCTCATCCAGAATAATATGTTTCTTGGAGCAGGATGAAAGGACAATAGATACTTTTGGGGAAAGAGTCTTCATGGATGTAGTTGAGTCAAAGATTTTTTGAGATGAGCTCCTTTGAAACTCTCATCTGAGAGAAACCCTAAGCGTCCGAGTTAAGAGAAAGAAAAGGAGATGTCACAGAAAGGAGAGGGGAGACATGGGAAGACTGAGGCAGAGACGAAATGAGATGGTCACAAACCTCAGCATGGCTGCAGCCAACAGCGGCCTGAAGAAGCAAGGACAGGCCATTCCCTTCCATGCCCAGCAGGAGTGGGGCCCTACCCATTACTTTCCTCTGTGTTCCTGCTGTTGCATAGGACACTTGGTGCTAGGCAAGCAGGTGTTCATCAAGACCTGTCGAGGCATAGCCAAGGAAAATTGCTTAACTGTTGTCAACTCTAGGTTTTACTTTAGAGAGTCCTTCAAGCATTTTCACTGTAGGACAAGAGAACACTTAGTCTAGGGGTCTCTATCAAGGAGTTGGGGTGACTTACTATCTTCAAACTTGAGTAATTGTGATCCCAGAGAGGCTGTTGTCTTGTTGGGAAAGAGAGATGCCTGTGGGGAGACATAGTCCTCATGAGCGCACCTGTAGGACCCATGGATAAGGAGGCCCAGACCAGGAACTAGAAGTCAACATGAAAGAAGGTGATACTGGCCAGAAGAGGCTTCTGAAATTGAAAATAAAAGAGGGACAATCCTGGATAGAGCAGGAAGTGGAAGATGGATATGATTATATTTTAGTATATATATTTATTCTTTGAGAATATATGTATATAAAACATATACATGAAATTCTCAAAGAATAAATGTTTAAGACATGAAAGTAAAATAAAAAAGAAAAATAGCAAGCTTTGTCAGATATCAAAACATAATAAAAATCTATAGTAAAAGAAGTCAGTTGCATGACAGAGAACAGAAGCCCGGCTAGGCGGGTAGTCCATGCCTGTAACCCCAGCACAAAGAAAATAGCACTGGGAAGACCATCAAAGGTTGGAAACTAATCTGGGCTACAGGAGGAAACTAAGTCTCAAAGGGGGAACAGGAAGGAATATAGGATCCAGACCGGAGTAAGAACACAGAAGCTCAGCCAAGGATGGACACAGCACTTGGAAGCCTCAGGTGGCAGAGTTTCCTCAGTAAGGAGTATTGAGACAGGCATTTCATCTTCTGAAAATATTAAACTGCTTTCTGTCTCCATTTCTCACACTGTCCTGGCAACCCACCCAACACAATTTGGAGCTATTAGAGTTGAGAAGCCACCATCAGATTGCCTACAGGAAGTCTATAGGGCACTTACTTTATTAATGACCAATGTGGGAGGGCCCAGCCTACTGTGGGTGGTGTCTCCAGTGGGCTGGTGGTCCTAGGGTGCATAGGAAAGCAAGCTGAGCAAGCCAGGAGGAGCAAGCAGAGCTCCTCCGAGGGCTCTGCTTCAGTTCCTGCCTTCAGGCTTGTGCCCTGAGTTCCTGCCTTGACCTCTCTCACCATGACTACAACTGTAAGCTGAAATACACCCTTTCCTGCCCAGGCAGCTTTTAGTCATGGTGTTTGTCACAGCAGGAGGAACTGTAGCTAAGACACACATCAAAGCAAATGGAGCAGGGATTTCATCATAAAAAATGAAACCATAAAAACACTGGAAATAAAATATGGGAGAATTTTTTTTTAATGACTGTGGTGTGAATACAGCTTGTCTAAGCAAGACAAAGATCCCAAGCTGGAAAAGTAAATACTTCATTCATTAGAGTAGAAAAAAGGAAATTTTCTGAACGTTAAAGAGTGCTGTAAATAGATGTTAAAGACAACAAACAATCTTGGCAAAAACATCTGTAGTCCAGGTGGCTGAGGCCAGCTTTGCTTAATATGTGAAAAGCTCTTTGCAGATCAATAAGAACATAACAAATGAACCAGTAAGGGGAAAGAAAACATGGACTGAACTATACAAAACCCACAAACAACTCAAAGAAAGACTTGCAGATGGCTATTGCTATTTTTTAATATTTAAGCCATTTTTATGATTGAAGAGGAGGAATGAGGCATTTTCATCTATTAGGTCTGAGAGAGAATTCAGAGATTTGATACAGCCCAAGGGTGGCACTGGGCAGAGGATAGCAGCCCTTCAAGGTGCCATTGGTGGACACAAATTGGTGCTGGTTCTGAGGTAAGGAATTTGGCAACATCTCTCAGAATGGAAAGAGGGGGGCAGATGGTCATGGTGTTCAATTCATGCCTCCAGTGTTGCAGTCTTCCTGGCCAGTCATAAAGATCTCAAGTCTACCTGCCCTCAGTCACCTCCTGGGATCCATACAACCACTGTGGAGAACTCTTCCAGGCTACAACATCTGCACGGTACATGTAGGATTGGTCCTTATACAAATGGGATGGGTGAGGGCTCTGTTCAGTTTGCTTTACACAGGTAGGAATCTGTCACTGTGGACTCTTCACAGACTGGCTGCTGACACAAATGACCCAGATGTTGTGAGTTCTCTGAACCTTATTACCTCAACCCAAAGGAGGAAGTCACTGTGGAGCCAAATCTCTCCGTCATGGAGCCAACTCCCACAAGATGGTGGTCAAGAGATATGGTGTGATGGTGTATATGGTGACAGGCATGTCCTCCAAGAAAGTGGCAGTCACTTTGCTTTCCTGGTGGTCACAGGAGTAGATAACCAGGGCAGTGTTTGAATGCCTTCCCATTTCCAGACATCTATCACATTCTCTTTGTATGTTTCTACCATAGCTTCCATAAATGATCATACCCCTCCTCCCCAATGAAATATGAAATCAGTATGTACACTTTAACATAGCAATCTATCTTCTGGAAACTTAGCCTTCAGATATGCTCATGCATGTGTCAGAGACATGTAAGATTTCATGATTGGTAGTAATAGTAAAAGACAAGAAATAATTTAAATGTCAATCAACGGGGAACTAGTTAGATAAATAATAGACTGCATGCAATGGAAAATTAGGCAGCCATGAAAAAGATGACAGCTGACATAGATGCATCCAAGATATGCTAATTTGTAAAAAGCAAGGTAAAAAGCAAGGTACTAAGAATTTCATCACTGATAAAGAACAAGATTCTGGTTGAATAAACTATTTCCAGAAGCAGAGCTGTCTAAACAAAAGGTGTACAGTAATGAGGGTTCCTCTCCATCCCATGCATCACATCTCTAGCCAAACTCTAGGGAAGGGAATATCCATTTTCCAGAATATAAGGCTCTTCCTGGGTGCCCAACCTAGCAGTCCCAAGCATGGCACTAGCCTCTTGCCTAGGGTTGTTGTTGTATGAAAATGTGATGGCGAGGATGTAATGACTTCACTAGACCCAAGAGAAATGAAAAATGGGTGCTTATTATGGAATACTTACACAGAAAAATGCAAAGAACCGTGGGAGTGTTTTTCTGCCATTCCTATCAGATTGGCTGACCCATCAAAAAGAGCATGCAAACAGAAGTCACACCTCAAGCTTCCTTCTTTCTGCTTCCATCCACCTGAAGCCACACCCAAAGGGGTGTGGTCACTGTTACAGGTTCACAGGCAAGATGCCTACAAAAATGAGTTTGATCAACAAGCACAGACAGAGGGTGTGGTGCTCTCTTTTGGCTGAGCAACTACAACTGCACAAAATCTCCCAGTCAGTAAGTAAGAAACCCAACACCAGTTGCTCTGAAGACCAGCATATGTGTAGAGATGCTATACTGCTTCCTGGAGCTGATTTGTGCCTCCTAGAGGCTGGCTCCTGGGGCCCCTAGGTCTGCAGCTGGAGGGAGATCCAGACACAGTTGTTTGCCTATGGCTCTGCTCTCAGAGATCTGTGCATACTCTCTGGAGTCCTAAGCTGGTCCCATAGTCCTCAGCACTGCTGCCAGCATCCTGAGATCAATCGGAAGAGCAAGGCTGGCTGTCTCAAGCACAGAGTACTGCTTGTCTAGTCAGGTAAGGTTCCAGTCCTGGGGAGGACACTATTACCTGCTGGGGATCTGTGCTGGGCCCATGAGCTCCGGGTACCACAAGCCAGGGATGTAGGATTGAGTACCTCACTTGAGTAGTGATTATGTTTCTGGCCTTCCTTCTGTTGCTGCAGGCATCAATTTGTGATGAATCATCTATGACCAGGCTATATACTTCCTAACCTATTCATTATCTTCTCCAAAATTTCTTCCCTATGAAAACACAAACATTTATTAAGTTCCTTCTGTATGTTGCACATGAGGTATTCTTGACTTCTACTGTGTGGTTGGTATGATGGTAACGTAGGCATCTACTATGTGGCAGGCACTATGGTTATCTTGACACCTACTGTGTGATGGATCCAGGACAACTTGGTAGGAGCTGGGGTAATAACAAAAAACATCATCTGATGGGAAATATCATTCTGTAAATATGTTTCCCTTATTGGTTAATGAATAAAGACCCGTTAGCCAATAGGAAAGCAAGATAGGCAGGACTAGGAGACAAGAAGGATTCTGGGAGATGTAGTAGAGAGGAGTCAAAATGTAGGACCAAGAGTAGTAAGAGATCCACACCCTCTCTCCAGTAAGATAAGACCATATGGAAACACTTAGATTGATAGAAATGGGATAATATTTAAGACAGAGCCAGCCAATAAAAAACACTAGTAACTGGCCAACAGATTTATAATTAACACAGGATCTCTGTGTGTTATTTTGGGACTGATGAGGCTCTGGGACCAGGCTGATGGGAAAGTGCTCATAACAAAATGGCCCCTGCAATGTGGGTACTAAGAACTTTCACTTAAAACTTGACAAAAGCTTAAAAATGGATTTTAGAAACAAAAGAACAGAGACAAGCAAAGCTTCTTGATAGCAACATTTTTTATTGGGCTCTGTTTTGCTAGAGACAAGCAGAGACTGGTGCGGCTCCTTTAAGGGAAGTTTCCTGACTCTACATATGTGTGTGTGTGTGGGGAAATGCATGGCTCTTTTAAGAGGCCCTGGTAACAATTAAATGGTGTGTACCAGCAGCTGGCAGTGGCGATGACTACATCTCCAAGCTGGGAGCATGCTGCTTGATGGCAGCATAGACCAAGGTGGTGAGCACAGCTCTCACTGCTGATGGCAAACATACCCCTGCAATATTGGAAAGCAAAATGTTGTTTAGCAGATAAAAGACTTGTGGCCAGAAAAAGATAAAGATTTACAGTAAAGGCAGATTCAGATAAAGAAAAACCTCTAAAGGTTTACAGTGTGTTTAAAAATATACATAGGCTTGGGAGAGAAAACAAACGGTTTTGAGAGAGAGAGAGAGAGAGAGAGAGAGAGAGAGAGAGAGAGAGAGAGAGAGAGAGAGAAGTTGGATATGGTAACACATGCCTTTAATTCCAGCACTCAGGAGGCAGAAGCAATCAGATCTCTGTGATTTCAAGGCCAACCTGGTGTATAGACTAAATTCCTGGGCAGCCAAAGTTACTTAGAGAAGCCTGTCTTAAAAAAAAAAAAAAGTAGAAGAAATAAGAAGCCATGAGAAGATGAAAAGTATAGAGAGAGTCTGGATGCTGTATGCTATTGTGTTGTCTTTGAATTGCTCAATTGCTAAGGAAGGGATAACAACTGCTAAAGTACACTTGATTATCAATGTTGCTAAATTAATTCGACTTATATATTTTAAAAATGCGTTGACTTCAAAATTTAAGTCTAAGTACAGGTTACTAGAGAAAAGAATTTCTATTTTTGTTTCCACAGAAAATAAAAAACTATGGATTTCTTCCAGACTAACATGGTTTAATCAAGCAAGACCCCCTGAAACAGTGTCCCACATGATCCAACATTCAAAACAGCTGGGACAGGGCAGTCTTGCAGACCACTACAGCCAGGATTTCTGCATCTTCTTAGGATCCCCATGGTATTATAGCATCCCCAACCAACAGGAAGCAGTTTGGAAATAACAATGCCAAAAGTCCCAAATATTGTCTATTAATGTTTATTTTCATTTAAATGGTATTAGTTATAAATAGTTAATGATCACAACTAATCTCTTTTTTTAAGGTAAAAGGGGGATTATGGTATTGGAATGGATTTTCATTTCTTGATGCAAATGAAAGGTCAATTTTGTGATATGTATATTTCTCCTCTTGTTTAAGTATTGTATTTTTATAGCCCATTTAAAATGTAATATATAATTAAGTACAGACTGTAGATAGTTACCTTTGATGGTCAAAGCTTATAGTTAGGTTTGTTAGGTTTTTATAGATATATAGAGACATAGTTCAAATGGATAGGCATTCTTCAAACCTTTCAAAGACCTATAGAATATGGCATTTAAAGTAGCTTAGGGTTTTTCTTGACAGTGAGATATAAATGCTCCTGGCACTACTGCCTGTATCACAAAGGAAGATGGATATTGACAAAACTCATTATGGAGTTTACTCCCAATATGGCAAGACTCACCAATTAGGCAAAATACTGCTCTTGTCTGGACTGTTTGACTTTATGCTGAATAAACTGGACATGCAGGACTCACAGAAAAGTGACTAGTGAAACAAGATGGACAGTGCTACAGGGTTCTTGCTTCATAGAAGTATCTGCCAGGCATTCTTCAGGACACAGAGAAAAGTGACTATAAATTGCCAATACATGTGGACAGTTTAAAGTTTTCTGCTTTGCTGAGGAGTCTGCCAGACACATATTGGCCTATAGGCTGAAGATGGAACATTACAGAAGATCTTCAGGTAATTCAGGTAACTGACCAGGCAGTGAGTTGTCTCTGTCAATTCTAGAGTTTATATACTATCCTTCTGTGCTCTTTGATGGAGTTGAAGACAGACAGCTAAGGTTATAGTTTTCCTTAGTTAGGATTAAAGATAAGTTACCTATAAGACTTCAGACTCACAAAGATAGGTGTTAGGATATTTTCTTTAATTCCTGATAATATTATTGGACTAAATATTGTTAATTGTTAACTATAGTTCTTATTTGATAACTGTTTGTTATATATTTTACTATGTTAAAGTTAAAGCCCTTCTTTTATTTAGACAGAAAAGAGGAGATGATGGGAGATGTTATTCTGTATATGTTTCTCTTACTGGTTAATGTTGGCCAATAAGAAAACAAGATAGGCAGGACTAGGAGACAAGGAGGATTCTGGAAGATGTAGTAGAGAGGGGTCAAAATGTAAGACCAAGAGTAGTAAGAGGTCCAGACCTCTCTCCAGTAAGATAAGACCATGTGGAAACACTTAAATTGATAGAAATGGGTTAATATTTAAGACAGAGCCAGCCAATAAGAAACACTAGTAACTGGCCAACAGCTTTATAATTAATACAGTGTCTCTGCATGCTATTTGGGGCTGTGGGAACAGACTGGTGGAAAAGTGCTCATAGCATGCTTCCTTGTCATGGGTCTGAGTGGGACATGTGCACAGTGCTCTGGGAATTCCCTGAGCTTTTCAGAGTGAGTTCAGCAGTCAGCATAGAGAATCAAGTTGTTGAGGCTCCCAGAAAGCTGAGGGCTAGAAAGATGGATGGACTTCATTTCAGGAGATCTGTGACTGGTTGTGAATACTGATGGATTGTAGATCAAGTCAAGCCCAGTTGGTCCTGGCAGGCTCAGGGGGCTTTGTGTATATCCTATGAGTAAGAGGCTAGACCATGGAGCCCAGGCTGTACCAAGGTATCCAAGACCTTACTGTAACCCCTGTCCTGCCCATTTCTTCCCTCTCAACAACAGTTTAGGACACTACAAGTTGTAATAGCAGATTCCTTCTGCCAGATACTCCTAGGAGATGGTGCCAATGGCTGCTGTGCCCCAGCCAACAGTCTTGGAGTGTGGTTTGTGGCTATGGCATGGTACATTTAGCAGCCCATCTCTGCTAAGGGTCATTTTTTTCCTCTCCCCTCCTATACATGCTTATCTGTACCCCAAAGGCTCTTTGGATAAATGTGGCTCCAGATGGTCTCGTGTCTTGTTGAGATACATCACAGTCTCCAACACAACCTGAGAACTTGTGCAACCACTACTACATCCTACAGCATGCAACACCCCTGAGGGGGCAAATGGTAAGTGTAGTAGCCCCCAGCTGCCAATCTGAGTCACCAGCAAATCTCCTTCAACTTATCCATGGTTTAGCTTTTCCAGCAGAAAGGGGGGAGAAAGTGTTTCCACTTCTTAGGGTGGCTGTGAAGAGATAATGAATTAATACATCTATAGCACTTGAATCAGTACCTGGCACACACTTAGTACTCAATAAATATCAGCTGACATCACCACTAACAATGACACATCATGCTTCGCATCCACTGTGGAATTCGCACACAGGCCTTTGGTACCAAGGCAGTCATAGCCCTTGTTTGCTGATAATCTGAAGCTTGGTGTTGAGGAAGCAGCATAGCTGAGATGTGAACCCAGAGGGGTAATCCCAGAAGATGACTCTGACCCCCAAGCAGCAACAAATTCTTTAGATAGATTTGCTGGAAGCATCATCCAGCACCATAAGGCAACCCTTTTTGCTAAGGGCAAGGTCCATTCCATGTGCACAGATGGTAGCCTGGGTCATGTCTCTATAGTGACAGCTATTGACTCAGATAAGGTGGTTTAAGTAATGGCAGGGAACTCCAGATGCAGTCAGCAGTGATCATAGCTAACCTACCACTGAGCTAAAGTACTTCACCTCAACTTCAAACGCTATGGGTTCATCCCATACATATGAAAGAGATGGACACAAGTCATTTGGCCAACAACACACATCTGGGCAGTGCTGGGATTTGAACCCTGGTTTGGCTCCAGAGGACACGTAGTAAATACTATCATAATTGCATGAGAAGCTGGGGTATCGGGACACATTGCCAGAGTAGAGCACAGAGTAGAGCAGGGAGTTAAAGGTCGACTTTCGGGCAATCCTATGCCTCAGCCAAGCAGTAAGTAGCCCCAACCACCGAGATAAGTAAAAGAAGGGAAGGTGTGTGTGGAACTCAACATGCTGTCAGGATTACAGTTTGTCATGATAAGAGATGAGGAGGAGGCTGTAGAGGCTAGCAAGGGGGGGACTTGGCTGGGGTTTTAGGGGAGCTTGGAGCTGGCTCTGGATGAAGGATCTATGGTAGGTTTCTCAGGACATTGCCTTACTGGTACAGAAGTTAAGGCAGCCAGTTTCTCTGAGCACTAAAGCTCTCCCTTGTGTTAATCACCTTTGTTCTATTAAGAGAATTATGGGTCATTGTAGGAACAGAGATCTATAACAGGTTGATCTTGGAACATCTTGTTTTGGGAGGGTCCTGGACAGGCACAGCCGACACCTCTGACACTGGCATGTCTGCAGGGGACTGTCTTGATTGTTAATTGGTGTCAGAGAGCCCAGCCCACTGTGGGCAGCATCATTCCCTAGGCAGGGAGTCCTGAAATATAAAAAGCTAGCTGAGCACGATGCATGCAGCATCTTCCATAGTTCCTGTTCCATTTTTGAGACTGGCCAATGAGTTTCCTGGCCAGGGATAATGCCTGGAGGTTCCTGCCTTGACTTCCCATTAGTGATGGATTATGACCAGAAATTATCATCCAGATGAACTGTTTTCCTCTCATGTTGCTTTTGGTAGGGGTGTTTTTTTATTGTAGCAACAGAAATGAAACTAGAACAGGGCCCAGAGGTAGAAAGAATTCTGTACAGCCTCCCAGACCCAAACCCAAACCAGAGGGAGAAAATGAAAGGCCCCAAATTTAATCTGCACAAGAAAACCAGGCGATGAGTGTTTTATGAGCAAGGAAGCTTAACGAAGCTTTCACTGATGAATGTGACTTCTTCACTGGATAGTTTGTGCTGTCTGTTCACAGATCATTGATTCAACCAATGGTATTTTGCTTTGTTCTGCTTTTGAGACAGACCTGCTACATAACCCTGGCCAGCCTCATATTTGTCATCCTCCCACCTTAGCCTTCAAAGTGCTGGGGGTCGCAGGTATGCACCACCACACGGTTCACACTCAGTGAGTACCAACCTTGTATCAGGCACCGGGATAGGAACACTTGACATAGTGATGAAGGACACCATCCTACCTTTGGCCTCAAAGGTGTGCATTTACAGCTGGATATTGAGGAGGACTCCCAGGGGTAGAGAGGCAGCTCAGTCAGTTGTCAGTTGTGGATCGTTTGCCTAGCATCAGTTCAGGGTCCTGAAGGAGTTCCTCCTGGAAGGATGAAAAGAGATAAATGCATATGTGTGAGATGAAAAATGGCTGGTAGGGGAGAACAAGAGGCAGGTGGTTCTCCCCTTGCATGTGCTTAAGGAGTTTGAGGACCCGGAAAGAAAGCAGAAAGTCTTTCTAGAATACATAGAGGAGCCAGTAGGTATAAAAGCATGATAGAGGGAGTTGCTCAGAGAGAACTAGGCAATGACATCATCTAACTCAAGGCTCTTTGGCTTTTCTCTGGAAAGAACAGCCAAGCACTTGCTAACCCCCTGTTGTTTACAAGACAGATTTTTCTGCTCCTGGGTCTAGTGGGCAGGGATGGAGATGGCCACTATCTAAGAGTACACACAGGGCTAGAATTTAAGCACTTCCAGTAACCCTCAGAAAGGCCTCCAGAAGTCGAGCATGGGTGTCAGTTGGATGGTCTGAAGAGCATAGAGTAGAATCAGAGGCTCCAACCTTCCTCCATGAGAGCTGGGTCATCCCTGAAGAGGTCTTGGAGATCTGAGAATCTAGAGGATGTTGGGATTAGAAGACTTGCCTCTGCATCTGGCCACCAAGTCATCTTCCATAAAGGAAAGAGTCAGGGAGCTGCTCCCTAGATTACCATCTTCCCCTAGAGAGGCAAAACCACAGAACCCAGGGTCTCCCTCTAGTGTGTGACTTCTGGAGAGCTTCACCCAAAAAATAACATCACACCACCCCCAAAACCAGTTATGTCTAAGTTCAGGTTGGTGAACTAACCAGTTTGTTGGGGATACTACCTGGTGTAAGGAGGACTCTGGGGAAACTGCACTACATTCTTAGGATCATCTATGCAGCTTGAGGAAAAGTCTCTCACATAGCAATTGTCTACTACTTAAGGAGGGGCCTCTGGAGTCCCATAACTTTCTTGGGAATTTCAAGACCCTCCATACACCTTCCACAAGTGAATGTTTCCACCTGGAAGAAGCAGCCATGCAATGCCCTCCCTCTGTGTGGCCACTGTGGGTTCTTTGCATCTAAATCTCTGCAACCCTAAATGGTCTTTATTAGCCAGGCAAAGAGGAAATGTCAAACGGAAGGTCACGTTACAGTCGTTGTCCAAGATCACATTCGTGCAGGTCTAGAATTCACATAAGGCTCTGAGAGCCCAGGTCATTGTGTCATTATGCCCCCTTGTCATTGCCCTGAATTGACACCCCCCCCCAGTCACACCAGAGGGATATCTTGTTTTATGGCCTTTCACATGGCATTTCCGTAACCACAACAACCCCAGTCCTTGGCAGGAACATGGATTCAGATCTTGTTGGCTCTGTTGCTGGCTAGCTAGCTCATTTTCTCCATGGGCAGCCTGAGTTCCAGGCAGCTGGAACACATTTCCACCCTTGTTCTGGCTGCTTCCACACAGCAATTGGTCCCTCCAAGCCACTGACTCTTAATGCCAGTGTTCCTGCTTCAGTAACGTAGTCTCTTTCTAGCCTTCGCTGCAATACCAGCTCATCTACCACTCTGCCAGCTGACATCCTGGAGACAGGCTGGCCTGGCCTGATACCGTGTGTGCTGTCTCCCCTTCCATGAGCACTGTCCCCCCTTGCTAGGATCTCTCCCTAAATATCTACTGATGATGTCACAGTCTTTAAGCCAGATTCTCATCCACATTTAGTCCAGCTTTCCCCAACCCAAGAAAATCATCTCTCTCCAAAAGTGGTTCTGCCAGCTGAGACTTTTCTATCCTTAGATGGTCTAGCCCAAGATGTCCAAAAACCTGTCCCCAAGTTAACTGTGATCTGCTGTGCTGCAGCTCAGCCTAGGAAAGACCTGGAAGTTCGGCAGATTGGCCACTGTGATTGACAGGAGATGCTGGACCTGCTGTTCCATCTGGCACAGCCCTGAATGAGCCCAAGCACTTGGCCCTTGAACAAATGCTACTGTGAGTCGTGACTTAACCATTTTCTTTCCTCTTCTCTCCCCAAGTAGACTACCTTGTCTTGAGCTTAGCTTCATATTCCACATCAAAAAATAAATAACTTAATCAATAATTAGAGGAGGAGGGAGAGATAAGCGGAGTTCATTTATTGGACATCTGCTTTGAAAAGGGCACTTAGCAGTGGTTGTGAATTGAGAACTCTATCAATTCATATGTTGATGTCCTAATAACCGAAGAAAAGACTAATTTAAAGATGAAGCCACTGGGAGCTAATTGGGGTTAATGAGGTAACAATGGTGGGGGCCCTAGTGAGGGGATTAGTGTCCTTATAGAGACACTCCTCTTTCTCCCTCTACCTTGCTCCACACAGAAGAGGTCATGTGAGCACACTGTGCTATGGTGACTTCTACAGGCCAAGACATCAAGGCTCTAATTGAAGCCCACCATCTCGGTACCTTAACTGTGGACTCCCCAGCCTCTGGAATGGTAGGAAATGAATGTAAGCTGTTTAAGACACCAAATCTCCGGCATATTTGTCATTCAGCCTGAGTTGGGTGCATTCTTTCTTAATCCCCAGAGGGACCGGTGAAGACACTCCTGACTTATGCTCCTATGCCATCCACCCTTCTGCCACGTAGTATTCCAATTTCACCTCTGTTTTAGGTGTGTTAATGGGCTTCATGAGTCCTGCCTGCAGTTCAGCTTCTCCTCTTTCATCCAGCCATAGTGTAAGGCTGATCACGTGAGCACAACTATCAAATCCTGGCTGCAGCCAAGCCATGGCCATCTGGCTCCAAATCTCAGCTCTGAGAGTTACCCTTTGAGTAGCCTTAGGCAAGTCATTCAAGCTATCTGCGGCTTAGAACTAGTACCTGTTTCATGGGCTCCTTCAGGGTATGAACTTAACCCATGTGATGTTATACAGAGAGGTGTCTGCAGTGTGGTAAATACTCAATAAACACTGTTACCCATATGATCAGCATGATGGGAGCCCTAAACGGGACACCTCATCGGCGTCTATGCAAGCTCAGGCTTCCTGGAAAACTTGGACGGGCTGGGGGAAACAAAGTTACTTCATTTCCCCTGCCCTGAACTTGACCATAATGTGATTCTACAGCTAGGGCTACCATTCAAGGTCAGGAACCAATAACCAAAGGACAAATCCTTCACCGTGTTAGTGTGACAAGTCAGAAACTAGGGTCATCCCAGCCCAGAACTTCTGCTTATGTGGGATGGATGAGGGCAGCCATTCTGTGTTCTGTGCCCATTGGGCCAGCCAGGAAAACTGAGGGTGGATGGAAAAGGATGAGAGAGCAGCCAGGTAGCTCACTCGGGATCATGCAGCTAGATAGCGGATGGAGTAGCCAAACACACAATCCAAGCTTCTCTAGTCAGAACCAATAGAATTGGAGGCTGGGAGAGAGGAGTGTGTGGCCTGGAGAGAAGGTGATGGAGGGGCATGCTCTGCTCGCTCCACTCCACTCAGAGCTTCCTAGGGAAGAGGTGTACGAGCAGGTGCCTTGCCTTCCTCCGGTGCCTCAGCTGTCAATAAAACCCCCAGCCTGGCTGTGGCAAGCTGCAGATTCATGCAAATTCAGGGCCTATATTTAGCAGTAATTTAGCTGTCATCAGTCAGAGAAGAAAAAGCCCTCCCCAACGCAATGGTTATTCATATCCACTACCTACTCTTCTGGTGCCTCAGAAATCCAAGGCAATCTGACTCAAAGTGATGGTGGCACAAAGGGGGCTGACTGGTTTGAAATATTTGACCCCCTCCCCGCCAGGGCAGGGCTGATGGGGTGATGGTCTGAGGACAAAAGGAAGGAGGGTACTGTTTCTTCATGGAGAGTGATAATAAAGGAGCAGAAATGGGGATGAGTCAGTGGCACCTATGAGTCAGAGGATGTCAGAGCTGGAAAGGTCTCCGATCCCAAGCAGCCCCATATCCTGGGAAACTGAGGCCAGGAAAGGGAGCCCATAAGAACAACAGGTGCCCTAATTAACATTAATTGAACCTCATTCCCTGTGTCAGATGGTACTGTTAGCCCTGGTGGACAGGTTGCTTACTGGTTCCTCCCAGTAAGGACAGCAAAGCTGAATAAATGTCCCCCAGTTTACAGGTTGGTGACTGGAGAGTCCGACAGACTTTGGAGGCTATGAGCCCATGTTTGTCTGATGTGGTGGCCATTGCTTGTAACATTAGTAACAGTTTCATGTTTGACATTTGCTAGAGCTGGACTAGACTTTGGCTTGACCAAATTCCTGGTCTTTATGTTCTCCGGTGTGGCACGGCCATGGGGATGGTGAATGGTAAGAAAGAGGCAGGGGGAGGACATTTATGGCTGAGGTGGCTGGACGTTTAGAGGAATCAAATACACATGTTGTCTCCTTTTAGGCAGCCGTTAGGTTCCTTAAGAGGTGGGGTCTAGGGGGTCTGAGAAGCTGGGGAAGAGCCATTGTAAGAGTACCAGAGTGGTGTGGAGACCTGGATGTGGAGACCGAAGATGGAGAGCTTCACTCTCTTGCCTAAAGGCAACCAGGCATGGCCCCAGAGAGAGTGCTATTCAGTGAGCACACTTGACCTAATTATGCCTGGGCCGGGAAGGAGAGCTCAGCACATGGAACCTAACTATAGATGTTGAGAACAGGGAGGCTCCTTAGCCTGAACCATCACCAGGCTTCTTCCCAAGCAGACACCCAAGCACTAAGAACCAACAGGGACACGTGACCCAGGCAACAGAGTGAGTCACCTGAACTCCCCTGTCAGCTTGTTCATCTGTCCAATGGGAATAATAAAATCCCTCCTGCATGGGTGAGTCAATACCTGGGAAGTGTGGAGTACTCAGCCTGGGCCAGGCTGGCCTGGGTCAATGCTCCTGTGAGTTATTTTTATTTTTATTTTTATTTTTATTACTATCATTGCCTTGGTTGTTAATGATTCTGAGAAATCTTTACCTGGCAAAGCAGAAGGTATGAAAACTGGAGTGTTTTTCCTCAATAAACTCAAGGTAATTAAATTACCTTCTTGCTCTGCCACAGGCTGTTCAAGCCAGCCATTCAAATAATACAAAAACACATATTTCCACACAGTTCCCCACCACCACACAGCCCATTTCCTCATAGCTGCTCAGGCATCGGAAGGCCATCTGGCTTCAACCACAGGATGTTTGGACCGACAGTGCCTCCCAGCTGCCCCTCTTCCACAGGCACCCCAGGGCCACCTCTACATAGTCACCTGAGTCAGAAACCCAAAGATTCCTCCCCTCTGTCCTGGAAGTTTCAGATATCCAGTGCAGCTACAGAGTCAGCACTCTGTAGCTCATGCAGCCAGGAAAAATTGCGGCAAATAACAGCGCTAATGGAGGGGATGGAAGGAGAGAGAGACTAATGTCTCCAGGCCACAAGATGAAGGGCTGATGCTCCCGCTCTGGATCCCAACCAAGTGCTTCAGCAGCTGCTGCCTACTAAAATGAAAAAAACTCAATAGCTTTCCAGACATGGTGGCACAGGTGTGCTCCCCCCGCATGCAGGATGCTGCTGATGAGAACATTACAAGATCAAGGCCAGCCTGTGCTGCAAAGTGAGATCCTGTTTCACAAAGCTGAAACAAACAAGATTCCCCTACAGTGACTCCAGAAGCCTTTGGGACAATGTTCTGCCTGTCCTGCTGTTTCTCAAAGGGCTACTTTGCCTATTCTCCTCTGAAGCCCTTTACCAGAGGACGGAACACAAGGTTAGCAGCCCTTGGTGGCATTGCACCATGAACCTGCACCACCAGCAGCAAATGCAGCAGCAGCAGCAGCAGCAATAAACATTAGAGATTGTCAGCTCGCAGCGGCTCTGGAGGAGGGTCCCTCCAGTAGGTTTTAATAAGCTCTCTAGGGGATTCTAGGAGCACCTTCGGGCTTGAGGACCACCAGTGTCAATAGTTCTCATGCTTTGCTATTAGCATCATCCTGGGAGCTCTCAATACCCCCAGTGGTCACCTCACAGTCCAGACCAATTACATCATATTCTCTAGAGGTGGGATTCAGGCTTGTGTGTTTTCAAGTTTCCCCACTCCAGGTGATTCTGGGTATCGGTGGAGGGTTGCAAATCATCGATCTAAATATTTAAGGTACAAATCTGCAACCCTTCACTTTCCAATTTAACTGCACTTAACAAAAGCCACAATGCCATTTTGCCTCCCCTCTTGAGAGGAGGAATGTCAAGTTTCTGCCTCACCGACTGGATTAGAAGGCATTCCTACCTCTATCTATTTACCTAGAAGTGGACATAGGGATGAGATTGTTAGGAGCTACTTGCTCAAAGTCAGAAGCAAACTACATAACCCCTAACCAGTCTCAGTCTAGACCCTAGAGTCTAGAGCTAGATCGTGACAACACGGGCTAGAGAAAATGTGAACACCAATACTCACCATTCCCATTTCAGCTGAAACAGTTATTTTGACTTGCTGTCAGCTCTTGGGAATGACATCACCAGGTAACTCACAAAGCCACGAAAATCAGACATAAAGACACCACCATCCCGGGACAGAAAGGAAATGGAGACCCATGGGGGCATGGCACACTAAACAAGGTAACAGATTTCTGACTTCTAGTGAGTCCCTACAAATATAAACTAGAAGTTGTTGCCAGCACAGATGAAACTTACAGCCTTGGTTCGGTTCTTCAACCAGTAAAGTGTGTGTATGGGTGTCAATATGTGCATGAGTGTCCATAAGGAGGCTAACGGATGGCAGGTATCTTGCACTATCGTTCCCCTCTTACTGTCTTTAGACAGGGTCTCTCACTGAACCTGGAGCTAGGCTGGCAATCAGCAAGCCCCAGGCATCTTCCTTGTTTCCCACAAGTCACGGCTGTCTGCATTTCCATTGTGTTGGGTATTGCCAGTGATCTGAAATTGACTTGGAGGGCAAAAGCGTTATACATAGGTTACATGCAAACACTACCCCATAAGAAGCATAAGAAGCTTGAGCCTCTGTGGGCTTCACTCAGAGGTCCTTCTATCAACCCCTCCTGGAATCTGCACCACAACTGTGCTTGTTGTAGAAACAATGACAGTGACACAAAGTCTCAGAATTGTATCTTGTGAAAATTATCCTGTAGGGCATGAAGAAGAATTAACCCTGTACTTCTGAAGCCAATGAGACTTGGGGAGTGTGACCACAAAACAACTGTTTTTCCTGACCCATCCATTACATAATATTATCGCAGTGGCCTTAAGAGATGCAGCCCTAAGAGTGATTTCTACCCATCATAGATGTATAAACTGAGGCTGGGGGGGTGTCAAATACTAACTTGCCCAGCTCTCTGAACTCTGAGTTAAGAAATGCCATGGCCACTCCAAAGGCCTGTTAGTAGGAAACCACTGAGATCAGTACCTTTAAGGATAATGTGGAAACTGGAAGAACATGTCGGTGAAAGAAACAAATGGCCAGGCCATGGGAACACCATATCTACAGGCAGGTTTCTGTGGTTCTGCTGTGGCCTGGCCCATCGAAACCTCATGCCAAAACTTAGTTCTGATGTGGCAATGCCACAGCTGGTAGGAAAAAGGTGACAAGGTTGTGAGGAAGGGTTAACGTTCACGTGGGATGAGATTGGCTGCTGGGAGACTGAATTGTTTTAAGATGGAGTCTCTTGGGCTGGAAGATAGCTCAGTTGGTGAAGCGCTTGCATGAGGACCAAAGTTCAATCCCCAGAATCCACATTTAAAAAGGAAAAGAGCACAGTGGGCCAGAAAGATGAATTAGTAGGGAAAGGCACTCACCACAAGCCTGACAAACTGAGTCAGATTTCTTCCAGGGTGCACAAAGAGAACCGACTCCCTAATGCTGTTCTCAGAGCTCTACGTGTATGCACTCACTCTTTGCACACACACACACACACACACACACACACACACACAAATAAGTGTGTCTTTTTTAAGGATCATTGTGTGGTAGTTGTAATTGTCATGCCGGGGGAGTGAAGCCAGGTGGATCTCTGGGGACCTAGCCCACGTGGCAAGTTTCAGGGTTGTAAGAGACACTGCCTGAGAGAGAGAGAGAGAGAGAAAGAGAGAGAGAGAGAGAGAGAGAGGCACTTGAGGAACAATACCTGAGACCGTTCTCTGGCCCCTTCCTCTTTTTCCACACATCCGACCGCATCCTGCTTTTCTGCCACATCATGTTACTGTAAGTCTCTCATCAGAGGCCCACAGAGCCATAGTGGGGCCCTGCTCTTGGACTTCCCAGCCTCCAAGCAAAAAAGGTAAAATAAATATGTCCTCTTTATAAATGACTGTGATTCAGGCATTTATTATAGCACCAGAGAACAGACTGGCAGTGCCTCGGCTGGCCAGGAAGGAGAACATGGGAATGTAGAGGTGGCTGCTGTTCTGTAGCACTGGGATCATAGGAGGCTCATCAAGTTTCTCTAGTGTTATTTCATGACTTCTTCATTAATAAAACAAATCAATCTCCCCTTCCAGATGCCTACATCTTCACAATGTCAAACACGTGGGTGGAATGTAAAAATGTGTCATCTGTCGGCATAGAACATCCCTTGCCCAACATACGACATCTGGAAAATCTAAATGAACTAAATGGCTAATTTCATACTTCGCTGGGGCCTGAGGAGAGAGAAGCGCAGTTCTCTCTGAGCAGTTTGGGATCTTTGCAGAGAAATCAAGTTAGGTAGCAATGCTGAGGGAAGCAACACTCTACTAGGAAGAAATTCCAGTGGAATGGACAGTCTCCCCAGCAAAGCAGATGTGAGACACTTTCCCAATCAGTAACCTCTACTTCAGGTCCTGATAAGAAACACGGTCACTGCTGGGGACATTTGGCTGATAACAGATGATGGATTCTGTGAGATAGATAGGTATGTGTATTCAGATTGCCCCCACCTCTTAAGTGGGATAATGCACTGAACGCTCACTGTTCTGGCTTCTGCACAGGAAACAGTGCCCATGTCTTATTCATCAAACACAGAGTGTGTCCAGCCTTGGAAGCAGATAGATGGAGTCGTCCACAGAGGCTGATGTTGCTGATAAGATCCCAGTGGATGGTGGCCCCAGATTTGGTCTAGCCAGAGGACAGTGTTGTCTCAGAAGAACAATTAGGGCTAAAGAGATGACTCATAGATTAAGAGTACACACTGCCCTTGAAGATGAACTGACTTCAGTTTCCAGAAGCTACATCCTGGTGATGACAACCACCTGTAACTCCAGTTCCTGGGAAGCTCACTTCTGGCTTCCTTAAACACCTGTATGTTCTCTCTCTCTCTCTCTCTCTCTCTCTCTCTCTCTCTCTCTCTCTCTCTCTCCCTCTCTCTCCACACATACACACGCGCACACACACACACACACAATTAGAAAAGTAAAATAAGTGTTTTTAAAAGAACAAAATTCTCAAGTAAGAAACGTTAACATGGAGCAGAGGGAGTGTAAGAATGGAAATACAATGGTGTAGAGTGAGAACATGAAGCAAGATTATGTCCCTATCACCTTTGTGTGGTCCAAATGTTCCATGCTTTTGGGGGTGGCTGGCAGTACCAGGATGGCTTGGCGATCAAGTAGAGTCTTCTACATTGCAAACTACCTTCCAGTCTCAAGGCCACCCTGGGTATGGGCCTGTTCCTGGGATACCTTATATAGTGGGGGTTTTCTCCCCTTGCAGTCATTTCTACAACCTGCTCTTTCCTAGAAGGACAGGAAGCTTTTGTCTAGGATGCTGTGTTGGTTTCTGCTATTCATGTAACAAAAAGAAAATACCCAACAAAATCAACTTAAAGAAGGAAGGATTTATTTTGGCTCTCATTTTTTAGGGGATGCAGTCCATGATCGAGGGGAAGGCACAGCTGCAGGGAGCTTTTCATTGGCAGGAAGCCTTATGATAGCAAAAGAAAGAAGCTGGAATTCTTTACCGCATGCCTTAATGGATGAGACTCAAGAGAATAGGCAGGAAGTTGAGCTTGTTGTGACCTTGAGGACGTGGTTTGCTAGTTTCTGGGTTTGGCCATCAGGTTGCTCATGTTGACAGGAATGTGTCCGCATGCAGCTTAATGAGTATCCTTCTGGCATACAAGCCCCAAGTCATGGTCGTGTTGAGTTACTCTGGAATGCAATGCCATGAAGCCCCACCTACTGTTGTTTTCTCCCACACTGGTGCCGGGAAGCCTCGCTGTTCCTGGATGTCAGGGTCATCCCAATAATGGGAAGTGTGAATATCATGAAGAACCAAGCATTTGATCCCTATTCCCATGATTTCTCTGCCCTTTGGGGAAAACAGCTTCCTCAGGTGTGGGAAGATAGCAGCTACTTCAAGAAAAGAAAACACCATCTGCAAAAACAAGAACTTATTTTTTGACTACTTACTCTTCAAAGAAATTCTCTTTCTCACAGAAAAGTGGCTGTCTTACAGGGCCCAGCCACTTGCAACCATGTCCAGTCATTTCTTCCCAGCATGCCACACTGCTGTCTTGAAGCCTTTTCACCAACTCCAGGTACAAAAAAAAATCAATTACTCCCACTTGGATGTCCAGTCCCCATGAGCCTAAGATGTATTCATCTTCCAACTTTTCTGTGACTTCAAAATGTCATCTTCGGTTACTGGGTTTCCCAGGCCCAAGTGCAAGGAAGTCTTGTTGTCTTTACCTTCCTGATGTATGTAAACCAGTATCAGATCTAGTAGGTCCTGCCTCCAAAAATGACCTCAGATACCATCCACCTTCATTTCTGCTTTGCTTCTGCTTCATTAGCACAAGCCTGGGCCACCTTTGCCATTCCTAGAAGCTTCCAGAGTGTTCTTTTGGCTTCTTCTTTTCCCTATAGGAGGTTCTCCATCCAATAGTAAGAATAACAATTTTAAAAGCAGAGCTGAGAGGCAGCTCATGTTTTATGCTTATAGAGCACAGCCAAGGTGTTCTCATAAAGTTTGAGATAAGCTAACTCTGTCGGCTTCTCCAATCCCAGCCTGGGACGATGCCCTTGCTCACAGGTCCCTTTCATGATGGCCTCGTCACTGTTCATTGACCATAATAAGTCTGTCTTAGCCTTTGTACTTGAAGTTTTCTCTGTATGGAATGTCCCATCTTCCCACTCCTTGTGCAGTGTGTGTGTGTGTGTGTGTGTGTGTGTGTGTGTGAGAGAGAGAGAGAGAGAGAGAGAGAGAGAGAGAGAGAGAGAGATCCCTCAGGTCTCAGTTAAAACACAACCATCTTCAGAGGCACTATATCTAAAACCCAGCCCAAAGGTCTTATAAAATCACCCCATCTCTTTCTGCCGGAACCTTGTCTCAGTCCACAATGAGGTTCCGGATGTATGTTTACTTACTTGATGCTGTCAGGGAAATCTAGTCTCCAGAGAGACAGAAATTGTGTCTATTTGATCTGCTATTGCTTCCGTAGTGCCTCAGAGAGTAGCTGGTGCAGAGCCTGTGTTCAGGAAACACTAGTCCACTGAATGAGAAGCATTGCCTGACAGTATATGGACAGGAACCCAGAAGAAGGAGGGGAACTCCTCCCAGCCATGGCACTTGGACTACAGTGCCAGCTCATGGGAGAAAACAAGAAAGTATTTGTTACTGCTGTTGTTTTGTGATGATTCTCTGATTCGTGTGTGTGTGTGTGTGTGTGTGTGTGTGTGTGTGTGTGTGTGTGTGTGTTGCCTGCTTGTGTGTCTGTAAGTTAATTGTATGCCTGGTGCCTACGGAAGCCAGAAGCAGGTATCAGATTCCTTTTGAACTGGAATTGCAGATGATTGTGAGCTGCCGTGTGAGTTCTGGGAACTGAACTCGGGTCCTTTGGAAACATATCCAGTGCTTTTAACTACTAAGCCATCTCTCTAGTCCTGCTACTATTGTTTTATTACTGTAGCATGAAATAGCATGAGATCACCCCCCCCATTAGACACCTTCATGCACCAGCCCTTTAGCATAGAATTATCCATGAGCACAAAGCTATAGAGTAGAATTTTAGAATTTTACCTTATGTAACTGAACTTTGTATATGTTGAATGACAATTCTTTTCCTCAACCTTCCCCCTGGCCCCTGGCATCTACTGTTTTACCTTCTGCTTTTGTACTAAAGACACCTGGTGCAAAGTGTCCTCCCATGACTGGCTTATTTCACTTAGCATGATGTTCTCAAAATTGAGCAGTGTCATGTCATATGGCAAGATTTAAGAAAGGACTCTTTCAGAAATGTACTGGAGAGCCCACAGTGACTTTGCATCCCAGCCAAACCCAGAAGACACTCACTGGAAAATGGATAATACTCTTGGGCCCAGGGCAGCAATGAGTCCTATTGTCCCTTTTCTATAAGGAAACCCCTTGCCTCTCTGAGTTTCAGTGTCGTTGCTTTGTGCAGTTACAGTTAAAGTCTAATGAGGGAACACACCCAAGGGGGATGCAGAAGGAACCCAGGAGTTGGGGGCAGGGTAGGGTTAGGGTGCTGCCTTGCTGGGAATATTGATCACTTTGATATTGAAGAAGAACATCTGAAGACCCTAGAAAAATGGACACCCACGAAGCAGAAACTCCTCCATCACCACCCTATCCCCAAGACCTCGAGCAGCACTGGGTATGCACCAGGCTGTGGACACTGGGGGAATCAGCCAGAGAAAGAGCCCAGCAGTTGTGATGGGGACAGAAATCGGGCTGTTTAAAAGGGGTATTGTGGCTAGAATCCTTTGTCTTAGTTACAACTAAACAAACAAACCAAACACACAGGGTGAAAAAAGAAAAACCCATGGCTTGGCACAGAGAGGCCCGTAATGAAGTGTCTTGACACTGATTGGGATTTAACTGAGGGACTCGGCACTTGAAGCCGTGTTCTGGGCTGCTTCTTATTTTACCTTTTTCTCATCTGTACTTGGAGCCAATGTATCTCCCAGCCGCAGCGCCGCCACTTTTCTCCCATGCTTCGCTTCCTCCAGACAGACTCTGGGATTAACTCAGGCGATCCGTTCTGTTCAGATGAGGGAGTTCTTCATTTGGTCTGATGAACGTGAGAACACAAGTAAATCACTCCTTCTGCATCTGTCACTCTCTGCAGACTGTGGTACAGACACGGCAGCTGGGACCTCAGCCTCTCCTCTCCCCGCTAGCTCTGAAGTCTCGGACTAACAGAAGTGGGGTTCTCCACAAACTGGCTCAACCCCAAGGGCTGCCCGTTTCTGCTGTGTCAGTTTCCAAAGCAAAGTAATTCACCGTGGTCATTTGGGGGTCCTGACATAGCTCAAGGCACAAACCAGCAGCGACTACGGGCTGGTCGCTGGTTCTGCACCTCTTTGTGAGGCTGGTACATAGAAGGAATGGAGGAAGTAGGGAGCAGGGTCTCAGAGGCCATCTGTCCCCTAGCCTCTATCACAGCAGACTTGGATTTGGATGTCATCTGAGCTATTCCCTCTGCAAGAAAAAACAAACAAAAAGCAAAAACAACAGAATACATCCTTTCCTAGGTTCTTACTAGCAGAGTAACTTTCTAGAAGGACTCCACACTGAACATTCTAAGGAAGTTCTCTTGATTTCTCTGGCTGAGTCATTCATCCATCTGACACCCACGTGGGCACCAATACTGCCTTTACCCACCCTTCTCCCCTCCCTACTGCACCTGGACAGCAGAGGCAAAGCCGAGTGTGTAGTCAGCTTAGAGTTACAACTCCCAAATCCCAGGGTCACATGTTCTAAATGTGTGCTCATGTGACCAGCCTCCATATTCTTGGGGTCAGGTGGAAGGACTATGTCCAGTCTGTAAATGTGCCCATTCTGATAGATGAGGGGACACAAACCAGAGGTGAAAGTCACACAGAGGTAAAAAAAAAAAAAAAAAAAAAAAAAAGCCACACACCTCAAGCTTCTACTCGGGGCACTCATCTTCCACTGGGCAAATGAAGAAACATGGCAAAGTATCTAAGTGAACAGGATGAGGTGACTGTCTCCTTTGGGGAACACGGAAGCACAAACAATTCAGAACAGCAGGGCTTTCTGAAGCCAGTGCTGTCCGTCTTTCCTTGGCACCTGTCTTCTTGACTGGAAGTGTCCTTTCTCTAGGCCTGACCTTTAGGAGAGGGGGGGCAGATGAGGAGAGGAAGGTTGTTGGAGAGGATGATGGAGCTACCTTCCTGAGGAAACTGTGTCCACTTCGCATCCTGAAGACTGTACAATGTTCATAACCACACAAGGAAATCCAGGACTGGAGATCACAGCTTCTGTGACTCACTGCATGAATTTCCAAACAACCAAAAATGTCTTTGTCTTTCAGGAACTGTGCACTCAAAGTATAATGCCCACAGCCACGATCATAAGAAACACAACAAACACAAACTTCATCCTTTCCCTGACTCTGTATTTCTGGCTCCTGTAACACTAATTGATGCAAGACAAAAGCTGTTCTATCTCTATTTTCAGTTTTGGGGTTGTTTTTGTTTGTTTGTTTGTTTGTTTTTGAGACAGGGCTTCTCTGTGTAAAGCCCCAGCTGTCCTGGAACTCACTTTTGTAGACCAGGCTGGCCTGGAACTCCCAGAGATCCCTTTGTGTCTGCTTCCCAAGTGCTGGGATTAAAGGCGTGTGCCACCACAGCCTGGCAGGAAAAGCTGTTTGAGATGGTTGCCTGTATCTCAAGTCAAGACCCAAACAGCCTCCAGTTTAGAGATGCAGTGCCTCCTTTGGAACAGGAGTTTGGATTCTCCTCCTTCCTCCAGATCCTGCCTGTCTGTGGTTCAGGGTGGTGCCTGGGTACCATTCTAACTCTGCAAGGAGCTAGGAAGGGCAAGAAACTCAGAGTGGGACTGGCCCCTTTCTGAAAATGACATTCTGCATAGTGACAGGGAACGGGAAGAATCTGTAGATGTCACTCAGAACTCTAAACTTCAGAACCCTAGATAAATTGGAAGATGTTGTCAGGCTAGCTTGATTTCCCACATGGCAATAGTGGACAGAGGTGTTGCCAGTGGACTGATGGCTGTGCCTGGTAACTGGGATGTGGGTCCCGCCTCCCATATGACACCCAGTGTCTAAACATGCACACACGTGCATTTAGCATGCTTTGTGCATTCACGTTAGCATTTGTCCTCTTGTTTTCATCTCCCTGTGTGCTAGTGGTCTGTTGCTTTCTAGAAGCTCTTTTCTCCTTGTCCAATGAGCGACTTCCCTTGAGAATGGTGAGAGAATGTTCCCCTTTGTTCTCAAAACTTCCTACCTAATGGTTTTGGAGCAATGACAACTGGTGCCTCTAAAGTACAGTTGTTGGTGTTGGGTAGATGTTTGGTACCATCCACTTCTGGAACACTAATGACTTGTCTACTTAAGCATTCATTGTTCTTATCTTGAATGGTGTTAATATTGAACAAATGTGATATTTTGGTTTTAACTGTCTTGAACTCAAGTTTTGGCCCCTAAGTCACTTCTGTTCTCTGAACCTCAGTTTCCTCATTTGGGAACAAGTTTCTTCACTCTGATTTCTTGTGGCCACTGTGTAAATGAAGTAATGGGGTTATGTGTATACAAAAAGACTGCACATTGTAAAATATTCAATAAATGTCAGCTCCCTTTAAAAATCCCATCCACTTACAGTCTCACAAAATGCAAAAACTCGATACATGCAATAATTATGTAGCAAGAGCACTAGCTCACAGACACGAAAGGGAGAGGAGGTGAATACCCTTTCAAATGAGCAATGTAATGCAAGCCAGGAACTCCCTCTGCAATTAGGAAATATATACCATTGCCCACAAATGCCATGTCCTCTAACCTGCCTTTCCAAGGACAGGCTAGCTTTGCTGGGGGTTGGAAAGGTGTTTTCTTATTTGTTTGTTTGCACTTCTGTTTCTTAATATTGCACCTTGCTTTATGAGACTCATTAGTGAGATAGACCATCTCACAGCCACACACAGGAAGGCTCTGGTATTGAAGTCAGCATTCATGCTTGCAAAGACTAAATGCCACTTGGGCAGTTGTCGAGGCAATCTAAAGATGAAGCAAGGCCCATAGAACATGCACAACAGAGACCCATGGGGACAGACATGGGCAAGCTGGAGGTCCAGGTTGATTTTTTTCTGTAGCAGTTCCCAGGGTCACAACTCGTCTCTGGTTAGTTTGCATATAGTTTTTCTTATAAGATCATGAGCCCAACACTAAGAATGCCCTTCTAACTTAGAGGCAACCAAGCTTTTCACAGCCCAAGCATCAGCTTCTGCCTTGGAATCAGAAGCCCTTGCCCTGCTGCTGGAAACACAACAGGTGCAAGGCCCTACTTAGATACCGTGTCTGTTTCTGCAAGTTTCTCCTGCATTCTGCTATTCTCCAACACACGCAGCCTGAAGGAGAAGCCATATCTTGTGCTTGTTGTTCTTGTAGCTGTAAACCAATATCTGACAAGAAGCAACATGAGAAAGGATGGACTCAAGTGGGCTCATGGTTGGAGAAGATAGCCCATCAGGATGAGGAAAGGATCAGGGTGGATTTGCTTTCTCGCACCTCAACAGATCAGGAAGCAAAACCAGGACAGAATATGGAGGTCAGGCTGCAACCTACCCCCAGTGCCTATTTCTTCCAGCTAGGACTTCTGTCCTTGAGGCTTCACAAATTCCTAAAATAGTGTCACCAGGATCTTGTGGGAGACATTTTACATCTACACTAATGGAAACTTGGGATTTTTCAGAACTGAAAAATAGTCATATTAACAGGTAGATAAATCTGAATAGAGAATGCACATATTATGATGATAACAATGAAGATGTCTAGTTTAGTATATTAAAGAAAAGCATTGAGCAATGATGGTCTTTATTCAGGAAGAAGATGAAGATTACAATTAAATTCATTTAACTACTAGGCTAGGTATTTTATACATTGTGTTATTTTTTTTTAGGTTAAAAAGACAACATTTCTAAGGTTGCACACACTTCCCATACTATTGGAGGATAATGAATACATTCAGGGAGAAAATTAATCATGCCAAAAGAAGGCAAGAAGGTATAAGATAGACAGCAACAATGGTTCAGACCTCCCATCTCAGTACCAGAGAGACAGATGCAGGTGAGTCTTGGTGAGTTTTACGTCAGCTTGCCCTGTACAAGCTTATGACTAGGCAGGGCTGCATAGTGTGACTGTGGCAAAACAAACAAACCAGAAAAACAGAGAAGGCAGAGTAAAAGGCGACCCCAATAGGAAGCACCAAATAAAATAACAGAGAACCTCCAACCTTAGTAGTGATCCTGGCAAATGTAAAATGGGCAAATTCTCTGCTTAAAATAAAAATGTTGCCAGAATATGAACAGTTCTCTTGTAGAATTTTCATTTTGCATTGTGCATGTCTATGTGTGTGTGACCATGTGTGTTTATGAAACTATGTATAAGTGTGTGTGTGTGTGTGTGTGTGTGTGTGTGTGTGTGTGTGTAGCAGAGTAAAACTTGCAGAAGTCTGTTTTCTTCTGCCATGTGGAAGGATCGTCTGGCTTGGCAACAAGTGCCATTACTGACTGAGCCAATTTGCTGACCCAAAACAGTCCGTGTATACACTGTATATAAAACAGAAAGTAAGCAAAATCAAACAGAAGATTAAAATATGCAGAAAGAAAAAGATATGCCAGTTAGACACTAAAGATGGCTCATAGAGCTCCATTGAGCTTGTCTGGTTAAATAGACTTTAAAGCAGAAAACATGGCCAGCAATAAAAAGGGTCACCACGTATCGACAAAAGTTTCATTTGCTAAGAAGATTTAACACTTCTAAATTTTCATGCATACACAATGTTGCTTCAAAATAAATAAAACACAATATATAGAACCGTAAGAAAAATGTGATAAACCTAACTTTACCACGTGGATTTTAAAACATACTTATATGTTAAGTAAATGTTAATACTTATTTGTCAATAAATATGTTAAGTAAAAGAATAGTAGGAATGTAAATAATATGAAAGTGTGTGTGTGTGTGTGTGTGTGTGTGCGCGCGCGCACGCGTGCGCGGGCGAGCATGTGCACACGCGTGTGTGTGTGCGTGCATGCATGAGTGTGTGTGTGTCTGTATTGTCAAAGTTGAGTCCAGGCCCTCATACATTGAATGTAAACTTTAAAAGCCTAATCCAAGTGAACTCCATGGCAACAACTAATAGTAAAATTTTCCCTCATGTTAATAAGGAATGTCAAATGAAGTCTAAACAAATTTCAAATAATTTGTATTACATTGACTATATTTAATGACCATAATATAATTAAACTAAAACAATAACAAATCAACAACTAGAAACAGACTCATTTGAGAACAAAAAATCAGACCTCTAAATAGCCCATATTCCTTGAAAAATGTAAATGAAGGTGCCTAAAACTAAGCCATATTGAAAACATTACAAGTCAATATTGTGGGGTACAGCTGAATAACAGTAATTAGAAAAATGCAGAGACTGAAATGTTTATATTAATAAAGAAGACTACAAGTTAATGAAATAAATTTAGTTCAACTTATAATAATAAACATTAGCGCAAAATACCATGGCCAAAGCAACTCATAAAAGAAAGTATTTAATAGGGCTTCTGTTTCAGAGGGTGGAAGCCGGAACATCTGGGAGCTGTTTCACAACATCTTGATCCACAAGCAGGAGGCAAAGAGGGAGAGCACACTGGGAATGCTCAGTCTTTTGAAACCTCAGTGCCCACCTCCAGCAACACACCTCCTCCAGCAAGGCCACACCTCCTAATCCTTCCCAAATAGTTCCACTAACTGCAGACCAAATTTTCAAACATACAGGCCTATGGGGGTCATTCTCATTCAAACCACCACAAACTCAATGACAGTAAACAGAAGAAAACAAGACTATGAATGAGTCATGGAAAGTATTAGTAAATATAATACAAAGGGTCAAGAAAGGCATGGGTAAACACTTCAGAAAGACTGAAATAATTGTCAAATATGTGGTAAGATATCCCAAGAGAAATTTAAATATATTTATTATATAAATGGTACATGAGACAGACACAACAGAATAAGAAGCTAACAAGGAAATTTTATCATCAAATTATGCTAAACTAAAAATATGAAATAAAGAAACTCTTAAAATTGTCAAAACAAAATAGAAAGTATAAACAGATCTATCACAAAGAAACTGCACCAATATCTTACGGCTGCCCCATATCAGAAACATAAGACCCAGAAACAAAAGAGAATGAATTACATAAAATATTTAACAGACAGGCCATTCCAAGATTACACAGATTATTGTCCCAGCTCATTTTATGGGGCTCTGAATCTCATAAGAACAACAAAGTAAGAAAAAAAATCACAGTTTCTCATTCACAAATACTGATACAAAAAATTAAACAAAATGATAGCAAATGACTGATGAAACAGAATATTAATAAATATAATTTAAATCATTAGATATTAAATAAGAAACAACATATGATTATATCAGGAGATGAGAAAATATATTAAATATAATTTGGCATTCATTGATCACTTTACTTGAAATAAATTATTATAAGTCACGAATAGAAGGAATCCTCTCTAAACTGATCTGGTAGATTCAATAACTTCACAGCTAATTAGTTTAAATTAAATGTAAATTAAGAACACCTTTAGTGGGTTTTTTTGTAGTAGAAATACATCCTATGCAGTTTTATGCACTTGGATAGCACATGAAAACTATAACTTTTATCTAAGAGTAAACAAAACCATCATTATTCTTGGAGGATTTGAACCAGCTGATTTTGGTCCCTCCTTCTTGGCTTAAGTCCTCTGTGATGTGAGCAGCTTCCTCCCACTCCCACAGACTTGCACTGAGTTTGTCAACCTCTCTTCCCAGCCATGATAAAATGAAACTTTCTGAGATTGTGAGCTAAAATCTAAACCTTTTGTTCTCTAGGTTACTTCCATCAGGGAACCTCTCACAGAAACACAGAAGAGACTCCTATGCTAAGAGCCAAAAGAAGTGAATGAGGATACCAAAGCTTTGGCACCATAGATACATACATACATACACACACACACACACACACACACGCGTGCACACACATAGGTGATAGATACATACATACATACACATATACATATTGTAATAGATGCATAGATAGATAGGTAAATGATGATTGGTAGATACATACATACATGGAGAGATACGTAAATAGATGATAGATAATGCAGAGATAACAACAATTTCATATCCAAGCACCACAGTTGGATACAAGGGTAGTGTTTTAAGGATTAAGGCATTATGATGGCCTGCCTCTGTCACCTGGCAGAATGCATTTAGGCAGTACCCTGGTCAGCCCAGGTTCAAAGCTTTGACCCCTTTAAAAGAAAGACCCCCGCCCAGCTATGCTATCTTTCCCTCTCTCTTTCCCGCTGTTCCCCTGGGTCAGGCAGGTCTGTCTTCTCTTCTGTCCTCTCTCTGTCTCTGTGTCTCTCTGCCTCTTTTCTCTTTCCTTCCTCCTCCTTCCCCTTCTAATAAAACTTTTCACTTAAGCTCTGTCTGCCTGGCATGTTTGTCCCCAGTCTCAGTCACCCTCACCTGCCATGGAATCTAAGGTTCCTCACACTTTATTCCTAACAATTGTAAAGTAGACCTATGCGGGACTTGGGAGAAAAGTACTAACCTCAAATTAAAGACGATATAATTAAGTGAAGAATTAGACTTTTCACGGGTAGGAGAAAAATAGTAATACATCAAGTGATGTAATCCTTATCACAAGGCAATGGGGTTTCTGATGGAATCTGACAAATAAGCTATAGAATTTACATGAAAAAACAAAGGACATCCTAAAGAAGAACTAATGTAAGAGATTTATTGTATCAAATTTTAAGATGTATTACACAATTCTAGCAATTATGGCAGTGTTGCTTTATTGAAGGCACAAATCTATGAAAAAACCCACTGGGACAGGTTAGAGCATCCAGGAACAGAGCCATAAATATTTGGAAACTTAATGTATAAATAAATAGGAAAAGAATAAGGCTTTTCTTAAGTGTCCCTTGGAGAACTAGTAGTGTTAGAGAAGAAAAGTAAATTGTAACATTGTCTCAAATCATAATGGAAAAAAATCAATTCTAAATATATAAAATATTTCATGTAAAAAAATTATATAAATTTTCCAAAAAAAAAAAATATAGAAAAGAACATCTTTAAGGCCTTGGAGTAGGAAAGAATTCCTGAAATAAGACTTCAAGTATATATCACAAAGGAAAATATAAATTTGATTTTTTGAAATTAAGACTTTTATTCATTTTGAGAGCCCAGAGAAAAAGGAAAAAACAGCCATAAATAAGGATTGTCTCAGAGGACTCATATTCTGCAAATACACAGCACTACCACAAATCAATAAGTGAAAATAAGGGGGAAAATCTAATAAAGAAAAGAAGACAGCAGGTGTGAAAAGCCAGTTACCAGAGAGATATGGGAATAAAAATGACCCATGTAAGAAAAAACTTCCCTGTTTTAAAAGGATTTAAAAGCTAATTAAAGCAACAATGAGGTACATCATTAAGTTATTTATTTATGATCTCTCTGTTTTTAATGTGGGTCCTTCATAGCTCTAAACTTCCCTCTTAGAACTATTTTTTTTAACCATATCCCTAATTTGTGACACACAGACCAAGTGAAATACAAGGAGAACCTAGAAATAAACACACCCATTCACAGCCAGGACTCTTCCAACACAGGAGCCCAAATATACTTTGGAGAAAACAGCCTCTTGAACAATTGGTGCTGGGAGCACTGGATATACACCCGCAGGACTCAGAAATGAGATCTCTACCTCTTGTCTGTATGAAAAACAAACTCAAGATGGATTAAAGGCCTTAAACATAAGAGCCAAAGCTCTGAAGCTACTAGAAAGAAATGGAGAAACACTCCAATATATGAGCAGAGATGAGGACATTCTGAGTAGTGTCTTGATGATCTTGGAGATGATAACTCGAACAGATGGATGAGACTGCACCAAAATCAAAGACTTCTGCACAGCAGAGAAAGGCCACCAGGCTAAAAAGACACCCAGGAGAAAGCTTTCCCCAGCGATTCCTCTGACACACACACACACACACACACACACACACACACACACACACACACACACACACACGCTCAAACAAACAACAGCAATCCAATAATAAATAGGAAAATAAAGTGAAGACTTTTGAAAAGAAGAAATACAAGTAGCTACTAAACAAATGAAAAAATAGACAGTATCTTTAGCTGTTAGGAAAATATGAATCAAAACTACACTGAGATTCCTTCTCACCTGAGTCGGAATATATATCACCAGGGAAAAAAAAGCTGGAGAAAATGAAGAGAGAAAGGAACCCTTATACATCTCTGGTAGGGATGTAAATCAACACAGCCACCATACAAATCAGTATGGGGATGTTACGCAAAGGAATCTAAGTTGTCATATCCCAGAGACTCCTGTTCGGCTAGGTTTATGGCAGCGCTGTTCACCACAATCTAGCTAGAGAACCTGCTTAGGTGCCATCAACAGGTGAATGGCTACGGAAAATGGTGTGTGTGTGTGTGTGTGTGTGTGTGTGTGTGTGTGTGTGTGTTTTAACATCAATTGCTATGGCTGCTTTGGCAAAACGTCACAAACTGGATATTTAAACAGGAATTCTCTGCCCCTTAGCAGTGAGAAGGTTTTAAATCGAGGTCTGGTTACACATATATATCCCAGGCTGGCTTTGAACCACCATCGTCCTGCCCCAGGCTCCCAGGTGCAGGAATTATGGAGTCTCATCCAACTCATTGTTTGGTTACTTTTAAAGGCTGGGAGGGAGAACCTGAGCCACAGTTGTCTGTATTCCATCTAACATTCCCTGACTTATGAAAATGTTAGGAGATCTTTGCCTTCATCCCCACATTGTGTTTTCCTTGCAGATGTGTGGCTGTTGCCTCTGGTTGAAATAGTCCCTCTTGAGGGAGGAGAGAAGTCCATGAGACTCCACAAGGCCCTACCCAAGGTTACAGAAGCAGTAGACCGTTGTTGGGGTAGAGAAGATTTGTTCACAGTGTAGCTGCCTTCAAGCGATGCAGGGAACACTACTGGCAAAGCTTTCCTGAGTTGTCACCTGAGGTGGGGTTGGGCTTTTCAGTGACAAAGCTACCTGGTCATCTTTGTTCTTCAAGTTACCCTAATAAACTCATTGGTCCATCTAGCTGGGTTTAGATGGAATCTTTTCTTTGTTCTGCCATTGCCAACTGTATTTGGGGTGAACAGAAACAGCCTCCCCAGGGAAAGTGATGCTACTTATAATTCATACCTACGTCAAACTCCTCTTCCTTGAAAACACATCAGTCATATTAAATCAGGAGCCCACTGTATGCTGTGCGATCTCATTCTCACTTATTAATTGTATCTGCAATAACCCAACTTCCCCAATTTCACATGCTAAGCTACAAGATTTAGGTGGCGAAAGGTCATCCAAGTCAGCATGTAACTAACCGTCCATCTTCTGGGGCCCAAAACCCATGTCCTATGTATAAGCAAAATTCATTGTACCTAATCCCAGCATTACCCAAAGCCTCCAGCCATTCCGGCGTCAACTCTAAATCTAAAATATCACCTAAATATCATCTGCGTCAGCCATGGCAGTGACTAGTGTGTAGTTTTCCTGGGGATCATTTCCTTTCCATCTGTGAACCTGCTATCTGTTCCTAAAATACAGCATTGACAAAGCCACGCCTAGACATCCATCCCACAGCACACAGGACCAGTAGGAAGGGGCCACAGCTCCCGAGTAAGTCCAAATGGAAAATTCTATCAGGACAGTTCTTTTAGGTTTTTTAGTTATCCCCTCTAGAGCCACTGAAATAAGAAAACGCTGCCCTCTTGGTTCTGAGCAAGAACTGCGTGACAGTGACAGAGCCCCTGGCCTTTCTTATAGGTGGCCCCTCCTCTCAGCATCCATCTTCCTCCATCTCTGCCAGTCTCTACTCCTTTTCACTCCAGCCAGAAATGTTCTGCTGATATAAAATTTTTCAAAATCGTGTTGGCTTCCTGGGAAATTTATGCTGGGACCATGTCATGAAAATGTTAGGAGATCTTTGCCTTCATCCCCACATTGTGTCTCACACATCTTTCCTGAGTAATCATTTCTCACTCTTGTAGTATTATATCCTGCATCTGCATATTATGTACTATGCATACCGGTATATCCTGTACTATGAAGGTGGTTGGTTGAATCTTCATGTTGCACACTATTGTGGAATGCTATTCTGCAAGCAGAACCATCAATACCATCTTAATCAGAGAAGTTGTGACCCACCAAAATTAACTCTGACACTGGGGCTGATGATCATCCCCTCATTGAAAAAATGGGGTGGTGAAAGTCATTAGGCACTGACCTGAGATTCTAGCCACTTTTTCCAGTCTTAGCTTTCTAACTGTGTACATAGTCTCAAGACGTACCAGAGTATACAGAAATTTAACTGAAGAGAGTTTTTGGAGCTGAGGTAGGGGCACCAATTTTGCTGGAAAATGACTCCTCACCCATGCTTCTATAAACATGCCTGATAAACACTGTTTCACCAAGCCAGACTTGAAGGAATGGTAACTTTGGCCATTCATCGGTGTCCTAGCTGGGGGAAGCAGACATCTGTTTATGTTTCTCCAGGAAGTCACATGATGGGTACCAACTCTCATAGTAAGTGGTTGCTCAGCCCCAACCACAGTCAAGTGCACTGAGACTCAGCAGTCTGTAGAAGCTGACTCTTCCACAGCATCAAGGGCTGCTTTCCCTTTACTTCAGAGACTGCTTCAACTCATCTTTCCTTTCCCAGCAAGGACTCAGAAGGTCATGCCTTTAGCACTTTGTGCAAAAATCATCACTGATAAGTACGCAAGACACCTTATCTCCAGATCACAGGAAACAATACAGCATGCTGAGCTCTGTTTCTGTCTGAAACATCACCAGATATACCTTCTGAATTCATGTTTCCAGGAACATGCTATTAATGTACACATTCTAAGACAGCAGACATTTTCTACACAACACTCCTCTTTTCTTTCTAACGTCATCAGAATCCCCTTTAATGTCAGTGTTTCTACCCACAGTTTGAGTTTATCCAGATTCCAAATTAACTCACAGCATGGCTAGAGGGGTCAAACACTATGAATGGTTTAAAACTGCCTTAGTAAGTTAGAGGAACATGATATATGTACTAAGGCACACACTTGAAAAAAGAGTAAGTAAAAAATAAGAGTCTGAGTGGTATGTGGTTGAATGGATTATAAAGTACAGAAGAGGTGGAGGAGGAGATAAAGGAGAAGGATATGGAATAGGAGGTGAAGGTGGAAAAAGAGATGTAGGAGAAGGAGATCTGGAGAAAAAAATGGAGGAGGAAATAGAAGAGGAGGGAAAATGGAGAAAGAGATGAAGGAGATGAAGTAAAAGATGGAGGAAGAGATAGGGTAGGAGGGGGTGGTGGAGAAGAGATGACAGATGGAGAAGGAAGAGAAGAAGAATGAGGAATGGAGAAGAAAATGGTGGAAGAGATGGAGAAGAAGGAAGGGATGGAGGAGGACATGGAAGGGATGGAGGAGAAAAGAGATGGAGGAGGAGAAAGAAGGGGAAGGAAGTGGCATGGGATAAGTAGAAAACACATTACCAGTTTGCAAATTGAAACATCACCACATTGATAATTACATTATGTGTAAATGTTGTTAGCACTCCAATTAAGAGAGGCTGTTGTTAGGCTATAATTATAAAGCAAAGATCAGCTGTATACTGTATATAATATAAAAAAAACATAACTTATATATAATGACACAGGTAGGCTAGGTGACAGGGAAAGACTCCACACAAACACTAACTGTAGAAAACCTGCTCTAATTATACTCACATTAGACTAAGTACCAGGAATAAAGATGATCATTACATCAAAAGTTTTGTTCATCAGAAATACATTGTCATCTTAAATGTGTGGACTCACAGTAACAGAATTATGAAATATGTAAAGGCTTAGGAGAATTAGAGAGGAAATAGACAAACTCAGAATCAGAGTCAGAGGTTGTGGTAGGCATTTCTAAGCACTCAATACAATGTCAGTAAGATGTAAAAGTCCATCTAGGTACAGAAGACCTGACCTATCAAAACACTGGAAATAAACTGGTATTTGTAACATACTGCTCCAACACCAGTAGCCACAAGCCATTCACCAAGACAGACCTGGTACTGGGTTGTTAATCTTCATTAACCTAAAAGAATTGAAATCCTACACAGTGACTCTCTGAATACAGAGAAATTAAATTAAAAATCAGTACAAAATGTAACTAGAAAAATCCCTAGATATTTAGATGCTGAACTAAACATTTTCCCTAACTCATATCAAAGAAAAAAATCACAAGGGGACTTAGCAAACATTCAGAATTAAATACAAACAAAAGCAAAGTGTATTGAAACCTGTGGGATATTGCTGATGAATGGGCTTGGAGAAAGGCAGAGCTCCTAATTCCACATTTAATACAGAGGTGCCTAACATTGGGTATTCAAGCTTCTGCCTTAAGACTATACAAAAAGGAAGCTATTTAATACCAAAGTAAATAAAGAAACAATAAAACACAGAAATTAATAAATTAGAAGGTGGACTAAAATGAGAAAATTAATAAAATAGACATCTCATTTTGAACAGGAAAAAAGCCACAATTTAATTAAGAACTCTGTAATGAGTGGATTTGATCAAGATATAGAGAAACATGATCAATGTCCAGAAAGGCCCAGATCATCACTCCTATTAACAAATGGCACATGAAGAACAGCCTCCTTCGATGGATTTGGCATCTTAGTAAACTCCGACAAAGGCCATGACTGACAATGTCCTCTATAGCCCATTTGAAAGAAATGAGGAATATGAAATTCCCCAGATCTATAAGTTAAATATAACTCTTTATGTATATACATATATTTTTATACATGATCATGGGTATGAGTTTGTATGTATGTTCTTAGGTGTGTGTGTGTGTGTGTGTGTGTGTGTGTGTGTGTGTGTGTGTGCCTGTGAACAACAGAGGTCAGGGATGTCATCTTGCTTTTTGAAACAAGTTCTCTCACTTTTATCTGGAATGCTTGGATTCAACCTGGCTGGCCACACTGCCTCATGGATCCACTATTCCCACCCCATGCCCCATCAGTCCCCCACTACTGAGATTGCCAGTTCACACCACCACTCTTGGAGTTTTGCTTGGGATCTGAGAACTGAACTCAGGTCTTGATTCTTGTATGGCATGGATGAGTCCTGTCCCCAACCATAACTAAATTCTTAACTTAAAAACTTCCTCATGAGAAAGATGTGTCATTCAGGTTGCTTTGCAGGTAAATTCTATAAAATACTGAAGGAAAAATAAGCAAAATCCAAGTTTGATACAAAATCTTTTAGGCAACACAATTGGTTGACAAATAATTTGTGAGTACAGAATTTCTATGATACCCAACCTAGACAAAGACACTGTGAGGAATGCAGTCTGCAGTCTACTACCCTCTGTGAACATGGGCACAGAATCCCTAACGACGTGCCAGCAAATTGAATTCAGCAAGATATAAAAAGATAATACATCCTAACTAATTGAGAAGGCAATATTATTTAACCTTCAAAAATCAATCAGTGTAACCTAGCATAGTAACAGAATAAAGGAAGAAAAGAGCCTATGATCATTTCAATAGAGACAGGAAAAGCATCTGAAACCTATTCATGACATAATCCCTCAGCCGAGTGGGAATAAAAGGGAACTTTCTCAACCTGATAATGGACATCTAAAAAAGAAACACCAAAGCTAGCATTATACTTAATGGTGAAAGACTAAATGCTTTGCCCCCTGAATTCAGAGCAAGACAAAGAAGCCTGTTCATAGTACTTCTATTCAACAGTGTACTCGATGTCCCAGGCAGCACAAAACAACAAGACAAAGATACCAAAGGCAGAAGTTGACACCATCTCCATGTAGAAAACACTAACCAACATTCAAAGAGGGCCACTGGTACCAATTAGTGGGCTTGGGAAGGTCGGTTTACAACATGGACTACAGTAATACAGACCACATGTATTTAATTAGAAGGAGAAAAACATCCCACTTACAGTAGCACTGAAAGACAGGAAGTACATTGGAGTAAATTCAATGAAATAACTTCCAAATTCATTGCAACAAAAAAAAGAAAGAAAGAAAGAAAGAAAAAAGAAAAAACAACAACAAACAAAACAAAACAAAAAAAAAACCTGAGAAAGTAGCAGTAAAGAATGAAGAGATGCATTATCTTTAGGAATATGAATGCAATGTTGTCAAGGCATCTGTCAAATTTCTCCAGACTGGTTTATAGGTTCTAGGCAATCAAAACCTAAGACTTGGTAGCTTCTCCACAGAAGTTGGAAAGTTTTATAACACTTAAATGAAACACCAAAAGTATAATACATAATCTGGGACTGGTGGTCCACAGTTGCCATTTCAGCATTCACTCAAATTGTGAAGGTGGAAAGGTTAGGGGTTCAAGGTCATCCCTGACTACATAGTGAGTTCCAGATCAACCTGATCTATGTGAAACATTGTCTCAAACAAACAAACAAACACAAACAAAGCTTAAAAATGTTTATTTTTTATGTTATAGAAGAGCAAAGACTATTTTTAAAAGAAGAACAAAGTGCCAGATTTCTATGCTCTGATTTCAGGGTTTGACCCATGGCTAAAGCTGAAAGCAATGAGATATTGTCACATCAGCACAAGGGTAGACATCCAGACTGATGCAGCCTCTCTGGGAGTAGACTCACTTACTGCCCAGATTATTTTCCATAAAGGTACCGAACAGGCATGCAGCTTTTTATTGCACCTCATAAATACTATAGCTTTTTTTTTTTTTTAACAAACTATAGTTTTATTTCGATCCTACATTGGATAAATCTGAGTGTGATATTTTCCCACTGGCATACACTCATGTTTCTGTCACATTTTGATAGTTGCTTTTATATTACTATGATAAGACACCATGACCAAGACAACATATAGAGTTTATTGAGTGCTTACAGTTCTGGAAAGATAAAGTCCATGACCATTATAGTGGGGAGCTTAGCCACAGGTGGGCACCTGAGAGCTTACAACCATCTGCAAGCAGGAAGCAGAGACAAGAAATTACCTCTTCTTTCCCAAGAAACTGGTAACTGCCAGCCTTATGGGCATCTCTCCCATCCATGAGAAGTTGATGGGCTCCGTCTAATGCAGGTCCTGCACAGTGAGTGCAATAGCCACGCTATGTCTGAAGGCAGCTCTCCATAACCCTTGCTCCCCAGATTCCAGCTCTTACATTCTTTCTACCCCTTCTTTCATGATGTCCCCTGGGCCTTGAAGGAGTTATCTAGGTGAACCACTTAGGTGGTCTGGGATGGTGATTAAACCCCACTGCAAGAGTTCTTAAGTCTATGCAGAACAAACCAGAAGTCCTCTTCAAGTCTAGAAATGCTGAGAGGTGAGGTGGCTGCAGAAGAAAAGCTTCAGTCTAGGCTAGGTCAGTTCAGGCAGTGTAAGGAATATCTACATAACAAAGGGGCAAGGCAAAGAGAGAGCTGCCATGAAAGATGCACTGAGAAAAATGGATACATTAAGTACCAGGCTCTTAATGGCCAAGAAAGAGCCTGATATTGAAGATGATGATATGTGGGACTCCTGTGGCTAAGATAAGTCATGCACTGGCTTAAAGTCTCAGAAACAGACTAATTTTTGCTAAAGACCAGTGATGGCTGGTGACTGTAAGTTGAAGTCAGTGCTCATTTTCCCTTTAGAATCATACTGAATTTGATCAGGCTATGCTTTATAGATGGAACAAAAGCCCAGAGTGATAGCACACCTAATGGACAGCATGGTTACTGAATATTTTAAGCCTACAGTTGAGACCCACTGATCGGAGAAAAAGGGATTCATTTCAAAATACCACTGCTCATCGACAATGCACCTGGTCACCCAAGAGCTCTGATGGGGATGTACAATGAGATTAATGTTGCTTTCACGCCTGCAGGCACAATATCCATTGTGTACCCCATGGATCAAGGAGTAATATTGACTTTCAAGTCTTATTACCTGAGAAATACATTTTGTATGGCTGCCACCACTGCGGGTGGTGATTTTTCTGATGGATCCCAGCAGCACACACTGAAAATCTTTTGGAAAGGAGTTACCATCCTCGATGCCATTATCAACATGGAACCAGGGGTAGAAGTCAGAATACCAACACTAACAGGCATTTGAAGAAAATCGCTTCCAGTTCCAATGGACAAGTGGGACAGGCCCAAGAATTCAATAGAGGGAATAACTTCAGGTGAGGTAGAAATACCAGGAAAACCCAAAGAGGATCCTGAAGATGTGACTGAATTGCTACAATCTCATAATAAAAGCTGAGCAAATAAGCCTCTCTTTCTTATTCTTTAAAGAATTTTATTGAGCTTTCTCTGCAGATGAGAGTGTAAACTCATACAACCACTGTGGGAATGGATATGGAAGTTCCTCAGAAATTTAAAGCTAGAATGTCCATATTATCCAGCTACATCACTCTTGGGCCTCCACTTAAGGAGCACTATATTCTACCACAGAGACAGTTATGTCTGTGTTTACTGCTGCCCAATCCAATAGCAAGGAGATAGAAATAGTTCAGATGTCCATCAACGAAAGAACATAAAATGAAAGTGTGCCACACAAGCTCAAGGCCTTTCATAACATCTGTGTTTCTGTTATGAGACCTGGCTGTGTCTATTTCTTTCCTTTGGGTGCATGTCTGGGGTAAAGATTTGCCTAGAACACAGGATTTGCTGCCTAAGCTGGGCTTGGAGGTTATCTATGGCATGTTCAGCCAAGGGTCTGGCAGACTCAGCAAGCTCAATGGAATTTTGTTGAGCTGTTAAGAAAACTGAACTAGGAGATTTGCAGGAAAATGAGTAGAGGTGGTAAATATTATAGGAAGTGAGAGTTCTAGCCTTAAAAAGACAAAAAATTACATTTTCTCTTTCCCACATACGTTCTTAATTTTAATATATGCAAATTAGGCACATGGGAGTAAGTTTAGGCTGTGAAACTATGGGAGCTGCCGTTTCTTGTGGCTGAGCAAAGAGAACGGTTTCTAGAGATGCACCTGGAGAAGGTGCTGTGAGTGTCATGGAGATGGTGACAAACTGTTCAGGGCATCACACTCTTGACTGATAAATCAGTAGCAGAGTCTGAGAGCATGGGTCCTAGTTTTGAAAGAAGTTTGCCTGTAAATAAAACACTAGACAACAGCCTCACATGCTACAGAGAGGTCCTTCATGAAGCAAAGGGTCAATCTACATGGCAAACTACATTGCTGTTTGTAACCAGCTCCTTGACCTTAATCCATCAACTCCAGGTTCAGACAGCAGACTGAGAAGAATGTGACTCTCTGATGGCTAAAGGAATCCTTAGCATTTATTGGCAATTACATGTTTTCAAACAAAGGATGTCCAGTTGTCTTGGATGTGTAATGTAATGCTATTGCCCAGTTAAGAGGCACGGGATGGCATGAAGATAACCTTTGTGTGGTGGAGAACTGAAAAAACAAAACAAAACAACAATAAAAACAAACAAACAAAAACATGAAACAAAACCGCATCACTCAAGATCTAGGGATTTGGCTCAATAACAGAGCCCCTGCCTACCATGTCCCAGGGCCCTGGGTGCAACCCCAGCACTGAAATAAAAGTGTCATGTCTCTCTCTTTATTCCAGTAGTGTGAAAAAAATTCTTGTCACCTTCTAGATATATCTGCATTAGTTCCCCATTGAGATAGTAACAAATTTCCACCAGTTTAGTGGCTTATGCAATACAAATTTACTAGCTAATAGCTCAATACATGCTGCCTGCCAAGCTAAGTCAAGGTGTAAGCAAGGCTGTGTTCTTTCTAAAAACTCCAAGGGCTCATCTGTTCCCTCACCTTTTCTGAAGTACTAAAGGTTGACCACAACTCTTGGAGTGTGGCTTCTGTGTTCTTCTGCCTTGAAATTCCACAATAATCCACAATCGGTCTTCGCAATGCACCACACTACTCGTGTGTGTGCATGTGCATATGTTTTTACTTTTGTACATGTGTGTATCTGTGTGTGTGTGTGTGTGTGTGTGTAGGTCAGAGGTTGGTGTTGAGTGTTTTCCACCATTACTCTCTACTTTGTCTTTTGAGACAAGGTATCTTACTGAACCTTGTACTCACCATTTGGCTAGACTGCCTGGCTAGTCAGCTCTGTCTCTGCCATTTGTTGATTTACAGCCCTGGGTGAGCATGACTTTCTTTTACATGTGTTCTGGGAACTGGAACTCAGATCTTCATGCTCCTGTGGCAAACACTTTACCAACTGAGCCATCTCCCCGGCCCTCCTGTAATGTCTATCCTGCGTCCTTCTTTAATTATTAAGGGTTAGCTCAACCCAGACCATCCAGGATAACCTCCCTATTTGAAGATTAGGACAATAATACCCATAAGCAGATCTCTAACCTTAATTCTCCTTTGTTGCATCATCTCATATCCCTCCATGTGTATGAGAGGACACAACAAAGGTTATTTGCCATAATCTCTCCACCAACTAATACTGCTCCAACTGAATGTCCATATGAGAAAATGAACCCTGGTCATTACTTCACTCAAGCCACAAAATTACTTTGAAATAGGTCACATATTAAAATATAAAAGATGAAAAAGTGAGACTTCTAAAAATCTTTATGACCAAAAGAAAGGTGAAGATGTCTCAGCACACAGAGGGTAAAATCTAAAAAAGAAAAACATGGTAAATCAGTCTATGTCCATGTGAAAATCTTTGATTTTTAAAACATGCTATTTTTTTAATGGAGAAGGCAAACCTCAGACTGGGAGAAAATAAGTATGTAGAATATATAATGCTTCTAACTCAGTAATAGGAAGGCAAAACACATTCATTAAAGAAATAGGCAAATTTGAGCTGTGGGGATGGCTCAGTGGATAGGAGTGCTTGCTGAGCAAACATGAGGACCTGAGTTCAAATCCCCAGGACCTACTTCAGAAGCCAGGTGTGACCATGAGCACTTGTAGTCCCGGTGCTGTGGTGAGGTAGGGAAACAGGAGGATTGCTGGAACTTGCCGGTCATCAGTCTAGCTTCAGGATCCAGTTCAGAGAGAAAGCCAGTTTCAGGAAAACAAGATGGAGGGTGAAGTACAGGAACCTGATACCTCCTCTGACTTAGCGCATGTGCATGGACAGGCAACTTCATACACTTGTGTATGTGCAACACATACAGTGTGTGTGGGGGGGGGGTGGCAGGGAGGAGGGAGGGAACGAAACAGGTGATTCTTCCAAGATGGTACATGAATAAAAAACAAATACACGAAATTAACACCAGTAGTCTCCAGGAAAATGAATATGAAAATAATGGCGACATCCACACCAGGAAAATGAATATGAAAATAATGGCGACATCCACACCCAGCCAAATGGCTGGCAGTACCAAGTGCGGACAAGAAAATGGAAAAACCGAAGCACCCACCCACTCCTCGTATGGAGGAGTGCAGAACATTACAGCAACTTGGGAGAAAGTTTGGAGATTTCTTACAGTGTTAGGCCTTTTATTTATTTATTTATTTTTTTACCTGAAAAGCCAACAATTCCTCTTGCAGGTGTTTGCCTAAGAGATATGAACACATTTGTCCACACAAAGGCTGGTATTTAAATGTCCATAGCAGCTTCATGCGTATTAGCCATTAACTCAAAACAACCGAGGCACCTGCTTTCAAGATAGCATATTTACATAATAGAATATGATGTAATATCGAACATACATGACTATTAAGCACATTAATACAGGTGAATCTCATAAACATCATATTGATTGAAATGACTACATGTATCGAGTTCATAAGCACCTCTATCATTTAAGTGTTTGTGCATGCAGGGAAACTGTCGAGAGCAACATAACGGGTAACACAGCTTGCAGTACCATGGCTTCTCTGGAAGGGTCAGGTAGGAATGAGTTTAGAGTGGAACGGGACATGCAGGGCAATCAGAAATGCTGCCTACTCCCTATTTTCCATACAGTGATTAAGTTTGTATCTTTTCTTAGAAACACCAACCTAACTCCTTTCTTTATCAATACAATGTATGTATTTAAAGATTTGAAATCAGGCTAGGCGGTGGTGCACACCTATAATCCCAGCAGTAGGGAAGTAGAGGCAGGTGGGTCTCTGTGAGTTCGAGGCCACGCAGGTCTACGAAGCTACCCAGAGAAACACTTTCTCAAAACAAAAATTAAAAAAAAAAAAAAGAAGAAGATTTGAAGTCAGATATTGGAGACGCCTCCATTTGACCTCTGAGACCCTGCGTCTCAGGAGCCTGAGCACAGGGGAAGAAACACACTTAGCCACTGCCTACAAAGGGAGACCCAAAGCATTGGAGCCTCAGGTGGCTTAGCAGCTGGCTGGGACACCAGCTGCTCTCTCCATCCTCCATGGACACTGTTGACATCATCTGCCTTCTCACTATGGAACAGTTCTTAGTGTTAGGACACCAGGCTGCAGAGCAGATCCTACATGAGTTAAGCACAGCCACTGTGGAAGAGAACTGGCTAGGGAGTGCTGGCTGCCAGCACACATTGTGTCCTGGGCAGCAGGAAACCCCAGGGTTATACATACAGCTGGAGGAGGGGTAAGCCTTGGGGCTCCCTTCCTTAACCACAGCAGGATAGGAAAGCACCCTGATGAACAGGGAGGGGTCCTCAGGTTCCTTAGGATCATTTCTTTGGTGCCACCCATTCTCCTGGGGGGGTCCCTTTGCCAAGAATGCATTAAAGTGCACCTTCTTCCCTTCACCAAAGAGCAGACAGTCTGCCATTAGCACATCTACACAGAGGAGACCAAGTCTCTTGAAAAAGGGTTTCTTATTCATTCATTAGCCTCAGCAGTTATGAAGTGCTCACTAATTGCAGGTGCTGTTTTGGTGGGTATGACACAGAGCTATAAAACAGTTAGGGGTTTTTGCATAAGAAGCTTTGAAAGGGAGGAAAAAAATATATTAACATGTAATTACCACCCATTAACTTGGGTGCTAGCTGGGTTCTGTATGGAGGGGAGAGCTGCTGGGCTCCTTGGGAGACAACATCTGAGGTGGACCAAGGAAGAATGAGAACTTGATGGTCCTGTAAGCTGGAGAAGGGACCAGGGTTTTCTGCTGAAGCAAAGAGATTTTTTTTGTGTGTGGCTGGAGTTTGCATCTGTGTGGGGAGCTGGTGGTTAGGGGTAAGGGAGTGCATGGAACCAGGTTGGTGGTGAATACCCATAATCCCAAGGCTTGAGAGGCAGACAAAAAGATCAGTATGAGTTTGAGGTCAGCTTTCTCTGCCTAGTTATTTCCTGCCTATCTATGGCCACAGAGTGAGACCCTGTCTCAAAACAATCAACGGTAAAAGAAGTTTAGAATTTAAGCTCCTAGACCACCATGCTTGATCTGAGTCCCTGAAGACATGAAGATATTCAAAAGAAGTCCTTAAATTCTTGTGTGCACTAAATATTGAATTATAAATATTACATTATACAGCCTATTTTTAAATGTAAATAAATATTGCTATGATTTCTTAAAATTTAGATGCATTTAAAAGCTGTACTATTTTAGGGGCACCATGTATTTTATCAACCTACAGTCACTAAGCATTTGCTGCCATCATGGATTTAGGCAATGGGAGGTGTCTAGACACATTGATATATTAAATGCAGGCAGGACTGATGGGCTACTCCCATTGGCTCAGGCGATGAGGGAAATGAGGCAGGTTTATAGTCATGTCCCGGATCTGGAAAGATCACATCAACACCAAGAGGTCCATATGGGTTACGGAAGGAAAGTCTCATTGGAGGAAGAGGGCCCAGCTGGGGAAACTCTGCCAGTGATGGGAAGACAAATGACAAGCTGAGCTGACAGGCAGTGGGACTAACGTGTGGAGAGAAGCCTCTCCAGGAAACGTTGAGAGTGCGGAGCTGAGAGGCTGAGGCGACTGCTCAGTCAGTGAAGTACAAACATGAGGACCTGAATCTGACCCTGGCGTCACGTTAAAAACAAACACAGTAGACATGGCAGTGCGCTTCTATAAAACCAGCAATGGGGAGGCAGAGGCAAGAGAAGCCTGGGGCTAGTGGAACCTAATCTGTGAGCTGTCCTCCACATGGACACGAATACACATGCGTGTTCTCTCTCTCTCTCTTTCTCTCTCTCTCTCTCATGCACGCACGCACACACACACACACACAGAGAGAGAGAGAGAGAGAGAGAGAGAGAGAGAGAGAGAGAGAGAGGAAGAACTGATGGAACTCTGAGCAAACAGAGAAGGGTCCAGGATGTGTCCAGGTCTCTTGGTCATACAGTGACTGAGACCATTCACCAAGGCCACCTGCATCACCTCTCATTGCCCTCATTGGTAGCCACCTGGGTGGAGGGTCAAGCCTGCATCTTTCTACCAGGAGATTGCTAGACTCAATGAAAAGAGATTTGGGGGCCTTAAACAAGAGGAGGCAAAAGGAACAAAGTCAAATGATCTAGGCACTGGTAATGCCTTCAGAGGCCAGAGGCCAGTGCATGAAGCTGCAACACCTGGGCCACGCTGAGCCCCGTTTCTGAGCTTCTGGTGAATTTATTTAATGTGTGATGTTACCATCCCCATTTACAGAGGGCAAAGGGAGGCCCACAGTGATTAAACAACATATCCAAAAGAGCACACAGCGTAAGTGGGGAAATGGGAATGTAAACCTGTCAATCCGCCACCCAAGGCCCCCTCTCTTAGTCATGTCATATCACCCTGAGACCCCCCACAGAGCCTACCCAAACTGAGTCGTGCTGACTTGACGCTAGAGAGAGCTCACATGGAAAGAGAAAAGATGGAGTCAGTCCAGGCCAGAGCAATGAGAGAGGCCAGGGGAAGTGGGCTGTCTTCTAGTGCCTGGGCTGTGGTGGTCCCAGCCAGTTCAGGGAAGAGTGTGAGGGCCTGCAAATGTCCACGGGGGCTGAAGCAAAGGCACTGTGGTGCTGGGAGGGACTGGGAGGCCACCGGGAAGCTCGCTGGGATTCAGGCGGGCACTTTACAAGAAAAGTCAGGTTTTCTGGATCTTGTGAAATTGATTTTATTTTTGTGTCTTAAGTTTGTGCCAGGGTGTTATTTCTCAGTTGAATTCCTTTGACTACTTCTATCTTGAAATTACACTCTCATCTTCTTCCTGTAGCTGCGCACTCATTCCCACTTGCAAACAGGGGCACAGAGCAGACAAGCCTTGTTTCCTGTAGGCTAAACATGCTGTCTGCTGTTGGCCATGACCCAGAAAAGCACGCTCCTCTAACTCCAGCAAGCCATGCTAAGCCAGGACTTTTCCCTAACCAGTCAAGGCTGGCTTGCCTTTTTTTATTTTTTTCAATTCCACTTGCTTCATTAACTCTTCACTCCAAAACCCAAACTTACATTTTTTTTTTCCTTTTTAACAGCAGAAACACAGTCATATCAAAGACCAAGAGTTTGAGGACAATGCTCTGCCCTGCTCTTGGCAGCAGGTACCCTACGAACCTCGCTGCTCTCAGCCAAGGCTCTGTCCTACTTAAGACAGGTTTCCTTAGGGGTTCCACCTTACGGAGCAGACTCTAGAGCAAGAAGGGCAAAGGGTGAGATGCATATTTACTAAGGCCCAACTCTGAACCCCTGAAAATACCAGGCATCTCCAATTTACACCAAACTCCAAGCTATACATCTTATACTCAAATGGCCTGTGTTGTAATTATATTTGGGTTTTGGAGACAAAGCCTTCCTCTTACCTCTGTCTCCAGAGTGAGTTCTTGGATTAAAGGTGTGTGCCACAATGCTCCCAAGGAGTTTTAGGTCCAATTGGGAAGAATGGCATTAGGCCACACACACACACACACACACACACACACACACACACACACACACACACACGCATGCGCACAGGCGCGCGTGCATGAAGAGGGAAGCGGGGAGGAGGCGCTGATATAGATGCACTAGTGAAAGGAAAACCATTCCAGGGTTCCCTGTTGTTCTTAAATGGAGCTTATGGAGACAACATGGTCCCTGACCACATCTGAGGCCTCAGACATCAGTCACTTGATCCCTGTAACTTAATCCTAATATTTAGCCTTCAGATTTCAACCCAAAAGCCATAGCATCTAAGAAATAGGAGAGTAACTTGGTTTTCTGCTTCACCTTTATGGCTAAACTGGGTTCAGATCCTCACTCTGGATATGATTAGTCCCATCTGGTCTTGTGCATCTGCCCATCACCAGCAAGGGTAATGAAACACGCTGCTTGATACAGCCAGACTCTCTGTGCTGCCCCCTATAGGTCAAGAAGGAAATCGAACTCTTTTGAAGTAGATGCAGGAAAGAGTGATTCATTCATCACAGAAAGGCCTAGGGAGATGAATGGTCTTAGCATCTGCCTGAAGTCCCAGTGGCTGGGAGTTGGAGACAGGGGGATTCCAGGGACTTCCCAGCCAGACAGTCTAGCCAAATCAGTGAGGACTAGGTTCAATGACAGACCCACTTTCAAAATTTGTAATTGAAGCAACCACCCCATGTCAACCTCTGGCATACAGACACATGTACACATACACCCCAAAGGACAAGAACACACACAATAAATAGGTATAAAAACAAATAAATGGAATTAAATTAGACCAAGTTAAGCAATGCTGGTCCAAGAAGAAAACAGGCACACAGTGATAATGATTGCTGCTCTCCAATGATGTTAGGATTTCTGGACTTTGATTACAAATCCCCCCTCTGTCATCTTCATTTTTCCTGTGTACCAAGTGCACTATTATTTAATTAGCATGTTTCAAGGCTTCCTTTATGTACTTAGAACTTCATTTTTAAATACATTTATTTCTAACAGCTACAAATGAAAAGCCAATATTACTGGCTATAAATGGGAATCTTAATTTTTTTAACAATAAAAACAAAACCATGTTATTAAATTCATTTCATAGACAGTGGCCTGCTAAAAACAACCTCGAGACCGTGGCCTTGTTCTCTTTGTTAAAAAGAGAGATTATCAAGTATTTGAGAGGTGTAAAGACATACTAACACCAAACGGAGCCTCTCTCCCTGATGTAATCAGAAGGCTTCAGGAAGAATTGAAAAGGAAATTACTTTCTCACTGTGTGACTTGATGTGATGTGGTGGCAGATCCATGGAGCCTTGGGAAGTCACGTGCATGCCACTGGAGAGGTGCTGGTGGCGCTCCTGGGCTGGTGGCACTCCCGGCTCTTCACCCTCCGGGACATTTTGTTTGATCTTGGTCAGAAAACACAGACAGACTGAGGACTAGTCGATTATTGGAGGGGACGCTAGGTTATCTGCTCTTTGTCTTCTTCACCTTCAAAGTGAATGGAAGTAGACGACAACAGCTGTGTCTCTCATGTCTCCTCCTACCCTCCCCTTCAGAGATGCCACGCTTCTTAGCTGGCACCTACACTCTTCCCAAAGGGACCCTTCCTTCTGACCAACTAAAAACCTGAGCCCCACCCTCGACTCCTCTATTTTATTCATCTCTTTAACCAGGACTATTTCCCTGGTACATTCGGCCTTTCCACCTCCCAAATGTTCTATGTGCTATATGCTCTCTGTCTCTGTCTCTCTGTCTATATCTCTCTGTCTCTCTCTGTCTCTGTCTCTCTGTCTCCCTGCCCCCTGTCTCTTTCTGCTCAATGCTCTCCATGACAGTCCCTGAGGTTCACACTACCATGGTCTCCCTTCTGGACTACTACAAACACCTGTTAACACTGGCTCATTGTCTCCCAGTCCACTACCATCTTTCATGCCCAAAGATCCTGTCAGGACGTGCATTGGAATAGTTCTCTGAGATTAGGATAAAAACCCTAGCAAGCCCTGTCTGTGTCTGATCTACCTTAGTCTCCCATCTGACTCCACATCAATTGCCTGCTCCATCCCGGGCCAGGAGACATCGCTCTCCTGTCTGATTTTCACACCCTTACTATACTGCCCATCCAACTTGCTCCTCTGCATCCTTACACCTTCTCTGATCCCCAATGCAAAGCATATTAATTCATGGGAAGAATGCCATAGGTAAATACAGATTTGTGTGTTCATGAATGTGTGTGAGTGTGAGCTCATTCTCTCTCTCTCTCTCTCTCTCTCTCTCTCTCTCTCTCTCTCTCTCTCTCTCTCATGTTGCTTTATATCAATCTTTCCAACACACCACAAATCTCCTTAGGAGGAGGGAAAGGGTCTGCCTTGTTCATTGACATACTACCAACCATTAGCCCAGAACTGGCTCTCATTGATGTTTGCTTAAAATCACAAATAAATGCTTCCCACAAAGCACATTATGTTTTCAATGTTTAAATTGATGAAGGGGAAACTGTGCTGACTTAAAAGAGGAGAAACTATAGCTTAAACATGAAATGTATTTGCTGAAAGATTTGAGAACAGAATAGTTTTAATTGGGTGGGTTAAACATGTTTATGGATAACTGATGTTTTGTGCTTAGCTGATAGAAATGAAAATGTCTTTGAGTTGGGAAATTTAAGAAATACAGTTCACTAAGAAATAGGGGGAGCACTTCAGTGGTGCTCAGCTCTCCTTCTGCCCACAAAAGGGAGGGGAGCACTGGGCATATTTTAATTCCAGAAACAGGGACTGTGAAAAGACTTGACAAATAACACCTCCATGCTTGGCTTGGTCCTCCTGAGAATTGGGCCAGACATAGGAAAAACCCACCTGCAGAGGCAGCGGTGACAAAAGTCTATCTACACTTGATCCGACCGGAAGAAGGAATAGGTAGGAAGACATAGAAATGCAACATCTGGTGCTGCGCAGATTGCTCAGTGGGTGAAGCATCTGTCTCAGGAGAACCTGAGTCTGGAACCCTAGAGCCCACGGGAAAGGATGGGCAATGGGTGTGCTTACACCATCATAGTACTTTGAGAGGGAAGGCAGAAGCGGCAGGATCCATGGCAGTTTGCCAAGCTCATTTGGCCCACATAGCAAGGGTCTAGACCCTTGAGAGACCCTGTTTTGAACAAAAAGTGGAGGGAATCTTAAAACTGAAACCAATGCATGGGCATGCCATCATTTATCACTCACAACTCACAAGAGAGCAACCATGCACCACACACACACACACACACACACATACACACACACACCATCATACAGAAACGGCACACAGGGATACCTAATGAGAAAGGTTGTGTGTTTGAGAACTCTGTGAGATGGTTTCCTCAATGTGTGTTTCTCCTTTGAGCGTGTGGCAGCCATTGCTGTCCAGGGATGTCTCAGTCCATACATTGTCCCCTATCCTGCCCAGCCCAGCTTCTTTAAGAAGAAACCACTACAATCAGGGTAAAGAAATGTTAGACTCCACCAGGTTTTAAAAGTTGACTATTGCCAGATGTGGTGACACAGACCTTTAATCCCAGCACTCAGGAGGCAGAGGCAAGTGGATCTCTGTGAGTTTGAAGCCAGCCTGGTCTACAGAGCAAGTTCCAGGACAGCCAGAGCTACACAGAGAAACTCCGTCTTCAATTTCCCCCACCCCACCCCCAAAAAGTCAAGAATATTTTTCTTCCCATTACATCAACTAGGCCAAGATGCTGGTGTGTGGACAGGACAAACTCTCATGAGATTAGTATGAACACACACCATGTGCATAGTCAGAGCACAAACCGTAGAACTGCCAAGTAAGCTGCTTTGTGGACAGTGGATCTATTAGAGGTGTTAACTGCAGAGTAAGTTTGACCATCAACAACAGACTACAACTTGGTAAGCCAGTGGCATGCTCACAAACTTGCAGAAATCAATTGCTAAAATTCCTGCAATTTTCTCAAATAACTGTCAGGCAGTTTATTATTATTATTTTAAGCACAATTCTCTAAATCTACAAATAACTAAGTTGTATTAAAAATACAGATAATTGAGGCTCACAATCACCTATAACTCCAGTCTCAGGAGATCTAACACCCTCTGTAGCAACTATACACATTTAAAACACACACACACTTAAATAATAACAATAATAAATACTTTATAAACATACAGGTAGAAAGCAGCCAGAGCTCGTCACATCGTAGTTAGCTTATTGCTGTCTGTGCTCTTGAGATTACTTACATCCACTGTACATGCAGGGTGGAAATACTGCCCTGTGGAAATCCTCCCCCATCTCTTCCCCACTGTGTTCAGTGACATCATGCTGGTTTTTTGAAATCAGCCATGGTGGGACTGTTTATACCATGGAAATCAGGAAAGGCTACAAATCAGGGCTTCAGTTATTGTTTTGTTGATTGTCTGGACTTTAAAAAAAACGAATGGGTAAAATGTTAATAGCACAGATTAAATGGAAAAGCCTGCGGTGCCTGTAAATGTTACATAGAGTGGCACACAAGGAGAGGACTTCCTCCAGTGTTTTGAGTGTTATCTGGTTTGACAAAGCAGCTGCTGGCAGAGTTGCTGACTGGAGGGAGTCCTGGCAAGTCTTCGTTGCTTCACATGAGTCCTACTCCTTAATGCAGAGAAAATACATGTCACCAATCAGGCCAGGACTACACCTATTCCCTAGTTGCTTTCTTGGGTTGGTGGATACAAGGGTTCGGCAGAAATCAATGAAGGTGTTCTAAGAGGCCCTGTTAGCTACAGACAATTCAGTCAACTATAAAATAGTGTGTATGTTTAATGTTAACTGTATAATGTGTGTCCATTCAATTAGTGATATTTTAATGAACTTATAAACTTATGTATTACCTGTGTTTGTTTGTTTGTTTTTGAAATGTGATTGTCAGACACTGGCTAGCCCAACAGTAAAGCACCAAAACAAAGGACTGTCCCTAAGAGTTGGCTGAAGGAAATAATGTCAGTGCAGGGAAGCTGTACTCCATGAAGCCCTAAGAGAATCCAGGACAGAGTAATGGAAATGTTTGCCCAGCCCTAGTCGAATTAAAGACACACTGGGCTTTAGACTAAGCATTAAAGGGATATTCTATGTAAAGGGCTGTTTTTGAAGAGATCAGAGGTTTCCATGGGATCTCCATGCTGATATCATGCAGTGGGTGTTTCCATGTTGATATCACAGTTCCTTAACTTCACTTTCTGGTCTCCGTAGTTGTGAGGTATTGAGCATTGTCTCTGCAATGCCCCCACTCAAGGCCCATATTTCTATACCTATTATGGCAACCCAAGACATCTGAAGACATTGCTCCAGAATATTAAATTCTCATACTAAGAAAAAAATCCACAGGTCAGATGGCACTTCAAGTCTACTCAACCAAAAAGGTCACTTGTGTGGGAGGTACCATTATGGACACTTAGATACCCAAATCATCAAAAAGATATGGGGCCTATTCTTCCACACACCTTCAGTCACCCTCTGACTTACTTTGTTCCATCAGAGTATAGGTTCTGTGAGAAGAAAGAGGCCTGAAGTCCATCAGAAAACACACCTGGCCCTGAAGTCCCCAGGAATTTTGCTGTACTAACTGGACCTGATTCTTACACGGAGGTCCAGCATGCTGCCCATCCCTGCTGTTGAGAGTCTACTGTACCTAAGAAGCACTGGATGGTGTAGCAGCCTCTTGCACTTGGAGATCTTTCCTAACATTGTTCCCCAGGCATGTTCATCATCTACTGACAAATGACTAAGCACCTTCAGCATAGCAGCCCAGGAACCCATTTATAAAATTTTATGATTTATTCAGAGCCATTCTGGCATCCTTTTGGAGTTCTGATGCAGTGTCTACCAAGTTTGCAGCCTGGGAGGCAGCTGACTTCATTCTCACAGGGAGCTCATAGTCCATGCCCAAGTTCACATCAGTTGTTGGCTGAATCCAGTTCCTTGCTCTCAATGGGTATCATGCCCAGCACCAAGAGAACACTCTCTTGCCATTGTGATATGGCAACTCTGAGTTCTAACCCTGTGGTGGAGAATTTACCACTACTAAAGCCCTTGTGCTTTGAGTCTTTCTTTGAACCACTCTGTGGTTATTTGAAAGAAAATGACTCCCAAAGGGAGTAGCACTATTAAGAGGTGTGGCCTTGTTGGAGTAGGTGTGGTCTTGTTGGAGGTAGTATGTGACTGTGGAGGTGGGCTTTGAGGTCTCATATATGTTCAAGCCACTCCCAGTATTTCAGTTCACTTCCTGTTGCCTTTGGATCAAGATGTAAGGACTCTCAGCTCCAGCACCGTGTCTGCCTGCATGCTGTCTTGCTTCCCACCATGAGGATAATGGACTGTAAGCGAGCCACCCCAATTAAATGTTTTCCTTTATAAAAGTTGTCATGACCATGGTGTCTCTTCACACGAGAAAAGCCTTGTCCCTTTCCAGGATTCCTGTCATTAATTCATATAATATACTGTATAATACAGCCTAATTATAATAGTGATGTCTCATCATATCTACAGACTCCTCTCCACAGAGGATAAAGGGTGTACATCCTTGGGGAACTGCCTATTATACTTGGACTCTACTGTCCTCATTCAACTTTGCGATCTCAGCTCTCCTGTCTTTCACACTCTTCTCAGATGTCCCAGTTTACTAACAATAGCAGGTTTTCTTCATTATTACTGATAGCCACACGTTATGCTTTTCATATAGTACTATATACTCTCCGTAACAGCCCTATGGAGAAATATGACTGTTACTCTTTGCACATAACATTTCATCTACATAGATCCCCAGATCATCTCCAAGCTCATTCTCTTGGTGCATTCTAATCTGCATTCAAATGTCACCTTCCTGGTGGCCTGCTACAGTTAACCTTGATTGTCAACTTGACAGAATCAGGATCATCTAGGAAATAAACCTCCAACCATGCCTGTGAGGCATTTGCAGAGAGTTTCACTGAGGTAGGAAGAGCCATCTTGAGTAGGTAGCAGCATCTCAGATCATGAAGTCTGGGGAAGGATGGAAAACACCACTTTAACTAAGTGATTCAAGCTAATCGCACCAATAATGGGACAAAGCCACCAGGTACCTCCTGATGTGATGCACTAAGAAGGACAAGCCACTGCTTGTAGCTTTCCTGTCACATTAAATGGAGAGGTCACTCCACAAAATAACTAGTCTGTATTTAAAAAGATTTCATTGGTGAAACTTAAATTTTTAATAAAATCAATGGAGTAAATAATAGTATTGATGCTAATATCCCAACTCAGGATGTCAGACCATTTTATTAGACTCTGTTAATTGTACAAATAATAGGTTCTGTGTATGTGATTGACACCCACAATGTTTAAAGAACTCAAAATATTAAGCATTTAAGAAACAAACAACCTAATCAGTAAATGGGCAAATGAACTGAACAGTTTTCACATGAAGAAACACAAATGGCCAATACATACAGGAAAAAAAAATGTTTAACATCATCAGCTGTCAGAGAAATGCCAACCAGTACTACATTGGGATTCTATCTCACTCCAGTCAGAAGGATTATAATCAAAGAAGAAAAATAAGAAGTGCTGGGAAATATGGGAGTGAGGAAACTATTTACATACTCCTGCTGGGAATGCCAAGGAACACGTCTGCTATGGAAGAAGTCAGTATGGAGACTTCTTGCAAAAATAGATGGCCCCCTTAAATATCAGACATTTGAATACTTAGTCCCCACTTGGTGGCTGAGAAGACTTAGGAGGTATGGCCTTGCTGGAGGAATTATGTCCCTGGGGACAGACTTTGAAGTTTCAAGAGTTTCACACCATTTTAAGTTAGCTCTGTTTCCTGTTTGTGGATCAAGATGTGAGCTCTCATCTCCCTTCTCCAGCTGCCATGCCTATCTGCTGCGATGCTCCCCACTGTGAAGCTGATAGACTCCTATTCCTCAGGAAATTTGAGCCCTAAATAAACCTTTCCTTCTATTAAGTTGCCTTGGTCATGGTGTTTTACAAATCACAAGGAAAGAAAAGTAACTAATATACCAGCTATCCCATTATTTTGCATGTACTTGAGGGGATCAAAGCCAGCACACAGCAGAGAATCCTGCTCTTTACAACAGTCATTATGGAATCAGCTCATCAGTAGGTGGATGGATGAAGAAAATGTGGTACCTATACAGAATGTTTTTTATCCATCAAGGAAAATGAAGGTGTGTTATTTCCAAGAAAATGGATGGCACTATGGATCATTGTGTTAAATGAAATAAGCCAGACTTAGTAAGACAGGTATTGCATTTCTCATGTTAGAAACCCAGTTTCCTGATTTTTATAATTGGTATGTCACTCTGAAAAAATAAAACAGTCCTTGCTCATAAAAAGATACATACTAATGTGTATTTGAAGCTAAGGGACAGCCTATCAGGAACTTGCTTTCAAATGGCCAAGAGAATGATAGCATTAAAAGAAGAATGACAATGTGCACTCTATAAGATTAAGTTAGAGAACGAGTAAAAAGTATATGGGAACTCTTTTTTGCAGCACTTCTATATGTTTGCCATTAGTTCAAAATAAATTTATCAAGAGAAAAGGACAGATAATGAGTGTAGCACTGCCCCATCCCTAACCCCTCCGCCTGCTCTTCTGTGCAGTCTTTGGCATCACTGGGTACAGTACGTATATAACTTACCTGTCAGAACTTCACTAGAAAGTAGGCACTGTTACTATTTATCACCCTTACAGCTCCTCCTCCCAGAATTCCCTCTTTCTCTGGCTATCTAGGCTGCTCCCCCCACCCCCACTGCCTTTCTGATGCTTGCAACAATATTCATGTATTCATTGACTAGACTGCAAACTCCATGAGAGCAGCAACTTTGTTGACTGCTGGTTCCTCTGCCTCTTCCACAGCACCTGGCAAATATTTCACACTCATTAAACACCTCTATTTCCAAGAAGAGATTTGGGGAAAGCCATAAGTGGTAGGGCCAGGCATTGAATAAAGGCAAAATTATTCTAGAATCACAAACAACTCAACTGCATTGGCTCTGCTCTTGCAAGAAGCTCCACCGCTAATCTCTGTTCACAATAAGATATTGGCTCCCAATATCCTTCAAATCCTGGTATTAGTATCTTTAGAAGAGCTTCCCCCCCCCCCACTTTGAGTGTGAACTGGATCTTTGAATTTACTTCCAACAAATAGAATATGGCAAGAAAGACAGACTACATTTTCCACAACTGGGCTAGCTATAAAAGACTGTGATTTACATCTTGTTGGTAGTCTCTTTTTGACACTTTCCCAAACTTTCCCTCTGACTTATCACCATCTGTGACATCCTTACTGGAGAGATCCTTGGGGCAAGGAGTCAAGGGAGGCCTCTAGCCAATGGTGTGCAAGGAACTGAATCTTACCAACAAATATGTGAGTAGTCACTTGGGAGACAAGTCTTCTCCATTCCAGCTCTGCCACCAGACTGTAGCCTCAGCAGACATGTGGATTATAGCCCATGAGAGATCTCAAAGCAGAGGACACGAGTAAGACAGGTAAAGCTTTCTGATTAACAGATAGGGGACAATAAATACTGGTCATTTGAGGCCAGTGGGTCTTGGAATACATCTAAGAAACACCTCACTGTGAAGTACAGATGTCACCTGAGAGTAAAAGGTTAGAAGAAAAAAGTATTCTAGGCAAATGGACCCAAGAAGCAATCAGGCAGAGCTATTTTAATATCTGACAAAAGAGACTTCAAAGTAAAACTAATCAGAAGAGATATGGAAGAACACTACATGCTTATCAAAGGACATATCCACCAAGAGAGTATTGCAATTCTAAACATCTATGTACCAAATGCAAGGACACCCAAGTTCATAAAAAAAAAAATACTCCTACAACTAAAATCACATATTGTAGCAATTTTCTGGAGAAGAGTCACTGGCTAATATTCCATCCCCCTGCACCTGCACTTCTCCATAAAAACCAAGCACTCTGGGTACACAACTATCTGTTTTTGCCATTCTTCCTGTCAACCATACTACAAACTCCCTCAGCATAAACTGTGATCTGCTCACTGCTTTCTCATAGCACAATACCTGTCTGATCCTCAGAATTCCACATGTTTGGTGGCAGCTTTTATGGAAACAAGTGTGGATATGCCACAGAGCACTGGACAGTGAACTAACCTGTGGTTCAGTTATATCACTCCTGGGTACATACCCCAAAGCATCAAGGACAATAGACAACAGAGAGGCTTTCATACCCAGCTTTATCATGTCACTGTTGACAAAATAGACAAGTGATGGAAACACAAGCTAGTGGATAAAGAAAATACAGAATATATACAGTTATCACTTGTCCATTAAGAAGAAATCACATTTGTAGGAAATGGGGAAAGACTGGAAAGCACATTAAGTGAAATAAGCTGGACCACACACTGAACATTTTTAAAAGGCATGAAAATAAGAAAGAGGTCACTAGAGAGGAAGGAAAAGGAAAATGTGATCAATTACCTTATATACATGAAAGGAAAGGTCTGTTTTGTACAAGTAAATATGCACAAATAAAAAGAAAGTAATAAAAAACATAGCAATATATGTTATAAGAGCATTTGTATGAAATCCAAAACTTGATTTAAATAGGATGCCAACTGTCTGATTCGTGATGGCCTCTGGGGAGTGATGGTGGATAGAACAGGAGGGAATGGGGTCTGACATTTGGTGCCTATGCTGGATAGTGATGACATGAGTTCTCATTTGTAATGGTTCACTAGTCTGAAACTTGTATTTTGTGAGCCTTTTTTTCTATTTTCATTTCATACTTGATTGTTGAAGCCTTTTTAAGTAAAAGGGAATTAGTGAGAAGTCCCTCATTAGAAGTAAATTTTGGGGTCCAAGCATGGAGCACAGTCCTTTGATGACATCACTAGGATCATGATGAGTTCAAGGTCACCATGGGCTGCATAACAAGATGCCGTCTTAAAATGACTATATAAGAGTTGTGTTTATGCATTAACCTGTGCACTTAGACAGTTATTTGGACCTAATAAAATTCTTAATTTTGCAAATCTCTGGAGCAGAACCTGAATTGTGGGCACTTTGTCATGGCTTGGCTCCCTGTGAGGTCTCAGCTGGACAGGCATCTGGTGGCCTCAGCATGTAACTCTGTTTTGTAAAGTGTGTGTGTGTGTGTGTGTGTGTGTGTGTGTGTGTGTGTGTGTGTGTGTGTGCTGAGATGGAGAGGGGGATTCACATGCCATGGCATGTGTATGAAGATCAGGACAACTTTCAGGAGTCAGTTTTCTCCTTCCACCTTTCTGTAGCCTCTGAGGATTGAACTCAGGTCATCAGGCTTGCATCATTGGGTGGCAAGTGTCTTTACCTATTAAGCCACCTTGACAGCATGTAATGCTTGAAAATAGTATTTCTAACACTAAACTACATGAGAGGACAGAATGACCTGCCCATATACCTGCTCTAATTGATGTACTTTTAAACCTTTCAAGGAAAACTATTTCCCCTGCTCCTTCTTCACTACACAAAGTGTTAGCCATAAAATTTCAGCTTGGAGTAATCACACCCTGAATCAATGGCTTCTTCTTGTAAGTTAAAAAAAAAATTCCTCCTAACATGTTCATTTTAATTTTAAAAATGCTATTTTAAATGGTAGGGAGCCTTTTAATTCTCCACTCTGGGTTATAGAAAAATAATAGATAGGCAGAAATGTGTTATTAAAGCTATTTTTCTTTGCGTTCTGGTAATTTAGTAAACTGCTGAAGCTCGGCCTTAGGACTTTATGATGCAGCAAGAAGACTTGTGTGTTGATGAATAGCATCTGATAGTTCCTCCCCCAAGTCCTGGTTCCTGGGACGCAGCCTGAAGGACAGCAGGCTGCCATTGAGGAGTGAAGAAGACTGGGGTAACATGAAGTCTCTCCTCTCCTCTCCTCTCCTCTCTCTCCCTCTGTGTGTGTGTGTCCACCTGTCTTTCACTTTCTCTCTCTCTCTCTCTCTCTCTCTCTCTCTCTCTCTCTCTCTCTCTGTGTGTGTGTGTGTGTGTGTGTGTGTATCTGTCTATGTGTCTGTCTGTCTGTGTCTCTCTTTTCTCTCTCCCTCTCTTTCTCTGTGTATGTGTCTGTGTCTGACTGTCTGTCTGTCTCTCTCCCTATCTCTCTCTTCTCTAAGGGTTAACAGATAGGTTCAGGTAGCTCTCTGTAAAGAACTCTTGGGGTTGGCAACTTCTGAGCATTTCACGAACATTCAGGAAGATTCCACTCCTCTTGCAGCTTAGGCTACCATGACAAAAGTCTGTACTTTGGATGGACTTAAACAATAGCAATTTATTCCTCTCAGTTTTGAATGTCAGAAGGACCAAGACAAGATCAAGGTTGTCATCAAGGTTTGACTCTAAGACCTCTGTCCATGACTTGCAGGTGGACACTGTAGCACTGTCTTGCTCTCTTCTCATGTGACTGTCTTGTAGAAAGTCTCTTATTAAGAACTGACACCATGGTGTCCGGTCCATTCTGAAGACCTCATCTAACCCTAGTTGCTTCACAAAAGTCCATCTCCAGATAGTCCATCTCATCACAGTGAGATTCAGACTCCCACCTGTTCAGTTTGGGAAGACATAAGCATTTGTGCTATCACAGAGGATGTGCTGGGTACCAGGTCTAATCCTTGGCTCCAAATGCTCTCCCAATGGTCCTATAACTCTGCAGACCATTTCTGTTCTGCCTGTTACTTCCCACCTAGACTGTGCCCATATGGGGCACTGGAAGGTGTTATGAGTAAGGTTTTTCCTCTGCCAGCCCGGGCCTACTACTGCCAGCCCCAAATAATACACAGAGACTCTGTATTTGATATAATTCTGTTGGCCAGTTGCTAGTTTCTGATTGGCTAGCTCTGTCTTAATTATTAGCCCATTTCTATTAATCTAAGTGTTTCCATGTAGTCTCATCTTACTGGAGAGTGCGCCGGCATTCTGCTCTCGAGTCTCTACATGGTGACTCTTCCTCACTATTTCCTCAAATCCTCCTTGTCTCTAGTCCTGCCTGTCTTGCTTTCCTATTGGCCAACAGTGCTTTATTCATTAACCAGTATGAGAAACATATTTATAGAATGACATCTCCCATCATCTCCTCTTTTCTGTCTAAATAAAAAGGTTTTAACCTTAACATAGCAAAATATATCACACAACAGTTATCAAGTAAGAATCACAGTTAACAATATTTAGTCCATTAACATTTAGTAAGATTTAAAGACATATTTCATTATCTATTCTATCTTTGTGAGTCTAAAATCTTATATGTACCTTATCTTTAATCCTAACTAAGGAAAACTATAACCATAACCATTTGTCTTCAACTCCATCAAAGACCACAGAAGGATAATATATAAACTCTAGAAATGACAGAGACAACTCACTGCCTAGTCAGTCACCTGAAGTTCTATAATGTTCCATCTTCAGCCTATAGGCCATAGTGTGTCTAGCACACTCCTCAGCAAAGGAAACTAAACTGTCCACCTGTATTGGCAATTTGTCAGTCACTTTTCTCTGTGTCCAGCAGACTGTCTGGCAGACTCTTCCATGAAGCAAGAACTCTGTAGCAATGTCCATCTTATATCAGCAGTCACTTTCCTGTGGGTCCTGCATGTCCAGTTTTATACAGCATAAAGTCAAACAGTCCAGACAAGAGCAGTATCATGTCCAAATGGCTGGAGGAGGAGGGACAATTTTCCATGCATCTTCAGTTTCTACCCTGGTCAGCATCATCCAACAGTGACATCCCACCCCAATAACAGTTGCTGCATCCAGTTTGTAAGATTCCAAACACTTGCAAAAACAGCCTCTCTGTGGCTTCTAACACCACCAACACCAGGAAAGTGGCTCCTTATGCTCAGAAGTGAAGACCACCTGTGAGAGGCCTCCTCTGAGTCCAGAGACACTAATCCTAAGTAGCCCTGCTCCCTAGTTGCAGACTTGAATTCCAGCTCTCAGTAGCTTAGTCTAAGCCTTTTGAATTTTCATAATCCCACCCCCTTCTGTTGAATGGCAGCTGCTTCCTACAGTTGCTACTTTGGGAGTTACTCTTGAAATCTTTTTAAGGCCTTTTAAGTTTTTCAATACAAGGCTAATAGGTATTTGTGTTAAATTCTGTCTGTTGAAAGAGCTGAAGTCAATCGAAGTCAATCGTCTCTTGCCATGGCTCTGACTCATAGCCAGAATTTGGCCTCATTTGACAGAATGATGCCATCCTGGGATGCAGGCGGACCTCTGGATTCCCCAGGACTCCTTCCCTGTTAAAGTAAAGCAAATGGCAAATGTGTTTCATTTATGAGTCTGACCCCACTAAGCCAGTTTTCTGCCTCTCACTTGGGTAATCTCTGGGTAATACATTGTGGCAAGAAAAGCAGCCCTGGTTGAAAAGGCTTTCTTCCTTCAGCCAGTTAGGTCTGTGTTACAAGTATGTATGTATGTATGTATGATTTTGTGTGTATGTATGTATATTACCTGACCTTAAGAACATTTAGTAGTGATAAAAATAAATGTCATTACTTCATTTTTTAGTATGCTAAAACTGGAAATGTCTATATGTGAAAGAAATTAAAAATATTTTATTTTGGTTACAGTTTGCATTCTTCTCATATGAGCAAAACCATCCAAGATTTGCTTGGTCATTTTGAGGCCAAAAGAGAGGTAAGAGCTGGGCCCCTTCCCTCTTGTACTCTGCCAACCTCACAGAGCATCCATCACCTCCAGAAATCGTGCATACACTCCTGCTTGCTTCCCATCTGGTCAAAACCAGGTCACACATGCTAGGCAATGACGTTTTTGTCTGCAAGTGGGGTTCTATACCTAAGGGCAAGTTGAAAATTCATGATCAGTGCAAATAGCAAATGACTGAGTATCAGGCAAACCTTGGAAAAGGACCTGAAGTCCTGGTGGAGGAGCTCAAAGGCTGAGAGACATCCGTCCAACTTTAGGCAGCTCCTTTTCTTTTCCTGGGTGAGGGTCTACTGCCAATCCTCTCCAAACCTCCATCCTTGCACCTCCATGCCTAACACTGGAGAGTTATTTACAAGTCTTAGTTCTCCAAAATATTAGTAGCAATGACATAGATAATCTAGGTTATGACAAAGTTCATCCATTCAAGGTTGCCATGCTAGAAACAAGGAAGCAGGCAAAACTACTGTCTTTGAGTGGGTCACCAAGTGACCCTAAGTAAGGTATGTGTCCTGTATCTCTCTAACTTTACTTTCTAAATATGCAATAAAAAGGTATCTCACTGGGTTATCATGATGTTAGGTAACAAAGGTGATTCATGTAACACGTGAATGTCCCATTGAAGAGCTTGACAATAAGTGGCTGTTATAATTTCTTGAAGAATTTCTGGAACCCATAAAAACATAGTGCTCCTCTACTCTGTTGCTGAACTACACTGATCTATCATTAGTTTGAGATTTGAAAATATCTTTGTCCTGAGGAAAGGACCTGGCAAGGGGTAGGGAAAGTTGAGAATAGACCACATGAAGATTTGACATAGTGACAAGGTGTTCTGATTTGGACATAGCATCTTCCAAAAGGCTCCTGGATTGCAAAACTGTCTGAGAATCAGTTCTCTAAAGACTTTCAGACCTTGTGTTCCCTTAAGAAATTCTTGGGAGGAAAATATAGCTAAGGGAGGACCCAACAGAGATGCCCATCAACTTCCAAATACTCCCTGGTATGGCTCACTTCTCAGGGGGGCCCCAGAAATAACCATGGAAAGAGCATCATGGGAACTCTTTGGAAGTCTGGGCAAGACTGCAAAGAGATAGCACTATTTTGGGATGTTCTGGAAACTTTGAGATGTGGAAACAAGTTAGAAGTAGGTCAATTGTGGCAGCAGGTCCTTTGGGGTTCATTGTCCCTGGCCCCTTCATGTCACACAGTCTGATTTATGGTTAACTATGAACTGAAAATTTTCCTCAGTGATGGTATTCTCTACCCATATTCCCAGAGACAAGTGACAAAGGACTGACTCTTCTGAGCCAAAAAATATCCTCCCTCCTTTAAGTTGTCTTTGTCAGGCATTTTGGTCACAATGAAGAAAAGTCAGAATTGTTTTTTCTTGGATGTCGCTTCTCAAAACTCCTAAATGAGGTTGAAGGTGTATGTTCTCACTGATCCCTGGATATCCCTATAATATTCTCATCATCTTCCAGAATAACTATGGTGTAATGACTGTGTTTAAAAAGTTAAGGACTGGGGAGATAGCTGTGCAGGTAAGAATGGTGGCTGAGCAAGAGTAAGAACCTGAGTTTGGATCCCCAAAATATCTGGATCTTGCTGTACATGCCTTTAAGTCTAGCACTGAAGAGAGGGGTGGGGACAGGGGGACCACTAGTGATTGCTGCCACTGGTGTAGTATAAACCTGGAAAGTTGTCAGTTCAGTGAGAGGTCCTCTCTCAAGGGAATAAAGTAGAGACTAATAGAGAATGCTTAATGTTTTCCTCTGGTCTCTGAGTGCACACAGATAGGCATGAGTACATACACACACACACACACACACACACACACACACACACACACGGGGGGGGGGATATAAATGGAATAGGCACTGTATTTATCTTGCTTTCGTTGAATAAAGGGGATGTATCCCTAAATAGGGGATAGTTTTCCTTGAATGTTGGACAATTCTCTGAATCAGGGGAAGTTCTAAGGATGCCTCTTTCTGATTGGGGATGCTATTCTGTAAATATGTTTTTCTTATTGGTTAATGAATAAAACACTATTAGCAAAAGGAAGGCAAGATAGGTGGGACTAGGAGACAATGAGGATTCTGGGAGGTATAGTAGAAGAGTGACAATGTAGATACTTGAGAGAGCAGCAGTCCGGACCCTCTCTCTGGTAAGATAAGACCACATGGAAACACTTAGATTAATAGAAATGGGTTAATATTTAAGACAGAGCTAGACAATAAGAAATGTTAGTATCAGGCCAACAGCTTTATATCTAATACAGTGTCTCTGTGTGTTATTTGGGGCCAATTGAGGCTGAGGGACCAGGCTGGTGGGAAAACTATTACCCAGGTCCCCTGGGAGGTGATCAAAGCCACAGAGTGCAATGTATTAGAAAGATGTTGGGCATTGGTGTCAGTCCCTCATTTAGCTCAGTTTTCATTCAAGAATTTCTTGAGAAAAACATGATCAGAAAATCTGACTCCCAGATAGCCTGTAATGTGGCCTCAGGCACCCGGTGTTGGTGCTGGTATGGTGGGTAGGAGGCAGTGAGGCACAATTCAGTGGATATTCTTAAAACCAACCTGTATTGAAGGCCAAACTAGAGCATGTTGTACATGCAATCTCTCTCTCTCTCTCTCTCTCTCTCTCTCTCTCTCTCTCTCTCTCTCTCTTTCCATTTGTTTGCCTTAATACTAACGGTAACACACACACACACACAGAGAGAGAGAGAGAGAGAGAGAGAGAGAGATGAGAGAGAGTTTAAATGGCAAATCTCATTGCTGAGACAGCAATCCACACCCTCTGTTAACCCATCCTACTTCCCATGGGGAGACCTTTAACTCCCTTGGCTCTTTATCCTGGTGTTCATACCTAGACTAGTGGATGGTCCTGTAAATTTCTGGAAGCATCTGTTTCCAGTATGACCTTCTGCCTTCCCATCATGATAAGCAATGTTGCTCTCTTCACTTCCTACAGCTGTCTTCCTATTATAGTTACATCACCATTTTTGCTTAAATTCATATCTGAGCTTTGTATCATTAGGGCCACATAGTATCACTTACTGGTGAGTTAACAACTGTTTCGTTTTTTTGTTGTTATTGAATTTTTAGCTAAATTTTCCCAGTCTAAACTAATGTAATAAAGTAACCACCAATACAATTTTCCAGAGTTGCCTCCTGAATTTTCCAGAGTTCCTATTCTGAAGCCTATGCCTATATTGACACATCTCCTTTCTAGAGCTTGCCAAGTTTCTATTCCATTCCAAACTCATGGTGGCAGCTCTAGGAGCAATTCTGCCCTGTGGTCCTTGAGCTATAACCTTCTTGTCTTCTCACCCTAGAACCCAGCTGGTCATCCTTCTTGCCCTGAATCTCTGTTTTCTGAATATCATCTTTTCTTTCTTGGCTAGTCCCTTTGTTCTAGAGGACCAATTTCTACCCATCCCCTCTTCCTGGAAATGATGCAGGGAGATAAACTTCTAGGTACTTTGCTAATCTGAAAACATCTTCAAGCTACCTTCATCAGTTAGCATCCAGGTTTGGAATTCCAGATTGAAGATCATTTTCAGTCAATGCTTTGACTTTGTTAATGGACATTCTAAGTTATAGTGTTAATGTTGAGAACTCAGGTGCTATCGCAATTCTTGAACATTGCATATTGCTCAAGGTCTTTCTGGAATTTTTAGAATCTTACCTTTACCCATGCTTCCCATGAAATTTCCTAAGGTTGCACCATGCTTTGAATCTCCTCCACTCACCTCTTGGAGCAGTGGTTTGGACCATTCCATTTGGGAAAGTGCCTCAACATCTACCTCTCTGCTATGGCCCGGACTCCAGCTGCCCAGATGCCCAGGGCCTGGACTCAGCTAAATGTTGTCTTATCTTCTGTCTCTTATAGGTCACCCCATTTTCTTGCTTATTCTCCTTTTCATGAGATAGATGATTTGATATTAACCTTCTAACCCCTTCATAGGAAAACATCTTGAATAACAAAGAAAAAGGGGGGGGGGAACTCCAAAAAAAATCATTTTTCTTGTTTTTAGTTATTTAAAATATGCTTGTAGAAAAACTATCCTTTCTAAAAGGAAGTAAATATAAATATTAATGATTTCTCTTACTTCCTTCAGAAAATTTTGATGTCTTTCTTCTTTTATTTTCCACCCCTTGAGACAAGGTTTCTCTGTGTGGCCGTGGCTGTCCTGAAACTTTCTCTGGAGATCAGGCTGGCCTCGAACTCACAGAGATCCACCTGCCTCTGCCTCCCAAGCACTAGAATTAAAGGTGCACACCACCACTGCCAAGCTCCATTTTTTTTTGTTATTGTTTCACCTTGATGTTTTTATGGGGAATATCTGTTCCTAATTACCCTCAGGTCCTAATGTTGATTAGGAGCTATTTACAAAATGGCATTCATTGTGGGCTGATTTCCAAAAATCCCTGAGCAATTTTTTGACCCTTAAAACCCCCACTTCTCCATCATAGCCTAGCTGCTGCCCTTGGAATATACATGTTTATTTCTCTTAATCCCAGTTTTCCATCTAAGCACTCAACTCCACAACCTTGATGCATGAACCCTAAGTTTCCCCCAAGACAATGTCTCATGTCTTCCATACAACTAACTGCCTATGGAATTTGTGAGCCCAGGACAGAAACTGCTTTACAGTGTTAATCCCCTTGTTTCCATCATCCTCCAGCCCCATGTTCCACAATGATCAGCATGTGGAACCTCAAGCTCTTTAGACTTTGGGACTCCATGAGTTGCTTCTTATGATAGATCTTTCAGCATTCCTGCATGCTCTGCCTTTCCAAGGCATTTACCATTCCTCCATCACACTTCTGCCTTGTGAATTGGGTGGATGGGCTGGTTACTTTTAACTGTGGGCTGATGCAACCTACAATCACCTTGGAAGAGAGTCTTCATGAGGAACTATCATATTGACCTGTGGGGGATTGTTTTAGTTTATGAGGTGGGAAGACTCAGCCCACTGTGGCAATACCATTCCCTACACAGAGGGGGTTCTGACTATGTACCAGTGAAGAAATCTAGAAGCAAGCAGGCAGCAAGGATACAATCATTTCTCTCTGATCTTGAATACAGATGTGAGGCATTAAGTTCCTGCCTTGACTGCCCCACAAGGGAGTATAACATGGAATTGAAAACCAAACTAATTCTTCCTTCTCTAGGTTGCTTTTGGTCAAGGTATTTTATCCCAGCACCATAAATGAAATTATGGTAATAGGGTTATAAATTTCCCTGCTTATATTAACTATGAAGTTTTTTTTTTCTTGTTATTTGGGAGAAAGTTTTGGGAGTAGGGCAGAAATGACTTTATTGCCCCACCTTATAACATAGTCTGCACTAAGTAGATATTAAGTCTGTATTGAGTCTACATCACCTTTTAATCCTGAAGATTCTTTCCATTAACATTAATAGGACTCCAGTCCACAGGGTAAGTTCTCACCAACGTCAAAGTTGAGAAGTTTCTAAGAAACCACACCTGATCAATGGTAAACCATGTTCTCGGTCTCTCTGTCTCTGTTTCTTTCTCAACAGGTTGAAATCAAGGGAGGGCACTAAACTATAGTCATGATAGAAGTGTAAGACTTAGGTGCTATGGTAGTTTACATTGTCAACTTGCCTTGGAAATAACTCTCAGGACATGTCTTGAAGAATCTTCAAGATAAAGGGTATTGGAGGGGGACCAACATTTCATGAGCTGGGTTTGCAGAATGCATAAAAAAGAGAGAGCTGGCTGAGTACCCACATTCGTCACTCTCAGCTTCCTGACTGCAGACACACTGGAACCAGAAGCTTCCTGCTCCTGCTACCAGGCTGTCCCTGTCATGATGAGTGTCTACTTGAACTGTGAGCAGAAATGAATGCTTTCTTGCTTAAGTTGCTTTGGTCTGTCTGACATTTTGTTTCAGAAATCAGGAAGGTAATTAATATAGGGGAAGCCTGTAAAACAAGCATAGCAAGAAGAAACAATATGTGACCCAAAACATTATAGGAACTCCACATTTAGACCATGGGGAAAGAAAAGGTATTAGTCTTAAGGGAAACTGGAGTAGAAATCACTTTTCCAGAATCCAAAGGAAAATATCGGTGAGTCTAGTGATTATATCCTATGAGGTCAAGAAAAATATTTTTTGTGGCTTAAGCCCATGCCAAGACATCTATGCCTTCCAGACCCTCTTCCTGTCATTGTTGTAGGATTAGAGTATAGGGTCTGATGTTCTTTAGTTTTCACTGTAGAATTCAGTTCCCAGCTACCCAGCACTGTGGGGGAAAAAAAAGAATAATACAGAGCCAATGCTGATGGTCTATGTGGCATGGGCCATAAAGTATACTGTGATGTTAACAACTCCTGTTTAATTTCATCATGATAACAAGCATTAAAAGGGTAGCATATAGATCTCACTTCACAGACCAACTCTGGTTGATACAGCTGCTTGCAGCACCATTAGAAAATGAATTTTTTAGCTCTGGCCAGCCTCAATGTCATGAAATCCTACAGTTGATTAGCAATACCCGCACTTGGATGTAGACCTAAAGAACTAATTCAGGCTGTTTCCTACCCATAGTGCATTCTTCATAAATCTTACCAGGAGTCTCTTGGTGTTGTCATTCAAGTCATTGATAAGAGTTTGACAAGACAGAGTCAAGGACAGTTAACACCAGTGCATCATCGTTGACTAGAGTTTGTCACATTCTAGAATGATTTTTGTTCCACGTATTTGAGTATGCATGTGTGTGTGCATACGTGTGTGGGTGTGTGTGCATGTGTGCGTGCGTGCGTGTGTATACACGTGCATGGAGATCATAGGACAACTTCTAGGAACCAGTTCTGTCTTTCTATTTATTGGGTCCGGGGGATCAAATTCAGGTCATCGGGCTTGAAAACAAGTGCCTTGACTAGCTCAGCCATCTTATCAGCCCTTAAGATTCATTTAGAAAGTATGCCCTATGCCAACACCATGTCAAAGAGAGACTTTTTATAAAACTTCTACCTGATTCACAGGGAATGAGAATCTGGGATGTTGGGGAGTAAGTGAATCACAGAAGGAAAGAGATAAGTTCTCAAGATACTGACTGCTGAGGTTCCAAATGTAGATAGAAACCTTCCAAAGACCCCGGGTCTGTGTCTGAAGAATCCCTGAGACTCATAGGAGGAGAATGAGCAGGACAGCTTTCATAAAGTCACAGCCTAGTAAATGAACGGGCACACGCATATTCAAGCAGCTCATAGTTTTATCATAAAATATAAACGTTCTAAATTAAGTGTCTTACTTTCTATCTTACCAACAACAACAAAAACAAAAACCAGTCATGTTAGCTAAATACAGGTGCCTGTGTGGTCTTACAAATAGGAGGGTACACGTCTGCAGCATGTGCCACACGTGAGGGGGGCTATGCAGGTGAGTGCTGGTCAGTATGATGAGTCTGGTCTTGCTGTTTTCTGTCGGCCACCTGGTTGGAACCTTGGCTTTCCAAACTTCACACCAAGCTGTTGCAGAATCCAGAATTCCAGAACCTTTAGCCCTGATCCAAGGGCAAAGAGAGGTGGGGAGAGAGAAAGAAGTCTAAAAGCGTATTCCATTTCCACTGGAGGAAAAATAGGGGCTGTTCATCAGGGGGCCACTGGACGCTGAGTTGAACCTGGAGGAGAGGGGAGAGATAGATGCAGTGACAAAGTCTCTGGTGTGCCTAGAGAGACTGGGGAAAATAATCTATTGATTGTGTGGCTGTCAAAGGTCGGGAAGCTGGAATGAGCTTGGAGGCTAACAGCTTTAGCATCATACAAGGATTTGGCTCTAGGCAAGTCAAAAACAAAACGACACAGTTAAAGGATAATGAAAAGCTGTGTCCCTTGCTATGCTGGTGCAGGGAGCTGCTGGGAGCATGTAAGGATGAAGTCTAGAGTCCATGCTGTTACCATGAAGGGGCCACAAAGAGTGAAGTTAACTGGATCTGAGCCCCTTACCTATAAGCTTGTGCGCACCTGTCTGTCTTAGACAAGCAAACGCATGAGGGAAGTCTACAGCATGGTGGAAAGCAGAGCCTGTCCTGGAACCTGAACTCAGAGTCCAGCCAAAACCAGTACAACTTCCCCCCTCAATGGCTCTGCCCCCTTTATGTCAACACTCCCCAGGGAAGTTTCCCTGAGACACCATTGTGTGAGTGCCTGGCATCTGGCTCAACTAGCAGGGAAGATGTGCGCCTCTGCTTCCAAGAGCAGAGATCCACCCACCTCTCCCATTTCTTTACCAGCACACTTGTATGCACACTTCCAAACAGAGTTCAAAGGCTGTCTCCTCTGTGGAGGTTCCCATGACCTCTTCAGATGGGATTGACTTGCAGACTTCTGGGATATGACTGCAATGTCCTCATCCATCTCCTATCACACTTCAAATGGACATAGAGCTTAATACAAATTGCTGCAGAGCAAACGGCTAGATTTAGTCTAATCCAGGGATTCTAGACCACTTTTCAGCTGGGCATGTGCATATTACAAGAGAGAGTCACCTTCAAGACACTCTCCCATAAAATGGAGAGGCAAGAAAGTGGGAGGGTTAGTGGAGAGAGGCAGCAATGGAGCAGGCCACAGTGTGGGTGTAATGGCCTCAGCAGCTTATAGCATCTGTGGCTCCCTAGTAGCAACAGTCCATGGACAAGAATTTCTACTTTTGTATCCACTGAAAATGAAAAGCTATGTATTCCTTTTAGATTAATATGGTTTGATCAAGCAAAACCCCCTGAAGCAGTGTCCCAGGTGATCCAACATTCAAAACAGCCGGGACAAGGCAGCTTTGCAAACCACTACAGCCAGGAATTCTACATCTTCTTAGTATCCCCATGATATCACAGCATCCCCAACTAGCAGGAAGCAGTTTGGAAAGAATGACACCCAAATTCCCAAATATTGTGTATAAATGTTTATTTTTCATTTAAATGGGGTTGGTTATAAATGGTTAATAATCACAACCAATCTCTTTTTAAAGGTAAAAGGGGGATTATGATATGAAATGAATACTTTGTTTTGAAATGGATTTTGGATTTTCATTTATTGATACAAATTTAATGTCAATTTTGTGAAAGTATATTTCTCCTCTTGTTTAGGTACTATATTTATATAGCTCATTTAAAAATGTAATGTATAATTTAGTACAGATTATAGATAGTCACCTATAATAGCAAAATTTAGTTAAGTTAGTTAGATTTTCTAGACATAGAGATATATTTCAAATGGATAGACATTCTTCAAGCCTTTCAAAGACCGACATAATATGGCATTTTAAATGGTTTAGGGTTTTTCTTAACAATGAGACATAACTGCTCCTGGCAATACCATCTGCATCACAGAAATGAAGATGAGCATAAGAGAAACTCGTTATGGAGTTTGCTTTCAATATGGCAAGACTAGCCATTTGGGCAAGATACTGCTCTTGTCTGAACTGTTTAAACTGGACATGCAGGACCCACAGAAAAGTAACTGCTGAAACAAGATGGACATTGCTGCAGGATTCCTGCTTCATGGAAGAGTCTGCCAGACATTCTGCAGGACTCAGAGAAAAGTGACTGACAAACTGCCAACACAGGTGGCAAGTTTAAAATTTCCTGCTTTGCTGAGGAGTCTGCCAGATACACTATGGCCTATGGGCAGAAGATGGATGTGCCAATTTACAGAACTTCAAGTGACTGACCAGGAAGAGAGATGTCTCTGTCATTTCTAAAGTTTATATACTATCCTTCTGTGCTCTTTGATGGAGTTGAAGACAGATAGTTATGGTTATAGTTTTCCTTAGTTAGGATTAAAGATAAGTTACATATAAGACTTTATACTCACAAACATAGATGATAGAATATTTTCTTTAATTCCTGATAATGTTAATGGACTAAATATTGTTAACTATAGTTCTTATTTGATAACTGTTTTGTCATATGTAATTTTACTATGTTAAAGTTAAAGCCTTTCTTTTTATTTAGACAGAAAAGAGGAGATGATGGGAGATATCATTCTGTAAATATGTTTCTCTTATTGGTTAATGAATAAAGCCCTGTTGGCCAATAGGAAAGCAAGATAGGTGGGATTAGGAGACAGGGGGGTTCTGGGAGATGTAGTAGAGAGGAGTCAAGATGTAGGAAGTGAGAGAAGAGGTCTGGGCCTCTGTCTGGTAAGATAAGACCATGTGGAAACACTTAGATTGATAGAAATGGGTTAATATTTAAGACAGAGCTAGCTAATAAGAAGCTCTAGACATTGATCAACAGTTTTATAACTAATAGAGTCTCTGTGTGTTATTTTGGGACTGACACTGCTCTGGGACCAGGCTGCTGGGAAACGGCTCCTAATACCCTATCTCATAAAAACAAAGGCTGAGGTGTACCTCAGTGTCAGTGTTTGCCTAGAATGTGGAAATCCCTGGGTTTAATCCCCAGCACTGGAAGGAGTAATGGTAATATGAGATATCCTGGATTTTGATTTGATTAATAAAATAAGAGCTAAAACAGTAACAATGACTATCAGTAAGAATTTAACCTTGTTGTCTCTGGTATCTGGTCACTGTAACCCGTGTCCCTAGCTTCTCTGGGTAGATCACTTACAATCAGATCAATTGCCAAGGGTCTAGACAGCATGAACACTAGAGGGTCAGGTGGATAAGCAATGAGTATGGAGTAAAGCTATCAAGGAATGCTTCTTAGAGGAGAAGGAAGAGGAAGGGGAGGAGAAAAGAAGAGCTACATCAGCTCCTAGCCATGGTTCTCAACCTTCCTAACACTGTGACCCTTTAATACAGTTCCTCATGTTGTGGTGACCCCCTGTCATAACATTATTTTCATTTCTACATCATAACTATAGTTTTACTACTGTTATGAGTCATAATGTAAATATCTGTGTTTTCTGATGGTCTTAGGTGACCCCTGTGAAAGGGCCCTTTGACCCTCAGAAGAGATTATGACCCACAAGTTGAGAACTACTGCATCCTGATTGACCTGGGGCAGCTGATATAATACTCTTTCCAGAGCAAGTATTACTCATGCCCCAGGAAATGCTCAAAGTTATTATTTTATTGCTTGGAGGATCAATTGTGTAGTTGTCATTCCTGATGGGTTATGCAAATCAATTGGGCAGAGTGACTAAAGAGTTTTCCTCCTCCTCTTCTGAGGGCATGAGGCCCTTGCTCCTATCTGTGGCACTGCATCCCCTCTCACATCTTGCTTCCTCTGCTTCTGATGACCCTGCCTGTCCTCCAAACCAAACTACCCACCAGGAATGCATACATCTTCCCTTACCCTATCCAGCTCACCAGGTCCTGTCCAATCCTCAGCTTCATAGCTTCCTCGGCAACTACACTACCATAATTCCCAGCTCTCATTTCCTCCACTTGGATTCCAGCTCCCATGTGCTCCTCTGCAAATCACTTCCTGTGCATGACTTCCATTCTTTTCCTGACTCCCTTATGGTACACACACACACACACACACACACACACACACACACACACACACACACACACATTCATCACTAGAAGTTGCTTCCTAGCCCCTTTCCTGGTCCCTTTGCCCCTTCCAGCCCCTCCACCTGCTGGAAGCCCAGGTTTGGGTTCATGTGTCATCTCTATGCATGTGCATTCCTTAGTGAGTCATCTTGTCCAATGCCTTCATCTGTCATGGATGTTCTAATGACCTCCAAATTCATTGCCAGACCCAACCTTGCCCCCAAGCTCCTTGCTGACCAGTCCCAACCTGCCTAGCCTTAGCTTATCTCTGATTCCTATTCCATCACTATCACCATCCCTTAGTACTCCAGTCACTCAGGAGCCTTTGCATGTCTAATCCTTCTTGGTGCAGTGTTTGCCTCTCATACACACACATGACCATGGTTCAGGAAGACTTTTTTGCCAGGCATGGTAGCTCATTATGACTTACTCCCAGCACACATATTGTGTGTGGGAGACAGGACAATGGCTATGCATTCAAGGCCAATTCTAGGTAGCATAGTGAGACCTTGTTCAAGGAAGGAGGAGAAAGCACCTCCTCCTTTGAACCTCTGATGATATGTTTGCATCTTATCCCCCCATACACACACACACACACACACACACACACACACAGAGAGAGAGAGAGAGAGAGAGAGAGAGAGAGAGAGAGAGAGAGAGAGAGATTGACTTGGATAGTGCCAGGCACTGGAATTGCTCTTGCTATAGCCAGTTTATTTTGTTTGTTTGTTTGTTTTGTTTTGTTTTGTTTTGTTTGAGACAGGATCTCACCATCTAGCCCAGGCTGGTCTCAAACTCAAGATCTTCCTAATTCATTACCCAAGTGTTGGGATTACAAGCATGTACCACAAGCCCAGAAATCAGATTTGTGTGTGTGTGTGTGTGTGTGTGTGTGTGTGTTTGTGTGCACACGCACGCACATGCATGTACATGCTTGTGTTCAAGTATATGGAGACTAGAAGTTAACTTTGGGAGTCTTTCTTCAGGAGATATCTATCATGGTTTTTGAGATTCTATTACTGGGACTGTGGATCACCAATCAGACTAAGCTAGCTAGCCAGTGAGCTCCAGGGATCCACCCATCTCTGCTTCCACAGTTCTGGGATCACAAGTATATACCACCATGCCCAGCTTCCGGTGCAAGGTCTGGGGGTCAGCATCAGGTCTTCATGCTTGCATAGTGAGCACTTATTGACTGAGCCATCTCCCAGCTCCCTCCATCAGTTGTTTGTTTGCTTGTTTTTTGATAAATGAATAAACCATCCTCTGTAGAGATCCAGACTAGCACCTGTTTCTGGCCCCATCCTCCTGGTTTTCCCAGCTCTCTGGCATTGTTTATCCCCACTTGCCACCTTTCCTTACTCATCACTCTTCTTTGTCCCCAGTGTCTCCAACTCTTCTCAATCTTGTGCCTACTTCTTGGACTGTCCCTTCCTGCCTTTCTCCCCCCTCCCGCTGTCTCCCCAAAGATACATGAACATCTGGCCTCTGCTCTCTGTGCTTACAACTTCCCTGGCTCTCTGGACAGCCAGCATTCCAGTTTGTCCTGTGAAGAATCATGGGGTGGTAACACAGGGGTCACTGCCAGCTGAGGAATAGTTAGTTCTCTGCATCCTTCAGCAGCCTCATTCACTCTCACCTCCAGGAAGGTAATAGATAACCTCTTGTTGAGGCCTTCAGACTACACCTCATCTTCTGTTCTCTCCCCTAGGCCTGTGTGTTCACTCTGATGTGCACAGGCCTTTATTAGATCTTCAGGCCTAGCAGTCAAAAGCCTTTAATAATATAATCCCAACCTCTCTTTCCAATCCTATTTTCCAAGGACAAATCTAATACTTTAAACCATACATGCCTCTGTTCCCAGGCCTCTAGTTTGCCTCGCACCTTCTGGGTTTGGGGGATAGTTCAGTAGCAAGTTACTTGCCCAGCATGAGTATGGATCTGGGTTCAATTCCTGGCACATCAAAATCAGGAGCTCAAAGGGGTGTTTAAATGATGGCCTTGCCCTTCCATCCCCCTGCCTAGACTGCCTCTCTAGACACTCACTAAGGTCCCCTCTGAGGTTTTGCTTCTGGTCTGGGGCCATTTCTTCTTCACTTTACCAGAACATGTGCCATCCAGTCCCACAAGTCCTCATTTTTTTTCTTTATGTATATGTATGTGTGTTTGCACCAATTTGTATATGTCATACATCGGGGGTGCCTGCAGAGCTTAGAAGAGGGTATTGGATCCCCTGGAACTAGAGTGACAGGTGATTGTGAGCTGCTGGATGATGAGTGTTGGGAACCAAATCTGGGTCCTCTGCAAGAACAGTAAGCTGGGCCGTGTCTCCAGCTCTAGTCCTCTGCTTTTTGAGGGGAAGGAGTAGGCCTTATTATCTATGAGATCCCTGTAGGCTGAGTTCACATTAACTCCATGAATTAACACAGCACTTTTTAGTGTGTGTGATGATGGTGGTGGGGGTTCTACATACCATGCTGTGCTCTACAAAATAGAAGGGAGGGAAGGGGGGATAAGGAAGGAAGAGAAGAGGAAATAGAGGAGAAAGGAAAGATATAAAAAGAAGTCATGGATATCATATTCAAATACCACCATTGACTGCCTCTTGAATATTCTCCGAGCACCCCAGGCAATTAAATGATCTGAGAGTTCCAACTGTTAAGAAATCTGCTTGTCTTTGTTTCTTACGGTTTTCCCCAAACAGATCTGACTACGAAAACCTCTTTGAACCATCAATCCCTTTTCATAAGATATTAGGGGAGATGCAAGATTCAAAGGGCAAGAGTCTGGGGTCATGCAGTGGGTCAGGTGGGGAAAGGGTGTCTGCTGGGTAGAGTGGGGGGAGGCAGGAATCAATGTCACCTAGAGAGTTTCATCCTAACCTTCGTATCTGAGTTTTTCCAAATGGGACACACATGCCCCATGATCTGCCTAGGATTCTGAAGTCCACAAGAATGGAATGGTGCCCTCTGCCTTGGATCACTAATATTAGCTGAGGGTTTGGCTTATTGGAGTGAGTAGCCACTTGTTACTTATGTTAAAACAAACACAATTTTGGTACTCCACACCATACACAAACCAAGAGGAATTTTTATCCTAACTGCCCAGTTTGTACTGCGAGTTTGCAGCTGAGCCACTCACACAAACCCAGGAAATTCCAGACTTTTTTACTAATGGGGGGGGGGGAGGGGACATTTGGCAGACAAGCTGTGGGAGTCCCTTCACCAGGACCTGGCAGAAGTCCAGGGGGGGATACTTGAAAGATTAGCCTGGCAAGGACTTCAGATGCATCAGGAAGTGGATAGGAGTCATATACAGATTAACTAACCACATTCATTGCAATTCATCCAATGATAATGACAGGGCATCATGAACCACTTGCAGCACCCATGAATGAACAGAGTGCCTACTTGCTTCTGATTGGGCAGCTGCAGTTCTACAACTGACCTGTAGGTGGCAGTCTGCAAAGTACATTCAAAGGGCTCCTCCTAGATCCCAGCCCAGATTCACCTCCACAGATGTTCCCTCCAAGTTCTCAGAGACATTGGGCACAGGTACAAAGACCTCTCTCTCTCTCTCTCTCTCTCTCTCTCTCTCTCTCTCTCTCACACACACACACACACACACACACACACACACACACACACACACTGCCATGGGGCATGTATACCAAGAAAGTCCACCCCATACATTTGCTCTCTCTGACAGCCATCTAGATGCAGGTCAGTTCCCCACCCCCACCATGGCTGAAGACTCACCCATATCCCTGGGGGAAGAGGTATGGAGGCCCATCTCCTGCCATCTGGGTAGGATCTCGGGGGTTGGCGGGAAGCTTCTGGGGGGTCCTCTGAGGATATGGATAGTTGGGCTGGACCAAGGGGATGTAGCTCATCAGGGGTGTATAGGAAGATCGGAAAATTTGCTGTCCCATCTGCTGTGGGTTGTACGGTGTCACCTGCAGGGCAGAGAGAAGAGAGGGACAAGCTCAACATCTCCCATCTCTGACCCTAACCCCAGCCTCTACCTTATAAACCTGTGTGCCCCTTACTTGCCTTATGTATCTGAGCCTCAAGTTCCTAATCTGTAAAATGGACAAACACTATCTACTCTGTGTGGGGAAGGTCTAGTGATTCACATTTCTGGCTCCTACCTTCAGACTTCAACAGACTGTGAGCCCTAGACAACCTCACCCAGTGGGAACTCCTGCCAGGGAAGAATAGATCTGTGCTATGAGGACTGCCTGCTGCATACCCTCCAGCTATGATTATCAAACACTTGAAATCCAGCTATGGTGAATAAGGAGCTAAAGTTTGGATGCTATTGAATTAGGATTCTTTTAAATGGCCACATGTGGCTAGTGGCTACAGTATTGGGTAATATAGAAGAAAGTGCAGAAAGCAGGCAGGGCAACAAAAACCTGAGGGAAAGATGAGAATTCAGTGTTACTTCTGCTGGATACCTGGAGAAATGCCTGCTGAGAACTGGTGTTCACACTTCCTTGCCATGAACAAGCAAGGCACCACCCATCTTATTCATTGCTACTGCTCCAGCTTTGAGACAATAGAGTGAATGCAGTAAAAGAGGCCAGGGAGGAGGCAAGAAGAAGGGGGAGCACTAAGCATCTTCTGACATGATGGGGAATACTCATCAAGAGCAACAGGTTCCATTACTGACATGTATACTGACAGCCTATACATGGGAAGGCCTTTCCTCATATGAATCTTCCCATGTGCTGAGGGGAGTTTCTGTCAAAGCTGGAAAAGTTTCTGGATTTCCACCATAGAAGCTACAATACTCAAGACCCCCCTTTCTCCCTGACTGTTCATGTCTAAGTTAAACCCACTTGGTGGGCTGTGGTGGACCATGCCTTTAATTCTAGCACTTGGGAGGCAGAGACAGGTGGGTGGGGCTCTGAGTTTGAAACAGCCTGGTGCCTACAGAGCTAGTTGCAGGACACCCAGAGCTATTATACAGAGAAATCCTGTGTGAAAAACTAAATAAATAAACAAACAAACTCACTTGGGCTAGTGTGTATGAAACACTCTGACTGTGGGATAGCCTTCACCTCACCTCTGTCACTATATCTCATCAAGACTATCAGTTTCATGGGAATTTAGAATTACCCAAGGTGTACTGTGAAGGTGTTTCCAGAGGATCTGAGAACCACCCTAAATGTGGGCAGCTTCAGCCTTAGGGGTTGGTGTTTTAGTCTGGATAAAAAGGGAGAAAGAGAAGACCACTTGAACACAAGCCTTCAATGCTCTTTGATTCCTAACTGGGGGTGTCATGTGACCAACTGCCTCATGTTCCTGAGACCATGTCTTCTCACCATGATGGGCTGTACTCTCAAACTAGGCAGAAAAATAAAAATAAAACTTCCTTAAGTTGCTTTTGTCAGCTCTTTTAACATGACGATGAGCAAAATAACTAATACAGGCACTAATTATTCCCATTTGAGAGGCAAAAAAGTTGAGGCACAGAGAAGTACAATAACCGACTCAGATGTGTCTCCAATCCTGACCTATACTCAGAACCCCCAAGGACAACTCAGAGTCTGAGTTCTGTTTCAGCCTTACTATGCTGTGAACTCTGAAAGCTGAACCCCTCCCCAAGTCTTTGCCATGCCACTCAAAGAGAAGATTCAGGGCCTAGTGACATTGAACGTGGATACTGAAATTCTTGAAAGGACAACTATCCCACTAGTTCATAGAACAGAGAAGGACACCTCACAGGACACACTCTATAGGGGCCACAGAGTCCCTGGTCTCCACAATAGGAAGTGTTCAATCTTAGCAGAGACTAGAATGAAAGGGGTGAGAGACAAGAGCTCATACCAGCCTTGTCCAGGGATATTCCCATGATTCCTAGAGATTGATCAAAGCCATCACATGTAGCTTTCTATGTTGCTCTGGAAACACCACCAAATATATTCATCTATTACAAAAAGCATAGAATAATGCACCCAGGATGCACTTCTTCAGAAATACTTATATAAATAAATGTCCTTACAAAGATATGACAGAAACCAATAAACAGCAGTGACTTCCATCTTAAAAGTTCCTACCATGTTTTATCCTATATCCTTCAAGCATATACTCACTCATAATTGCCTAAAAAGACTCTTTGATCCAGGAGGGGATGTTACTGATTGTGGTGGAGGTAATGTGAGTGGGATTCCTGAGATAGGCTCTCTTATCCAAGTGAGGTTGGAGAAGGCTCTTATTCCTGAAGAAGCATCCTGCCCAAGGTAGTTCTCACTTATTGGCTCATCTATACTCTCCAGAACATACCAGCATTAGGCCAGCTCAGAGAAGAGGTTTTCAGAGAAAGGGTGGGACTCCCTGGGAGGGAGCAAGCTAGAAGGATCTAGAATTGAAGGTGTGGGTTGTTCATGGATCTGTGTTTGAGGTGCAAGTCCACTTGGGAATGTGGAACACTTGTCTTCAGTCCCCTCCATGTCCTCAGTCTAAATGAGTTTGCTCATATCCCATCTCTGTCCCAAGACTCAGTGTTTCTCAGCCTGCTTCCATGTCTGTGGATGCGTATGTGTAAGCACATATGCCAGCTCAAGTATTTAGGAACATTCAAATAACTACACATATTTCGTGTGTGTGTGTGTGTGTGTGTGTGTGTGTGTGTGTGTACGTGTGTGTGTGTACAGGCACATATACCACAGTGTACATGTGGAGGTCAGAGGGCAACCTTAGGTGTCAGTCCTCAACTTTCACATTGTTTTGAAGCAGTGTCTCTTGTTCACTTCATCCCCCACCTTGCCATAGGCACATTGGGATTTAGATACATGCTACTGAATCTAGCTTTTTGTGGCTCTTCTTGGGGTCCAAACTCCATTCCTCATGCATGGAAAGCAAGCATTTTATCCACTGAATCATCTCCCAAGCCTATTATCTATTTCTCTCGCTTCTCTCTATGTAGGCCTGTTACTATCTTTGTTGCCTTATTGTAGTAGTATTTGTGTATTTATGTACAAGAGGTGTCCAGCATGGTGGCCAAGAACATAGGCTGCTCCTGAGTTAATATCTAAGAGGCAATTGTACCTAAAGTACTTGTGTAATTCATACTGCCACATCCAGCAAATAAAACTACAGGACACCAGTTGAATCCAAACCGAAAATAAACTGTGAGTGTATTTTTAACATAAACTTGTCTTGTGCAATATTTAAGATTTACTTATACTAAAATGCGTTCATTATTTATTTGAATTTCAAACCAAACTGAGTGTCTGGTATGGGAACTAGCCAGCCCACATAGCATGAAGATGACTCTTGGCCCACCCATGCTGGGCAGAGTTGGGGGGTTGACTTTGGCTGACATCACCACACACAGAGCTGAGGCTCCTGGAAGCACTGTCAGTTTCCACTATCAGTCAATGGGATAGAAGCAACAGCTCCTGCATCTTCAGCTCAGACACCAAAAGAGAAAAGAGAATAGTCCTGACTCTGATCCACAGCCCAGTTCAGCCAATGAGCAAGAATTAAAGACTCCTGGGAAGTCTCTGAGTCACTGAAGTTACCCAAACTTATGTGTTAGTGTTTTGGTCTAATCTCTTTGTGTCTCAGTTTCCCCATCCGTAGCATGCATTGTAAGGTAGCTGAGAAATTTAAATTAGAGTAGGAGAAGCCTTAGGGAAAGGCCTGGCATTATCATGTGATAAGGACTCTTTTAAGTGACATCTGGTATCATGTGATAAGTCAGTGATGGTTCAGAAAGTAATGGTGATAACCACTAGGCAAAGATGAAGGAGCAGATAGCTTTGGAACCTAAAGACCTTATGAAGCCAGGGTATAGAAGGGGACATCATCTACTCACCTGTCGAGAGTAGCACCCCAGTGGAGGGTGCACAGGTTGCTGGTAGGGCATCCGTGTTGACCGCTGTGGGTATAAGCCCTAAGGAGAAAGAGAAAGGTTCCTGATGCTACCTGATGCTAGGTGAGAGTCCCTAGTCTGAGTACAGAAGCTGCTCAGCATGGTACTCACAGGCCTAGATCTACATCCCAGGTTGACCTTCTCCAATCACCCACAAAGTTGCCTAGAGCTGACTGGATCCTGCTGGGACCAACAAAATTCAGGCCGTGTGGGAATCCCCTTTTCTACAGACTCCAAAGCCTAATTGAGTGTTCACGAATGTTTAGGAAGGAGTGCCAAAGACTGACACTTTCAGAGGCTGACCTGTATCTCTGAGAAAGCTACTCTACCTCTCTGAGAGTCTTGCTGTTATCTGCAGAAATGTGTGGAGCCAAGCCAGTGAAGCCAGTGGGAATGACCACATTATTTGCTATTTGCATACACATCTGTGGATACCAGAGGTGAACTTCCTGGGTCACTTCTCAGATGCTGCCCACCTTGTTTGTTTGTTTGTTTTTGTTTGTTTGATTAGATTAGATCTCTCACCAGCCTGAGGCTTACCAAGTAGACTATGTCAACTGGCAGGTAAGCCCCAAAGATCCTCCTTTCTCTGCCTCCCTGGTGCTAAGACTGCAACTCCCCCTCGCCATGCCCAGCTTTTTTATTTGAATTCTGCTGGATCAAACCCAGAGCCTCGAGCTTACAAGGCAAGCATATTAAGGAGCAGGCTGTCTTCTCAGCCATCATGGGCCTTTTCTACCTTTCCCTAAGCCAATTCTCACCTAAGACGAACCCCCGTATTGATAAATCCATCTGTGTGTGTATGGAGCCTGGGTCTAACCAGCTGTGATTCTGTGTACAGATATGCAACTATGTTCCCCTCCCCCGAATGCTTGTTTGGATTTCTGCTAGGGGCCTGTATGTATCTATAGCTCATGGTGAGGGTAAGCAGGAGGATAAATAAAGGAATACCAGTAAAGAGCTGAGAAAGCACCTGGGCACACAGTAAGGACTCTGTAAATGTTAGGGCTATCCGTCATCCCCCACTAGCCCCTCCCTCTAGCATTGTGGGCAGCTTAGCCCAAGCGGGTGGAGAATTGATTTACAACTCTGACTAAGAGTGGGGCCTTGGATATAAATATGTTCATACAGACACAAAACTCACACACCTTGCATAAATATTTCAAGGGGGGGACTAACCCATGACCACTCCAAGTGTCTACCCAGTCATTTCCTATATCACAAGGGTATTCAACCCTAGCCCTGCAGGTCCCCACATGGAGACCAGGATGGCTATGGATGCAGCCTAACATGAAATTGTAAGTTTATATAAAACATTATCATAAGATTGTTGTATAACTCTTTTATAACTTGATAGCATGATTCTAGGGTGTGGGCATCATAGATGACAGTGTCTTGTCACAATATCATATAAAGTAACTCATGGGCCTTGGGTTGTACACCCCTATATTTAATGTATGGCTCTAGGCAACTCATCTTTATCCAATGTGGCCTGGAGAAGCTAAAAGGCTGGGCATTTTGCACCTGGCATGATGCTCAAAGCCCAGTGCCCATCTCAACCCAGGACATCTTTCCAGAACATTCTTCAACCCAAAGTGCTGCCTCTGCTCTGGCCTTGGTTTGTGCCATTCACCAAAATGGTAATGGTAGACATGCTCCTGATGATATAGCCTCAGCACCCCACGAAGGATTCCAGGAACTCTGAGATGATGTACCTCAGCTCAGAAGCCTCAGATTCCAGGTCTCTGAGAGTAGCCCGTGCTATAGCAGAGACCTCTACCCTCCCTCTGCCACAAAGCGGTGACACTTGAGACCTTCCTGTCTTGGCCCTCCCACTTCTGCCAGTCCTTGTGTGAAGCCAGTCCCTCCACTGCCCCTCATGCCCTGGTGCCTAAAATTCTGCAACCAGGTTAGCCTCACTCGTTGTCATGACCCAGCACAGTCCTACATCCCCACCATGGAATGAACCTGGCCAGAGAAGTCCTACCAAAGGAATGACCTTGCTCATTCCAGACCCTTGGTGAGCTGTAAGCCCTCTGGACAGGCTGCTAAGGGCCCCTCTGCTGCTGTTTACTTTCAGCTCCATTAACTGCCACCCACCTCTTCCAGAACTGCAAACACCACGCAGCCATCCACCACCACCACCTGTTCTGCGCTAGGCCGATGGAGGGCACACAGCTGGCCAGCCCTGCCCCCTCCTTGTAAGATATGGTGCCTCCTTCATTAGTATGAGACAGACTGCCTGACTCTAGGGACATTCGCAGTTGTTAGAATTGCAGCTTTGTGGAATTGTGAGCAAATAAGGCAAATAAGAGCGAATAAGCATTCACTCCTCTTTGCTTGAGGCCGTGGCCTTTCCCCACATGGCTTCCCTTCTTCAAGGGACCTTGTCTTCCTATCTCTGAGTCTCTCCACCATGGAGCCCTGAGAAAATTGGATTTGGGCCCTCTTCTTTATTCTTTAGGCCTTATGTAGAGAGACCATGATAGACTAGTCCCCTGTTCTTTCTGCCCCCTCAAGGACTACTCAACTCCCTGACCCCCTTTTCTTGGAGGGCCTTAACTGAGTATTAATGTAATGAACATCTGTGTCACACTGGGAGTTTCAAGAGTCCTTTCCTGTGCTTGGGCTCAATTAATTCTTACAACCAAATGTTTCTGTGACTGCTGTAATTATGATAAGCCTCACCCTCCTGCAGCCAGACTGGGGCAGTTAAGGAACATGCCCAAGGCCACAATGTGCAGATGTTGCAAAGCCCTCTCACCTGTCTTCTGGTTTCAGATTTGCTTTCCCTCTATTGTATCAGGCCTCCTGATCAGTTGTCCCAAATCGAGCACTAGGAAATTCCGAGATTCATAAGGAGGCAGATGTGCAGTCTTTGGCCACCATCTAGGAAGGTCAGCTCCTTTGTGGCTAGCTTTGATTGAACCTATTCACTGCCTGAATTGCCTCACAGAATCAAGGAGGTCCTTCCAGACAGGGCAGAACATCACTTCTTTGCAGAAGCAGATGGATGGATGGATGGATGGATAGATGGATGGATGGATGGATAGATGGATAAGGATGAATAAGTAGACAAATGGTAGGTGAATAAATGGATGGGAATGTGGATAAGTAGTCAAGTGGATGGAGAGATGGATACATAAAGCAGAAAATCAGAATAAACAACAGAGGATATTTCAGAATATGCCTAGGGACACAACTGTCTGAGAGACTAGACTGACCTGAACTTCTGGTGCATGTTATAGGAAAATCTATCATTTTGATCTACAAGAAAGTGCTCTCTGCATCTAGAAATTTGTCACACAGAGGTGCTGCCTCAGTTTCCCTCCTTCTGTAGGAAAGTCACAATCAGCCCTACAATATGAACAGAGGTGTCTCTGAAGACACAGGACAGACATGGCTCTCAGAGAAACATATCCAAACCTTACTCATTGAAAAAAGCCAAGTGAAGTGGAGAATTACAATGCAGCCTGATACCATGAGCTGGACACATGCATTCAACAAGAGTAACTTCCAACTGTGGGAAAGTGTGCAGTTGTTTCTGGTTTTGAGGTCAAGTGTATTCCCCTGGTCTTTGATTTGCTCCTGAACTTAAACAGGACTTAAAGCTTCTTCATCACCTCTGAGTGCCCTCACCTAGTGCAGCGTTCAGCCTAAAGTAACCACAGAGCAGAGGTCTTTAAGATTACTACAGAAAAATGAATAAATAAATAAAAACGAGTCGGCCAATGAGTAGGTAAATAAATGAATGGGGACTAGGAAAGCCCCAAATTGCAAGGGGCTCAGAATGCCAGTGAAGGAAGCCATGAATTAATGACCCTGATGCTTCTCTAGAGACTGTGGGAAGATGTTATTACTAATGTGAAGATGATGCACTGTGATTTCCCCCAGACACTCTCTACCTCGTCCTGAAGTGCAAGGCATTTTGCACCTGTGGAGGGCAGGGAATTGGGGGCTCATTCTTTCTGAAAACTTTGAAAACAAAACAGAAACAGGTCCTTTGCTAAGCTCTTTAGGATGGAGAAGGGGCATCAGCTCTGGGAGTCCATAGAGTAGAGAGGCGCCTCACCCACCTAGGATGTCTAAGTCATCCACTCTTGCTCTGTTGTCCACAAAGAGCTGGCAATTGACTCCAAGCAGAATGAACATGGAGGAAGACAAGTTAAGTGTGGCACAAATTTCCTCTCCATTTCCCCTTTCCAGTCATGGCCAGGCCAGCAAATGAGCAAAGCCCTGGATGCACAGGTCTGAAACCCTGTGCTTCCTGGAGTAACTATGTGACACGATGGAAAAGCCAGGAATGGGACCGGAAGCTGGGGAAATCTCTGACGCTGGGCACCTCTCCTGAAAGCACAGAGCACTACCTAAGGGGACTGTTAAGTTATTGGATCGGACAAAGGCTTAAACTAGAGTGGACATTTATTTGATTCTTCCTTCCTTCCACCAAGTGGGCCATGGCTCTTAAGGGATATTAAGTTAAATGGACAAAATGAAGAAAGTCCATTCTCCCTGCATAAATAAGCTCCGTGAGGAAAATTTCAACCCCTGCTACAAATTCTTCACTGTCCCTTTGTGTGGCACTTCTAACTCCCTTTCAGGTGGGATCTTAAGATCATGTATACATGGTATGCATTGTGTGAGCACGTTTTGTGTGTGTGTGTGTGTGTGTGTGTGTGTGCCAAGCGGTGAGTTGGCATGGTTACAATGAAAACAGTTGCAGAAGTTGCAGAACAGTGTCTACTCTCATTCTCATGTGACCTATGGTTAGGGATGGCGTTACAGAGGAATCCCAGGGCTCTTGGTGCAGCAGGCTGGGTTGGGGAGCCAGAGCCACTTGCTTACCTGGTACTGTGGGAAGGTGGAGTGGCTGGAGAACACTGGTGGAGGTGGACAGTTCAGATTGAGCCAGAGAGGCTGATTCAGAGTGGTCGAGGTCAAGGCTGTGGTGAAGCGTGGGGCGAAAACATTCCCAGCGTACTTAATATTGTTCTTGTCTGGCATCAGTGCAGGTGGGTTAACTGCAAGTCACAGTGGGGTAGGGTGGGGGGAGCAACTCAGTGCCTGCAGCAAGAGGCTGGATGACTCTGTATGCACCCCAGGGATTCATACTCTCAGGGGCCATGTCCTTTAAGTGCCAGTAGGGTCCTTCGAAGTCCAGGAGCTCTCTAGCTCCAGGAAAACATCATTAGTGCACCACTTGCTCATTTGGAAGGAAAGGCTTCTCTCTCCATCACTCACTGGTAAATGAGGCTGGTGAGCAAGGCATTCGATAAGCCACATTACTAAGGCTGTGTTCCACCTACCTGCAAAACCGAATTCTAGCTTTATACAAACAAGTGCAAAGCTATTGCATGGGATTTCCCTCTAATGACTAAATCTACCCCCATCAGGGCTGGATACTGAGCAACACAACAACTTTGTGTAGGTTGCTGTCTCTATACAGGGATGGTTTTCTAAGTATTTTAAAGATTAAGTTTTATTTTTCTTTATGTGTATGTGTATGGAAAGAGAGAAGGTTATCAGAACTATTAAAGCTTGTGATTCACCCAAAGTGGGTGCTGAGGACTGAGCTCTGGCCCTTTGGAAGAGCAGTAAACACCTTTAAACACTGAGCCATCTCTCTAGCTATTTCTGTTTTCCTGTGTATTTAAAAACATGAACTAGTTCAGTGTGGGTGAACTTAATACTGTGTTCTAAAGCAAGAGGTTTAATTGTTATTGCACAAGAATACTGGATTCTTCCCTTCTACAGAGACATCCATGAACTATGGAATCAGAAACATGCCCCTCCACCACACCCTTTTCTGTTAATTTTTTTGGAAAGGGGTTTTGACTTTATGGTTAAAGCAGTTGTAGGAGGACAAAGGAAAGGAAGCCAGGCCAGACCGTGGATAATCTCAATGTGGACATAATACAAAGCATGGATTTCTCTGTGGCCTGGGCAAACTTAGAAGCTGTAATGTATCTCAGATTGGGGCTATGGACCACATCAGTTGTTGTTTGTGCTTGTGGGATCTCTGAAAACCAATTACATTCCTCTAGCAACTGGATTCCCTTAGGGGATGCTGGGAGAAAATCATTTCCTCCATTTTATGGAGTTAACAATTCTGAAACCCAAGGGGGAGATGGTGACTTGCCCATGGACAGAATGAGGTAGCACTGCCTAGACCAGGGTACCTGTGGTTTCTGGGTACCCACCTAGGGAAGGTTCACTTACACTTCAGATCCAGCCCATCCATATCCACTTTGCTTCGGAGTCTCAGCTGCCCACCAGGGTTCTTGGTGGCCCCAAAGAACTCATACAGCAGGTTCTTCTCAGCCGGCCACACAGGCTTCTTGGTTGGCAGGGTCATAGAGATGGTGCCAATTGAGTCATTGTGACCCTCCTCACCACAGGTGTCCTTCCGGCTCTGGGGCCACTGGCTGATAAAGAGGCTCTCTCGACCTTTGGTCAGCTCTTTGGCGCCAGGGGTTCTTTCTACAGAAAGAGGGAAACTGAATCAAAGCCTCTGGGAAGCAAACACTTCTTGTAGATTACTTTTTTTGCAGTCCATAGCTCATACTAAGGTCCAGGCCATACTAGGAACTGTATCTCAGTCAGGTGCATCTCTAGGCTCATGTTGAAGTCTGCTCTGTTTGCTGCCCATTCTGACCTCCCTGTCTTAGACAGCCATCTCTCCATCTACCCATCTACAAGTCTGTGTGCTTATTGATCCATTCACCCACCTACTCAGCTGTCCATGCATCTATCCATCCATCCATGCATCCATCATCTGTTTGTTCGTCTGTACATTCGTCTGTCTGTCTGTCCATCCATACATCCATCCATCCATCCTATCTATCCATCTTTCCATTTACTCATCAGTCATTTCATTTATCCATTTGTTTATCCTCACACCTATTCATCTACCCATGCCTTTTTCTTTTCTTTTTTTCTTAAACAGGGACTTACTATGTAGTCCTGGTTGACCTCAAACTCACTACATAAACCAGGGCCTCAAGGTCACTGAGATCTGTTTGTCTCTGCTCCTGAGTACTGAAATTAAACGTGTGTGTCACTATGCCTGCCCATTCATTTTCATTCTCTCTTTCTCCCTTTCCTTCATTTTTCTGCCCTCCTCCTTCTTTCTACCTGTAGTACCAGGCTAAGGATTCAAGGTAGCTTGGATATGGTTTGGCCATGAGGGAGCATGTGGTTTAGGTAAGGAGACACACATCCCTACAGAACAGAGTTGAGCCATGCTGCTTAATCCCTCATCATGAACTTCACCTCTGCTGTGATTCTCACAGGTGATACGGATCTCCCATCAGCACCAGGTCCTGCCCTGGGTACTGGGGACACAGTGATGAGTCAGAGCCAGGCTGCCCTGCAGGAGCTCACACAAGAAAGAGGGAGATGTGTCCAGAAATAGCCCTAGGCAAGGCAGATGGGCACCATGAGGTGACAGACACAAAATGGGAGAAGACAATGGCTGGGATCTCGTCTGTCTGAGAGGATCCTTCAACCAAGAAGGAAAGGAGGTTTAGCAAGACTTTCATTTGGGGCCATCAGGAAGGTGTCACAGGCCTGGGCAACTGCAATACCAGGAAACATCAAAGGGACAAAGTGAGTCATCATAAATGACTCAACGGATGCCAGACTTGGGTCGCACTGTAAATACACTGTGCATCCATCCCTTGCAGAAGGACACTCTGACACCTGACGTCTGTGACACCTCTACAGAACTCTCACCCACATTTCCCCTTAGTGTGGTCACACTTTCTTCGAAAATGGTGTGTGTGTGTGTGTGTGTGTGTGTGTGTGTGTGTGTGTGTGTGTGTAACAGTGGTTCCAAGAAAGAACTGTACCCTTCCTGAAAACATACAAAATTTCTTGTCATCATTCCCTAAACAACATGCTGTAACCACCATTTACACAACCTTGACATTGGATCAGGCACCATTAGTAATCTGTAGATGGCTTACATGTGTAGAAAGGAGTGCATATGTTGTATGCCATTATGAGCATTTATGGATTGGGTATTTGAGCAATTCCTGGGACCAAGAACTAGAGAGACAGCTTTATAAACGTGTATACATATAAGTTATATGTTATATGTATTATACATATACTCACATATGGACATAATTATTATTAAGTCATTTCTCTGTTAGAAGAAGAAAGTAAGCTTTGCCCTTTGCTTCTTCCTCAGACTGGCTGTCTCTGAAAGCCTCCACAGAGCTTGGCTGAGATGCCCATGTGCAGGGGGATGGCTCTGGGCTGCTCTAGACAAACTGCAGGCACCTGGGGACTCTGGTACCAGCTGCATCTGAGGCCCTGTGCTTCAGCTGTGACCTATGGCAGGAGACATGATCCCACCATATCACAGGCCCCCTGCCACTACTCAGCAGCCCTGAGAGCCTCTACATGGACCTGGACCGTACCTTCCCATGAAAGGCAAACACTGCTATAGCCAGGGCCAATTTAGGAGACTATGACAATTTTAGCAGAACATGTCCCCAGAGTCTCTTCCAGGAGTTCCTCTGGTTGCTGAGTTTAGCCCCCAGCTAGAATGCTGAAATAACATAGCCACTAATAATAGTCATTTCCACCCCAGAGACTGCCATATTTACAGCCTCCCATACATCCTTGAACATCTGCAAGACCCCTCTGACATCTTCTCTCTTTCTCTCTCCCTCTCTCTCTTTCCATTCCCCTCCCTCCCTTCTCTCTCTCCCTCCATCTTCTTCTCCCTCCCTCTCTGTCTCTCTGACTCTCTGTGTCTCTCTCTCTCCCTTCCCCCTCTTTCTCTTCCCCCTCCCTCTCTTCTCTCTGCCATCTTCCTCTCCCTCCCTCTCTGTCTCTCTGACTCTCTGTCTTTCCCTCTGTCTCTGTCTCTCTCTCTCACACACACACTCACACACATACACACACACACACACACACACACACCTATCTTACCCTTACCCTCTGCCTCACAACTATACAGACACATACATGACAAACACACTCGCTAGTTACACACATAGGCACCCTCAGACACACTACCCCTGTGATTTCCCTAATGAATGCACTCACCCTGCACAGAGCTGCCTCTGGCATACCTTGTCCACAGGTTTGTGTGCAAAGGTATTTTCTGAGTGTGGGGAGGGGAAATGGACAAGATACCCTAATCTGCAGCCTCTTCATCGAGGAACATGAAGGGTCTCCTGTAGAAGAAGAGGGTATTTCTCACCCTGGGGAGGGAGGTTCAACTTCCTTCCACGGGCTATCATCCCAAAGCCATTCCAAAGGTCCTCCAGGCCTGCTGGGCACTGAGTCCAGCTTGTCATCTCAGCTCTGATTTCCTGGGGTCCTACAAGTGCTCCAGAATGTAGAATGCTCTGGAAGGTCACCTTGTCCTTATTTCTCAGAGAAGTGGATGTGGGCCCTTCCCATGCAGGCACTGTCAGTTAACCATCACACTTCAGCCTGGGGGGGGGTGACCTTTCTTTTGGTTGTTCTCCAGGGAGCTGGGGGCTGTAGGCAAATGGCTCTGTCATCCAGTCTGAGCATACATGATGCAGAATCCCAGGAAGGAATTGGAAGTACTTGGGGGAGGGGCTGAGTTTCCTGGGAAGACTGTGGAGTCCCCATTCAAGTGTAGAAAATACACTTAGCTACAACTCTAGAGTTCCAGGGAACAAATTCCAGGACCAACAATTTGAACTATTCCTGGATAACTTAGGCCCCACAGAGAGTGGTCCTGCTGACTAGGGTGGGTGCCTCCATCAGGGGTTAAGTACTCCCAGCTTCCAGTCAATTTTCTCTCCTAGCCTAGACCCCAGTGTGGGATCATCCCTGAGAAGGTAAATACTTCCTCCATAATGCTCTGGGTACCTAGTAAAGTCAGAAAGGTAGTGAAATGTTTGTCACCGCAGCCTGAGAACCTGGGTTTGGATTTCCAGCATCACTGTTTATGGTGACGTGTGGCTATAATTCCATTCCTGGGGAGGCAAAGGAGAGACCTCTAGAACCCTATGGCCAGCTACTCTAGCTGCATCAGAAGGCTATGTGTCAGGTGAGTAAAACACCAAATCTCAGGAAATAAGATGGAGAATCACAAAGGAATTCATCTGACACCTCTGTCTCCAGAAATACACACACACAGAGAGAGAGAGAGAGAGAGAGAGAGAGAGAGAGAGACTCTGTTCTTTTGCTTTGCACCATGACTTTGATCAGCTTTTCTGCTCAAGGCCCTCCTCCCTGGAAACCACCCCCCCCCCATTTCCCTGCTCCCAGGTCCACTCACCAATCCAGTGGTGGCCATCAAGAGTGGGGTCAGCCTCATTCTTGGAGCAGATCTTGGCAAACACTGGAAGCTGCCTTTTCGGAGGAGAGAACTCAGGGAGCTTGTCAGGGGGTGCAGGATGCGGTGGGGGTGGCAGCAGTAGGAATGGGCCCAGCCCCATGGGCTCCCGGGGTCCGGAGCCATTGAACATGCTGTTCTGCAGGAAGTCTTTAATGACCTTGGTCTCTTCCAGCACAATCTTGTTGTCAGGGGCCTTGGACATTTCAGTAGACTTCAGCGGGAACTGGGCCAGGAGCTTGCTGATCTCTGAATTAGAGGCACCCAGGCTATGGCTCTTGTCCTTTGTTCCCTTGACACTCTTGACCTTGGCAGCACGAAGGATGCCTGTAACTGTAGACATGGCAGAATCACAGTCCTGCCTGCTACTGATGATGGGCATGGACAGCTTCTGCTCCCGAAGCTTGTCACCAGCCGTCACAGAGGATCCTGGGTATTCAGTGCTATCTGCCCCCAGAGGAGGCACAAGGAAGCAGGGAGCCAGCTCCCGGGTCCCCTGGGGAGTGACAATAGGGGTGGCCAGCTCCCCAGAGCCCTCTTGGACCAAGATGAGGTGTTCTTTGGTGAGACTTAAGAACTCCTGCTCCACCAGCAGGGAGATCTCATCCTTGCCCCCACTCAGCTCCAGGGCTCTGCAAAAGATACAAAGACATGGTGAAGTGAGTGCCCTCATCCACCAGTGGCTCTGCCAGCAGGATGCAGGCTGCAGAATGGAGGCCTCGGCAAAGAAGTGGGAGTCACAACCTGTTGAAAACTTGTTTCCTAATGAGAAGAACCTGTTGCTTTCTCAAGAGGGAAAAAATGGGCCAGGTGGACACAAAGCCAACATCACCTGCTAGGCTATAGTGCTGATGTCTGTCTCTTTCTCCTCAGGCTCCAAGGCAACAAATAGCAGAGAGACAGTTCACTGGAGAGATTTGCCTAGCAGCAAAGGGGCTGGCTGTGACTAAGCAGTTCAAAGAACAAGATCTAGAGTCTGAAGAAGTTTCCAGGAATACAATACTCTTGTAGGAGGGCACAGTAAGACTCATGCCTGTTTCTGTAACTTTCAATCTGTGTGACCCTGAGCAAGTTGTTCAGCATCTCAGATACTCCAATATCCTGTGTGATTCACAGGGATATCACAGAGGGGGGGTTGAATAGTACAGACACTCTGTCACAGGGTCACACACCTGTCTGTGCTTAAGTCCACATAACTCAGGCTCCCAGTCTGACCAGACCTTGAATCCTGAATTCCACAGTGTGACCATCTGGGCATCTGTATCTACCCTTGCTGGCGTGGCCTCTGGTGGGGTCATGGCATTTGAATTGGAATATTATTGTAGATGATGGCTGCATTGGGCTGGACCCTGTCTTCCCCTGTCCCTGATCTCTGTTAGTGATCTAGACCCCAAGAGCCTGATGGTGATTGATGAGTCAATGAATTCCTAGCTCCTGGTTACTGATTCTCCTCAGGACAGGGAGAAGGTGGTAACCCTGCCCCCTCAACTAGCCCCCAGCAACCTTGGTGAGGGGGCACCTTCCTCCACTGCATTCCCAGGTAAGCCAGGGTTCCCCAGCTTAGAAACACCTGCTATCATACATGAGGGGTTCCTGGGAAGGCTAGACAGAGTTGCCAATGCCTGGGACATTCTGGAAACTGATTCAGCAGCCACTCAATGCCCACAAAGAGGAAAGATGGTTAAGAGGCAGAGGGGAAAAAAGTAAAAGGGATGCATGTGTGGGGCTCAGCTGCTAGCTGCTACAGCTTCACTGAGGGCAAACCAAAGCATGGTCTGTCTGATAATCCAATATCTACTAAGAAGGCACAAGAAATACCCAACACAGTGTTCATGGGATGTCCCTGCCTTTTTGGTAGTGCTGTTTGCTTCTGAGGGTGGACGGACACACACACACACACACACACACACACACACACACACACACACACACACACTTTGATGCACACAGATCTACAGTTCACTCAGAACCAGGGAGCAGAGCCTGCCCTTGGCAGTCCACAGGTGAAGGCTCACTTCCTACTCTCACTCTCTCTTCTCTTCATATTCTTCTCTCCTTCTCCCTGGCCCTCTCAAATACTTCCTTCATTTTGCCTCCTTCCCATGTCTAGACGTAGGGCTATAAATAGGCCCTGCTCTCACCGCCGTGCCCCAGGAACAATCAGAGTAAAGACGGTGCCCCAAGTTTTGGCTCTTCCTCCTCCTCCTCTCAAGGAATCAGGTGAGTCTCAAGTCCTAGGGCCCAGCTGCTTGAAGGAGCAGCTTTTACTTCCTCTACCCATATCCACTACCTGGCAATGCCAGCTGTGTGCCAATAGCTTTTCTCAATTAGCCTCACCCCAAGGATGCTTGCTTTATAACACTGTGAATACAGCATTGTGGTCACACTTAAACAACAAACAAAAGCAGCCCTTATCTCTCACAGTTACATGGTAAATATGTATAGATCAATTGTGTTTAGGGTTTCCCTTAAAACTAATCCATCTGAAGAAGGGAGAGGGCACAAGAGACAAGATCCTTCATAGGCTGTACATGTCAATCATGGGGAAAGCTGGAAGCAGATACACGGGGCCATTGAGATAGTCTATGGTGTCTATATTATACACACACACACACACACACACCACTACTGAATCTTCAAAGGTGTCAAGTGGCAGGAAAGCAGCTTCTTTTTTCCCCCAGTGTCTCTGTGTGTTTGTGCCTGTGCATGCCTGTATGTATGAACTGTGAGTGTGTGTGTGTGTGCGTGTGCCTGTGTGTGTGTGGTGTGCATTTGTGTGGGGAGAGATTTATGTGTGCTCTTGTATGTGTTGAAGACAGAAGTCAACTTCAATTATCTTCCCCAGGGATGTTGTTCCCGGGGTCTCTCACTGGCCTAGAGTTCATCAACCAGTTGGCCAGAAAACTCCAGTAACCCTCCAGTCTCTTTCTCCTTAGGGATGGGATTACTAGTACATACCACTACACCTGTCATTTTATGTGGGTTCTGGGAATTGAATTTTGGCCCTCACACTTCAAGACAAAAACTTGAATGACTAAGCTATCCACTAAGTCCTCCATAAAAACACCTTCTAAAAGATCCCAGGCATAGTCCCTACTTGACACCCAACTGACACTCTGGTCTTTCCCAGTATGAAAGAAGGTGATGGAAAAAGACCCATGGGTGCCGAAAGGGAATTCCTGTGCTGCCCCTTAGCTTCTGTGTAAGCCTTGCTTTCCTGTATCTGTCAGGCCACACCCTCTTCTCATGGTCAAAGATTAAGATATTGTGAAGTAACACAAGCTGGCACATAGCAAACCAGGTGTTTGTGCTTTTATCAGTGGTTAGATCTGTACAAAGACACCCCAGCCCACCTCTGCACAGTCTGCCATGGCCACCAGACTGCTGTGGACATCTGGAACAATTCAAACCTGGCTCATCCTGCTCTCTCCCCTCTGGATACTCTGCCAAGGCCAATGGGGTTGTTTAAAAGTTGTAAGTAAACACTGTACCTAAGATAGAGGTGGCCACGCTGGCTGTGAGTTCTCCGGGTACCTTCCACAAATGCTAATGGAGGCATTGTTTATTATGAATCTACCACAAGCAGGAAGGGTATTAACATCCAAGCACACACTTGATCCCTTGCACAACTCTGGACAACTGGCGGTATCATTCCCACTTCACAGATAGGAACACTTTCCCTTTGAAAGACCGAGGACCTTGTCACCATGCTGGGGAGGAGGCTGATGTGGAGGGACACATCTGGTCCAGTTCCTGTACTCACTCCTCCAGCCTTGGTTAGCCTTCTTTCTGGAGAGTAGCTCCACCAAAGTCCCCTAGCTCTCACCTGAGCCTTGTTCCCCAATTTGAATGCAATGAGGGATGTTGCCACTTTCATCCTGTAATGCCAGCCCTTGGAGGATCAGCACAGTGAATCTTGAGCCTGTCATCTGTGGCATTAGCCATCCCTGACAGCTCCATGTCAGCTGCATGTCTGATGAGCATGTCTTCTGAGTCTTCCACCAGTTCACAGTTACAAATGTCTAACCGGAGAAAAGTCCAGGGCAAGGCCATGGGGACAGTGCCAACGTCCCTACTTCCAGCATGACAGTAATCCGGTATCAACATATCAACATGAGGGGAAAATAAAGCTACTTGACAGCATCCAGTCTCCATGCCTTGGGGAAAACCATCAAACACCCTGCAGTGATCACACACATACCCCAAGTCCTTAATCCCTGTCTCCCCGCCTCCTTAGTCCCCTCTATCCCCAAGAAAATAAGATCTGCTTGTTCTTGTTTGTTTTAGAAAACTCCATGGCCACAGAGCAGGGACATTCTCAGAACTAAGATCAAGCAATTCCCTTGCTTAAAACCACCTTGTGGATTCTCATTACTCACAGGATAAAATCCAAACCCCTTTATGATCCCAGGGACACTACACAAATTGGCCCCATCTCCTGCCCCTTCCACCACGCTGATCTTTTATCCATCCTCTGAAATGCCAAGCTCATTCCTGTGACAAAGGGCCCTTGCATTTTCTGTAGAATTAATGCTCTGGGCACCCCCTGGATTGCTCCTTACCTGGCTCCTGGCAACATCTGGGTGTCGATTCAGGTGTTGTAGTCTCTAGGTGGCCTTTTCCCTCCCTCTCTTGATAAGCATGCTCTGTGGGGGTCTCTGTCAGTCTGTTTCTTTCATGGCATCTGCCTCTATCTAGTGCTTGTTGTTATTATTATTATTATTATTAAAAAATGCTATTTCTCCATCCTATGCACTCTACAAAGACAGAGATTCTATCTTGGTCATCCCAGAGGCCTTGCAGCTTAGAACAGCACCTGGAACAAAGCTCAGTTAGGCAAGGATTTGTTGACTAAATAAAGGAAGGAACTCTCTTGTCTCAGTCACCTGCTGTATGCTTCCCCTCATCCCCTCTCCTGTCCAAGAGCTATGCCAGCTTCTTCTGCTGGTTGCAACCTGCTTTGCACTCAGTTCTGGCCTGGCATCCCCTTAGGTGCTGATCACAAGACCCCCACCCCTGCTCCTGCTTTGTCCGACCCCTGGCAGGCACAGGTGGAGGGCTTTCATCAGCTGACTACACCCCCCTGACTGGTGTGGGGACTGAGGTGCAGACCCTCAGGGAGCCAACACTACTCTGAGCAATAAGCTGGAGTTTCATGGGAACATTTTCTAAGCACCTCCTAACTTTGTTAAGTTTAAGGATAAGCACATATTTGCACATGTTTCCTGGAATCCAACAGGAAATTGTGTGTGTGTGTGTGTGTGTGTGTGTGTGTGTGTATGTGTGTATGTGTGTGTAGAGAGAGAGAGATGTTCTTCTTAGTTATGTATGCATATGTCCCCTTGTGCATATCATCAATGCCATGGGTCTACATTTGATTTTTTTCTTGATCCATGTCCATTTTTGTTTGTTTGTTTGTTTTTTAAAGCAGGGTCTCTCACTGAACCCAGAGTTCATCAATTTGGCTAGGTTGACTGTCCAATGAGTTTGGGGAATCTACCTGCCCCTGCCCCACCCCACCCCCAGCACTGGGATTACAGATATGCATTGCCACACTGGGCATTTGTTTGAGTGCCAGGAATATGAACTCAGGTCCTTGTGCTTTCACAGAGCACTTTACCCACATAATCATCTCACCAACCCCTTGGTTTTGCCCCTGAGCTTTGCTAGTCGGGGCATCCCTCCCCGGGTGTTTGCTCTCTCCTTTGAGTTGATAAACACCATGCAATCTACCAGACTGTATCTAGTGAATCATTCCAGGAAGGCAATCTAGCTCCTGGGCTCCTGACTAAGAATCAAAGTTGGAAGCCATGTCAAGGTTCTGAAACTCCAGGTCTGTGCTGGCCCCTCTGCTTCACCAAACTTTGAAAATGACAATTATGTGCTTGTGATCTCAATGCTGTGTTATTTCTGCATTTACAATGTACAGAGTTGTGTAAAAATAAAGGCTACTGACTGACTGGCACCCCTTCCCAGCATAATGACTAAGCAAGCGCGTTGTTAGCTCCCCCGGCAGCAGTTCTGTGTACATGATAACACACAGCAAAGATGAAAACTGCTACTCCGCTGAGCCAAACAACAGAAAAATGCAAGCAAGAAATTGTTAGCACCAAAGAAGGACACCAAGGCAAATATTTTCTTCCAGCTAAAGTATCTTAGACCAATGGCAAACACTTCACCCAGCAAAGTGTCCCAGCCACATGGCTGAAGCAAGCTGAAGGTTTTGGAGTCACACACAGACTCAGGCTTGAATTGTGGTCCATCTGCAGATTGACCTCTGACCTCATGTTTCTGTGTCTACCTGGTAGGGAACAGCATGGTAGAGTACTTAAGAGGTAAGTTCCTGGTGGGATGCAACTAGACTCAACTCCCCACTGTTTGGCAAAAACCAGATATTTTAGCACGGGGCCTCATATCTTAAACCACAAGTCCCACTTGTGAAAATTGACAGTATGTGTTCACATTTATTATATGAACACTCCCTACCATAGCTTCGGTGGGGTAATATGGTCATCCAATAAAACACCTCTACTTTACCATGCTTTTATTAAATCCTTTGATAGCTGCTTCTCTTCTGGGTTCAGTAAGAAGGAAAGACTTTTAAAATATGCTTGGGGCTTGCCACCGGTGGCACATACCTTTAATCCCAGCACTTGGGAGGCAGAAGCAGGCAAATCCCTGAGTCTGAGGCCAGCCTGGTCTACAGAGTGAGTTGCAGGACAGCCAGGGCTACACAAAGAAACCTTGTCTTGAAAAAGAAAAAAAAAAAAAAAAGGCAACTAAGATCCAGTCACTAGGCCTACCTTGAGTCATACACCCTGTGCTCTACTACAGCCAGGTGATTCCATCTGACTCCAGTCTACCAGAGCCTTCCCCAATCTTCAGACCTATTTTGGATTGTACATATATGTTCAGGCTCAGTCTGGTGAGCCCTGCCCATACTGTTCCCAACCTCCAGGCTTGGTCCCAGTCACATATCCTATGTGCCATCCTGAGGCTAACATTTCCATATCTTACCCAATCTCTAGGACTAGCCTGGGATACACATGTGTGCCCCAGCCCAACCCGGTATGTTCTGGTAACCTTGCTTGCCCATACTATCCCCAACCCTAGTCTTAGACCCACAGACACAACCAATGAAAGGAAGAAATCCACAGACCCAAGTCTCATCACAGACATAAGCAACATGAAAGGCCAAGACAGAATATCCCATGAAGCCCAGCAATCCCTTATAGATGTTCTCTAATGAGAATTACCTGGATGAACTCCAAGACATGGGTTTTAAAAGAACAATCATAAACTTCATCAAAGAATTCAAGTTTAAGGAGGAGATAACAAACCAGCTCAGTGAACTTAATGAGAACAGCAGTAAATGCTGAATGGGGTCCAAGAAAACACAAACATATGGCAGAGTGAAATATCTAAGACAACTCAAGACTTGAAAATGGAACTCAGTAGAGAAATATTGAAGAACACTCAAGCTGAAATGAAGATGGGATTAAAAAAAGATCTCAACAACCCAATTAGAAAACTCGGGGCTTGGCCTACCGAAGGCCATAGTGAGCATTTGTTGAAGAAATCAAACAATGAATGAACAGACACTGCCCCACCATCAGAGCAATGGAGTCAATGGAAAACCCAAAGCCCCCATTCTGAGGCTGAGGAATTTTATTGATGCAATGAATGAATGAAGTTTTATCATCTACTATGTATAAGTAAGTGGCTTGCCACAATTCTCTAAGTCCAAATTTAAGATTAATAAATGACAACTAAACAACACTCTGGAGTTTAATTGACTCTAGAGAAAATTATTGATTTCTTGCAAATACCCATTTCTCCCCACTTCTTTAAATGTTTCATTGTTCAACCAAGAACCCAAGTCTGGACTCCATATCTCTGGCTCGCTCAAGATGCATAGAGAACACCACCTGCTCACTCTTTAAAAGTGCAATGGATCAAGTAAAAAAAAAATGGAATATCAAGAAAATAGAATATCAAGACTTGAAGTTAAAGTAGAGGAATTAGACCACACAAGCAAAGAAAAAAGAGGAGGAGAAGGATGAAGAAATAAAAACATGCAGGGAACTGTGAACATCATGAAAAGACCCAAATATTCAAAATAGGCATTGATGAAGGAGAACACTGCCAGAAGAAAACTTGCCCAAATTAAGAAAAGACACAGCTATTCAGATACAAGGAGCATGAATACCAAATAGTCAAGGCCAGAAAAGAAACTCCCCATGGCATATCACAGTTAAAACACCAAGTACTCACAACAAAGTGTGTGTACTGAAACCCACAAGTCACATATAAAGGAAAGCCCATTAGAGTAACTTGATTCCTTAATGGAAATTGTAAAATCCAGAGGAGCCTGGAGTAATCAATGAAAGACTACAGACAAGGAAAGACATGCCTAGTGAGACAGAGGCTCTTGTACCCAGCCTGAATTTTCCCCAAGTGAGATCCATCTCAGCTCTGGTTGAAGATGGAGGAGTTTCTGGCCTTTCTACTTATATGACACATCTATCGCACTACTCAGGGTGGCCTGTGACCACTGAGGAGGGAAGGGGGGTGGCTATCCCATCATTGCTGCCTGTCTTCCTCCATCTTCCCATGCTCAGGTCCAGTACTCACCAAACTACTGGGTATCCTCTCCTCATACATTATACAGCCATGTCCACACATCAGTTACGCACACACGCATGCACCCATGCTCATAGATGTATACCCCAGAGACAGGTACAGGCACACAACCATGAACACACACCATAGGGAAACACATACACTACACATACACCACAGGAATGTACACACACGTCACCACCATGTACACAAACTGTAGCCTTGCACCCATGTACATATATACACCATATACCCCAAAGCTACACACACACACACACACACACACACACACACACACACACACACACACACCATGTCCTCTTGCTTACAAATTAAGGTTGAGTCCACCTCTCTGGACACTAAGAGACCCAGACCACTTCTGTTTTCAGTAGTCATCTAAGTACCCAAAGGTACCTGCTCAGCTGCCAGCTATAACTTTTCTAGTAGGAAGAGGAGAGTGTAAGGAGGGCCTGGAAAAGGCCTGCGCCTCTTTGTGCGTGCGCACGCGTGCGTGCGTGTGCGCACACACACACACACACACACACACACACACACACACACACACACACACACCACGCCCTCCACTCCTCTCCAGGCCTCAGCAGGATTAAGTGAGATGACAAATGCAAAAGCGCTTGGTAAATTGTAAGGAGCACTATGCAAATGTTAGAAGTTCTGACTGCAAAGCAGCTGGGTGGGCCTGAGAGTCAGACCTGGTGGCAGGCTCTGGAGTCCAGCAGACCAAGTTCACACATAGCCTGAGCCCCACACCACCAGTGCTGACCAAGGTGTAAAATCATGGAGACCTCATTTCTTCAGCTGCTAAGTCGGGGCAGGATGGTGACACCATCCCGGTTAAAGGTAAGCAACACTATAAAATCGCTCTGCTCCCAGAATGCCAAGCCTGTTTATCACATTTATCAGCAAAGGTCTTTACACATAGTGGAGGCCATTTCCTTCAATGTCCCAGCAAGGCACAAAGGACCCAGTAAAGATCGGTCTCCTTTTTGCCTTCCATGCTTTGCTTTGAAACCTCTCCTTCTCAACCTGTCAGCCTGGGATTTCCCACCTTTGACCCTTAGTGTATTACAGAAGTGTCGAAGAATGGTGGAACACTGGTTTCTACTGTAGGTTCCAGGGTATAGGGGTGAAGTCCCAAGCATAAACATTTTGAGTGGGTCATCCTTGCCCACCTCTCTTCTGCTTCTTCCCTACCTTGTCCTTAGACACTTCCTGGATATGTGACTTTTCCTCTAGATTCTTTACAGCAGCTCTGAGACTATCAGTCATTGGCAAGTGGAAGTGAGACATGCCCCTCCATATTGCACCCTTCCTTGAGTTCCGAGGGGAACAAGTGTTGAGTGGGGCCAAGGCCTGAGAGAGCTGGGTTTGGGGAATGAGGGACTCAGTGAACTGGGGAATGAGACAGGAAATACTGGGAATAAATACAGCAATAAAAGAGCTTCGGCTGGGAGCTACCGAGTGATTCTTATTGTTCAAATTATCTTTAAAACTTTTCATTTGAATCTGTTTAATAAGGGAAGGCTTACCCCAAGGAAGAGGTATTTTTTTAATGTGACTTGGGAGCTGAATTGGAAAGAACGTTGCAACAAAGATATTAAAAAGGGGATTAAACCAAACCACTGGTGGCCCATCTCTGCAGGCTCCCACAACCTGCGACACAGCTCCCAAAACCATAAAATTAAATTACAAAGGGGGACACAGGAAGCGGGACATTAGTCATGATTCATCTTCCCTCCCTGCTCATGGTTCCTGGTGTTAAGCAGGCACGGAAGGAAGGCTGTTGAGAAGGTGGCTGATGTCCAGTGAGCTCCACCATTGAAGTCCCTCGGGATTCCTTTCTTACCTCAGCTCCTCAGCTCCCTTCCAGCTCATCAAGTTGCCTAACCTCTCTGAGCCTCAGCATCAACCCAGTCACAAAGTGAGAGTAATAGTGACCATCTACAAGGAAAGATTTCTAGGAGAAGGAAATAAGAGTACATTCATTTACCGAGCCTCACACATACAAGCTGCTCAAGAACTTGCTAGCTCCCTTTCATACAGCCTAAGGCAGAAGACAAAACCTGCTATGTCTAGGCCTGCCTGATATTCTTTCCCTACATGCCTCAGTGCTCTCTCTGATGGCTGTGACCCAGTGTTTGGATCCTGGCCACCTCTAGACCTCACTCTCCTCAAGGTGGCATTTTAATGGCTCATCCATCATTTACTTCCTCCCTCATTCATACATACTGCATAATCATGGAGTGCCAGGAACTTGGCTGGACACTGGAGAGACAAAGATGAGTAAGGCACAACCCCTGTCCTTAAGGAACCCCATGCTGTAGTGCTACAGGGGACCATTGCCACAAGGCAGTGTAAGATATGTGTCAAGTGACCATCACCTCATCAGAACACCAAGACTCCCATACCAGGATGGAGCTGATGGACAAACTTCTGGCCAACCGGCAATGAGAGCACTGACTCTAACTTGGTTCTTCAATTCCATCACTATTATAAAGATTACATCACTCTGCCCTCGGTACTAAGGAGGCATTTGTCTTTTGTGCTCATCTCTTCTGCTTTCTCTTGTTAGATAAAGTAAGTTACAGCATTCTCAAGAATCTGTTTTCCTTACTTTAGTAGTTTCCTTCAGCTTGATGCATGAGACATAAAAATCTCTTCTCCCCATTGCATTCTTATGCTGTCATTTCATCTTTGCTAATATCAGCAAAGATGGTGCTGATGGTGGTGGTGATGGTAGTGATGAGGAGGATGGTGATCCTGATGGCAACAATGATGGTGGTGTGATGATAATGCTGATAGTAATGATGTTGACAATGATTGTGATAATAGTGATGATGATGATAGTGACAATGATGATGGTGGTGTGATTAGTGATGATAGATAATGATGATAATGAGATGATAGTGGCGATGACTGTGTTGGTGATGATAATGATGATGATAGTAATGGCCATGGGGGTGAGTGACAATAGTGACAATGACACAATGATGGTGGTGATGTGATGCTGATGCTAAGAGTGGTGGTGATATGATACTGGTAAGGATGGTGATGATAATGATAACAATGATGATGATCATGATGGATGATGATAGTAAAAGCCATGACAATCATAATGATGACAACGGTAATGATGACAACAATAATTATGGTGGTGTTTGTGATGATGGTGAGAGCAGTGATAATGATAACAGGAATGCAGAGCATTGTATCTTATTCCAGGTGCCAAGTAGGCATTACATGCATTACATCAACACAACTTTTGAGAGTAGTCACTATAACCTTTCTCCATTTTTCAGATGAGGGTAACAAGGGACACATCCTAAGGAACTTTGTTTCAACCAGAGAGGGCTATGGTTCTAATCCTCCTGTCTGGTTTCTGTTATATGGGATGGTATAAAATTCTTAAGAAATAAGTGAAGTATCATTGTTAGTTTAAATCACTGAAGTGAATAGAAAATCTCTGGGGAGGAAGCTTAGGGATGGTACATGGCACACTTTCCAGGTCTCCAGTTCAATCCCCAGTATCAGAGAGACAGGGTGAGGTGATAGAGAAGATAGGATACTACCCTGTCTCTAAGATCAGGTAAGAATTCAACAGATAAATAGAAGGGCATTCCTGAGAGTTGGGTAGCCTGAGGAGAGGCAAGGCTATGCAAGCCTGCTGGTACTCATTTTAGATTACAGAGCATTGAAAGAGAACAGCAACATGTATGTCTAGAGATACTACAGAGTTACAACACAGACTCTTGAAGGCCAAGCCAAAAGAATAGAGGCCAATGTGAGATGTTTGGGCAGAGCTGTTGACAAACTTCAGGAGGATGAAGCTGGGTATGATGGAGGATCTCCTTCAGGGAGAGGAAACAAATGCACCAGAACAGGAGGGTGAATGGTGGCAGAAATGACAAAAATGATGACACAATGACTCAAAGGCCATGGTGGAAGGAACTGGAGGAGAAAGGCCAGAGGCTCTTGAGGCCCAATTCATACAACTACTTAACAACAACAGAAAGAATTGCCCTGTTGGAAGAGTTGTTCAAAAGAGGCTGCTCCTTGGTTTCCCAAGTCTCTCTGGCTTGCCCTGTGTAGAAGACTGGAGTAAGCAAGGCTCTACTAGAACAAATGAACTTCAGTACAAAGCACCAGGTGATTCAACTCATTCCTGATTTTGTTTGGATTTTGAATGTCATGTACTAGTACATTGACCAAACAAGGATGGGGGTAGCACAATGTCAATGGGACAGATGCTGAGATCCAGGATGGGGAGCTCAGGAGGGAGGCACACATGCTTATGGATCCCAACCTTGCAGCCCACAGGGTTCTGACATCATCTTAACTATTGAGAGATGTGGGAATATGTGTTCCAGCAGCAGGATGCCCAACTGCCTTCCACAGATTCTAAAGGAGGTGCTGACTCCTGGAGGGGAAGAAAGCATCGCTTATCACTTTAGATGGCAAGGATACCCAGAACTGCCTGGAATAGGAGACACGTGTCAGGCTGGGTCTCCATGTGTGGGTCTTGTTAGTTTTACTCTCATCACTAGGCTCCACACTTTCAAGATAGTAGTAAAAGACAATGTGTGTCTGAAGCGATTCTCTGGCAAAGTAAATCCACCCAATTGCTTAATAACAATAGTAGAAAGAATTGCCCTGTTGGGAGAGTCATTCAAACAAGGCAGTGCCTTGGCTTCCCAAGCCTCTCTGGGAGTCAGCACAAAATACCAGGCTGCTGGTCTAGCTTCTGTTTTTGTTTTTTGTTTTTCTTGGATTTTGAATGCTTAATACAGATTTCTTCCTGCAGACTTATCTTTCTGCTAGACTTTGCGTGATGCTCAGCAAAGCCTTTGAACTCTGCAAACCAGGTTCAACCTGATTTGACAAGCCTGGGTGCCCAGGGAGGGCCTGGAAGCAGTCAAGGAGGCTGATGACAGCCAGCCAGCCCAGGATCACCTTCCCACTGCCTTCCTCTCTCACAGCAGATTCCGTCCTTCCTTAAACTTGTTGAATTCTTTCCACAAGCTCTGCCTTCTCCATCCTCAAGACGCACTGAATTTTGGAAGCCTTGACAGTAAAGCTATTGCTAACTATGATGCCATCTTCTCCCATTGAACTATGCCCACATCTTCTGCTGTAGTCACAGTGCAGGGGTGCCCAATCTATCCCCAAGTCTCAGTCATGTGTTCCTTCATTAGCATGCTAATTGCCATCTATCACCCATTCTCTTTTGCAAGACAATGAAGCTCCATGAAAGATGTCAGGGCCTGCTCTTCTTTCCATCATAAAATAACATTTCACCAAAACATTATATTGAAGACAGCAAGTGCATTTTAAATGTTTCCTGGATAGTGATGCTGTCTGATGAGTCTGTGTCCCACCCTATTCACTGGACAGGCAACCCCTCAAAGGCAAGAGCTTTCCCCTTCTTAGCCCTGTATCCCTATGGCCCAGCACTTGAGTCTAGTAAACATTCATTGAAGGAATCAACACAGAAACGAATAAACTAGTACCACTCTGTAGTGAGAGTGATGGAGTCAACAGAAAACCCAAAGCCCCCATTCTAAGGCTGAGGAATTTTATTAGTGATGCTGTGGAGAATGAGTGAAGATGTAATCCTCGAATATGAGTCAGTAAGTGGCTTGCCACAATTCTCTAAGCCCAAATTTAAGACTAATTAAAAGATAACTGAGCAGGATTCTGGAGTTTAATTGACTCTAGACAGAACTATTGATTTCTTGCCAAAACCCATTTCCCCCCACTTCTTCCCCCACCTCTTTAAATGGCACCATTGTTCAAACAGTTACCCAAGGTAAAAAACCTTGCATTTCATCTCTGTCTTGGTGTGCCCAAGCCATCAGCAGGGCCCCTGTTTTCCTCATGCTACACATGGAAGACCTTACTCCTTCCATCTGTGGAACAGTCACCATGGTCCAGAGACTGTCCCATGTGGGCCTCAGCTGGTCTACTGTAGCATCTTCCAAGATACCTCCTACTTCTTTCACACATCCTAAGCTGTCCCTTGCAGAAACTGAAGGGATCTCTGAAAAACCTGCCAGAGTGTCACCACACATGCATGAGATCTTAGCATGACACTTTGGGGTTGATTAAGACCTCACCAGCTTAATTTGGGTGTCAACTGGCACTATTTCCCCATCCCTCAGGACCCTCCAGCCTCACTATCTTTCCCAAAGCTCACATCAACTTCTCAGGGTCCTTGTGCTTGTATCTCCTGTCCTTCACCTAGATGTTTCCTCCAAAACTGTCAGATTACCAGCTGTTTATTGGCATCTGAGACTCAGCTCTGAGGTTCCTACACTTTAGCCTAACAGGTCTCTTGCTATTTCTTTGTTGGATGCTGTTTCCATATTGCACGGGTTGCTATCTGATGTTATCTCACCTCTTTTATATGCTTATCACTGGTCTCCTCCAATAAGAATACCTTCATAGTTAGAAGTTAGCATGAATTTTTGTTGTTATTGTTTAAATTGTACTTATTTTCTGTTATTTTGCCTGGCTCAAAAGATTTGTCCACCATCACTTAGCACTGTACTGGGCACACAGTAGCTACTTAATAAATATTTTTTGATTGAGTAAATGAACTCCTATGTGCCTATAGAGCAAACACAGCATGAAAAGGAATGTGACTGTGGTGTCAGTCATCACTACCAGGAATATATAACAAGGGGGATACCGTCTGCATGTATGGATCCCACCCATATATCTGCACTTGGTTCTGGGAACCCCATTGCCATATTTCTGATCATCAGAAATATGAATAGGAAGTCAAAATACAAGTCAGTTAAAGAACAAAAGAAAACTGGAGGTATTCAGTTTACAAAGACAAAAAGTCCTAGGAAGGGTCTGCTGTTGTCCTTTCTCATCCAAAACACTACATTGGAGAAGAGACAGTAATTCTGGAGCCCCAAAGAAAGAGTACATTTAGTTAGCTAGAAACAAGCTTCAGCTCTGGGGAAAGCAAGCCCCTTTGAGAGAGTTGACAGCTTCAGGCATGGCACTTCTCCATCTGAGAGGGCGTGAATGACTGCTTGGCAAGGACATCATGGAAGTGACTCAGGCAGTTCAGGATGGCCTCCAAAGCCACATGTCCAGGTTTCTGAGACACTTAGGGACGTGTCAGGAAACTTTTTCTGGGATCTGGAGAGATGAATCAGTGGTGAAGAACACGGGGGACTCTACCAGAGGACTCAGCTTCAATTCCTAGTACCTGCACAGCAACTCACTCACACCTGTCTGTTACTCCAGATTGAGGGGAACCAGTGCCCTCTCTGGCCTATGTAGGCACTAGGCACACATGTGGTGCACAGACATCAGGAAACACCCATATACATATTTTTTTTTTAATTTAAATTTTGTGAATAACTCGACTCAACATCTTATTTAGCAATTCTAAAAAGAGATAACACCAAACCAAACTCTACACATTAGTCAGGGAAAAGACCAACAGGTGGGTATCTCATGGCCTGAACACATAAGAAACAGTGGTGTGCCATCCAGTTTTAAAGTTTACCTTTGATCACTCAGAACATGGGTTATGTGACTGTGCAGGGACGCCTCATGTTCTAGAGGAAGATGGCCTCCCTAGTCACAGCTGGGCCAAGATGGTCCAGTACTTTATGTCTGAAATCCTACCCTTTATGAAGAGTAGAACCTCAGACCTCAAGCAAGGAAAAGAACTTCTCCAAATTTCAGTCTACTCCTCTGTAACAAAGTGTTAAAATCTTGGAGGCTTGAGTTCAAGCTAATCTTGGATATATAATGGGTTCCATGCTAGTCTGGGCTACACAGTGATATCCTGTCTCAAGAAAACAAACGACTAGCCAGTGGCGCTGCACACCTTTAATCCCAGCACTCAGGAGATAGAAGCAGGCAGATCTCCATGAGTTCAAGTCAAGTCTGGTCTACAGAGAAGATTTCAGGACAGCCAGAGCTACACGGAGAGACCCTGTCTTGGAAAACAAAAAAGAAAGGAAGAAAGAAATAAAGAAAGAAAGAGAAAACAAACAAATAAAAGAGAACGGATTTCATTTAAAAGGGGCAGAGGAGCAATTGAAACCAGAATGGCACACTATGATAATTATAGAAATTTAGATCTGGGGCTGGAGAGAGGACTCAGCACTTAAGTGCACTGACTGCTCTTCTGCTCTTCCAGACCCTGGGTTCAATTCCCAGCACCCACATGGCAGCTCATAACTATCTGTAACTCCAGGATCCAACACCTTCACACAGGCATAATGCAGGCAAAACATCAATGCACCCAAATTAAAAATATATTTTAAAAAGAAATTTAGATCTATAGACTCACTATCCTAATTTATTTTGGGGGTTTGCAAATTTGTATAGTGAAAAAAGATTGGGGCCTTTGAAAAAGTACCTACCTCCTGCAATTGTGCTCATTGTGTTCTACAGTGAGGATAGCTACAACTATGACGTGGTTTATTCATCCAAGAAAGTGGTTTCCTGGGTCTCTTCTCAGTCTCCAAATTCAGAACTCCAGTTAGTAAAACCAACAAAAGCCTAAACTGCTCTGGCTAAAGTGTGGGGGGGGGCAGCAAACAGCCCACTTGACTCTAGGGTGGCTGTATGAAGCACCCTCCTAGGGACTTGGAGCACAACATAAAAACTTTAGATGAAAGCCAACAGCAGTAACCCTCCCACCCCAAAAGTCGATGCATTACATATTAAGGCAGTCTTGTTTCTATAATGCATCCTTCATTCCTTTGTTTCCCATCACATTTGACCCTCATTATCAACTCTGAGTTGGACAAGGCAGGGCACATCATCCTCAATTTGCAGATGAGGAAATCAAGGCTAAATGGAGTGAATCAGCTGGCCAAAGGTAGGCTAGTTCAATCTCTGGCCAAGTGTGGACTGGAAGTAGAATCTGTCTCCATGGACTCAGTGTGACCTGGCAGAGAAGGGACTATCTACTGGAAATTGCTGCTGACCTTTAATCCAGAAAGTGGACAATCAGCTCCTTGGCCACCAAGAGAGCTGAGTACAGCCCCAAGGTTTCCCATGCCAAGGCACTGTCCCAGAGCAGATGGCAATGAGCAAGGCAGAAGAGCTCAGTGCTACTGAACAGACTAGCCACAGGATTCTGGCTATAGAAAGGCCTTTTCCATGTGAGCTGTGTCCTGCTGAGCAGAGGGCAGTGGAGGCAGAAGCAGCCAGCATGCCTTCTACCTTCATCTGCATCAAGCAAAGGAGCTTGCAAAGGGATTGCAGGAAGTACAGACCTGAGCATCTGCTATACTTTGCTTTCCCTCTCAGCTATTACTTAGAGAGCCCTGAAACTCACGGCAGCCAATAAATAAATGCCTGAATGGTTCCCCCATCTCTGGACTGAGTTGGAGCATGTGTTGGGGGCAGACAACACTTAATTATCACTTAGTCTTTAATTAGCACTTAATTATTAACACTTAATCCATCTGTAAAATGGGGACACTAATACCTGTTTCATAGGGATGCTGGGAGGATTAATTAACGCTTGTAGCCCACTTTGAAGGTGCAGAGCCTTGAAAGAGTACTCAGCAGTGACATTAATCACCACAGCGGATGCACTCCTTTTCCTAATGAGATCCCTTCTTCCTCTCTGCTCCTTCCTCTCCTTTCCAATATCCAGCCCCAACAGTATCTCCTCAACTTTTTCCTCATACAGAAAACACTTAGCTCCGTGTTTCCCAGACATGGGATTTCCCATCCGGGAAACCAGCTATTTACAGCCATCTTCCCGCACTTTAATTTTCTATTATGTCCTCTGAATATGTCAATGCCTTCCCAGTAAATATTTTGATGTGCGCTCTTGCAGTAGCTCTGTGGATGCTGAATGGGACAGCTGCTCTCTGTATTAGGGGATTCCAGATGTGGTTTCCAGCCACCAGACTCATCTGTGCCAATGCCTGAACTTTTCTTGGGAGAGGGGAAAGATCATCTAGTTGCCTCTGGGGATAGTGATCTAACCCCTAGGCTTGATAAGCTTGCTCTTGCAAGAACCCTGGATCTTCGTCTTAGTTACTTATGCCTTTAGAGAATGACAACTGTCTCCTTAGCAGCTGGAAAGAAGCCATCAGGAATCGGCTCTTCCCGTGCCCCTGGAACTTCAGGACCTTGGCCAGCTCCTTCCTCCAAACTACTCATACTAAGGATTATAGGGATGACGAAAATGTATACAGGGTTAACACTGGGCCAGAGAGTTCAACCCAAAGTCATACTTCATCTCTTGATAATCAACCATACAGGACACTACTCACTCTTCTTGAAAGCTGACAGTCGCGGCCATGGGCGTAGAGAGTTTCTCCAGCGAGGTCCTGGGCTGCAGGGACTCTGGCAAGCCCTGAACTCTCTTCCAGATGTCATGGCAAATCTTATCTAAGCTATCCTGAGGTGTGTCCTGGTGGATCCACACGTATCTGGGGAATGGCCCCAGGGCAGAAGGACGCTTGGCCACCATGGCTGAGGATGGAGGGAGTCCATTTCCACTGGCCATCCTCTTTCTCTCGTTCCGGAAGCCCCTTTGTCCACCCAGGGCTGGGAGACAAAGGGACTGTCCACCACCAGCCCTCATTCACCAGAAAGGGAGCTAAAGACTGGGCCTGGGAAGTAGTCAGTTCAAGCTGGCTGTTGCTCCAGCCAAGGGGTGGGTTTCAGAGGCGTTTTGTTTGGGTGGGAATGAGGAGTAGGGGGCAACTTCCTTTTGGGGAAGGGGGGCTTATGTTGACTTGCTTTTATTTGCTCTTTCCTGACTTTTGCCCCCCTCCCCCTCTCCCGTAGAAGAAAATATTTAAAAGTCAACAAAAACCAGTAACTTAGTAACAGTGGAATGCCCGGGAACTCAGGAACCAAGCGCCTGGGCGGGCAGAATGACATCTGGGAACGACTGGAGGGGAGGGCTGGCTCTCCCCACAGAACCCGGCACTCCCCCGTTGCGACACCCCTGTGACACCTTTCAGGGCCTGTGACTCAGCCCATTCTCGCCTTTCAAGCCGCCAGGAGGGAGGAGTAAGGGCTAGGCACTGTACTAGACTGGGTGGGAGCAGGCCATGGGACTGTTACCTCCCACCTTCCCAGAGATCTGGTGCCCACCGAGGGCTAACTGCCCTCGCCCACCGCAGGTCCTGGCTTTAGCTCTCCCGGCTGCCCCCTTCTGTCCCTCTCTCTCTCTGCTGCTGCTGCTGCTGCTGCTACTGCTGCTCTGCCTCCCTAGAAAGAAATCTCCAATGCGGTGTTGTGCTGGCAGTCAGCCTGGCCCAGGTCCCCAGCGAACACCTGTCGTGCCTCCGCGCAGAACTGCGACCCAGCACTGCAGAGGGTCCCAACCCTTAAAAGGGCGCCAATTGGGCAGGGCGGGCTGGAGCGGGGTCAGCAGATTTGCGTGCCGAGTATCTCCCACTCCCCTGCCGTCGAGAGCTGGGATTCTTTCTGTGGGTTCAAGCGCAACGGCTCGGCGGCTGGGTGCGCGGGGACACGGGCTGGGCGTTCGTATCCAAGGCCCGCTGGTGGAGTGGGGGCGGGGTGCAGCTGAGAAGACCCCAGGGATCTTCCCCTTTGAAGTAAGTCAAAGTGAAACACTTTCTCCACCCCCACCACTACATACAAACTTAAAAGCCTGTCTTAAGAGCCTGTCAGGGTGGAGGACCTGTCCTTTTGTCCTCTGGCATTAATCCTAACTGTCATTCCAGGAGAGCACCGAATGCCAAGGGCTGAGCTCAAATCTTAGCCTATTCAAATTCAAGAGTTTAGTACTACTTCTTATTCGGTATACATGATGGGAGGAAACTGATTCTCCAAGTCCTAAAAGGTTGTGTCTGTCCAGAGTTCAAGAAGGGAGGCTGGAATTCATAATCTCGGGACTCTTGACTTGATCTAGAGCCCTGGGCTCCCAAGCCACCCCAGTGCAAGGACAGGGAGGCAGAGACAGAAAACCAACTAACAAAACCCCAGTTCACTCTTTACTAGGGACAGGTAGTTCCCTTTCACCCACAAACCTTGCCAGGCATTCACTGGTCCTTCAAAGCACTGGTTCCTTCTTCAAGGGCCCACCCTGGGAAGAGCCAGCAGGAGAATGGAGGAAGAAAGAATAGAGGCAGACAGATGCTACCTGCAGAAGCCAGCCAGCCTCAGGCATCTGACACTGCTCTTTAGCTATGTGACATGAATCATTCTTCCTTTCCCTCCAGTAGCTTATGGACCACTTTCTGTACCTGGTAACCTGCTGGGGGCTAGAGAAGCAAGATGATGGAGAAAGGGCTGGTGGCTCCTGCCATGAAGCAGTGACTACAGACCAAATCCTGAGCTGGGTGTGGTGGTACACACCTGTAATCCCAGCACTTGGGAGGCCGAGGCAGGAAGATACATAGTGAGCCCATCACATTTCTGGCACACAGTAGGTACTCAATAAATACATGTTGGATAAAATAATAGTATACTGTCTATGAAGTGTCTGGAATACTGTAGGTGCCCATTACATAGCTTTGCTCTTTACAGAGGGGCTGAGTTCCTGGAAATGTTGACTCTGAGTTTTGCAAGCCGAGCTTCATTCCTTTCTGATTTTCATTATGAAATTGAAGATGTGCTCCTTTGGGGAAAATTCTGAGGCCTAGACTGAATAAAATTATAGTTAAGAATGTAGAAAACCTTTTAAGAGTGTATTTAAAGGAAAAGTGATCACTTCTGATGAAATATTAATAGTTCTGAAAATGTCACTCAGTGTTTGTGCCGCTTGGCATTTGGTTGGCTAACACCCATGCTTACAGTAGAGTGCCAAGACCTTGCACTGCCCAGGCCACAGAATTCAGGAAAAGCCAACCTGGCTCCCACCCACCTCTTCTGCATTGTCTTCTCCTGAACAGGGAACCAGGCACCCAGAGTAAGTCAGAAAGGATGAGAGAAAAAAACAACAATAAAACAAGCAGGAATAGGGAACAAAGAAAGAGGTGGATTTCTTAGAGCACACAGGCTTCTCCAAGATGCGGAAAAATCCTTAAGTGCTGTCTTTAAAACTGCATAGAGCTACATCTGATATGAGTGGCACCAGCCACAAGGGGTTATTGAAATTTTAATTGTATTTTAACATAAGTTTAAGAATTCCGTTTTGGGGCTGGAAAAAAAGAGGGCTCAGTGGAAAAAGTATCTGCCCTGTAAACATGAGGCCTGGGTTCAGGTCCCCAAAGATGATATAAAGCCACCAGTTAGCAGTACATAACAGTAACTCAGCACTGGGGAGGTGGAGACAGGAGGATCTCTGGGTGTCCTAGAGAGCTTAGTGTTAGCACCACACAAGTTAGAGTCATCGGAGAAGAGGGAATCATAATTGAAAAGAATGTCTCTATAAGATTGGTCTGTAGGCAAGTCTGTAAGGTATTTTCTTAGCTAGTGATTGATATGGGAGGTGATACAAGCCCTGGGGTTGGAGGTCCTAGGGTGCATAAAAATCCAAACTGAGTGCATTAGGAGCAATAAACCAATAAGCAACACCCCCTTTGGCCTCCTGCCTTCAGGTTCATACCTTGAAGACCTGACTTCCTTTGGTGATAGACTATGATAGGGAACCCTAAACTGAAATAAACTCTTTCTTCCCCAAGTTGATTTTGGTTACGGTGTTTTATCACAGCAATAGAAACCCTGGCTGAGATACTGGGGTGGCTGGCCAGCCAGCCTAGTGGAATCAATGAACTCTAAGGTCAGTGAAATACCCTGTCTGAAAAAGTTAGGATGGATAATGCAGCCCAGTACGTTGACCTTTTGGCCTCCAGATATATACATATACATATACATATACATATACATATACACATGCACATGCACATGCACCATATACAGGTCACACACACTCACTTACTTAAATAAAATAGAATAGAAAAAAATGGCTCTTGAACTAGGAAAAATTCAAGTGCTCAAGAGCCACCTGTGTCTGGGATTATCGTGTTGGACAGCACAGAGAACATACTACAAGACACATGAACTCTAGAGTGAGACAACTTGGGATCACATTAAGATTTCATTAGGTTTTGAGTTGTCTGTCCCCTGTCATCAGAAACTGAAGTGAGCACTATGTACTTTAGCATATTGCTTTGTTAAGATTGTCACACCATATGCTTAAAATGTAGAAATTTATTTTCTAATACTTCTAGAAGCTAGAAGTTCAAAATATAGGACTTGAACTTCCATCAACAGAGTTGTCTTCATTTGGGAAGGGAGTGTCAGTGAGTATAAGGGTGGCTCGTGGGCATGACTGTGGGTGATAAGACACTGTGGTAGTTGAATAATCACATAGGAGAGGCGCTATTAGGAAGTGTGGCTTTGTTGTAGGCCATACATAGGAGTGGGTGTGGCCTCATTAGAGGAAGTGTGCCACTGTGGGGGTGGGTTTTGAAGTTTCCTATGCTCAGAATATTCCCAGTGTTTCAGTCAATTTCCTGTTGCCTGCAAGATATAGGACTCTCAGCTCCTCCTCCAGCATCACATGTCTGAACACCCGCCATGCTCTCTACCATGATGATAATAGATTGAACCTCTGAAACTTCGCTTCCTATAGATTATGTTGAGATGGGATGATCCATCCGCTGTGGGTAGCACCATTCCCTGTTCAGGGGATCCCAAACTGAATAAGGCTGGAAATAGTGGTACTTGCATGCTATCACAGTGTTGGGGAAACAGTAGCAACTCTCTAGGGCCGGGTAGAATGGTGCGAGGGCTAGATGCTTCATTGTGTATTGCTTAACATGTAATAACTGAGGGAGAGGGGACCAAAACAACAACAAAAACAAAACACATAGCAATTGCTAGAACAGCACCCAAACACTGTACATTAGTTTCTTTTTGATTGCATTGATGCTACCAGAGTCTCTGAGTTTCAGCTTCTGGGCTAAGTGGGGGGAGGATTTTAACTGAGAAGTCATCTTGTGAACCTCTTCAATCCATGCTCTTATTACTTTTGTGAGCACGTGTGCGTGCGTGCATGCGTGTGTGTGCTGTGTGTGTGTGTTGCACGTGTGTGGTCATACCTTTCTCATGTATGTACATGAGTACATGTGTGTACACGTTCATATGGAGACCAGAGATTGACTTCAGGTATCTTAATATCTTTCTATTTTGTTTCCTGGGGCAGGGACCCTCCCCCATCCAAATAGTCTTCCTTTCAGCTAGTCTAGCTAGCCAGTTTGTATAGGGAAATCTCTCTCAGCCTCCTCCCAGATGCTGGTATTACAGGAGAGTTGCTACATCCACTTGGCTTTTTATGTAAATGCTGGTTAGAGGAATTCTTTCTCATGCTTGTGCAGCAAGCATCTTATGCATTACCATCCCCACCTGACCTCCATCCTTCCCCCCTCCATTGGCTGCATTTTTTAACACTAGTCATGAACCCCCATAGTATAAGGCACCAAGGATTAGAGAAGTCCTGTACCTTAGAAAGATCACCACAAGCCACCAGTGCTTGGCACAGGGCAGGCACGGCACAGACTAAGTCATTTCCAGTATCCAGGGGGTTATATATCCCGAGCACCCAAGACTGGTAGAGGTGCTGAAGACAGAATACTGAACAAGACAGGTTTGGCTTCCACTTTTTTCCCCCTCTTTTGTAGTTCTTGAAGCCTGGCATTAATGGTCACAGACACCATTTTAACTTGGAAAAGTTCTTAAGTACCCTGTTACTCTAAATGTGACCCTGGGCAGCTTGCTTCACCCTTTGTGCTTCAGTTGACTTCTCTATAAAATAGACCTAATAAAAACACTGACCTCAGAGAGCTATTTGGTGCCATTTGAGACAATATATGTGAAGAGCTCAGTAGTTTGGTGAATGCATTGTCTCCAGTGAGAGTTAGCTGTGATTAGGGAGGATTCTTGCTTTCTTCCCTCCCTACCCATCCTTTTCTTACTTTCCTTTTACTTTTCTTTCCTTGTTTAGAGAAACAAAAATAAGGTCTTGTATATCCCAAGGACAAGCCTGAACTTCCCACCCTCCTGGTCCTACTTTCCAAGGAAATGCTGGAATTCCAGACACAGACTGTCACACCTTGTTCACAATGTACTGGAGACTGAAACCATTGTGAATGTTAGACAGGCACTCTACCAAATAAACTTTTTCTCCAGCCCTGTGATTTTGATCCAGGGTCAGAACAATCTCAGGGGAAGGCAGCTAAAGGCTACCTCTGCATCTGACACAAATATGACTAGGTTGCAAAACTCAAAAAGTGGATGTGTCCTTGGCTCTTTAAAAATCTTAATGGAGCAAAGGGCACAGCTCAAACTACTTACCCTAGCATGCATAAAGAAAATGAAATCCAAAAGCCAGCTGCCAGGATGCTGAGGCAGGAGGATCCCTTTAAGTGAGGTCCAGGGCAGCTGGGGATCCATAGTGAAACAAATAAATCAAAAAACAGCAAATAAACAGAAAGCCAAACTCCACTCACCCTCTCTTTGTCTGACATATATCACTAAGCTTACCCACTTCTTACAATAAATATAATTTTTCAGGCACGAGTATTTTATTTTTTCTTTTTGCCATTTTGCTTTTGTAAATTTTTTGGCCATGAGTAATTTATGGTCAACTGAGGTTTCTGCCCAGTCTTGGTGCCTACTCAGGAAATCTTGCACAGTGAGAAAAACTCCAACCTATAAATCTCTATCAAATGTAATGAAATTTTTATGCCTACCAAATTCAACAGTTAATGAAGTTGACATAATGCTACAATTTGCATTTGATTAAATATTTACTGATTTTCATGTTGCCATTTTCTTTGTTTTATTATGGGGCTAATAACAATTCTCAGGCAGCAATTTCTTTTGGAAGACCCTAAAAAATCTATAGTCAACTCCACCCCATTCCCATTTCCTTCATGTCTAAAGGGTCAAACTCCCCAGAGGTGGGACTGGGTCATCTGAGGACTCCAAATGTCTTGAGGTACAAAGGATCAGTGTTATAATACGGCACGAGGTGGGACTGTGGCTGATCCCATGAAGGCCAAGGAACAAACGTGCTAGGCAGGCAGATTGAGTGGGAAGTTTTATTGGGGGAAAGGGAAAAGAGTGAAGAAAAGGAAGGGAGAGGATGGAAAGAAGAGAGAGAGAGGGAGAGAGAGAAAGAGAGGGAGGGATAGGAAAAGTCCTGTCTGCCTTTGCAGAAGAACAGTGGGAAAGAGATAGCAGGAGTGGGCTGAGTTTGCCTCTTAAAGAGACTTTTGCACCTGTGTGTAGACAACATAGTGACGGAACAGCCATAGGACCTTGTGCTGGCCAAGGTACTGCCTGAGTGTATCCTACCAGGTGACAGGGACAGCACAATCAGGAAAAAGAGGAAGTTGCCGCCATGTTGTCTCAGCAACAGAAGAAGGCTGTAGGCCAGCCAGCCATTTCCAGGGCTCTGGAAAGGAACATAAAGGGTTATAGAGGAAGGCTGTGACTTGTGCCACCTGTCTCCTGGCAACACCACCAGCAATCCCTCACTCCTGGCAGTGTGGTTATTACTCCTAAATTCCTCCCTTTTGCCTAAAGGTGAGGCAGTAAGTAGGAGTTTGGAAGGCAGCAATTGATGCACTGGAATTAAAAAAAAAAAAAATGCTTGTTCTACTATTTGCTTACTGGCTCTGTGCCTTTGGGATTGCCCTCATATGCAAAGGGACAACAAGAAAACAAGAAGTAGTTAGGGGAATATTGAAAATGCAGGCTGGAGATATATATATATATATATATATATATATATATATATATATATATGCAGGCTGAATATATATATATATTCAGTGGTAGAGCTCTTGCCTATCATGTGTGAGGCCCTAGGCTCAATCCCCAGTACTTAAAAAAAATAAAAATAAAAATAAAAAATTAAAAAGGACAAGGTGCATGTAAGATTGCCAGTATGAAGTCTTGCCCTCAGTTCAAAAATATCAATATTATTATCAACAATTATTATGAGCAATCTTGTAAAAATGTTGGTCTATGAGATCTTCACTTAAAGTTTAGATGAAGAAAGGCCACGGTTGGTGAACAAAACATAAAAAAATAAAATAAAAAGGAAAGGACATGACTAGGTTTGATGGAGGAGAAAGTTTATTGTGGACACATGGGAGAGCATAGACAGAGGGAAGGACATCTGGGAAAGTCCAGAGTGGACATGACTCTGAGCCATGTGAGGAATGGGGGGAGGGGAGAGGTAAGAGAAGGGAATACCAGGTAACCAAAATGGTTGGATTACATAAGGAAGGATAGCTCAGCCCTTGGGCTGGAATTTAGGGGAGGGGACAGGGTTTGCTGACCAGGAGGACTGTAACAGGAAGGGACTGAGGGCTGCTGGGAGAACCTGGCTGCCAGTGTCCACTTTGATATGTTAAATAAGCACCTATGCATATGTGACCTGCAAGAGTGGCCCAATAAGACAACAAAGCCAGAATCAGGCTGGCTCATCACCTCTCATTTTGGTCTCTCTGCTAGACCCCAGTCATGCGAGCCACCTGGAGATTTCTGGAGACCCTCCATACAAGATCCCTGTTGACTTGGCTAGTTTATGTCAGGTTGATGGGAGCTAAGGTAATTCATGAAGAGGAAACCTCAGTTGAGAAAACACTCACACCAGATTGGCATATGGAGCATTTTTTTGATTGATGATTGATGTAGGAGGGCCCAGCTCATTGTGGGTGGTGCCACCCCTGGGCTATATATATATATATATATATATATATATATATATATATATGTATATATATATATATGTATGTATATATATATGTATGTATATATATGTGTGTGTGTGTATACATACATACATACATACATACATACATACATATATTGAACAAGCCATGAGGAGTAAGCCAGTAAGCAACATTCCTCCACAGCCTCTCCATCAGCTCCTATCTTTCCTGAGTTCCCTTGGAGTTAGAGTGTGACCTGAAGTGTAAGAAGAAATAAACCACCAACAATGCCACCAACTAGGAACTTCATGCTTTACCCTGCCTCTCGACTTCCATACTGGGATATTGGTCACCAATACTGATTTGATGAAGCTTTCAGATTCATTCACAAGTACAAAACTTGGCATTACAGAGTAATGCCCAAGCTGACTCCATTGGAAGAAGGCAGGGAGAGTTGATACTTTCAGGCCCCCAGATTGATCTGACTACACGAAGGTAATAAGGCAATAAAACTGCATATCCCTACTTGTGAGCTAAAGCAGAAATGGAAACGGCAGAAGAGGCAGTTTTTATTTCCTGACAGCAGAAAGCACACATCTTCATCTGTAGAGACAAAGTGTTTCCTGGAAATAACCCCAAGCATGAATTTATCATGAGTCCTTGTATAAAGGACACTGAGTGACATAGTGGGCAATATATTCAATTCTGCTTTCATAGAAGACAGAAATGCTGTTAAGTTGGTCAGTTTCTCATATCAGGGTTCTGTGAAGACAGTGTAACATTAAATCATAACTCAGAGAAGGCATTTCTTTAAGAAATTCAGTCAATGAGGCCCAGGAGAAGTAGTGAGCCCATTTCACAAATGCTACTGAGAAGTTTCTCAAGAATCGAGGCAGCTGTCCATTCATCCATCTAGCCATCTATCTGCCATGTCCTTATCTACTCACCCATCTACTCATCCAAGTTCACAGGATGGCTGTGGTCTGAGTTAATTGTCTGTTGCTCTGCTAAAACACCCTAGCAAAAGCAACTTGAAGGAGAAAGGGCTTGCCCACTTTCATGGGGAAAAAAGGCTTGAAGAGGAAGTGGGCCAGGCCATAAAGTCCCCAGGCCTCTGGTGAGGATCTGCTTCCTAAAGTTTCCACAGCTTTCTCAGAAAGCCAGAGACCAAGTGTTAATCTATGCGAGACATTTCACATTCAACTTACAAAATCCACCAAGGCACTGGCAGAAGACAGCTTGAGGCCTCTCACATCTGCACCAAGTTTTGAAGGGCAAGTAAGTGAAGGCCAGATGCAGGAGGGGGTGGGGAGCCTTCCAGGCAGACACAGCCTCGCATGGCAGGACCCTAAAGGAAGGCTTCCTGTGAGAGTGTGAGGGCTTCTGTAGGGCTGGAGCAAGGAGATTAAGGAAGCTCAAAATCCGGGCAGACAAAGACAGACAATGAAGACCCTTGCAGGGAGCGCCTGGCAGGAGTTTGGATTTTACCCTGTAGGCTCACAGAAAGTCCTGGGAGGTCAGTGAAATTGCAAAGTTAGTATTTTAAAAGATAAGTGATGGAAGAGAAAGCTTGGTGAGGGCATGGGCAGAGACAGGTTGCCTATGGCTGGCCTAGTGGACGGAAGCAAACTGAAGGACAGACAGATAATGGGGTCTCTGTCAGGATCTTCAAGGTAGTAAACCGGCTGATTTTAGAAGACTAAAACAATTGTGTGGACTTGGGGGACCAGGATGACTGTCCGGGCTTCACTTTCTGGAGTCTACGTGGGTATGGGCAATGCTTGCTGAAAAGGAGGACTGAACAGAAATTAGAAATGCATTCTGTTCTGAGAAGGCTGGAAGGGAAAGCCTCCTGGGTCATTTGAGGAGGAAAGAATTCCAGCCACAAAACAAGACAGTGGGAACTCAAGAGGCAAGATAATGTTTTTGCCATCAGGAGCTTCCAGTCAGGGTGGGTGACAGCAAATGAGGAAACTGACCATTATAGAGCCGACAGTGTCAAAGAGAGAGGCCTGTGGTGCCCTTTCTTGGTGCCACAGCCAGGTACAACATCATCTTACTATATCCTACTTCCCTGAATTCTGGGCTTGCCTTCTAGAAAATGCTCCTTCTCACCTACCTGCCTCTCCCTTGACTGAGCCAGAGCTGTTCTTGTTTCCATCATATCCCATCACCCGCCTAGCTTAATTAACTGTGTTTTGTTGTTTAACTCCTAGTATACCATCAACCAGGTACTGGCAGGAACCTTGGGTGATGTCTCAGGTGTTTTTTGGGGGGGGGCCTTAGTGGGGAGCCCAATACATAAAAGAATACTTGTAGCATGAATGTAGCTAAGTATAGGGTTCATGAATGACTGCCTGGGAAAACACAGAGGAAACAAAGGAAGCTATACCAGGGCATGGCTAGCTGCTACAACAGCTCCTAGTCACTCAATGGCTTAGGACTATTCAAGATTATTTTACCAGAATGGTTCTGGATGGGTGTTTCTGGTAGGCAAGTGACTTTACTTCCCATGGTGACTTAGAGACCCAGGCTTCATCCTCTCTGTGGTTTAGCCATCCTTAAATGTTCTACATCTGGTACATTCTTGCCTATATTCCTTGGTTAATACCTTGTCTCACACTGCACCCAGATGCAAAGGTGGCTGGGAGATGTAGTCCTGACTGAGCATTCACTTTTCACTGACAGCTCAACACTATTGATTTTTGGGTGGGACCATTCTTTAGGGTGGAAAGAGCCTCTCCAGGCGTCATAGGATAGCACTAACCTTGGCCTCTGTCTCCTGGATGCTAGTAGTACTTGTCAGTGTGACAATAAAAAAATGTCTGCACACATGGTCAGAAGTCTCCTGGAGGGAAAAATTACCCTCCATTAAGAATGTCTGTTTTGAAAATGGAAGGAGGTATTTGTGATGTCCAGCTAGTAGCAGGTGCTCAAAGGGTCATCTCACCCAGCAGGGGGGCAGAATAGGGTGGACTTACAAAAGATAGCCTGGGGGAGGTTGCACTTGAGCTGGGTGGTAGTTCGGAGAGGAAGTGATGTTGCATGCAGGGGGAGTGGAGTGAGGGAGGTAAATGGTCATTAAGGGGACAACCCTTTTGCTATGGATTATGACTTGACACACAAAGGTGAAAAATGGAAGTGTCTTGTCCCTGATGTGAGCCCTGTTTCTCTCCTCCTTTCACAACTAGAGATGTTCCCAAAAGAAAGAAAGAATTTGGTGGCTCCAGCACTAAGGAGCACAGGAGGGAATAGCTTGGAGTCTGGCCCAGCTCACTTCTCCCAGCTCCTGCTGCGCTGTTCATCCGTGATTCTGTGATTCTGTCACCCATCCTGCTGGCACCATAGCACCAGCCTCACTCTTGAGAAATCCTCGATTCCGTGTAATCACACTCAGGATTTGACCCACTCTCAGCCGTACCTCAGCCTTCCTTCTGAAGCCAGCCCTGGCTCCAAAGACCCTCTGAAGGTTCACTCCTCACTTTTCAGCATCCATATCCCGGCCTAGTCCTCTCATGGCTGGCTGGAGCAGCCATCTGTGCTTTCCCTGCCCCCCAACTCCTCCTCCCTCTTCCATTCCCTCTTCTTCAGCTTCAGAAGGCTCTTTGATTTTCTTCTTGGGTCAGAATGAAAGTTTCAGGGCACCCAAACCACAGTTCTTAGTGGAATCAGCCTGAGTTCTCCAAAGCATCAGGCTTTGTTTTCTTTCTAAAACAAACTATGATCTTATCTGGGATATTAGGCTTATCTTGGCAAGTTGCTACACTGCATTGGCTTTTTTTTTTTTGTTTTGTTTTTTTGTTTTTTTTCCTCTCAGCAGTGTGATATTATGAAGAGACCTTGACCTGGGGCTGCCTGTTTCTTATCTGGGGAATGGAAGGGGTGAGCAAAGAGCTGGCTCTGGGCTGATGGCTACACTCTCCCAGGCCCAAGGGATGAGGGCTTGGAATATCCCTGGTTCCTACTTCTGAGCCTCTCTGAAGGCATCACCATTGCCTGCCCCCTACTACTCAGACCTGGAGTTCAGACCACTGCAGTAGCCTCCTGAGTGGTCAGTCTTTTTCTGTGTCCCTCCTCTTCCTTTTCATTCTTCACAGAGAGGTCAGACTACCTGAAGCATTGTGCCTCTTGGTTCCATGGGCTAGAAATGACAGTACACCTCTTCAGTCAGTACTGCATCCACAGTAAGTCCTGCTAGAGTGCTCTGTGATGACCACAGCCTAGCAAACACCCCTCCCCCCAATCCTTTATCCACTTCTCATGCTGAGGATCCAACTCAGGGCTTCCTGCACACCAAACAGCTAGCCACTTACACTGAACAGCACCTTCAGCCCTAAGGGGTACTCTCTGTCTATGTATTCTGATTGTCATCCATGTGCTCCTCCTCCATCTGAGAACTAGGCACTGAGTTCTGCTCCCATGTCCCCAAAGATGTAACTTGGTGCCCCCTCCCCCACTTTTACTGTGTGACTTTATTTGGAGATAGAGTTTTTAAAGAGGTAATTGGGTCAAAGTGACATTGTTAGGGTGGGATTGATGTCCTTCCCAAAAGGGGAAATCTGGATACAGGTGTGTAGAGAGGGAAGCACATGGGAAGGTGCAGGAAGTCCCTTATATTTCCAAGCCAAGGAAAGAGAGCTCAGGAAAAACCAAGCCCAGGGACATCCTGAGCCTACACGGCTGTGAGGAAATCATTGTTGCTTGAGCCACACCATCTGCAGCTGTCTCAGCCCTAGCAAGAATACATAGCTCTTTCCTATTGCACAGGATAAAGTCCAAATCCTCACTAGCCCTGAGGAGATCTGCACCATCTGCCTCCCAACCTGGGTGGGTCCTCCATCTCTGCCTCTCTGGGCCATCTTCCCTGCTCACCTCAATCCAGCCTTACCCTCTGTACAGGAACCCCTTCACCACTTGCTTGATTTTAGATCCATTTTCATGGTCACATTGGAGAGGGCTTCCCAGATGATCCCCATGAAACTCACCCTATATTCTTAAACCTTTCCTGCATCAGCATCCTTCATTAGGAACCTTAGGCATGTTTGTTTACTTAGTGGCTTCATCAAGTTGAGAAATATCCACTATCCTGTGTATTTCTTTTCTGACATGGTGCCCACATACTAGTGCTGCTCAATAAGTGTTTGTCATGTAAGTGGAACTTCATCCTCTTCAAATACTTATCCTAACATTAAGGTCGGGCCCAGATACTCCTGCCTCCTTAATACACCTTAGTACTCTGATGTGGATCTGTGTAGCATGTTTCTTCTTCATCTATGGTGATTATAGTTGCCTGACTGTATTTGTTACCTGTGGCCACCTCTGCTTCCTCTCCAGCCAGGACCACACACTGAACATCTCCACAGGGCTCACGGCACAGCCTAGCTCAGGACCCCGAACACATGAGCTTCTGGGTAAATTTGTGTGGTCCCAAATAGATCATAGTAAACCCCAGAGGTGGAGGATATGAATAAGTGGGTCTTTTACAGGATTATACCACAAATGTGCCTCTGCCTTCCACAGACCCCAGGAAGAGTGGAGAGCCTAACAGTCATTTTCCCAGAGGAATTCAGGGTGAACTTCATCTGTCAGATCCAGTCAGCTGGCTTCTTGGGTAGGAGAAAGTACATTAGCTTTGAGTCCCACAATTATGGAAGAGCCCAGCTGTAGGCTGCAGAGGCCTGGCCATCATTGCATGTCTCTCCCTGGAAGAAAACCTTGCCCACAAGAGCCAGGGGAAGGGCCAAGAGTCCACCCTAGACCAGGTCCAGGAAGCAGGAAATCTTCCCTAAGGCCACAGCACCATGTCCCCCTCCCTCCGCAGGGCTGGTGGGAAGGCTCAGGCAGGCTCAGCTAGCTTAGCTCTTTGTGGGGCTGGGTCTGGACAATGGTAAACGAATAGCCCCCTCCTCACTGCCCCAGACACATAAAGTAGGCCTTTCATTGAGGCTTTCTGGCTGCTTCAGTCGGTTCTTGGCACTCACGGAGGCCGTGTCGGTAGGGGCCAAGGAAGCAAGTGTGATGGGGGTTGGGGAACGGAGCCCGCGATTCAGAGAATTCTCCATGCCCACCCGGGGGCCACCGGGCTGGCTCCCCAGCTGTGAGATGAGCTCATGCGGGGAAACCGGAACCACCGGGGTGGTTTGGGGGAGGGAGAAAGACTCACACCAAGCGCTCTGAGAAAGCGTGGCTCTGCGGAGCAAGTTTTTTGGTGGGAGTAAGGAACTAGCGTCCACTCCTCCAGCCTGTCCCCTTCCTCTCCAACCCCAGCCATAATCCCGAAGCCCTCCCGCATGTCTTTCCCTGAAAATTCCCAGGCTCAGCCACAGCTGGCCAACCAGGGTTTCACCAACCCCCCCAGCTCAAGCCGCCAACCCTGAAGTCCCTCTCCTGGTCCTTCCCAGGAAAAGTCCCAGCCTCGCCGCCTGCCTTCAGTGGTCCTTGTATCCTGAGCCTCCAGGATGCCAGAGCGCTAGCTTGGCCAAATCTTTCGGAAGCCAGACTCCCTAAACGCAAGATCTGCCTCTCTGGGTGATTCTGGCAGAGGGGGTGGGGTGTACACCGGCAGGTGCTTTTACACTGAGCGCTCCAGGAGGGCCCTCCTCCCCCAAGCCTTGACGCTCGTGGTCTCCTCCGACCTCCCCACCTCCCTAAGCTCTCTTCGCCTAAGGCAAGAGTTTGGCGTTGACAACGAAAGAGCCATCGTGACTGGCTGAGCAGCCTAGGGTAGACCAGACTCAGACTGCTACCGAGGCGGGGTGGGGGATGGGGTGGGAACCTACGCCGAGCCCTTGAGGTCTGAAGGCAGCCGCTACCAGCCTGAGGAAGAAAAGAATTCACTTCCTTGGGAGGAACTCATCTGGTTTGGGACCCTGGCTGGGAGTATGTGGGGGATAAGCAAGGCCCTTAATTTTGAGAATAAATTGTACTAGTAAGTCTTAAAACAGTCCTTCCACCAACCTAACACCCACACCCCAACCCAGTACACATACCTACGATTTTGCCTTAGGCTAGGGGTAGGACTGCCCTGGACCCTTCACCCTGTTCCATCCACTCTTCAATTCTTAATCCTGCCTCCCTCTATGTCCACGCACCCATCTTATGGGATGAGCTACTCTAGAATGTGCTCGCCAGGCCCGAGATTGCAAGTTCAAAGCCAGCACCCAAAATTATCTCTTAAGAGCCACTACTCGGGGAACTGCGATCTTCTTTGGTTACCTTTTCCCAGACAGCATTCCCGTTTTCAAATGTGGAGGAGGCGTGTATGTGCCTGCGTGTGCGAGCGTGTGTCTTTAAGCGTGTGTGTGGATGTGTCTGGATACAGGAGGGAGTGTATTAATGGTGATTTTATAAATGAAAGCCGGAGGATTGAACTTAAAAGAAACTGGTCAATTGCAAAACAAATAGGAATAAACAACCCTTTAGCTGTAATTTGTGGTCTATCTGGAGGTGCAGGTGGCGCTGAATACCACCCCCCCCCCGCTTTTTTTCTTTAGCTGCGCCTCCACCCCCAGCATTTGGAGCAGCGGAGAAGCGGCTCCGGAGTGATTAATCCGGGGATAATTCACCCCCCCTCGTCCTCTCCCCCCCCCCCGGCGCGAACCCCGCGAAGCGGGATTGGAGCGAGTCATTTCCGAGAGCGCAGCGCGCCTCTCCCCGGCCGGGCGGACACTTGGTTCATTCCAGCCGCAGAAGCTCAGGGCTCCCGCGTACCGGGATTTTTTTTTTTTTCCTTTTTTTTTTTTTTTTTTTTCCTTTCCCCTCCCGGAGCAGGAAAAAAAAAAAAAAAAAAAAAAGGCTTCAGAGCTCTCCTGACCTCCTTTCTCCTCGGCGGCGAGCGGAGCCTCTCCCTCGGGCTGCCGGCCGCGCCATGCCGCGCTCGCGGGCACCGGAGCAGGGATGTTGCGGCTGCCCGGCAGGGAGGGCTCGAGGAGAAACCGGAATTTGGGCGTTTGTGCCGGGCACCAGGAGTCGCTGGGGCCGCCCGCCGCCACCACCGCCACCACCGCCGCCGCCGCCGCCACTACTGCTGCTGCTGGGCTGGGGGCTGCTCAGTGCTTCGGCTGCCGCGGGTGAGTTCGGCCGCGCTGCGCGCCCCACCCGAGCCCACCCAACCTCGACGCGGTCCCAGTCCCTTCCCCCACCACGGCTTGGCTTCCTCCTCCGGATTACCCACCCTTCTTCTCATCTTCGCCTGTCTGTCTAGATTCTCCACTCCATCTTCGACCACGTCCTCGTCCTCACCTCTACCCTCATGGACGTCCCCAGCCCCAGCCGCAACTTAGCCGGATCCGGCCGGTGTGTGGGGCCTGGGAGACAAGACATCCCTTCCCCGGGTTGGGGGGCACCTGGATTGTGGCTTCAGTTTCTCCAGCCTCCCAGCCCCCCAAGGTGCCAGGCTTTCCCGGTATAAACTTTCCCGGAGCCCTATTCCCCCATACGCTTCCCCATTATGCCTGGCACGCCCGTCCCGGGGGTAGGAGAGGCTCGGCGCGCCCCCTCCGCGTCTGCAGGGTCTGCCTTTCCTTGCCCCCGCCCATTTTCTCTGACCAAAGCCCTTGCCCCCGCCCAAGCGGCCCAAAGACTGCGGTCACCACCCCACTCCTCACAAGCCCTCCCCCGCCCCCTTTGGTGCTGGGGGCGGGTTGCAGGTAGGCGCGCGCCCAGGTCGGGGGTCCCGTGCAATCTTTCTTGAAGGGCTCATACGGTGGATTGGAGGGGGGGGGTGAACTATTGGAGGTGGAGGTGGGCGGGGGGTCATGCTGGATTGGTGGGGAGGAAAGGGAATATCGTCGCCAGGGTCCGCGCCGACACATCCCCCTTGCTCGGTTCCCACTCCGCGCCAAAGTGCCCTTTCCCGCGCCCTGCTGCAGCCGAACGCCTGGGCTGCGGCAACCGTGGCGCGGGTAGTAGGACCCGGTCTCATTAAGGCAGCCGGGACAGACTTGAAGGGTGCGGAGAGTCCCGGGACTTTAGGATGGATGGCTGCCTGCAGTTTACAGTTGGGCGCGGTGGAGGTAGGGGAGGGACGTGGACCTTTTAATGAACCTAGTCACACTAGAGGTTACCGGTTTCAACTGGTCCTCTCCTACTTTTCCCAAGGCACCTTTTGAAGCTTAACAACAACCTAGAAAGTTCCCTGTTCCTGTGAGGGGACTAGTCCAAACAGGAATGCTAGGAGCTGCATTTTCACTTGGGTGGATGCTGACACCGGCTGGGGAAGAAAACCCCAAGCACCTGATGTCTGGGCCTGGAGCTGGTACACTCAGGCATTGAGTAGCAGCGCTTTTGTTGCTGTTGCTTGTTTGCTTGGTGTTTTAAAACCACAGGTTGAGCCTCTCAAACCTTGGCCTGGGCCATCCCCAAACCCTGCCACTTCTTGGAAAGTGCGCCTCTCCCATGGTTTTCCAGTAAGTGTAAAACTCTTGGGCCTTCTCTGGTCTCCAGTAGCTTGTGAACTCAGACCTTGCCATCTAACCCTTGGTCACTCAATGTTGGGGTTCCCTGTCAGGGAGGGCTCCCCAAGACAGTCCTGCCTATCTGTCTATCCCTTCTTGACCGGACTTTCTCAGTTCACCTAAGGAGTCATAGCCACTGACACCCAGAGAGGGGCGCCCGTGGTGCGCGTGCCTCTCAGTTTCGGCCTCTCACACGCCCACACCCACTGGGAAGCTACTCACACCAATGCTTCTAGTTACCAAGACTTCTCACATGGGCTGTGGGCTCCGTTGTTACTTGCTGTAGAGCCTATTGGATGGCTGTCCAGGCGAGGGTCCTCTCTGCTTGGCCGACTGGAACTCGTTTGGGATTGCCGAATTTGTTTTTCTTGCTAGGTTTGTCCCTGCCCCCTTGAGCATGCCATGCCCATGGGGAGAGAAAAAGGCCTACTCACCCGGGCCTGCAGTGTTCAGCTTTGCTGGAAGGCTGCCTTGTTGAGATCCATTTGTCGTTGTCTTTTGGGTAGGTTCATAAGTTGGAGTGTGTGTGTGTGTGTGTGTGTGTGTGTGTGTGTGTGTGTGTGTGTGTGTCTCAAGGAGAGGCAGTTGCTCTCTGGCAGGCCCAGCTCTGGCTCGTTTCTTTTGGAAGCTTTCCTGTGCATTTCCACATACTGTCTGGCCTTGGAGTCAGCAGACATTTGGAGATGGAGTTAGTGACAGTTTTAGGATGTGGTGTGTGAGGCATAGGGGAAGGTAAGGCATTCCTTTTGTGATCTCACACTGTTGACTTTAAAAGATGCTTTGGGGATTGAGCACCTCCCTTGGCTAGGGGGCTTCTGGATAGAATGAATATGACAATTTGGTGCGTGCGTGTGTGTGTGTGTGTGTGTGTGTGTGTGTGTGTGTGTGTGTTTCCTTGTCCGTGCCTATTCCCTTCCACTTCACCCTTCCTGGGCCGCCTCCCATCACACTCCTACTCCCACCTGTCTGGGACTCCAGCCTCCATAGAGGCCTCTCATTAGTTACCTGCTCCTCCTACTTTCCATCAGTTATTCCCTCCTTTTGAAACCTGCCTACCCTTGGCCTGTAAGCAAGTGTATCTTTCACATAAAACACTTGGCCTTCCCGAACTCATTTAACTACCTTCCCATCCCCCTAACCTCTCTTCAAAGGGGCGGGGGGGGGGGGGAATTCATTCACTTCCCCTGTTCCCAGTCACTCCCTGCAGCCTGGCATTTTTAGGCTTTTAGGATTTTATATTTCATTGCCTCCCAGTTTGTAACCCTCAGCTTCCTCCCTGAAGTATGGTGTCCTGCAGCAATCACTTTACTCAACCTGTTCCCACTCTCCTGGTGAGCTCATCCCTGTTTGGTCCTCTAATACTATTCAGAAGTGTCCAGACACAGCTGTCCTGCTAAACTCCCCAATACATGTCTTTTGGCTTCCTAGTTCATAGATAAGCCCAGTCCATTCAGCATGCACTGCCACGCCCTCTAGGCACCTTATCTTCAGGCTTCCCTCCTAAGGTAATGACACTCATACTTGCCCCCAAAACTGCTCAGTTACCCAGCCCAGAGCCTTAGGTGGGCCCTCATCTCCTTCTGTATCATTGGAGCCTGCACTGGACACTCAAGCACGGCTGCTTTTCCCTGGATTGAGACACTTTACATTTTTAAAAGGGGGGGATGTCCCTTCATCCTCAAGGAGTAATTATAAATAGAATGGATATTACACTGTACATGTAGAGAGTTCTGATTTTCTTCTATGTCCCCACCTTTACGCTTAAAAAAAATATAAATTGTAGTCGCTGTCTTTTGCATTGGTTGTTACTTAAGGACTGACTTTCAGTCTGCCTCTTGCACCAAAAGGACCCAGCGTTCCCTTATGGTACCACATAAATATAAGCGTGTTTGTGTACCTCAACAACTAAAGCATGAGCTCCGTGTAGGCAGAAACAGTGCTTTATTTCTCTTGGTAGCCCCAGCACCCAGCTACACCAGGCCTGTTCAGCACAGAGCTAGTGTCTGATGGACAGCTGTTTCACCAGAAGATGGTCTTTGTATTCATTTCCTTGGATAGTCTTCCACAGACTGATGAAGCAAAACTGAGTTTTAGGGACTTAGGAAGCCAGCTGGTTTGCAGAGGTAACAGAGTGACAGACACCGAGTTCAGGTCCCAGTTGTTTTTGCTCTACAACTAAATGTCACAGGTTGATGAATCAGTGTCCTAGATTCTAGAAGCAATGCAACAAGTCCTCAACACCCATAGCCCCAAACAGGGGACTGCCCAAGGAAAAAACAGCTGTTTGGTCACCAAGATGTACTTGGCTTGGAATCTCATTTACAACTGATTTGTGGGCTTACAGGTTAAAAAAAAAAAAAAAATTAGGCTGACTATAGTATAGCAGGCAATGCCGGCCCTATCCAGGGTCGGTGACTTTCAAAGGGACTGGAAAACTAGTATACAGGGTCTGATACACTGATGGGCTCTATTGGTCTAGAAGACTCTAGCAGGTGACTTGGCAGCAGTGCCTTCTGTGCCTGGCTTACCCACATCATTGTCACTGTCATGCCAGCAGGAGTCAGGAAATCTGATTGTTCAGCAGAGCACATGCTCCTGTTGGAAACCAGGCTAAACTTCAGAGCTCTTTGAGGCACAGGGTCCCCACCTCCAAAGGGACAAGTTATTCCAGTGTTATGGATAAGATTCCAAACGATAAGGATAGCTGACCTGCGCGCTGTACCTGCCATGGGAAGATGCTGCTTAAAGGGGAAAGTGGGTTTGGAGCAGCAATGTGGAGGACAAAGGACCATCCCTGGAGGCTGTATGCCTTTAACATGTATTCTTCAAGCTAGGGTTCTCAGGAGATTGTCTGGACAGCCAAGGGAGTGACACCTGTGGCAAAGGTTCACTGAGAACTCACTGGCATGCTCTCAAGCTCTGACATGTATTAACTCAGTTTGCACAGCAGTGGCCAGGGCATAGTTTAGACCCAGGTCTCCATGACTTGAGATCATCCCTTACACACTCCTTCATATGCCATTTATCTCAGGAGTTCCAGGAGGTATCAGACACTTGTAATCCTTCTACCCTGAATCCCAAACTTTTAGGCATCAAAAAAAGCAATGGTTCCTCTGTGTTCAGTGTAAATGCCTCAGAGATGACTGCTAAGTCACGTTGCTCTTAAGCCTCAGACACCTGTCTAAGGAGGGCTCTGATGTGGGTGCTGCTCATGTCTCTGTCATGTGAGAGTAGGACCTTCCTCCTCAAGACTCCTTGAAATTCAGTCAGTTTCTTGCCTGGACTGTGAAGTTTCCAGGGTAACAAACCCCTCAATTGCATCTTCTTCTCCCACATGGTGTGGATCCCAAAATCCTGTGAGTTTCCCTATCCTGGCCACCACCAGGAGTCATATCAGAGAAATGCTTCTGGAATGAGCCAGGAGTATAAAGGCCACTCATGTCAAATACAATACACAGGAAGCCATCATGTCTGTTCTTGAGCCATTGGCATCTAAGGCCTGGGTGGGGCAGGGGGCACTTGACTCATGACTCTCCTTGTTGGGAAGAGTATGCCACTGAAAACCCCTTTTTGCTTTCCACCGTCTGTCATTGGAAAATCTGAAACCGAGTTGATCCCTAAGGGTATGTCAGCCCTCTCCTGGAAATAATCATCATTATAAGGACTTTTTGTGATGCTAAAGACAACATAAGTAAATTATTGAGAGTACCAAGTAACTCTTAGAGGTTTATTGGAGATTCTCTGTGTGGTCTAAGGCTCACATTGCAGCACAAAGAGCCCTTTTCCCGGCCAGTGTCTCCTTCAGACTCAGTTAAGTGCAATTATAATCCAGAAACTTCAACACAGGGATCGCGTCCATCTTCTAGGTTTTCAGACAGAAAAACCAAGTAAGTTCCATTATTAAGTAGCTACATCTATTTATTGATTGAAAGTAAGCAAGTACGACGGTTGTAACTTTGAAAGGAGAAAGCAGAGACTGAAATTTAGACCACTGGTGGAGTGCATTATCAGAGAGCATTTGGACATTTTGTGTGGTGTGATGGATGGCTCTTTCTGAGATGATCGGGTGTGGTAGAATTGATGCAGGGTGTCTGGAAGTTTGTCTCTCCAATGGTGCTTGTCTCCTTGTCCAACCCTCACCCCAGCCTGTCCCACTGACAGTCATACAGTACCACTTGAGGAGCAGAGATCAAAGGTGAATAGAAGCAAGAGATTGGCAGGCTTGGGGATGAGTGGGTGTGCCTGATATATTATGGTGAGGAGCAGGTGAAAATGTAATGGTTTATTTTCCCCATTAAACTGTCCTCAGCATAAAATAGCCACCTCCACAATAATACCCTGGCTTCCTGGGGACCTGTATGGCCCTGCATCCTGGTCTCTGACATATATGCAATCTTTGAAGGTTGGCTCACAGCACAGTGACCAAGGAAAGGCATTGCATGGCCCAGGAGTCAGCAGGCTAGTCTTCCATCTGGCCTCTCACAACCTGTGTGGCTCTGGGAAAATGAGGATCATTTCTTCTTGTTAACTGGGTCTCTATTCTCTTACCTGTAAAATGGGAGCAACAATAATGCCCACCCTGTCTATGCCAGGATGAACTTAGAAGCTCTCAAAGCCGCAAAAAAGAATTGTTTCTCTAGATTCCAAAAGTTCAGCAGTGTGAGCTCTGTCCAGTGGTCAGGCTGATGTGTGTTTCTAAAACTGAGGCACCTGCATGCCTTCTCACAGTCTGCCTGCCTGTGCTTCAGGGTGCTTAGGGAAGTGGGTGAGAATGGACCTTAGCATCCATCCTTCACCCACCCTTCCCTGCTATAAAGTCAGCACAGCTGGGAAAGGAGAAAGAACTCCTCTCCACAGTTCACCAGACCCCCTGTGTGCAGCCTCCACACCCCTGACCCCTGGCAACAACATTGTGCCAACCTGAGAAGGCTCCTAGTTGATTTACCCAACACCGTTTTGAGGATCCCACTGGACATTCCAGAATTCAGGGAGGTAGACGCAGGTGGATCTCTGTGAGTTCAAGGCCTGGTTTACAAATCTAGTTCAGGACAGCCAGAGCTATTATACCGAGAGATTTGTCTCAAAAAAAAAAAAAAAAAAAAGAACCCAGTGGGCTCTTTCTGTGTGTCAAACCTAGGAATTCCTACATTAGGAATTATTTATCTGTTATATTATTATTTTATTGTCTGTACCCATTTCTCCACTCTTACCTTCTTTGGCCTCTGACCAGGCACAAAGTGCTGAAGAACCTCCTTGTACCTTCTATATCTCCTACACGTTTTCTTGGGACCCTACTTGATGATGACTCTGTCATTATGAATGGGAGTTTGGGGTCCCCAGTAGCAGGCTAATTTTATATATTTTCCCCATGGTGTTTTGTAGCAACTGATATGCCAGGACCTGTGTCTACTTTGAGTACGCAGAGTTTCTGCTTCCCAATGTCCTCTTCAATACTTATTACTACTTACTTTTCTGATTCTGCCTTTGGTGTGAGCTTAAAGTGACACATCACTGTTTTAGTAACTGTGGCATTGTCTGATTACTACTCCCTTTGAAAGTCTACTATGCACTTGTTAGCTCTTGGGTTTTTTCTTTTTGTGACTTGCTCATACATATTCCTTGTGTATTTTAAAATTCTATTAGGTTTTGCAAAGTTGGGAACTGAATCCTAGTATCCTAGGCAAGCGCTCTCCCACTTAGCTCCATTTCAAGTCCCCTCCCCATTTCATGCTTTACTTTGAGACCGGTTCTCTCTAAGTTGCCCAGACAGGTCTTGAACTTGTGATCCTCCTGTCTCAGCCTTCCAAGTAGTTGGGATTATAGACCTATACCATGAGACTTAGCCAAATAGCTACATTGGATTCTCTCTCTCTCTCTCTCTCTGTCTCTGTCTCTCTCAATTTATTATGTGGACAGGTGTTTGCCTATATGCATGTCTGTGCACATGTGTCCTTGGTACCTGTAGAGGCTAGAAGAGAGCATTAGATCCCTTGGAACTGGAGTTACAGACAGTTGTGAGCTACCACATGGGCACTCTTAACTGCTGAGCCATCTCTCCAGCTCCCTAAATTAAATCGTTACTTAAACTTTGAGGAGTTGATTTGTATTCTGTATAGTTTGAATATATTCTGTCTTGTTTGCTGCCTCTTTCTTTGGAGAAAGTCGTTTCACTCTGACTCAGCCTTACACATCACTTTTTTTTTTCTTTTTAAATTTTGAGGCAGTGTTTCATATGTCCCAGCCTAGCCTTGAACTTGCTTCAGAAGATGACTTTGAACTTCTAATCTCTTTGCCTTGACCTCCCAGATTCTGGGATTATAGGCATACACTATCATGCCTGGTTTAATGGCTGGGAATTGAGCACAGGGCTTCTTGCATGCTAAATGAGTATTATACCAACTGTGTTACATGCCTGTCTTTAGCAGTGTTTTAAGGAAGGCAGGAGCTGAGAAATCTGAGTGTGTGGGGTGACCTTGGAGACCTACCTGGCCCTATCTGGCCCAATGTTTTGCAGAGTTCCAGATCCCTCATGTCCATCCTGCACTCACAGACTCTCCAAAAGTTTCTCCTTCTGGTTCAAGGTATTGTTTCCTGAAGACCCCAGTTAAAGTATAGAAGGTGCTTCACTTAGAGAATATGAGAAAATAGAGACTTTTGCAGGCATTTACTAAGGGCCTGTGCTATACCAGACCCTTAGATGGGCTTCAGTAACCTTACACATATTCATGGCATCATTTTCTCATAGTAAAAGGTGGTAGCAACCTAAATGTATGTGGACTGATAAGGAGTAGGTAAGTGCCGGTGAGGGTAGCACATACACAGATATTTTTAATGATGTTGAACTGTGCCCTGTGTTAGTTAATTTTTCTCTTTAATGTGGTTAAATACCCAACAAAAGCAAATTAAGGCTTAAGGAAGGGTGAGGGTAAGGTGGTCTGGGGAACACAGGTGCTAAAGGATCATAGAGAAGCGAGCTGGGAGGAGTTCAGGGAACCCTGTTCCTACTATGTCTGCCCTGTGCCTCAGACTCCTGGGCCTGAAGGAGCTATCAAAAGTCCGTAAGAGCCACTCCACAGATCCTGGGTCCTATGTCAGTGTGCTACCTCTGCATGAATGTTCCAAAATTTTCATCACCAGAGAAAAATAACAACAGAGGACCTATCTGCTGTGGCTGGTTTAACAAGGCATCTCACAGTTCCCACTTTTATGGAGGGACTACGTATTGAACCTCATCTGAGTGAGCTGTGGGTATCATTCGGTTAGGTTTCTGCCTTGATGTTTTCTTCCCTTCCTTTCCTTTCTGCTACCCCCTCTTTCCTAGTTCTTTTCTTCCCTGGACATCAAGACCCTCAATCTTGTGGAGGTCATCTTCCTGTCTACTCAACCCTCACCATTCCTCAGTGCCGCTTCCTGAACTTGAACCCAGGACCTCTTCCATGGCCTCTACTTAAGTCGCTGTGCAACCCAAACAGCTCTGCCAGCTCGCAGGGTTTTAAGACCTTCGCTTGCTCCATCTGCTTATGACCCAAGGGCTGGCTCACTAGAACATTAATGGAGAACCAAGTACAGTGGCCCTGAGCTGAGGACACTGGTGCAAATACCACTTCAAATTCACTCCCTGAAGGACAGTCCAAGGCACTCAGGGCCCAGGGAGTTCTAAGCAAAGCAAGGAATGGTGTGGGCTGCCCCAGGCTGCCTTCTTCACCTGCAGATTCTTTAGTCGTGAGCAGGTGACTAGTTGCTACCAAGGATACAGAGTTGGATATTTGAGTAGCAGGCTGTTTTGGGGGTTGTTACATTTGCACCCTTCGCTCTGCATTGTAATTGTTTCTCCAAAGCTGTTCCTTACAGAAGTCTCATGCTGAGGGCTGCACATTTCTCCCTTATACCTTACAATACTCCAAAGAGGTGTGCCTTTTTGTAGTTAGATAAACGGAGGCTTGAGAAGATTTGGTTACTTGTTCAAATGGATACAGGCAGGAGGGGAGAGTCTGAACTCGAGATTTTAGTCCAAAAGCCCAAAGGCTCAGCCAGTGCACAGCTTCTAGTTAAGACATCAAGTCCCCATCTGTTTCTCAACTTCTGAATGAGGATCTAGGGACAAGCTGGATCCCTGCATCTTGAATGCATTTACCCTGACCTACCTTCTGTCTGTGCCTGTCCAGGAGCCAGTCAGGTGTCCAGTTCCCCTGGAATGAAGGTGAAGCTTACTGAAGATCAACTTCTACCCTCTCACACAGCAGTCTCAATATCCCTGTGACCATGACCTGAAAGGAACCTAGGAAGGTCCTTGTTGTTTTTGTGGTTGCTTTTCCATGCACACTAATTCTCGTACTTCCTGCCTCTCTGTCTCACATTTCTTACCCACCCCAGCACTGTTCAGGAGGCTACTGTGTCCCAGAGGTGATTAGCAGGGTGACAGCTTGTGTTAATGAGATGTGTAGCCCCTAGAGAAGACTGGACAAGTTGGACAAGTTTAGCATTCCTGCACTACTCACATATGATCTAGGAGTGTAAGAACTCCTCAGTCACCAAGTCCTTCCCCCAGCCTGGATTTGTTAGGTGACAGCTCAGGACTCTCTGGAACCCTGATTCACAGTTGTCCTTGTGTATAAATTCCCACTATCCTAGATTTAATGCCTGTTGCAAAGCAGACAATAGTACCTACATGGTGTTTTCCTTGGGTCTGCTGGTGGAAGGCAGCATGGGAGGCTGTAGGTGGAAGCCCACAGTGGCCCAGCCATGTCTAGTCTTCAAGTCTTCCTGGATGGGCAAGGACCTACTCCATGGGAGAAAGTCACCAGAGTAGAGGGCCCCTCACCCAGAACTCTCCTTGAGAAAAGCCAGAGGCTTATCAGGGAAACCAGAAGTTTACAGCAATAGTTGGCTCAGGGATAGCTCTTGTTAATCTATCTTTCCACCCATCCACCCATCTAGCCAGCCATCTGCCCATTCAGTCACCTACTCTTTTACCTACCCATCTGTCTGTCTGTCCATCCATCCATCCATCCATCCGTCATCTATCTGTCCATCTATCCACCCACCCACCCATTCTTCTACTCATGCATCTGCCCATCCATCCATCTACCCACTCACCCACCTACCCACACACTAATTCAGTCATTCAGGAAGTAGGGGAGACTAGCGAGTCTGGAGAACAGGCGCTCCAGAGATAGTAGACCTGCTGGCAACATGCCCCAAGGCACTAGGAAATTTCTTAGAAATTCAGCTCCCTAGGTTTCACTTTGCCTATGATCAGAATCTCCATTTTAGCGAGATCCATAGGTAATTTACACCCCCTCAATAATCTGAGAGTGCCAGGAGTTGCGTTCTCTGAGCACAAACTTCAGACTGAAAGTCAGCATTGGGTGGAGCTTGGCTCTGGTTTACACTGGGCCTCAGTTGCACTGGTAAAATGTGTCAAGATTGCATCTTCACTGTCATGCTTGTGGATATCCATGCTTGCAAAGTGTCCGGCAGGTGTTCTTGTTCACTGAATAATGGGGCTTTGGACCTTTAGTTTACACCATTGTCTCCGATACCTGGGACATTGCCCGTACCCTGGTAGATACCCAGCAAGTGCTTAGTGAATGAAAGGCTGCTCATCAGGTGGTTGTCAGCTCAACCTGGATACCCTGGAGGCTGCTTTCCAGAGAAAGTATGGTTCTTCTTTGTTTTCTGGGTGGTGGATATTCTCTGGTGAAGGGTTGTCCAGAGGTGGGACAAAGGGGCAGGGGATGCTTTAGCTGTGGAACAAGAATGTACTCTTGTGACACTATGTGTCATGAAGATTTGATAATTCCTGAAGGGCTGATCTGAAAGCCCATTATAGTAAAGTACTAAGGCAGATAGATGTTAGCCTCAGTAAAAATGAACTGATAGCTTTGAAAAGAGACAGATCCGATTTCGAGCCCAGAACCTTAATTTGAACCAATTCTCTACCTCCCTTCCCTCTTGCCCAAGCCCTCAGCACTCAGCAGCCCCTCCCACTTGTCTCTGTTTCTGCTCCTGGCTCTTGTCCATTCTGGACACAAGGCTCCATCTTGAGACTGTTCACATCTCTGGGGCATTTCCCTGGCACCTCTATCTTTTCTGAACGCCTTTGTCCCTTGCTTCATGAAAAAGCAGACACTCAAGGGTGTGCGTGTGCACCTTGCCACTGAATGTGGGTAGCTGGGGGCTGCAGACTCTGCTGTGTTACCCAGGATCCTCCCTCCCATCCTTCCCATCCCCACTCGTGTGCTGCAGCCCCTCTGTTTCCTCTAGCCCAGCAGCATACTTGATGTGCATCTTAAAAATACACTAACACCCTTCCCTGACTCTGCATCCTTCTCTGGCTCTCACCCTGTCTCTCTCCCTCCTATCCCAGCCTGCCTTCCTGTGAGAGTGTCTGCCAAGTCCTTTCCCAGTGCCTGTCATCTGGCTTTCACCCTCCTCAGCCCAGGGGAAGTGCTCTAGCCTAGGGTACCATGTGACTTCCTATTTACCGACTCTGACTCTTGACTTCTGGACCATCACTAGTCTGGCTGCATCAAGCCTCTTGACCTTCTAACTGTCTTTCTGCCTGCCTTCCTGCTTTGGTCTGAAGATCCTCATCTCTCCTTCCCACTTAAACCTTTCTCAGTGTTGCCTACCCGTTGGCAGCCTCTGCTTTTATTCTCCATTTCCTTAGTTCCTGGAGCTTTTACTGCCTCATACGAATGCTGATTGTCTCTGTATTAAGTCTCTCGAAGAAAATAGTGACTGCTTGCTGCTCTTTAGACCCACATAGCAACTTCCAATCTGTGTTCAAAATCCATAAGGGGAATTCTTCCTCTCTCTGGTCCCTTCTGTTCCTGCCCTCGGCGCCCATAGTTTTACCACACCACATTCATTTTTGCCCCACTTTGATGAATGACTTTGGCACCATGCATTTTCCTGAGCCAGGCACCTAAAACTGAACTTTGAGTTCTCTCCTCTACCCCTTTGCCTCTGGGGTTTTACCTTCCCAAAAATCCCCCAGCCTGCACTTGTATCTGTTTCTGTATGGCTTGGACCTCACACTCTTTTTGTCCTGGTCTGTGGGAATCCACTATCCTGACCTCTTTTAATTGGTGACTGTGACTCAACAGGCAGCACCAAGACTGGCTTTTCCTCTCTGAGTTAGAGGGGTTGTGCTAAGACCAGAGTCTGGGAGAGGCTGATGCATCTGAGGAAGCAGAGAAGAATGGAAAGCTGGTGAGATAAAAATGGATGAGTGTCCTGGAAGATGTTTGAGGTGACAGTCCACTGGAAACCCTCTCCCACCTGCAGTTCCAACTGTCAAGGAACAGGCAAATGGGGTCAGTAACGCTGATTCATTTTCTGGTAGCTTGGTGCATGGGACACCCTCCAAGCACAGGCCAGTGGGCCTCACGTTGGAGCATACAGTTCTCTCTGAGGTAGACAGGGTTTTCCCCACTCCTATAACCCCTATTGCACTGGGCTGAGGGTTGAGTCCCTAGCTCAAACCTAGCATGTACTTCCTAGGTGGCCCTCAACATGAGCACAGTGGCTCTTTTCCATTTGCCACTTGCAGAAGAATCCAGGGCATTTGCTAGAGGGGAGAGAGGGCAAACTGCTTTCCTAGCCCTCTGTCACATGGGCAGAAGAAAGCAGTTCCCTCTCCTATGGTGACACTGATACAGTCACCTAGGTAGAGGTCTAGCTATCTCTCCTACCTCTAACATAACCCAGCTGTGCCATGGCCATGGCTACAGATGTTGAGCTCCCCTCTCCTCCCCGACCCCACACTGGAGGTCTGGTGATCTCCAGGAGTCTGTCCTTATCCTCCTCATCACTGGGCTCACGTGTAGCTTTTTATAGCGGTGCTGGTGATCAAACTTAGGTACTCACATTCGTGTGGCAAACTCTTGACTCACTTAGCAATCTCCCCAGCCCCAGGTTGCATTTCTCAAGATGTGCACGGATTGTCTTTCTGTGTTTTCGGGTCTTTTGGCCCATATCAGCTCTACCTCTCGGTCCTAGACACCTTGCAACAGTGTTGTGGTGACCTCCACTGAGAACCAGGGACAAGTTTCAGTAGAACGTTCAAAGGGTCCTAGTTCACTAAGGCTGTATGAGGGAAAACTGGGTCTGGTGACATCTGGGTGAGGAACGAGGCCTTTCTTACCTTCCTTGTATGTTATGTCTGTCATTAAATCTTCCCTTTCTTAACTTTGGCGGTTTTGTTCTTTGGTCCCAAGAAAGCCACTTTTCTTGGGGTCTCATTCTTATTTCTTTTGCTTAATGTTGAAGATCCCCCATTCATTCTCCCAAATGTACCTCATCTTAGCCCCCTCTTTTGAAGCCACAGACGGTCTTGCCAAAGGGGTGAGAGTTTGCCATGCAGTTAAGCAGAGAGGGCTGGAGAAATGGCATCCTCTAACTGTCCAACCTCTGGGGTCCTCAGTGGACCACAGCTCGATCCCACCAAGCAGAATAGACAAAGAGCTGTGGGGGGTCTCACTGATTGGGAATTGGTCCAGCTTGAAGCAGACACTTGGCACTTATTTGGCCTGTGCATTTTGATCATGGGTAAATGGACCTTCTGTTAGGAGCCTTGAGATGCGGAGAATAGCTCCCAAACTCTCATTACTGCCTTTAAAGACCCATAGGGGCCTGGGAACTCCAGGTGGGGAATGCAGATATTGTCTAATTCCCCACCATACCCTCTTTTTCCCTCTTCAGTTTGGAACCAAGAGAGCGGAAGACACAACAGGAGTCAAATGGAGGGATTAAAATGATGGCTTTCTAGCACATTAGAAAACATAGCCTGTGCCTTCCATATGGCCAAATTAGCCTCCCACCCCACCCCAGACAGGGTTTCCCTTTGTAACAGCCTTGGCTATTCTGGAACTCACTTTGTAGACCAGGCTGGCCTTGAACTCATTGAATTCCACCAGCCTCTGCCTCCCGAGTGCTGGGATTAAAACCTGGCCCAAATTACCTTCTTAATACACTACTCTCAAAAGGCTAGGATGAGAGTCAAGGGTCAAGAGCAGTGGTAGTCTGGATCCTAGCTCAGTGAACCAAATTCTTTTCCCCAAATACCTCTGTTTTAGGCTAGGGAGAAACAAATGTCAGAGAGAGGCCAGAAGGAGGCATATACAGTTGGTACATTGCCGGCTGGGTCATGGAGTAGGAATCTCCCCGCCCGGCCGGACACAGACAGGGTTTAAATCAGCTTCCCCACCTGTCTTTGCAGGTGGAGCTGGTCCGCAGTCAGTACAGCTGAGCAGGGTTGGGGCAGGGAAGCCCTGTTTCACCTGCTGTGGAGGAAGGTGGAATCCCCACTCACCTTGGTCTCTGCTGTTGATGCCACTCACTTGGGGGCTCCTGGAAGGCCTTATCCTAGATGAGAGGAGGTGTTCATCACCCAGCTCGCTAATCTTTGTGACATATTTGAGTAAGAAAACAAATTGACCATCTTTCTCTTTCTCCCGGTTGTCCCTGGGAAGACTTAAGTGGGGAAGGAAGGTGCTTCGGCAAGTGAATTGCCAGGGTCTGTGGCCACCATTGAACACATGATTTGCCTTGGTTAACACCTCCATGTGGGGCTAGGGCTGGGACCATGCTGTTTGCTTTGTAGGGACAAAATGGAGTGGTAAAACAGGTGTGAGGCAGGAGTCCCTGGCTGGGGAGGACAAAGGAAGAGCAAAGCAGGAAGACCGAGCATTCCAGGACCTTTCCTTCCTTCAAGCATCTCCCTTCTCTTGCTCGCGCCATGCATCTATGTACTCCATGGCGCCACCCATGTACTCATTTCATCAAGTTGTCCCGTATGCTCACTGTGGCAGGTACTGTTCTAGGCTCTCACTGTGGGGTTCATGGCATGTACCACCCCTCCCCATTCTTTAAGCTTTCATTCATTCATTCCAATACAACACCTCTGGGGTGATCAGATAATTAAACCGATCATTTAAATGCAGTGTGATTAGCAGGCAACTGAGACTAGCAGGGTCTGCTAGGGGATTATGGGAGCAAAGTGGAAGGAAGGGGAGGGATCCAGGCTGGAGATCAGAAGGCACTCCCTGAGGGATGGCTGTGTTGGCTAAGGCCTGGAGTTAGTCTGGACAAAGCTGAGAAAAGAGAATGAGAGATTTCCCCCCCCACCCCACCCAGTGGCCACTGCTGCTGCTCAGGGCATTAGAAGTAGCTGCTCTTAGATGAACTTTCACTGGGACCCATGGGGCCCCTGCCTAGTTCTGACTCTGATGGTGTTTGGTAGGCCACTGTGTCCAGGCGTTATGCTAGGTGGTTAATACACAAGATCAGATTCCATGGTTTCCAGACCTCTACGAGGGAGATAGTAGAAGTAGTTCCATTTTATAGACTTAGAAACTGGTGTTTGGAGGAATGGAAGAGCTCACCAAAGTCCCACAGCAGGAAAGGAAGAGACGGATCTGCAACAATTGCTTCTATCTACTGGTGTGGAGCCTCTCAATGGCCTTTTCCACAGCTTTTCCCACCACAGGATTCAGCCCAGGAGCCCTTGGTAGAGCCCAGCATAGGCACAGATAGATCCTACTGTTTCCATCACAATAGCAATACTGTTTCGTTTCTGCAGAGAGTTTTGATGACAGGAGCCTCTTTACCAATTAATGGAAGTCTCATTGCCTCCCTTTTGCAGATGGACAAACCGAGGTTCAGTGATGTTCAGTTACCATTCCAGGTGGGTCAGTGTTGGGGAGGCACAAGCTGTAGGACCCCAAATCCTGCTGAACAGGGTTGGTGGTGGGCCTCATGAATGTTGATTCCTTTGAGCAGGTGGGATGCTTGCAGATAAGCTTTGAGCAGCCATCTCCCAAGGATCCAACAGCTGCGTGAAAGGAAGTTGAAGGGGCTGAGGAACTGCATCTGGGCCTCAGCTCCATGGACAGGTGGCCTCACTCGTTTGCACAGTCCTTTGTCTCTTGGATGTGTATGTAATTTTCTCATGGCCACCAGATGAGGAAGATGAGCTATTTGGAGACCGAGGGGGAGACCATAAGGACAGGATGACCCATCTCTTTCCTGAAGGCCGTAGCAGTGTGTGTGTGGTGGTAGGAGGGGCTCAGAGAAGCTACTCAGGGACTTTGTGACTCACCTGCTTGCCCAGCATCTTTTCTGGGGAGTTTACAGAGATGATGGGACATGGTCCCTGCCTTGTTGAACTCATGCTTCTGTCAAGGAGACATGGAAGCAGTTACTGAACAGTGTGGGGCCCTGGGAACATGGCAGCACCCTCCACGCCTCTTTCTCGTCAAAACATGAGCAAATCCTCTTTGCCACAGCCCCCTCATGCCACCTCTTGGAACCTGAGCTTTCTTTTCTTTTCTTTTTTCTTTCTTTCTTTCTTTTTTGTTTGTTTGTTTGTTTGTTTGTTTTTGTGGATCCTTATAGGAAGACATCTTTGGTAGCCTTCTTCTCTTGCTGTTTCTCCTTGTGTCCAGCTGGAGAACTTCAAATCATGTAGTGGAATGCCCCTTTCTCTCCCCAGACCTCACCTCTACTTCAATATTGGGTAGGGCTTGTCACTTCCTTTATCTGCAGTAGCACACTGTGTATGTGCCCTCCCTGAGAGCTTTGCAAGTCTTCTGAACACCCAGTGGATTATACATCCACTCCTTTGCTCCTTTTCCACTTCTCGTCAGTCTCCTTCACTCAGTCCCATACCACCAAGGAGTCTGTCTCATTCTCTGTGGTGTACTCAACACCAGGGAAGATGTCTTACATACAGTAGGGGCCTAATGAATATTCATGCGATCTTGAGTAAAGAAAGAGAGAGAATAAAAATTCATGGAAGCCCACCCAAGGGAGGGAAACACCTGTGTGGGTGTGGAAATGTTGCCTACTGCCGTTGGGGGGTCGGGTGTTAGTAGAGGGGGTTAAAGGGACAGCAGGTTCTTAAGGGGTGGCAAGATCTGTGAAAGAGCCTCCAGCAGACTGTCTTTTGCAGGGACAGAGTTCCTGTGGTTGGAATGTAGCTGGGTGACTTGGGGTTGGGAGCAGGAAGTGTGTTTGGAGGTGGACAGGTGGAAGAGCCCTAGGTGCTCATGGGAAAGTGACTCTGGACACAGCTCTGCTTCAAAATCTCGTGAGTGAGTTACTCCTGGTGGTGGCTCATAAATCATCATCGAGGGTCTCAGGGGACAGTGTGAGACGTCGGAAGCATAGGCGCTTTGGAGAGACAGAGCTCACAGCCAGGCTCTGATGTGAAGAAGACTGCCATTTCCTCAGGCCTCCATTCCCCTCCCCTAATCCATGGTCTACAAAGTCTTTGCTTCGAAGCTGGAAAGACAGTGTGCACAAAGCACTTAGCTAGGCCTGGCTTGGTCCTAAGTCATGGTTGCCAAGGTGACAGGGCCTTCTGAATTCTGTGGGATCAGTGACACTGAGAGGAAACTTGTTCCTTAAGCTTTGGATGTGACAGCAGGTGGTCTTGGCTTCCTCTTGGGAGGGACCCTGTGTTTGCTCAGGGAACCAGCAGTCAGCTGCTGCCTTCCTTCGGGCCCTTGGAGGGCCTTGCTCCCTCCTGCCTATCTCAGGGCCTTTGTCTGCTCTTAGGAGGTTTCTCGGACTTTTTACTTCATTAACCATGACTGAACTTTCATACCCTCCTGGTCTCCCCAGTCTAGATTATCCTTATAGGCTTGTGTCCCATATCTTCAGAGGGCTTACCTTAGTTGATCATATACCAGAATCATTTATCTATTACTGTCATCTTCTTTATGGAAATGCAAACTTCAGGAGGGTGAGCTTCAGCTGGCTTTGTGTATCATTCCTTTCTCTGGGCCACAGATAGTCACCAGTAAATAGTAGGTCCTCGGCTGATATAAATAATGACTCAGGGCTGGAGTGACAGCTTAGCTGGTAAAGTGCTTGCCTTGCAAGCACAAGGGCCTGAGTTTGAGTCCCTAGAATACACATTAAATTAATCAGGATGTGGTGGTATATATTTGTAATACATATATTGGGGAGGAAAAGACAGGTTCAAGCAAGGCAGATTATTGGAATTCACTAGCCAGCCAGACTGCGGATAGTGACAGAGGAATGACAGCTGGGTTTGTTCTCTGGCCTCCACACACATGCATACACACTCATACATGTAACACACAGACACACACACATGCGCACACACTTACACGCACGTGTACACACAAGCACACATGACTTGAGAGGGACATGACATACACAGTTGAGTAACCTTGCCTTACACTGTCCCTTTCAAACAAGAAAGGCAAAGGAAGACACTTCAACTGAGACTCTCCCAGCTTTGGAAGGGTCCACATTCCTTATAAACAACAACAGCAGTGGCTGCCCTGTGCTTCTTAGTGCTCCAGTCCAAGCATCAAGCACTCCACATACAGCAATGCACTCAATGGGAACAAGAAAAGTAAGATCCTGAGAAGTGCGTGTGCCATGATCTAGTGTAAAAAGAAACATGGGGCTGCAGATGGCTCAGTGGGTAAGAGCTTGTACTGCTCTTGCAGAGAATTTGGGTTCAGTTCCCAGTATCCATATCAGGCAACTCATAGATACCTGTACTACATATACACGCACACGCACGCGTGCGTGCACACACACATACACACACACACAGGCCAATTAAAATAAAAATGCTTTATATGTGCACATATACATGGGATATGCAAGCTAATGTTTGTGTATGATTTCTGAGCAAGAATAAAACTATAGATGAAAAGTAGATTTTATAACAGGTACCTAGAACTGTGTGTTGGCTTTTGTGGATAGAGGAGATGGGGAGTAAGGGAGTCAAAATCAAGTAGAAAGGGGGAAAATCAAAGGCAACAATGTAATTCCAGTATCATGAGAAGGCTGTATATATGCATTCAGGTAAGATTATCTGTGAGAGACTATGGAGAAAGAAAGGAAGAGATCGTGCCAGGAGAAAGGGACTCTGCTGGCAACAGTACAGAGTGACAGGCACTTTTCTAAACCCCCTGTAGGAGTGTAAATTGTTACAAACTTTCGGAAACCAACCTAGTTATGCGTTATCAACATATGTAAAATATTCTTATATTTGGACTCAGTATTCCATTTCAAAGAGTTACCCTGAAGAAATAGCTGTCGGTGCTGTCGACCATTTATGTATATGATGCATCTTGTTCTTCATAATAGGCGAGTAGAGCAGAAACTCAGTAGCTAACTATAAGAGGAAGGCTAAACAGGCAGCTGCCTCAAAAAGAGAAATGAGGTGTCTTGACTGTCCTGTAAATGCAGGCATTCACATTGTCTCCATTCTGTAGGCTCAGACGTGATGTAACTGTTAGGCTTGTGACAGAGGTGGAACAGCTGATTATCCAAGTCCTGGTGGAGACTTCACAGCTCCTTGATACAAGGTGCATACCTGAGTTCCCTGAAACCTAGGACCTGCCCAGCGATGGTGTGTGGAGGGATCTCCTGCAAAATCAACAGAGATACCCACCCCCAGCTTTTTAAAATGAGATTATAGAAAGGAAGGCCTTTGGTGACAGAGTTCTGCATAAGTACTTTAACTGCTGATTCACATGGTCATGTTTTAGTAGATGGTGAATCAGCTGGGCAAGTGGGATATTCTAATTTATTCTCCCTGGGGTAGCTTGGAAATTGTTCTCTTAATGGCAGCTTGTTGGAGTGGAAAGAACTAAAGCTCCGGAGTCAGATCTGGGTTGAAATTCTGGGACACTTTCAGCTGTTGTGTGATTATAAATGAGTTGCTTAACCTCTCTGAGTTGCTCTGCCCAAGTCAGAGAATTACAAATGTGACATGGAAAGACCCTGGTATCCTCCCTGCCTTGCCTCATGTGGGCGTTTGTTAGTGGTGGGTTGCTTGTCTTCCCAGTTGGAAGGCACATGTACACATGTTTTGGTTGAAGTCATTGTATTGTCGGTGGTATTAGGCTGGATAGTAATAGATCAGAACAGGTTGAAACTGGTCCAGGGATGCAGAGATCACATCCAGGACATCCAAGGCCAGGACTCAAAGCTGCAGTGAAAGTGATGGAAGGGGCAGGGTGCGTGGTTAGTTACAAGGTTCAGCCCCTGGGTTTTAAGGCTGATATTGTCTCTTGTTGGTACCCTAAAGTCTCACCTAATCAGAGAACAGTCAGAAAGCCTGGACAGGGAAAGAAGAGGAGGATGTGGGGCTTGGATGAGGAATAGTTTCTAAGAGAGTTCCTATATTAAAAACTTAGTGGGGCTTGGGGAAGAGGTAGGTTTCATTCACTGCTTCCTTTTCTTGTGAAGTTGTTAGACCTCGGTGGTTGCAGTAGCATCATCAGGTCCAGGCTTTGGGCTGGAATGGGGAGATATGATTGCTGAATGAATGGCTGGATGGATAGTAAGTGATGGAAGGAACGATATGTAGATGAAATGAGGAACTAGGTAGGATTAGCTTGATTGGACAGATGAATAGTTGAATGGACTATGATATGGAGCGATTGACGAATGCATGGAGGAATAGGGTAAAGGGGACAGTTGACTGTTGAGCCGGTAAAATGGAGGGATGTGATAGGAAGGCAGGATGGAATGTATTAGTAGATGAAATAGTGAGCGGAGGGATGAATTGATAGATGGGAGACCTGGCTGAGATTATAGAGATGGTAAGAGGTAGCTAAGTGGAAAAAAATTAATGGAGTGGACAATGAATGAGTTCATGTGATTGGGTGATTTGAGGGTGATTGGATAGATGGACCAAAGAAAGGAATCCTGGATGGGCAGGTGCAAAGATGATTGTATAATGGATAGACCAAAGTTTTCAGAATTTATTCCTTAAGCAAACCCATTTAAGGACTGGCGAGCCTAAAGCAGTAAGTCAGAATGAACTGGAGAGTAACACACCAGTTCCTTAGAGGGAATGTCTGTGGCTTAGTGCCTGAACTCAGAATCAGTCTTTTACCAATTCTCATGTTTTTAGCAGCATCTCTTGGCACCTAATGCAGGAACACTAACACAGACCATGCTTATACAGCTCCATGGAAACAGCCAGTGTCTATTCTAACTCTCAGCCTTTACTGAGTCTGACACACACATGCTGGGCCTGTCCACACTCAGCATGTTACCAATAGTGGGAACCACCTGTTTGGACTCTGCCTGGAGCCATGTGAGACTCAATGGCTAATAGCCCCCTGTCAGTTTGCTCCTATTGCTATGACAAAACACCTGAGATAAGCCAGTGGAAAGGTGTATCTGGGCTCACGGTTTCAAGGGCTCAGTTCATGGTTTCCGGCCCTATTGTGTTTGTCTTTGGTGAGTTAGAGCACTATGATGGGGTGAGTCTGCTGGAGCAGGTTTCTTTCTTTTTTTTTTTTTATGTGTGTGCAGGTGGTATGCATGCATGTGTATATGTATATGGCTGGGTTGGTGCACATGTGTGCACAGATGTGTGTGATTTGCATGTGTCTGGAGGTTCAAGGTTGGTGTCCTGTCTTCCTTGGGCATCATTCACCTTATATATTGACTTATATATTGAGCCTGAGTCAGTTAAACCTGGAGCTTCCTTTTGGCTAGTCTCAATTTGCATCTCTCCCTCGGGAGTCTCTAACTCCCTGGAGTTGGGATTACAGGCAGGGTATCACACACATCTAGCATTTAAATGAGCTCTAGAGACCTAAACTTGGGTCCTTTTGCTTGTGTGGCAAGTGCTTTACAGGCCAAGCTATCTTCCTGGCTCCTCCCCACATCTTTTTGAGATAAATCTCATGTAGCCTTTGCTGACCTCAGACTCATATACCCGAGACCTTGAACTTCTGATCCTACCACCTCAAGTGGAAGGATCACAGTGTGGTGTATGCGGTGGCAGGGATGGAACCAAGTGCTTCACATATTCTCAGCAAGTGCTCTACCAACTGAGATACATCTGTGATGAAGCACAGATGTTCATGTTATGGTGGCTACGTGGTGATACATGATTTATTAAAGCTTGGCTTTATACAGAAAGCAAAGCTAGCCACAAGCCGTAGAGCCAGTCAGTGGTGGTACACACCTTTAATCCTAGGACTCAGGAGACAGAGGTAGGTGGATTTGTTAGTTCAAGGCCACACTGAGCTACATGAAATTGATCTAGTCCTAAAGAGAAACAGCTCACACAAAGGTGATCTCAGCACTTGGGATCACATGCCTTTAATCCCAGCACTAGGGAGGTATAAAAGGAGAAAGCAAAGGGTCTCTTGGAGACTTATTTTCCAGCCATGCTGAGGAAAGGTCAGCCCTTCAGCCTGAGGTAGAGGTAAGAGCTAGTGGCCAGCTGTTTTGTTTCTCTGATTATCAGCTTCAAGTTTGGATCCCAGTGTATATCTCTAAGTTTTATTTTTCATGTTACATGGCTGGAGAGAGAGAGACAAAAAGAGAGACATGTTACATGGCTGGAGAGAGAGAGACAAAAAGAGAGACATGTTACATGGCTGGAGAGAGAGAGAGAGACAGAGAGAGAGAGAGAGAAAGAGAGAGAGAGAATGTGGGCACTCCAACATCTCCTTCAAAGAAACATCTCTCTGACCTATTACCTTCAACTAAGCCCCACCTCCAAAGTTTTCTAATGGCCCATGAACCTATAAATTTATTAAGATGTCAACACATTGATCAAGTCAGTCAGAACTCTCTAGAACCAGACACTCCTCTGAAGCCCTATTGTCAATGCTGCTTCAATAGGGTTCGGTCTTGAACACTGGAGCTTTTGAGGCTTTTTAAGATGTAGACCATAACACCCCGATACACACTCACCTGAGTGGATGGCACAGCACAGGTAAGGGGCAAGTTTTCTTTGGGAAGCAAATAGTTTAATTTGAAAGCAACAGATACAGTGAAACTGAGTTTTTCAAAAGCTCTTTGTCACCCAGTTCATCTGTGTGGCTGAAGCTGGAGTATAGTTCTTCAGGGTCTTAGGCAGGGCCCAAAGAGTTTCCAGTTGTAGTTAGCCCTCAACCACCCAATTCCCTTCCCCTCCCAGCCATGGGGCTATCACTTACCCATTCTTTCTCTTTCTCCTAAGTTTAATTAGCTATAACTACTTCTCAATTACTATAAAAGTGATCCATGCTCGAGGCAAAACTTGAGACAGCATAGAAGAGCAAGTAGTTAAAAAAATTTACCTCTAGCTCCTAGCTCTCTAACTAATAAAAGTGTTCTTTGAAATATTCCAGAAACTTTAAAATGTATAAGAAAATAGAATCATAGAACAGACCTTGAGTTTCACAAAGGAGAGTCATTGGGGAATATTGTGAAGACCACACTGTAAGGGTTTCTGTTTGCTTTGTTTTGTTTTCACTTAGCAATGTTTCAGTACATCTTTCTGGGTAGGCACATACAAATTGAGCTCCCGCTTTTCAGTGGCTACATAATATTCATAAATTGCCATCAATTAGCCAATCAGTTCTATATTATTTAGGCCTTTTCTAGTTTCTGGCTACCCCAAACAACTCAACAAAAGAATTAAGTATGTGTGTGTGATTTTAACAGGAGCAAAACCTGCCTGTAGGATGGATACGTTACCCCAGAGGGTTTGAGTCTTTATGCTGATAATCAGGCTAGACTGCGTGGATTTAAATGCCGACAAGTGTAACTGAGAGTTCTCAGTGACTTTCCACTCTGTATCAGAATCTTCTAGAAGTCTTGTTAAAAGTTAGGTTTTAGGGTCAAATAATTCATGGCTCAGTAGGCTGGGTCCTGGGTATGTCTGCTGGAGGGCAGGTTTGGGGTGTGGTCAGAGGACTGGCCTGTCTTAAGCTCCCCGTGGGTTCTGAGCAGCATCTGGGTTCTCCTTCCCATGTCCTCTAGGAGCTTAGGAGCTTTTGGGGAACTTCCCAATCTGATGCATATCACACTGGAATCTCATTGTGTTATTTTAATTAAAACAGAAACCAAACATCTTTTGTGTGTGTGTGTGTGTGTATCTGTCTGTGTATGTGTGTGTGTTCATGTATATGCATGTGCCTTCGTGTGTATGTGTGTGTGTGTGTGTGTGTGTGTGTGTGTGTGTGTGTGGTGTTTCCATTTGTGTATACACTGAGATCATAGGTCAGCATCAATATCAGTGTGTTCCTCTGTCTCTTTCCACCTTGTTCTTCAGACAGGGTGTCTCTGAACCTGGAGTTTGCTGATTTTTCTGGACTGGTTGGCCAACAAGCCCCAGGGTGCCCCCTTTCTCTACCTCTCATCTCTGTAGTTACAGGCAAACATCACCATGTCCTGCTTTTTACAGAGGTGCTGGGGATCAAACTCAGGTGTTCTTGCTTGTATGGCAAGCACTTTGCTCTCTGAGTCATCTCACAAGACATCTCCTTGGACATCTTTTCATGTATTTACTTTTCAGTAATCTGTATTTCTTGATGGATTCTTGATATTATTTCTATAGCATTAATCATGCTTTTCTTGTTGATTTGTGAGAAACCTTTGCATATGAGTGGCACACAGTGTTTATCTGTACTAGTTCGGTAGATATTTTTCTCCATTTGAATGCTGTCTGTAGCCATTGTGATCTATCTATCTATCTATCTATCTATCTATCCATCTATCTATCTAAACTCTGCATTTATACTGTGGTATTTGCCAATATTTTATCCTTCTGAATTTGTGTCATACTTATAGAAAGGTATTTCTTATGATTATTAGAAGTTAACAGTGAATGAGTCTTGATGCTTCCCCCCCCCCCCAAATTTCTAAACTGAAACAGAACAGTAAATGTTACTATGGTGATAGAGTAATTGCTTAATAAAAAATGAAAATGTAAAATTTTCCAGATTCTGAATTAACCCAAAGGGCTCTCTGCAGCCTTTTCTTCCCTTGGGCCTATGAGAGAGAAAATATACCCCATTTTGATGCTCCCCTCCTCTTCAGGCTATTTCTGTGATAAGTTGAGATGCAAAAGAAAAAGGTTTAATGTATGAGGGCAAAGAAACATGGAGACAGCCAACTTGAGGCAGCATGGGAACACAGACTCTCCTAACCCTTCTTAAGGCTTGGTTGAGCAACTGCTTAGAGCAGTTCTGTACCCTGACTGTCCCTTTGACTGAGCGTCAAGGATTGCAATTGGAAAAGGAGGTCCAGACACAGAAAATTGGGGAATAGCCATTTGCACAAGCCACCACTGGGCTGACTGAAGGGATGCTCCCATACAGTGGACTGACTGAAGGGATGCTCCCATCACAGTGATGGACTGACCGAAGGGATGCTCTCATCATGCATTTGCAGTGTTTTCTTTCAGTTGCTTAGATGACATCAGGTGCAGAGTCCTGTGCTCATGGCTGGGACAACTTAAGCCAGAGACCTCAGGAGGAAGGGCTGGCAACCAGTGAGCAGTTAGTAAGGAAAACAAATAGATCTTTTAAGGCAAGAGGGATTATTTCTAGAAGGTTCTAACTACACAAGGACCAGTACAATGTTCTGTCAATCATTCTGTCCCAAGACCTGACACAAGGCCGTGGTGTTCAACCAGTGTGGGAGCAGGAACAGTGGGTACTTTACAGATGTAATCCCAGCTGCCTGGAGGAGGCTGAGGAAGAGAATCGGGATTTCCAAGCCAGCCTGGGCTACAGGAGAATCTGAAGAATGTTAGGACTGAATGTATTAGGATTCACCTGAGTGAGTGCTCCCTGAGGAACACATTCAGCAGGATTTATGAAGCTATGTACAGAGGAGAGAGGCTGCCATAGTAATTGGTTCATGTGGCTCTGCAGTCTGGTGAGTTCCTCATTGTATCCTTCAGGAGCTGTGTCCCAGAGAATTGCTGATGTAATTCATTCTGGGGTGGATGGGCATGGGGACTATGGACTAGGTCCAGACAGAGCTCTGTCCATAGACAGGGACTGCTACAGCTCAGAGAGAGAGAGAGAGAGAGAGAGAGAGAGAGAGAGAGAGAGAGAGAGAGAGAGAGAGAGAGAGAGAGAGAATATATCCTTCCTGTGACTTTTTGAAGTTGGATGGCCCCTGCCCATACAGGTAAGGTGTATACACCTTACCTCGGTGTATACACTAGCTTCTTCTGGAAGCACCTTCATACAAACCAGCAACAATGCCTTTCCTGCTCTCTGGAGTATCCATTAGACCAGGCACATTGGCAGCTAAGATAAACCCATCATGGGAGCTGAGAGGAGGGATGGGATCACTATGCTTTAGGGGCCACTGAGGTGGGGATTTTAGAGTCACAAATGGCAAGAATGGGAATGCACACAATTGGTCTCTGTGAGCACCATCTATTGCTTGCTAAGGCCTGGGGGTGAATACTGCAATATCTTACAACCATGGCTGAGGTGGATTTTGTTGGATAAAGGTAAAGCTGACAGGTACAGCTGTCAGGACAGGTCTGTATGGTGCTTGCTTTCTTGACTCAGTGATGGCGCAGCTGGATCATGGGCTCTGGTGCTATTCAACTTCAGTCTGCGCTCCAGACCAGGATCCTTCCTGCTACAGCTTCTTCTCGCAGGACAAAGCTGTGTCACAGCCCATGCTTGTTCTCAAGTCCTGGGTTGGAGACGTTGATTTCTGCAGGAGAGTCTGCCTTTTCAACTCATGCTGTGGCCTGTCCATCTGCTTCCCCTGTCTCAGCTCAAGTTCAGTCTTCACAGCGCTGATAGGGAAGTGTTAAAACGTGTACACCTGACTTAGTCATGCCTGCCTCTGGGTATGACTATCCCTCTGGGTTCCATGCTTCTGTCCAACTTTGTGACCTTACTGCTACCCTGTACACAGCAAGCTTGTACTCACCTCCAGTCATTATGATATATATATATATATATGTGTGTGTGTGTGTGTGTGTGTGTGTGTGTGTGTGTGTGTATGTGTGTGTGTATACACACACACATCTCCTGGAATGTATAATGTATACCCTCTTGATCATCACATAGTTCCCTCTTACTCAGCCTGCCTGCCTTTACTCAGGTGTGGCACCCCAAGAGGTGACCACTGCAGAGGAGGCATGTTCTTGTCACATTCTTCTTACCCTTTGTCACATGTTGATCATGTGAGTTGATTATTGTTCACTTGCTGTCATCTGCGTCCCTTATTAGAAAACAAACTTCTTGGGGCTTGAGGACAAGGACTCTGAACCCCCACTGCCTACGACTGCCTTGATGCACCGTTAGCACCACATAAATATTTATCAGTTGAATGAATGAGAGACTTCAGGGTAGGTGGCAGGGAGAGAATGAATGGGTGATTAGTATTTATCGAGCTCCCTAGGGCCTGGCCTTCCTACCCACAATCTTATTTAATCATCCCAATGTGTCTGCAAGGGAGGTTCTAGTATGCTTCTCTTATACATGACAGAGTTGAGACTCAGAGAGGGTAAACTGATGCCTCAGGCCACACAGCCGGCAAGTACAGTAAGCTAAAACCTAGATGTCATGGGGCCCTAGGTCCCTCATACTTGTACTGTAACTTGTTTTTATAAGCGTAGCTACGCTGATTACTTCTGTATAGGACATATGCTCACACATGTGCAAATTCACTGGTAAGATACTTACAAACATAGTACTGGATAGAGGGATACCCAGAGTTTTGCAAATATTCTTCCAGAAGGCTGCTGGGGTTCAGGATGAGAGTACTTGGTGTGTGGTTGGGTCCTAAGGAACTGTGTGTGCAAGATAGATACTTCCCTGCCTCCCCTGCATGTGTGAGTGTGTGTATGTGCATGTGTGTGTTCTCATGTGCAAATATGAATTCTGTTTACCAGAACTTGTACACTGGAAATATCTTGCCAATCTGGGGGCATGGGCCCAGGAACAATCAAGCCTTGACTTTGAACACCCCCTGCCTTGTCATTCCAGCCCCTCTCCTATAAGCTGGTACAGTTCAGGCCCTACCTGGCCCCCATTATGACCACACTCTTGGTTCTATGCAGGATGAGCTGGGTAGGGAAACAAAAGCCATGTCTTCCTGCCCCCAACACCTCCCAGCCCAGGGCTGCTCCTTCCTGTCTCTAGGCAGCTTTCAGGAGACTAGGATGTGAGTCTGTGCTTGGCAACCATGCCTGGCAACAGGCAGGGATCTAGAAGCTGGCAGCAAGTGGAGCTTGCAAAGTCCTGTGTTGCTTGGGAAGGTTGCAGCCTGGCACACCAAGGTCAACAGGCATATTATACCCCTGAGCTCCTGGCTTCTTTGGATAACTAGGACTTCGCTTTTCATTGGAGCAATATTTCTTGATAACCTGAGAACTTGGTGCCCATGCTGCATGCTGTACGTGACTTCTGAGGACAGAGGGAAGTTGCTCCTCTCCTCAAGCTCAACTAAGTGGTCCTGTAATGGGCACAGTCCCCTGGAAAGTGCTCTCCTGAAGTTCCTGTCTACATTACCACAAGAGCCAAGCCTCAGGGTCTGTACTTCCCACATCTGGGACTCTCAGGAGCTTAGAAGTTTTGGGGCAAGCAGTGCCAACTTCTGAGCTCTGTCTAGCCTGGAGGAATGGAGAAACCCTCAGACTAAGAATATTGAGCTCAGAGCCTGGAAAGAAGGTAGGGGATGACATTGTGCCCTACACTAGGGATGGGGGGGTGGCTGGGTCACACATGTGGAGTCTGGCAGCAGTGTGGCTGAATGCTGAGCAAGTGGAAGGAGATGCCACTTCCCACAAGGGAAAAATGGACCAAGAACTGCATGTGGCCAATGACAAACTAAAGTTATCATCAGTCTTAATTTATGGTTCATGGAAACCCAGGGTGGAGAGATACCAGAAACGGGTGGGTTGAGAAATGAGCAGTGCCCTACTGTTCATGGCTGTGCCGGAGCTGCAGGCCGAACGTCTTCCCATGCTCTTCAGGGAGTTCTTCTCTGTCCCTTCCCTTCATTAGCAATGATCATCTCTGCTGACTGGCCCAGGGACTGCTCTGCCCTCACTCTGGGGCTGCATTGTGCTCTCTAGCTTTCAGCAATCCCACAGATGGATCTTGTCTGGCCCTCTGGAATGTGGATGCTGCTGCCACTGGGGCTCCACAAACCCTAACCTAAGCACAGCTTAACCATCCATCTGCCATCCCTCCTGTCATCTGCTTGACTCAGTTAAGACAACCATCCTGGGATAGCCAGGAGAGCATACCTTGCTGAGAGCTATCAACAATTGACTTATAGGTTAGAGGAGAATAGTTTATCTGGTAAAGTACTTGTAGTACAAACATAAGGAGATTGATCCTCCAAACCCACTTTAAGAAAATAAATAAATAAATAAATAAATAAATAAATAAATAAATAAATAAAGCTGGGCCTGGGACTGGAGAGATGGCTCAGAGGTTAGCAACATCAGGAGGGCTTGGGTTGGGTTGTCAGCACTCATGTGTCAGCCTACAACCAGCTGTAACTCCAGTTCCAGGGGTTCCAATGCTGTCTTCTGACCTCTGTAGGTACTAGGCACACAAGTGATAAATAGACATGCAGGCAAAATACTCATACTCATAGACTTAAATTACAAATAAGTTTAAAGCTTGGTATGGTAGATGTACCTGGAATCCAATGCTGGGGAGGCAGAGGCAGGAAAATTCCTGAGGCCTCATAACTAAGGTGGAGAAGTTAGAGAGATGGCTCAGTGCTTAAGAGCACTGGCTGCTCTTCCAGAGGACCCAAGCTTGACTCCCAGCACCGACATGGCGGCACACAACCACACATAACTTCAGTCCCAGAGAATCCAACACTCTCTTCTGGCCTCCAAGCACACCAAGCATGCATGGGGGCCACAGATATATATGTGATTAAAACACCCACGACACATAAAGTAAAAACAATTAAGTCTTTAAGAAAATATATGTATTGAAGATGGAGAGTAAATGAGGAAGACACTACGTGTTGAACTCTGACCTGTATATGTATGTGTATGCACCCTTTCACAGAAGTATACACACACGTAGTGAGAGAAGAATTTCTGCCCCTCATGGGTGCCACCCACACCCACTGCCTCTAGGTATGATTTTTTTTCTAGGTTTCTCAGAACCCGGAGCCCTGACGCGTCCTCTCTCCCTTCTGGTATTTGTCCCTTCGCTCACCTTGACCCCCCTCATTTTATTTCTCTTCTCCATTGCCTCTTTACGTTTAAAGCAAGTTCACAATAAAGAGGGGCACGTGTGCCTCTCTCTTCCAGACCTGAAACTGTGCCCTCTGCCCTGCTCTTGCACTTAGAGCCAAGCTGCTCAACTGTGAATGTCCTTCCCTTTTCCTCCCAAGTAACTCTGCACTGGCTCTGAACAGCGGGTGACACTGACAGACAGAGCCTTTGCAGCGGGCTCTCCTGGGGATGCTGCCTTCTCTCCTGTCTGCCTCTGTCACCCCTTGTTGTCCTGCACTGCTCCTGATTTGGTCTCTGCACACATCTACCTCTGTGCTATGTCCCTGACACTTGTACCTTTTGGGTCCCCCCCCCCACTCGCTCACTCTCTTTCTGCCTCTTTTCCAGTCTGCCTTTGTGTCCCTTTGTCTATCAACCCATCTCCTTTAAAGCCTGGTGTTTTTCCTGAGTCCCTCATCTTCTCTGTCATTGTCTGCCTTTCTACCTGGGTATTTCTGTGTCCTTTCTCTGCATCCCCTCTCCTGTCCACCTCTCTCTTCATTTGTGGCCTTTCTACTGTCCTGGCCAGAGTCTCCCTTCTGCCATCTCACTCCCAGGACGACACAGCCATGCTCTGTTTCTCCCTCCCCCTCCCCGCCATGGTGGAGCATAGGATCCCTGTGCCCTGCTCCCTCCTCCCTATAGTCTCAAATTGAGTTGCAGTCACAGGAAGCCAGTGCTCCGGACTCTTAGAAACCCCACAGGGTGTAAATGTCGCAGCAAAATGGGAACTCAGCACCCTCTGCATCTCTGGGATTACACTTGGTGATTGGACAGTGGCTTCATGCTGGGCACCCCAACTCTGAATGCCACAGCAGTAGCACCCTCCCAAGACCCGGCCCTACAGCATCTCAGAATTTCTGCCAGAGAAGGGTCCTGGTTTCCTCACTGGTTTTCCTTGCCAGGCTAAGGAAAGGAGTTTCAGTTCTAGGCTCATTCAACAGCAGGAACCTGATTGTGAGCGGAGCCAGGAAGTATGGGGCAGAGCATGGCTTTCTTTTCTAGGGGATGGAAGTGAAGTGAACGTGGTCCCTTGAGGCAGGCCTGAAACTAGGGCTCCTGTGGTAGTAGGTTGAGTGGAGGTGGTGAAATACCAGCCAAGGAGGAGTCGGGATGGGTAGGCGTCACGGGAGGCTCCCCCCCCCAAGCTGGTCTGGACCACCCACTAATGTGGAATGGGTTTTTGTCTACAGTGTCCTTTTGTCTACAGTGTTTTTGTCTTCTATGTCTACAGTGATGTCTGCTGGATTTTAGATTCATTTGAGGAGGCTGGGGACTTTGTCCTTTGATCATCGGCAAGTCTGGAGCTACATATGGGTTTCTTCAGGGGACCCCCAGTGGCCCATCATGATCCCTCTAAGAGCCTCTCCACAGGTCTGGATAGGTGTAGCATAAGTCTGGGTGTTGTGGCTAAAATATGGCCCAACCAAGGAAAATGCCCTCCAGCGGCCAGGAGCTGGGGGGGAAAGTCTGTCTGTGTGGTTCTGTGGAGGTGTGAAAGCATCAGGCCCTGCAGCACCTCAGGTTAGTGTAATTACATCCCTCCTGCTGACAGTTCCCACCATGCTCTCAATTGGATGTGACATTCTTATTAAATAACTTCACCAGTAACTAGTAATAATAACATAGTCCTTACTTCCTGACCTAAATTGCTCAGTGCTATTTTGGTGAGCAACAGCAATGCTGCAGGGCTTCTGCAACAAGGTCTGCCAGATAGCCCTGGACATACCCACACATGCACATCTCCAGCTACACATATACACATATACACACATGCCCATAATCCCAGGTATACACGCACACATGCACACACATGCAACACACCCATAACCTCAGCTACACATGCATATGCATCTTCAGCTACACACACACACATATACACACACGCCCATTACCTTGGCTATGCATATGCATGTACATATCTCCAGTGGCATGCATGTCTCCACACATACACGTATATGATTGGGGCTGACCAGAAGAGAGTTTGTGTTGCTTGAGTGCAGCCTGCTGTGTGCACTCTGGAGTCTATGCCTGAGCCCAGCACCTGCTTTCCAAATCTCGGATTTCTGTATCCCAGATGGTTAGCAGGGTCCTCTGGCAAATCCAGCCTTCCTAGTCTGGCTGTTGCACCCCTCTTATCCTGGGTCACTTCCTCTATCTGTTCCAGTTTCTGTTCCTTTATGTCTGCCTTCCCCCATTCTGGTAGTTTTCTTTCCTATTTTTTTTTTTATACCCATGAAATTACATTCATCTTCCAAAGACCAGTGCAGACATTCCCTCTTGCCAAGAAGTTATCTCTGATTCTGCCTTAGGCTCACATCCTGGATTATCTCTTGCTTTATTGGATTCAATTCTGCTCTGTAATCCATGCCCCGCCCCTTGTGTGTATACTGTGCAGTCAGAAGCCAGGTGAAGACATTGGGCATCTTGCTCTATCTGTCTCTGCCTTATCCCCTTGAGACAGGTTTGTTTGCACCCAGGTATTATGTGGACATTTGGAGCAAGTGGCAGCCAGTGAGCCCCAGAGACTCTCTTGTCTCTGTCCCTCACAATGCTGGATTTAGAGATGCACACAAGGCCACACCTTTAAAACAATGTTACTTTTTTTTATTATTTTAAGTTTTGTATAGGTGTGCATCTGTGTGTGGATATGTGCACCCGAGTACAGGTGCCCGCAGAGGCCAAAGGTGATGGGTCTCCTATAGCTGGAGTTCCAGGCGGTTGTGGGCTGTCTACTGTGGATACTGGAAACTGAACTTAAGGTCCTCTGGGAGAGCAGCAAGTGCTCTTAACCATGGAGCTGTCTCTCCATCCTCCATACCCACCTTTGCAGCACATGCTCATACCCACTAGGGCATTTCTCCACTCCTATATTCCGTTTTGATAGTTGACTATGAGGTGGGCAAAGGCTAGATCTTAACAATTTCTAATAAGGCATCCACCAGTCTCACCAGAAGACCACCAGAATGTTTACTTTGTCGAAGTGGACATAGAATCGTGGTGAGGGGGTGTGGCTAACCACTGAGATTGGATGACTGGTGGTAAGTTTCTCCCCACTCCCCAAGTTTCCCAGTTTGTCCTGTATTTTTATTTTCCATCTTGACAAAAAAGAAAAAAATGTGAGTTGCTCACTCTCTCAGAACAAATAGAACTGTGACTTTGGTCTCACAATTTACGGGGCTGATTTTGTCTGCTTTTGACAGTTCTGTCATGTTCCTGACAGTCACAATTTGGGTTCTCTCTGGGACCTCAGGATGATGAGTTAGGATGCCAGCCTTGCATTGATCCATTGAGGGGAGCGCATGGCCTCATCCTGTCTCTCCCCAAGCTGTGCTCAGGGATTGGAAGTTCTGAGCAAGCAGGGAGAAAGTTTGAGAACATGGGTGTGCAAATGAGTGTGGGCCAGCCTCATGTGACCCAGGTGATTACCCAGATGTGAGGTGACCCCCTTGGAGTTTGCTAGACCACTTTCTCCATATCTGGTCAGCTTCCGAGCAGACAAGTGTAAATAGACCTTTCTGTGCTCTCTACCATCCCCCATCTTCCTCTGTCTACTTAGCCTGTGTCAGTTTCTATCCTGCCCAATTGATATGGTCTCCTGAGCAGATGGAGCCTAGTTGGTTTCTCTTTGGGTCCTCACAACATAGACTTGACCTACCAGAAACATTTATGGGTAAACTGACGGTCTAATGAATACATTACAGAAGAAAGAGGATATATAGATGATGGATAATGGATGATGGAGGGATGGAGGGATGGATAGATGGATAGATGGATGGATGGATGAATGATAGATGTATGGATGGGTGCTGGATGGATAGATGAATGAAGCTTGGATGGAAATAGGATGGTAAAATGAATAGATGGTATTTCTTCTAAAGCTTATAGCTTCTCTCCTCTGGACTAGCACAGAATTTCAGGTTTATCTTGGACTTTCTCTCGAGGTCTAAGTTAGCTGTGAGACTCTGGAAGTTCAGTTTGCTGGTTTTTATATACCAAGAATACATCTCAGTCCTGCTCAAGCTATTGTAAATAAGACATGTACAAGGGATCATTTGGGGCAATGATTAAACTCATGGAACCTAGACCCAAACTTCCTGAGTCCACTCTCATTTCTTGCTTCCTAGATGCATGCCTAGCAGGACATCTTGGCTGAGATGCAGATGCAAAGTCATTTAGAAACCAGGCCACATCCTCTCCAATGAGCTGACCCTTACCTTTCAGGTAACAGCATACTCCAGATTTCCAAGGCATTGAAGGACTTCATTAAGAAGAATTTGAATACTGAACATAGATAGGACTTATGTGAAGGTGTCTACTGAGTTGGGAGATGGCTATGGGAAAGTTAAAAGTCACTGGGTGTGAACAAGAGGCTTCAGGAAAATGAAGGGTATAGACAGCAATGGCCCAAACTCAAGGGCTGAGAGAAGAAGGCAGGAGCATAACCACTGTAGGCCATCCTACCCTGTCCTCAGTGTCCCGCAAACACCAGTGTCTGGAGGAGAGGGCTTGGAAAAGGTGAAGAACATTGCCTCATATTTCAATTGTGAAAACCTCTTTTACTCTGCAGTGTCACAGCCTTGGCCATTGAGCTGGGCATGGTACTGTGGAGTGCTGACCTGAGCCTTGTAGATGCCCGTCAGTCCCCTCCATGATTGGTTACATCACACCCCTCTTCTTCCAGATTGTGACAGTCATAAACATCTCTAGACACTACCAACTTTAACCCCAAGTTGTTCTTCTGGAATGGAAGAGGTTGCTAATTCTCTACCAGCTGGAAAGGAAAGTGAGAAGTGAAAGTCAGGAGGAAGGAAAAAAAAAAAAAAAAAAAAACCACAGCAACATTCCTTGTAGCTGTCTAGAACATTAACACTCTTGCATATCTGAGATGTAGACGGCCTATGTTAGCATGTGCCTTTCAGCACCATAGTGAAGTGAGAACTCCGTTGAGATAGGACACAGTGATTGTACAAGGTCTCAAAGTCCAAACATGTGACCTTGCAAGTGAGTATGCACCCCTGACCCCAGAACTCCTGGAGGGCCGATTATCAATGCAAGCCATATCAATGCTAGAGTCCTGCTGCTGGGTGTCTCATGTAATTGGTCTGGGGAGGGAGCCTGAACACTAATTCCACAATTCCTAGGTCCTTGCAGTCATAAGTCAGCCAGTTTAAGCAAGGCTAAGGATGGGATGGTATAGTGTAAGCAAGTGCCGGTTATATTCCCATCATTGTAAAAGGGAAATCTCAAGCAAGGCTGAGCATATGTGGGAGTAATGCAGGCTTTCGTCCCCTTCTGCCCCCACCCAGACCTTCTGAATACCTTAGTGGTCATCATACACACCAAAATTGAAATGCACTGGCTAGGGATACAGGAAGAGGGATGTGCTGGGGTTGATGTCAGCCTTCTTACAGAAGAACAGTTACATCAGCCTGACACAGTCTTGTTTCTTTTGCCAAGCTAGAAGGGATGAGGGACCGAGACAGCCCCATCAGCCCAGCACTAGGGTTGCAGGTGCATCCCACTGTGGTCTGCTTTTTACAAGGATTCTTGGATCCAAAATCTGGTTTTTACACTTACATGGAGGCATTTTACCAACTGAACATCTCCCCATCCCCCAAAGAATATCTTCATCTTGTAAAACTGAAACAGCCCCATGCTAGCTTTTGTCAGTTTAGGACAAATTAAACTCACTCAGGAAGAGGTGACCTCAAATGAGGAATTGCCTCCAACAGACTGGCCTGTTATCTTGGCTGTGTAGCATTTACTTGATTACTAATTGATGTAGGAGGGCCCAGCCTAGTGTGAGTGACAACATTCCCAGGTAGGTAGATCCGAGGTGTAAAGGAAGCTAGCCTAGAATGCTCTGGGAAGCAAGGCAGCAAGCAGACTTCATCCATGGTTCCTACCTCCAGGTTCCTGCCTTGAGTTCCTGCACTGATTTCTCAGTCAAGTAGGCCTTCTCCCTCAAGTTGCTTATAGACAGTGTTTCATCTACAGCAACTGAAACCAAGCTAGGTCAACCTGATCCTGGCACACGGGCTGTTTCCACCTTCCCCATCCATGGCAACCACCATTGCCTTTTCTGTTTCGGAGCCAACTTTGGATACTTCCTATGAGAAGAATCAACAGTACTGTCTTTTTGTGACTGGTTTATTATACCTGCTATAGTATCTTCAGGGCCTATCTGTGTTGGAGTGAATAGAAGAATTTCTGTCTTTTTAGCCCAAATAATATGCTGTTATATATGTCCACCACAGTTACTTCCCCCAGGCACCCATCTGTGGGCATTCCCACAGCTTTTATCCATGGTTGTCATAAGCAGCACAGCAATGATTGCTGTCATGCAGAGTTCTCTGAGATCCAATTTGTGATTCTTTTATAGGCATGACCAGAAGTAGGATTCCAGAATCAAATAATAATTTTATTAAAAAATTAAGAAGCTTCCATATCATTTTTTTTCTAGTAGCAGCTGCACCGTCTTAATGTCAATCAACGAATAAATGTTTTCATTTCCCCTTTTCCTCAGAAGCACTTGTTGTAACCTGTTTTTGTGTATCATGGCCACTGGCCTAGTTACTTTTCTATTGCCACGATGAAACACCATGATCAGGGCAACTTATAGATGAAAGAGTTTACTTGGGGCTTGCAGCTTGGGGTGAATCCATGACCATCATGATGGAAGAAAGCATGGCAGCAGACGGGCAGGCATGATGCTGGAGCAGTAGCTGAGAGCGGACATTTGGACTCACAAGCAGGAGACAGGGAGACCTAACCAGGAATGGCATGGGCTTTTTGAAGCCCTAGGATCCACCCTTAGTGACACATCTCTTCCAACAAAGCCACACCATTTGACCCTTCTTGAACAGTTCTACCAACTGGACACCAAGTATTCAAGCATGAGCCTATGGGGGCCATTCTCATTAAAACTACCACAGCCACTCTAACAGTTGTGAGGTGGTGATACTCGTTGTGTGGTTTTGATTGACATTACCCCAATGATTCAATGGGAGCATCTTTTTGTACCCATGTTGACTATTTGTAAAATTTATTTGAAGAAGCAGACTTTCAAGGCTTTGCTTATTTTAAGCAGAGTTTTTTTTTTTTTTTTTTGTGCTGTTGTGGCATTGTAGTTCTTGAAAACAATTTTAAAAGTGTGTGTGAAATGTGTGTGTGTGTGTGTGTGTGAGAGAGAGAGAGAGAGAGAGCATGTGCATGTACACCTTCACCCCTGAGCTACCCCCATGTGTCTATGTGACTTTCTGAGTACCCTGTTACTCCCTTCCTTGTCCCTAACGGTCCCATTTACTTCCCTAATGTGCTGGGTAGTTTTTGGTCACTTGATGCAAACCAGAGATACCTGAGAAAAGAGAACCTCACTTGGTGGAATCACCTTCATCAGATTGGCCTGTGACACGCCTCTGGAGCATTTTGTTGATGAATGATTAATGTGGGACGGTTCAGTTCACAGTGTCCAGTACCACTCGTAGACTGATGGTCCAGGGATGTATAGGAAAGAATGCTGAGGAAGCCATGAGGAGCAAGCCATGGCCTCTGCTTCAGTTCCTGTCTCAGGCTTCCTGCTTAAGCTTCTGCTGGCTTCCCTCGAGGATTGACTCTAATCCTAACCTTTTAATATATAATTAACCCCTTCCTCACCAAGTTATTTTTGGTCATGGTGTTTATTACGGCAAGAGAAAGCAACCTAGGACATGCCACCTTTTCTCCCAACTTCTATTCCTCACATGGGAAGAAACATGGAGAACTTGTCTTTGTAGAACTGGCTTATCTCACTTAATGAAACCATCCCCAGCTCCACCCATTTTCCTGCAAGTGGTATAATTTCATTTTTTAAATGGCTGAGTAGGATGTGTTCTTTACCCATTCATTCGTTGATAGACAGCTAGGCTGGTTGGATGGTTTGGCTCTTGTGAACAGAGCATGTAGTTTTGATTCTTTTGAGTATATACCTAGAAGTGACAATGTCTGGATGACATGAACATATTATTTAATTCTTATGAAAAATCTCCATACAGTTTCCATAATAACTCATATTCCCACTGAGAATGCACCTAATGGTTTCACTCACTCTCCTACCCTTCCTCCATCCCTCCTTCCCTCCCCCCTCATCCTTAATAGCATTTATTGCTTCCCTCCCTTTCTTCCTCCCTCCCTCCATTCCTTTCTGGTTTGTTTGTTTGTTTGTTGAGGCAGGATTTCCCTGCATAGTTCTGACTGTTCTGGAACTAGCTCTGTAGACCAGAATGACCTGGATCTCAAAGATACTCCTGGCTCTATATCTCCCAGGTGCTGGGATTAAAGGCATGTGTCACCATCACCTGTGTTATTTTCTTGATAGCTATCCTAGGATAAAAGGCTAATGCCTTTTTTTCCATTTTTAAAATTGTTTTGGCTATTCGGGTTTCTTGAACTACACTAATGCCAGGGTTCTCCCAGTCCCCCTCCCCTTTATTTCTGTTTATGAAATTATGCCATCAGGGTTTTCATTCCATTTGTACTCGATCAGTTTATCACTCTAGGTAGTATGACCATTTTAACATTACTTCTTCCAGTTCAGGAGTTTAAGATTATGAGTCCTTCCGCTGATTTGTGTTTTTGTTAAATCTTTTAGTATTTCATAGTTTTCATTCTTCATGTCTCTTAGCATCTTAGTTAAGTTTAACCTTTAATTATGTTATTCTTTTTGATGCCATTGTAAATGAGACTATTTTCTCAATTCTCTCCTAAAATTGTTCATTGCTTGTACATAGAAACAAAGTTGACAGTTTTGTGTCAATGATTCTATATCTAACAACCTTGCTTAATTAGTTTATATTTCTGACACGTTTTTGTGTGTGTGAATGCAATGTAATTACATTATGTAATATTTATGATTATATATATGATCACTTCAGCAAACAGAAACAATACTCTTCTAATCCTTTTTTGCTTTGGGTGTATTTTATTTATTCTCTTTGCCTTCTGGCTAGAACTTCCAATATTTTTACTGAATAGCCATGATGAGAAAGGGCAAACTTACCTTGCTGTGGAATTTTGAGGACAAATTTTTGTTTTTCATTATTAAATGTGATGTTGGATTTTTATATGTGACCTATATTATATTGACTAACAAATCATATTGAGATTGATTTGTGTCTGTTGAACTATCTTTGCATTCCAGGGATAAATTCTTCCTGGCCATGGTGTCTAAGCCTATTAATGTATCGTTGAATTTGATTTGCTAGTATTATGTTGAGAGTTTTTTCCATCAGTATTTATCATGGATATTAGCCTCTAGTTTTTCTATAGTTTATCTGATTTTTTGCTAACTCGATAATGTTGGCTGCATCAAATGATTTTTTTTGGAAGTACTCCATCCACTTCAAAATTTTTTTGAGGGGGAAGAGTTTGAAAAGGATTAGTGCTAATTCTTATTTAAATGTTTGGTAGAATTCTCCACTGAAGCCATCTGGTCCTAGACTTTTCATTTTTGGGAGGGTTTTGATTACTGATTCAATCTACTTACTGGTTATGTCTGCTTATATTTTAATCTCTATGATTCAGTCTTAGTGTGTTTCTGGAAATTTATCTATTTTTTTCTAGGTTAGCCTTTTTTTTTTCCTTCTTCAAGTAGTCCCCTATTTATTTTATTTATGTGACATCAATTGCATTAAAAAATCTTTTGATTTTTGAGTAATTTTTCAGAAGGTTTGGCTAAATGTCAGTAAATTTTGTTGAAGTTTTAAAAAGAAATTCTTGTTTTCCTATTTTCTATCTTTTTCTCTTGGTTTCTGCTCTGATCTTTGCTACTTTTTCTCCTAATTCAGGGTTTAGTTTGTTCTGGTTCTTGAGGTATAAACACTTGTTTGTAAGTGGTTGCTTTGTGATTTTTGTGAGCTCACTGTTGTCAGCCTCCCTTTCCCAAAATTCTGTAAAGTTTTGGTGTGCTATCTTTTCTTTTCATTTAAAATGTTTTTAAGTACCTTCATGATTTCTGCCTGAAGTCATTTCATTTGAGGGCTATAATGTTTAATATCCACATACTTGGGAATCTTCCAATATGCCTTTTGATATCAATTTTTAGCTTCATTCTATAGCAGTTGGAAAGGGTAATCGGTAAAATTTAGCCTTGTGTGCTTGTGTGTGTGTGCGTGTGTGTCTCTGCATGTGTATTTTTGTGTAGGCATGTGTGTGTGCCTGTGTGTGTGTGTATGGTTTTTTTTTTTTTTTGGTGCGTGTATGTATGTATGTGTTTGTGTGTGTGTTTGTGTATGTACCTGTGTGTATGTGTGCTGAGGCACACATGTGGAGGTCAGAGGATAACTTCGGGGAGTCATTTCTCTCATTCTGTTATGTGAAACCCAAGGATAAGAATGGATCACAGATTGTCAAGCTCCATAGTGGCCCCTTGTTCCCACTGAACCATCTTATCGGCCATTCTTAAACTTCTTCAGACTTTTTTTTTTTTTTTTTTTTTTTTTTTTTTTGGTAGCCTAACATATAATCTAATCTGAAAAATATTCTTTATTTTCTATGTTGGAGGTAGCATCCTGTGTGTGTCAAAGCATCCCCTGATCTATCTGAGACACAGGGTCTCTTTGGCTCTATTGATCTTCTGTATCCTTGGCCTATCTATTACTGGAGGTGAGATACTGAAACCTCTTGTTTTGTGAAAGTGTCTATTGTTCTTTTAATTCTGTCAGTGTTTGCTCCATATATTCAGTTGCTCCGTTGCTTGGTGCATCTATACTTATAATTACAAGGGAAATTTCATGCTGCCTCTCCTTTCATCATATGATGTCCTTCCTTGTTTCTGAGGACAGCTTTTGACTCTGTTTTGTCCACAGTGTTTACCATCGCAAAAGAATATCCTTTTACTTTTAGACTGTGTGTGCTTTTGTATCTAAACTGAATCCCTTGCGGAGAGAGCATATAGTTAGAGCTTGTTTTTAAATCCACTTAACTATTCAATATATTTTGGTGGCTGAGTTAATCCATTGCCATAGGAAACAATTGCCAGTAGTTTTATTTTCATGTTGCCAATTGTTTTCTTTCTTGAAGTTCTTCTCTCCCTTTTTCCCTCTCTTGCTGCCCTGATATTCTAGTTTCCTTTTTGTTGCTGTGATAAAACACCCAGATATACAGTCCACCATTGAGGGAAGTTAGGGTAAGATCTCAAGCAGAAACTGCAGGCAACTATTGCTTGCTAACTTGCTTACTCACTGACTCCTGCTTAGCTAGCTTTCTTACAGAGCCAGGATCACATGTCCAGGTAAAAGTACCTCTCACAATAGGCTGGGCCCTCCTACATCCATTAAGGCAGTCAAGACAATCCTCCACAGACATGCCGGAATCCAGTCTGAGCCAGGCATCTCTTAATCAATTCTCCCTTCTCAGATGAGTCTAGGCTGTGTTGGATTGGCAGTGAAAGCTAACTAGGACAATTCCTTTGTGTTTTATTGATTTTCTGTCTTTGTTATGACAGGATTTGATTTGTTTATTATTTCCTTTTGTGTGTCTTCTGTAGGTATTTTCTTCATGGTTAAAGTGGATACTAAATCAAGCATCTCACTAATAGCAATCTGTTTTAAGCCGTCAACCAGGAGATGCCAATCACATGGGAGAACCCTTCTCCTTTACATCCTCCACACATCTTGTTATGTCACAAACTATACTTCCTTCTATTTTGCATCAATTATCAAAGTTTTAGAGTTATCTCATTTTTAGGCTTTCATTTTTAAAATCCTGTTTAGGAAGGCAGTAATCTGTGCGCCAATACTACATCCCCCCATTCCAGATGCTCTATTGTGTATATATTTATGCTTCCTGGGGAGCTGCATGTTTTTGTACATTTTCATGTTGCTGTCTACCATGTCCTTTCATTTCAGCTTGAAGGACTGTCTTTAGTAATTCTTGTAGTGGTAATGAATAGCCTCCATTTTTGTTTATCAGGGAAGGCCTTTACGTCTCTATTTTTGAAGGATGGTGTTTGCCAGATAATGTGTTCTTAGTTGGCAGTCTGTTGCTTTCAGCACTTGGAACGCATCACCCCCTTCCCTTTGGGCCTGCCATGTTTCTGCCGAGAAATCTGCTGATAATCTTAAGAAACCTCCTCGGTATGTGATGAGTCACTTTCTCACTTTCAAACTTCTCTCCCTGTCTTTGACTTTTGACTGTTGTGAGCCTTGGTATGGAGTCCCCTCTGGACTGAAGTTGAAATCCTTAAAATGCTTCTTGAATTTAGACATTGATTTCCTGCTTCAGCTCTAGGATGTTTCCAGCAACTATTCTTTGAGATACACTCTCTGCTCCCTTTTTTAAGGTCAGCCCATTGGGTAGTTTCCTTTAAGTGTCCTGGGCTTGCTTATTTGCTTTTCTTTATTCTTTTGTTCTGCTTTTCTTCTGACTCAGTAATTTCACTGGGCTTGTCTTAGAACTCATGTATTATTTGCCTTGAATCTGTTGTGGGAATTCTTCAATGAAATTGCATTTATTTTAGAGTTACTTTTATTTATGTGTCTTTGTATATACATCTCTCTAGGAGGGTACATGCGTGTGTCCAGCGGTGCCCTGAGAGGACAGAAGAAGATATATTCCCTGGAGCTGGAGTAACACACAGTTGTGTGCAGGGGGCACAAACTGAGGTCCTCTTGGAGAGCAGGAAGTGCTTTAACTACTGAGCCATCTTTCCAGCCCTCCAGTAAAATTTTAAACTCATTTTTATGTTCTTCAGTTCCAAAATGTATGTTGGTTCAAACATATCATCTTTACTACTTTGTTGTTGCAATATTTTCCTCACTCCATTGGTTTTCTATCTGTGTGGTGTTGAGGCCCCTGGGACTCTTCAAGATGGTCATTTTGAGTTTCCTGGTTTTTTAAATGTTTGTTTCTGGTTCCTTTACCTAGGCTGTCCTGTCTTGTTTCTCCCAAGTGCTAGAGTAACAGGTATATGCTGCCATGTTTGGGCCTAGACATCTTTAAGTGGCATGCTTTCCAGTCACCCTCAGTAGCAGCTACTAGATCAAGGTCTTCCTGCCTAACGGGGACTTGAAAGTGTGCTCCTAGTTTGTTCACTCATGTGCAGTCTGGAGAGCATCCACATGCTCTCTGGGAACTCTGGAGATGGTCCTGTTATTAAGACGATGCTGTGTCTTTGGGGCTTTTACCAAAGCCAGAGGATGTGGCTCCCAGCTCTGCCTCTCCCGTTGGCTCTCACGAGTTTTACTCTCTCAATTCACTCATGACCCCAGACTCATGTTTTCCTTTGTGATTGGATTAAGTAGATGATACCTTTCAATTCTTTAAAAGTCAGGCAAGACATGTTTCTAGGAAACTGAGGGAGGGAAAAAATCTTTCCCAGTAAACCTAAACCATATTAGTACAGGTATGGGTGAGTCAGCCTCAGAGTTGTAAGCATGGGAGAGATGTCCCCAATTCACATCTGGTGAACTAACCCTATAGCTGCCCATGCCCAGATCCAGGGTTATGACTGGGTCTGCCCCATCATCCACCCTTTCCACTATCTATAGGAGCACATTAAGGGACCTGACCTGCAGGTCCAAAAACTGCAGGATCTCCACAACACAGGGCAACAACAGGATATCCAAGAAGAGTCCCAGTGAGTACTCAGCATCAATAGTGTAGTAGAAACTCGAGGCCTCAAACCAAAGCAATGACTCTTTGCAATGAACACTTGCAAGTCATGATATATGGACAAAGGAATGTATAGTAGGAGTCACTGTGTCACATTGTAGCTTCCATGATGAGGTTCTTTCCCCCCTTTTTCTCATAAATTTTGTTTTATTTGGAGGGTGGGGTGCATGGGCAGAGGGCAGATTAGAAGGGACAGGGAAATGAATGGGATCAAGATACATGATGTAAAAGACACATAGAATAAATTTGAAAAGAAAGGAAGAATTCTGAGGCCCTACTGGATGAGGAGCAGAACTTCACTCAGAAAGGCAGGGATGCAGCTGGGTCCCACTCAGTCACCACTTGTCCCTTGGCTGTGAACACTGCCAGAGAGGGCCAGACTGTCTGGAGGGGAAGCCTAAGTGAGGATGCATTGACCTCCTGTAGTCCCATGAAATATTTGCATCAAATTCTCTGCGTGGGGATTCTGTGGATTCTAGAAACTCCCGCTAGACTGTGCTGTCTATAAATTCCCCTGTTGGAAGGCAAACGTATTCATTCATTTATTCAGTAAATACTTCTGATTTTTTCAAAGCTGGAACTTTCTGCCCCGGTCTCTGTCTTGAAGGCATTACTTCGGGATGCTTGCAGGAAAGGGAGACAGGCATTAAAGACATTTTTGGAGCTCTTGGAAAGTTCTGGGTACCTCATCCTTGAAACAAGAGCAGGCCACTTGCTGGGACTCCTTTACAGTGTCCAGGGATAGGCAGTCCTCTGTGCCAGCATGGGGGGGGGTCGATGCTGGGCCATCAGGCAAATCATCTGGAGCTGGGGCTGACCAGGATGAGTGAGGTCCTGGGTAAACAGAGATCACGAGGGTCGGAACTGGATGTGTAGGAATGGCCATGGAAATGAAGGTGGAAAACTGGATGCACAGAGGCAGGTTCTGGGCCAGACTTGCATATGCCCAGCCTCAAGTGTTGTTCACTGTGGTTAACCTGTATGTAGGGAAAGGGCAAGGCGGAGCTGTTGGGATTTACTTCTACAGAGATGTTTAAGACACTGTGTTTCCTCACTTCTCTGGCAACATTGTAGATGATCTGTTACCCACTCAGAAATAGCTAGAAATACTTTCCCCTCAGTTTACTCAAGTTCTGTTTCTGGGGGCAGGGAGAATGGGGCAAAGCCGTCGTGGAGTCATCTTGTCCTATCCTGCTAAGGGAAACCTTTCCAGTTTCCAGTTAGCATCTCAGTTCTCCAGCCTTACTATCCCCCTCTCACTCTCCCGCTACTCCCTTCTTTGTCCTTTCCTCTGGTTTTGCCAGCTTTTACTATGTATGTGGGTGTAAGTATGGCAGATTATTGGCCCTAACCCTCATTAGGTAAGCAGGGCTAAGAGTAACCAATACGTGTGAGTAACTCACATAGTATTTGATATTGGGTGATGGCACTCCCTTTGACCTTCTGCTCACTGATATTGGAATCCCATGCTGTGCCTTCTTGGATGCAGTGGCAAAAGAGGCACGCTGTAAGGAGTATGGTTTTTCCGCCTGCCGCTGGTTTTGTCCTGCCGCCACACCAGCCCCAATTAATGCACAGAGACTCTGTATTTGATATAATGTTGTTGGCCAGTTACTAGTTCTTATCGGCTAACTCTGTCTTAAGTATTAACCCATTTCTATTAATCTAATATTTCCACGTGGTCTTCTTACCGGGGAAAGGAGCCAGCATCTCGTCTCCCCAGTCTCTCCATCTTGACTCCTCCTTACTCCTTACTCCAACCCTCCTTGTCTCCTAGTCCCGCCTATCTTGCTTTCCTATTGGCCAACAGTGCTTTATTCATTAACCAGTATGAGAAACAGATTTACAGAATGACATCTTATCACCGTAAATAAGGATCAGGATAAACAAATAGGCCGAATAGATGTTTATTCAGGGAGAAATAACTTACAACCTAGACAGATGAACACCAGGAAATTCAACCCGATCCTCTCCTGTCTGAGTCACGCCAGAAAGAGAGCGCCTTTCCTGGCCCCCTCCGACCTCCTTCCACAGGTCACTTCCGCCCATGGCTCCACCCCCCCAATGGGTGTGGTCAGTGCCAGAGAAGGACTATCTCACTACAATTCCCCTTTTAGTCTAAAGAAAAGATTTAGGCTTAATACAGAACTATATACAAAACAGTGAATAACAAGTGTGCTCTAAGAAAAGGAAAATCGAGAACAAAATGACCTACATATCTAGTCCTAGGGTGAGGGCATAATGGAGTTTACAATAGAGTTGTCCTAAGCTGGAAAACGTAAGTCTAGTACCTAATATATCTAACTAGGAAGAGAGAATAATAGTTGTGATAGTTTAATCTTTAACCTCATCAAGACCTGAGAAGGAAATTAACAATACTAGAGTAGACAGGAAATGCGGATGGACAACTTCCAAAAGGTGCAGCAAGGACAGAAACAGCAAGCCACCTGAACAGTCACCCTAGGTCTCACAGCAACGTTGGTACACCCAGATTTGGCTAAGGCCAAACACAAGGCTAAGACCACAACAACAGTAGGGAGGTAGAATGGCTGTCTTACCCTGACTTAGCAAGGTCAAGCAGTCTTCTATATTTGTCTCCTGCAAGCACATAGGACTGCATGTCCAAATCAGTGGTCAAGGTGGGGGCATTTCTATGCCCAACAGGCCATTAGCTGAGGCGAGATTGAACTCCAGCAGGAGCAACAACAGTGTCCAACATATTTTCGGGAAAGTGCACGGTGCTGTCAGGAGCAACAGTGTCTCATGTCAATGGAGTACTAATATTAAAACATTTAAATGCCATGTTTTGCATGTCTATGAAGTGATTGAAGATTAAGCATCTATATCTGACTAATCTCATAGGTACAGGAAATGTGAGTGAAGATAATCTGTAATATTCAGGAACTTAGCTAAAAAGACTGATTAAAACTTCCCTGAGTAAAGCAGGAACAAATACTTAAACAATATATCTATTACATATACATACATGTAAATCCCTAAAATAGAGGTAGAGTATAAGTGTCAAGACAAGAGGAAGAACTATAAAGGGCAGCAAGATAAATATCCCAAATTGTATCAATATACAAAATGTCTTGAATACAAGAAAAGTATACATACATAGAATATGGTAAAAAATAATGTGCATAAAACATTGTAAGTGGAAAGATTTAACACAATATAACAAAATATAAACTTAATTTTACGTAGCTTACCACATAAGAATACACAACAATGTAAGCTGTAAAATACTATCTCATTCTTACTCAAATTCTCAAGAAAATAGGCTAATCTACCTATATCCCATCTAAACCATACCTTTCCCAACACTTCTGACACCAGATATCGCGGTAAATAAGGATCAGGATAAACAAATAGGCCAAATAGATGTTTATTCAGGGAGAAATAACTTACAACCTAGACAGATGAACACCAGGAAATTCAACCCGCTCCTCTCCTGTCTGAGTCACGCCAGAAAGAGAGCACCTTTCCTGGCCCCCTCCGACCTCCTTCCACAGGTCACTTCTGCCCATGGCTCCACCCCCCCAATGGGTGTGGTCAGTGCCAGAGAAGGACTATCTCACTACAACATCTCCCATCAGCATGCCATACTCTGTGACAACCATGAACTCACTATTGTGGGAGGTGTCTTGGGATGCAGTGGGCAGATTGTACTCAGAATTCCTTTTGTCCAACTATGATTGCACTGAGGGGATGATCTCTGCTTTCAGATAGAGCCATAGCAACTACTTGGGTTCTCTGAGCCTGCGGTGAGTTGGGTTCACATGAGTTTCATTTTTGTAAGTGCACTAGATTACAGTTTGTTTCTTTGTTCATTCAATAATTGTTTCTTGAAGGCTTACTAGGTGGTAAGCACTGTTCTATTGGGTTGAGATGCATCAGTGAATGAAACAAAGAACGTACTAGCAGGAGAAGCCAAACACAGTATGACATAGAGTGCCACAGAAAGATACATGTTAGCAAAGAAAGAGCATATAGAACAGGTCAGGGCATCCAAGGAGCCAGGGGCAGGGGCAAGCAGTGAGTTGATCTTCTATAGAGGGTAGTCAGTGAACCTCATGTGGGAGGCAGTGCTGAGCAAAGATTTAAAGGAAGAAAATAAAATGAGTTTGGCATCTCTGGAGGAAGAAGGTGGAGAAATCAGGTTCAAAGGCCCCAGGAAAAAGCAGAGCCCATTTGTTGGAGGAGCAGGGGGTACAGATATGGCTGGGGAGGTGTGAAAGAGAGCAGGAAGTCCCAGGAGTGCAGAGGCTGCCTATCCTGTGCCTAGCTTGAGGCAGAAGCAACCAACCCCTGAGTGAGAAATCTCTATTAGTATCCAGGCTGATCTAAGCTGAGCCAGGCCAGGCCTGACCACCCCTCAATAATTAGCTTGGGCTTTCCCTTTTGATGGGAGCAATTTTCAGATCACCAACAGAGCTCATGTACAATTCAAATGTGTGGTTGGGGCAGGAAAATACAAAGCCCTTTTCGTTTGCATGCAAAAATAGCAACACATCTGCTGGAGATTGGGACAAACAGGGTGAAAGGCCCCTGAGTGCCTTCATTTAAAGAAGTCTGGGCTGAGCTGCCCTTAGAGTTGTTGTGTCTTCACCAGTGTATTTTTTAAACGTTTCTGAATGAATAGGGGAGAGTCAAGGCTGTGCCTAAAAGATCATATGCTGTGGTCCTCAGACATCTGCTGTCAGGTTGGAGTTTCCTTACTCTCCATATCCAAGGAGCTAGCTTCCCACCTATCCTCTTTCTAGTCTTGGATGCTCAGTACCTGAAACCTCGGGAAAGCAACTTTATAGATCCATCATTCTCCCAATCCACTTATCATTTGAAGAACCACTTTAAACATGGTTCCTGGTTCCATCTGAAACAAGGCTGGGGGACATTCTTTCAGCACACATGCTTCCAGAGTCAAATTTACTTTCTTTCCCAATTCCTTATCCCCCCCCCCTTCTCTGTCATCCTCTCACCAACTCTCTTTCATTCCCCAGTCATCCATCCGCCCATCCATCCGCCCATCCATCCATCCATCCATCCATCCATCCATCCATCCATCCATCCATCCATCCATCCATCCATCCATCCATCCATCCATCCATGAATGATGGCTCAGGAGAAACAGCCACACCCTAAGACATTAGAGCTTCAGCACCATGGACAGAGCAACAGCCAGTCATCATCTTCTACCTGAATCAGAATCCTAGGTGTGTTTATGCTAAGGTGATTTTGAGAACCTTATGTTGACAGACTGGGATGTTGGATAACTGAGGGATCCAACCATGTCCCCCCTTGATAGTAAATAGCAGAGTTAAAGCCTTAGGCTTTTAGATTCTTTCTGTTATACCACGTAAGGATTTTCACAATTTGTATTGTTTTGTTTGTTTTAAGAGAGAGTTTCTCAAGCCTGCTGGCTGAAAAGTCAAAGACAAGGTGTCTTTGTGTAACAGCCCTAGCTGTCCTGTAACTTCTTTATCAACCAGGCTGGCCTCAAACTCACAGAGATCCTCCTGCTTCTGCTGGGATTAAAGGCATACACCACCACGCCTGGCTGGTTTCACCATTTGTTTTAGTGAACAACTTTTTATTTTATTTGTTTTGTGTTTGAGTATTCACTATCATAACATATGAGCACATGTGTGCCATCATGTGTTTCAGAGGGCAACTTGTAGGATCCAGTTCTCTCCTTCCTACATGTAGGTACTTGGGGTTTTGAACTCAACCTGACAGGCTTGGGGCCTAGTGCCTTTACCCATTGAATCGATTTTTTTTTCTGTTTTTTTTTTTCTTTTGAGACAGGGTTTCTCTGTGGCTTTGGAGGCTGTTCTGGAACTAGCTCTTATAGGCCAGGCTGGTCTTGAACTCAAAACTAACTGAGATCCACCACTGCCCAGGAACTGGCCTGATTCTTATACACACACAAAGGGCTTACTGATCTACTTACCTTTGTACTGAGGCCACTTTTACTATGAAAAGATCAGGCCAATTAGTGCCCATGGATCTTTAATGGATAAAGCTGCAAATAGAGATCCAAAATAAGTTGATGAAGGCACAGGTGCCGACCGCACATTAATCTCTTTATTCAACGGATGCAAACGGAGTGCTGTGAAGTGCCACAGCTCGGCTGTGGATTTGGTAGTGAACCCACTGTAGTTTCACATTTTTGTCACTTCCTTTCTGTTTGCCAAATTACTGTTGCTGTTTTCTTATTTTTCTCCTAGGAAGTCCCATGTGTATAATTTTCCCTGTGTGGTTTCCCCTGGGTTGCTATGTGAGAACTTGTTGTTGTGGGCTCATGCCCCAAATGACAGACAATTGGCAGAAGCCTCCGAGTTCTGTCTGACATGATTGATAGCTGAGGAGAGAGGTACTTAAGCCAAACGTATGCCGAGTGCTCCAGGAAGAGGTTCTAATTCCTACATTGTCAAAAAGAAGTGTCTATTTCACCTCTTCCATCCATCCATCCATCCATCCATCCATCCATCCATCCTTCTATCCATGAATGATGGAGTGGTAGGTAAAGAAGTAGAATTTTGCCTCAGATTGCCCGAGGTTAATTTCTGCTTCCATAACTCAATAGCTAACAATCTTGGGGAAGTTACCCAGTCTTTCTGGATCTTGGTTTCCTTGGCTGTAAAATGGGGATTATAATAATAATGCCCATTGATGCAGTGGTGAGGATTATGAAATAGATTGCTATGTATAAAATGCGAAAGACAACAACAGTACTTGGCACAGGAAAAAACAATAGCAGGAAGTGACCTATGTCTATACCCTAAGCTTCAGGAGAGCAGAGGTCATGTTCAGATACAGAGGGAAATGGGATGAATCAAGCCTTGGGTGTTGGTTGTACTGCTTGATTATTGGGATCTTCTCCTATTCAGACAACTCAGTGATAGTTTCCTGTTTTCATTCTGAAAGATTCAGCAAGGAGCAGTCCCAGACTGGCAGAGATGCCTGTCCCCAGACACACCTGGGTCCTTTGGTTAGTGCATCCAGGGACATGGCATAACCCAATCAGCAAGAATCTGCCACCAGTGGAGAAGAGATGCCCATGCTGTCTGGAATCCAGGATTCCCCAACAGAAAACAGCTCCTGGCTGGTGGCAGCTGCTGATCATGAAAACAAGCCGCATCTGGACTGCCAGGCAGGGGAAATTGTGTTTAGTCCACAGCAGTGGCTTCCATGTTCAATGTGTCCAAGAAATTCTGAGAGCCTGGAGGTAGAATTAGGAAGCCGAGTGGCTTGGGATTATTCCCACAGAGCAATTGGCTGTGGCCCAGGGACAGACTTACTGCCTTGCCTTTTCTGCCATGCATTATCTCCTGCCTTTGTGTCCTCAGGTTGAAAGGAAAAAGGACCCCTAGTTGGTTTCCATGTCCCTGAAGCACCATGACTGTCCTCAGTTCTTTCTAGCAAATCCTAGGCTCTGACCTCAGGTACTAGACACAGAACGCAACCAGGGCTGTGGCTTTGGGAGCTTGTCCCCAGATGTTGACTGAAGTCCTTGGGGCCAGCCAAGAGGGGAGGGGTATTGGAGAGGAACACCCTGAGCTTTGCCTTTGCTGGTCTGGGTTTGAATCCCAGGTCTTGTACAGTTACCAATTTAACCCCAAAGTGTTCCCATGCCCCATTTCCTGGGCATACATTAACCATATAAAATAATGGGTTTTGTCATAGCATTGTCATACATGTTTGTTGTACACTTTAGTCACACTCATCCCTACACCACTGCAGCTTCTTGTCCTTTTTTTCCATCTTTGACCCCTCCATCTTCTCAAATAGTCTCCCTTTTACTTTCATGGCTTTTTAAGGTGTGTGTGTGTGTGTGTGTGTGTGTGTGTGTGTGTGTGTGTGTGTGAACCTGTGTGGAAGGGGATGAATCTGCTTGTATCTGCACATGTGGAGGTTAGAAGTCAACATTAGATATGTTCCTCTATCACTCACTCTGCATCTTGGTTTTTGAGACAGGGTCCCTTGCTGAACCTAGAGCTTGCTGGTTTATCTACAGGCTCTGGGAGACACCTGTCTTCCCCCAGCACTAGGATTACAGACCTGGTGCAGAAGCATCAGGTATCATCATCATCATCATCATCATCATGAATGCAAGAATATAAACTCAAGTCCTCATACTAGCAACAGCAAGCCCTTTATCAGCTCTTCATGCATTTTTAAAAATCTAAATTCCATATACAAGATCTTGAAAACACAGGATATTTGTCTGTCTGCGTCTGGCTTTTTTGATCAACAAAATGGTCTCAAGCTCCATCCATTTTTTCTGCAAATGATATAATTTCACTGAATGTGTTTTTAAACCTTGAAGAACTCAAGGCCTTCACCTTGAAGTGACAAGGCCAGAGGTGTAACAGCTGTTGCAAAGGGCCTCTACATAATCTGCCTCCCTTCTGCCTGGCTCTGACTGCCCTCTAGCTCTGCTTGGAACCAGAGCTCCCTGGAAGGAAGCAGTGCTCTCCAACCCTGCTGAATGAAAGATGGAATTTAGCTTGGGCCTCTGAGATTCTCACTGGAACTGGGGGAGTTCCTAACTTGGATGGTGGAAATTACATCTTTATTTGAAACTTAGCATTCCTATCAATCATGAACACACACAACAAAGCATATTAGGATTAGCTGCACCTGTGAAATTGCCCCTGATATGATCACAGGTTATTTCCATAAAATATTACAGTCGCTAAAACCATCTCCACCTAGTGTGCTTCAAATGACACTAGGTGACAGTTCTGCTGTCAGATCCTGGTGGCAGTGAGCACAGGGACAAACACAGGCCTCCAGTCACTTAGAACAAAACCTCAAGGTATTTTTGAAAACTGTATTTCAGCATAACTGCCTTTTGCAATTCTCTCTCTTTCTCTCCTTTTTTTTCCCCCCTACATATTTTAAAGCATCATTTGCAAAGGGGCCACTAGGCTGCCCAAAGGAAATCTTGGTGTAAAAAAGGTGACAAAAATCTCCTGAAGTGAATTTAAAAAAATGCGGGAGGTTAGGTTCCCATATGTATTAGAGAATTAGAACAGTTCTCAACTGGATGTGATTTCCCCCCAACACTCAAGGGCAGTGTGTGTTCACTTCTCAATTCTGAAGTCATATTTGTTGTCCTAAGTGGGAGGTGATGTCCAGGTTGTCTGGTGGATAGAGGCCAGTGACATCCCTAAGCTTTCTTCATGCCCAGGAAAGATGCCACAACAAAGACCCTAAAAACATTCACAGTGCCGAGATTGAGAGCCACTGGGCTAGCTGCTTAGTCACTTTGGATACCTCTGATTATTACATCTGTTGTGGGAAAATAGCTTACAACCTGCGATCACTGTTTTAACACCTAATGTGGTTCTACCATCCATACTTGACTGTGGACTGAACACCGGGATCATTGGGAGGGGGTAAGGGAGGTGAGGAGGGTCAGGGGGTGAGGGGGATCAGGGGGTGAGGGGTGGTGAGCTGAAGCAGCTCTGTGGCTGCAGGACTTGACCTTGTGAACTTCTAGGCAAGATGGCTACCGGCTGTCATAGTTTCCTCAAATCTAGTCTTTGAGTCTCTCTCTCTCTCTCTCTCTCTCTCTCTCTCTCTCTCTCTCTCTCTCTCTCTCTCTCTCTCTGCAGTGACTATAAGCTCCAGCCCTGCCCTGATGGGCCCTAGGGAAGACATGGATGTTTACAACACATCTTTGATAGGACTTCTTTGCCTTGGCAGATACCCTAATGACTGTCAACCTGTAATCGTCTCATGGGAGACTTGGCTCATTGGCATATGTTATTTTTCTTGACTGATTCTTGACTTGGTCTTATTGATGTATTCTACAGCAGCTCTTCTCTTGGAGAGCCTGGTAATGAGGAGTGTTAGGCCTGGGTTTGCCCACTAGGTGAGGTGTGCTGGAAGCAGCCCAGCAGAGTGCTAGGACTGGAATTGGGGCTCATTGCTCACACTGCCCACATTACCCCAGTGTTTATTGCTTACAAGCCCCAGGCCAATGGGAAGGGAGAGTTGTGGGGGACATACACACCCTGAGGGTGGGATATAGAAAAGAACCTGTGAGTCAAGGCTTTTATTGGGGCCCAGAGTGTTATTCATGTGGGTTCTCCATCAGATGTTCTAACTGGTAATTTACAGCAATCAAGTTCAAGTCCCAGGAGATGATGCCACAATCTACACAGTCCATGTGGGGCTTAGGAGCCAAAGAACAACAGGAAGATCATATCTCACTGTTCCTTAAACAGGCAGTCAAGCCTGGATCTGGATGGGCCACAGTGAAGAAAGGGAAGATTAGAGGAGTATGCTTAAATCAGGGCAGCTGAGGATCCTTCTGCTATGAGAAGCTCAAACCATTATTCCAAATGGATGCTGAAGTAATATGACATACTAATGCAATCTCCTGGGGGTAGGTCAAATAGAACAGCATGCACGTGGTCTGTATCCTCAAGGAACGCATATCTCAGGAAAGACAGATGCTAAACAATGTTATGATCCAGTAGAGATGCAAGTCTCCCTGAGAACCCACAGCAGGGTGTGTGTGTGTGTGTGTGAGAGAGAGAGAGAGAGAGAGAGAGAGAGAGAGAGAGAGAGAGAGAGAGAGAGAGAGAGAGAGAGAGAGAGAGAGAGAGAGAGAGAGAGAGAGAAAGAAAGGGTTACCACTTAGGTGAAAGTCAGGAGGTTCTCTCGGGACCTGTAAATTACAGGGTGAGTGGACTTGGTGAAAGCAAGCTACAAAGAAAGGATGTTTCAAATGTTTCAATCAGAGGAATGGACAAGTTACAGATCTCAGAGTGAGTGACAATGGGGAGCATCACAAAGAGCAAGGGGAAGGCTCCTGAGGAATCATGGTGACCTATGAGGACCAAGGGAGGAACAGCTGAAGGGCTTTAAGCAAGTGTGGCAGGGTATCTTTGTTTCTTGGAAAGGGAAGAGGAAATTGTTCCACCTGGGATGCTAGTGAGGTTCCCCTGTCAACTGAGTGTTAGAACCATGAGTTAGGCTGACTAGGTGAAAATACTGACCTCCCCCCCACCAGCAATTAAGCGAGATGAAGAAGAAACCATGTGACTCTGACTTGGACCTAAGCAAACTGGATGAAACTAATTTCTGTGCAAATGCTCAGGATGAAGGAAGATTGTGTTGGATTGAGAAATGATTGGGGATGAAAAGATGGAGCTATGTGGAGGACTTTAGATCATAAAGAAGGGTAGGGGAAAGGGGAAGGTCCTTTATCTGCCAGTCATTCACTAGAAAGGCTCTGGGGAGGTGGGCTACAGACTGAGCATGGGTCAGTGAGTTAGACACAGCCGAGGAGGGTACACCAGGCAAAGGACATAAAACTGTGAAGGCCTGAAAGGACCTAGGGTGTTCACATGAAAGGAATCTGTGATATATGGAAACATGAGGTATAGTGCTAGAAGTTAAGTGCTGACCACCAGCACCCCTGATACTGAGGAGTTTTTGGTCCTTTCTTCAGGGGTTATTGAAGAGCCAATGATGCTGCTTGGCCCAGCCTCTGCCATCTGCATTCTGTATGCCCTGGCAAGAAGCATCATAGAGATGAGCCAGTGGCCAGTGGTATACCGGAGGTGTTTAGGTATCCATGTGGCCAATGGGACACCTTCAGTCATGATGATTTATCCAGCATCTGCCACCACCTCCTGAAATTCCTCTTCAGGCAGGTTCATTAATTGCAAGGCTTTGACAAATCCCCATCACCAGCCCAGACTGCACTCCCACACCACTCACCAGCCTAATTGCCTTCTGGCCATCTTCGCATGCACGTCCCACTGGCATCTCCAACTAAATTTGTCCAAAATTGACCTTATCAGTCAATAAATATTTACAGAATTGAATTGAATTTTCCTGCCAAATTTCTCAAAAGAGCTATCTCCTCAAAAATTATCATTATTTGTAGACAACATGATTGTGTACCTAAAGCCCTTAAGGGAATTAACTGAGAAGATTTTAGAATTAAGAACCTGGTTATATGTGAAGTGAATATGTAAAAAATAAAGGCAGTGGGCTTTCTGTACATCGGAAATAACAGAGAAATTATGAAAAATGTGATTCACTAGAGTAACAAAAAGTAGATAAATTTCCTGGGTATAACCATAGTAAGATGGGGTAGGAGTTACCTAAAGATCAGTACAAATCTTCCCTCAAGGGTTGGCTTGTATTTAGTGATCATTTATTGTGTGCCAAGTATTGTACTGAATGGTTAGCAATGCAGCTGGTGTTATCCAGTCTGTCTATACAGCCACCACAAAAGTGGGTGTTGATTTCAGTTATTTATTTAAGTGTTATTTATTAAGGTTTGTCTGAGCATGCATGTACACACATGTGTCACAGTGTTTGTGGAAATCAGAGGTCAACCTTTGGGGGGTCAGTTCTCTCCTTCCACCATGGGGTCCGAGGATCAAATTCTGGTCGCCAGATTTGTATGGCAAGCACTTTTGTCTGCTGAGCCATCTCACCAGCCATGGTGTTCATTTTCAAAGTGCTGAAACTAAGTGTTGAAGAGTTTATACACATAGCCCATATGGTATTAAGTGGCAAACATGCCATTTGAATCCAAGGCTTTTGCTTCGAATTTCTATCCCTGTTATCTGTTTGTTAAGCCACGTCCCAAATGACCCATATGTAGTTCAGGGAAGTTGGTGGGTATTCTCTGAATGTTATGATAAGATTCATTCATTTCACTAAATAATTTACTGAAAAACTATGTACTGAGTTTCTGCTACAGCCAGTTATTGGATTGCATACTAGAGAAACAATCTGAATACAATCTCCAGGAGCCTCTTGATGAAGACAGCCACATACACATGTCATTATATCACCATTGGTGGAAGCAACGGTGTTCAGAATGAGTGATGAACGGGCAACAGGGTACTTGAGGATGCCTTGAGAATTCTGAGCAGGCTTCTGGAGGAGGTAATGAAGTTTTAAGTGCCTGCCGTTCGATTGGCGAGGAATAGTCTGTGCATGGAGCTGGGTGGGCAATTAGCATTCATTCATTCATTCAGCCTCTAGGAGCATCTGCTAAGGGCCAGGTGCAGGCTTGGGGAGCTAGGTAAACTGCAGAGAATAAGTGGGACCCTGCTGTCATGGAGGGGGCACTTTTGGAGGCTGAGTGGCCATGCAGATTGTTACAATACATAAGTCAGAGGTACTTGAGCTGGGATCATTGGTGGAGAAGAGTGACACTTGGATGTTACTTATGGTGACCTCTGAAGGAGTGACACCTGCTTGAACTCCTGAAAGCAATGAGTGTCAGTTAGACCTGCTACTGAAGCAAGAGGTTTGTGGGACGAAGGGCCAGAACTTGCCAGGGTCATGAGGAGGGCACATGATGGGCTGTGGCTGCATCCCTGATGCACAGCAGTATGTTATAGGATGCTGTCAGGAGAGAGGAGGAAAGGACACAGGCAGTGGGTGCCTTGAGGCTTTGGGGCCAGGGAAGGACTTTGTCTCTCTCTCTCTTTTTTTTTTTCTGCTGACTGGGTTAAACAGCTAACAAACAGATTCCTGGTTGAGCGACTTTGTCATTGTAAATAAAGGAAGACTGTTAGTGAGAATGAGAGAGATAAGTGTGGCTGCTCATAAAAGCTGAATGTTTTAATCTGTGTGAGGAATCTAAGCAAAACCAAAGGCACACAACCAGGTGGAAAACAATACTGGCAACAAACACGATGGAAGATTAAACCTTGAATCTATAGGGTGAATGCAAAATGACAAGAAACAGCAAGGCCTGATGCAAGAATTGAGTGTGAAAATTTTAGAGCACTTCTATGTCAATTGTAATAAGATTAAAAGGCACATGGGATGCAGAGAGGATTTACATATAATATACATGACATACAAACATGTAAATCACTGGAAAATTATAATGAAGAATGAGCCAAGGATTTGATCAGATAGGTAACTCCCAAGAGGAAGAATTAAAATGATTAAGAAAAGGTGAAGTGTAATATAATGGTGTGTGTCTGCAATATCAATTAAGGTAGGAGAATCTTGAGTTCCAAGCCAGGCTGGGCTGCATAGGGAGACTCATCTCCTCCCCTCCCCCACCCCCCAAAAAAAGAATGAGAAGAAGAGGAAGAGGAAAAGGAAAGGGAGGGAGGGGGGCATGAACATCTAGTCTCAAAGCCTGAGGGATGCTCATCCTCTTTGACAGAGTAACCTGAATGTTTGAAGATTTATTATAGAGAAATCATCTAAAAACAAGTAAATTAAAACACCTTCCCACCCAGTTCTCTGGGGTTGTTCTTGAATCTTGGCGTCATAGGTTAACTGTAGTCACCAGAGCCCCAGGGCATGGAGGACTAGTGTGGTTACTGGAAGAGAGAAGATGCAAGGGGCCCTCATGGTTTTTCTATCCCCTCCCACCCAAGACATGAAAGGGCATCTGAACATGTGAGCTCTGGCTTTCACGTCATCAGCATTCCTGTCTGCAGCAGGTGCATTTGACTTTCTCAACTCACTGACATCCACCTGATTTCAGGGAAACTTCCAAATGAACCCACTTCCATTCCTTTCTAACCATGCCCGACAGTACCCGCTGCAGAGGGCAGTCATCCTCTCTTTACAGTACCCCAGCAGACAGCAAAGCTAGGCACAGTGACTGCATAAATGGACATTCATTCTGGGCCTTTAGCCATGGAAACCCGTTTTCTACCGCACTAACTGGCATCCTCGCTCTGGTCCAGGTTGTATTTATAAACCAGATTAAAAAACAAACAGAACCAGGAGCGATTTAGATGGTTGACAATAGAATGCTTGAGTAAATTCTAGGATAACCATACATTGGGACATTGGGCATCCTTTTAAAATGCAGTTTATGAGCAGTTTCAGTATCTTGGGGGAAAAGAAACTCATGTCGTGTTTACTGAATTGTTACAAAAGAAAACAAGGAAATGACCTGAATGGCCATACACAGAGGAATGACTGAATACATTGAGTTACATCCATGCCAGGCAATATTATACATTTATTTAAAAAATAAGTTAGAGCTGTAGCTACTGACCTGAAAGCTATCCCCAATGTATTGTTAAGATGGGAAGCAAGTTGCAGAGAAATGAGCTAACCCACAATCTCATTTTCAAAACAAAATCATAAAATCTCTCCCAGAATGTGTCCATATGCTTCCATGAGAGAGGAAGAGGTGTGGGCGGTGGGTAGCGATGGGTGGTCCATCATCCTGGATGCTGACCTGGGTAACTGGTCAGCTTAAGAGAGGGAATACAGGATGTCCTTCCAGCTCAGCCTGTAGAGCATGACACTCCTAGAGGAATGAGGCTATTAAAAAAAAAACAAACTTATTTATACCCGAGGCTCTATGGGTATTATAAGTAGACACTGCCTTTTGTAATCCAAGGTTGAAGAATAGTCTACTACAGAGCCCTCCAAAGGATATGCATGGTATTTTCTAAAAGACTTTAACGATGCATGGAAGAATCTAGAAAATGAAAATATTAATAGCCATTGCCTCTGAAAGGAATGCAAGATTAAAATAATCTCATCCTTTTAAACCTTGCCTGTACTTTTCAAGTGCGCTACAAAAAGCAAAATGCATGTTATTATTTCACATACGGTGGTGGCCTTGCATCTTCTCACCAGCCAGTCCTGCCTCTGCCTGGAACAGCCCAGCTTCTGCTCACCGTGCTCAACCCTTCCAGCTCACCTTTGCTGGAATTCATATATCTTCTCTGCAAATGCTGGTTGAATTCTGTTCACTTGGGATGTACCAGGGCCAGTACTGAGCTCTCATGGTACAGGACTTTACTTACAGAGGGACCATTTAGCTATCAAACTGAGTAACCTCATCCAAGACCCTCATCACAATCTCTCGGTGGCATCCTCCATTTTCTGTCACCTTCTGTTAAGAACTGCCTTCTGGGTCTCTTCCTTCATTGTCTCTGTCTTCTGACTCTGTCTCTTTCACCCTTCTTGTCCCATTCCATGGGTTACATGGGAAGTATGCTCAGGGTCCATGTTCTGAGCCCCTCTGCTTCTCTTTGTAGTAGGAAAAGATCATTGCTAGATCCCAAGTCAGTGTTTCCAGGCTTGGGCAGGTCTGAGCTGGGGCATCCATCCCAGCAGTGAGGATGGGGGCAATGTTGGGATCAATGGTTGTACTAGACATGAACAAGGCCAGATCTTAAGCTGAAGCCTCTGAGGGAGTCTATACTTCAGAAACACTGTATGTATTCCTATCAGAGTACTGTTAAAGCACTGTTTCCATGGGTGGATGGAGGTTCTGTCTAATCCATGATCAAGGCCCTATAGCCGGTCACAGGATGGGCATACAGGAACAAATCAATCAGTGACTTAGTGCAGTGACATCACCAGCTGTCCCAGGCTTTCAGGGTCCCAAGATGAAGCAGTCTGGGTGCCTGTGGAAGAAGGGAGGTGCTCAGGGTACTGGGGCCCTTTGGAAAGCTGTAAAACAGAAGTTTTACTTCATTATTCTTGCAGTTGGGTGACCTCATTTGTGAACTTGTTTCTACTCTGTCCAGGTTCACATACAGTGTTTGTTCTGTTTGCTGTTATTAGTAATCAGTACTCTTTTATATAGAAGGTATTGCTTTTCAACCCAATGTTTGTATGCCTTTTGATTTTGTCTGTTTTACACAACACACACTCTCCTGTCTCTCTCTCACACACACATTCTCACACATACACATGCACACTCACACACACTGATACACATTTATCGTGGTTAAATAAGGATCAGGATAAACAAATAGGCCGAATAGGTGTTTATTCAGGGAGAAATAACTTACAACCTAGACAGATGAACACCAGGAAATTCCACCCGATGCTCTCCTGTCTGAGTCATGCCAGCAAGAGAGCTTTTCCCGGCTCTCTCTCTGACCTCCTTCCACAGGTCACTTCCGCCCATGGCTCCACCCCCTAATGGGCGTGGTCAGTGCCACAGAAGGACTATCTCACTATACACATTGACACACTCACACATACACACACACATATGCTCTCACCTTTATATAAAACAGTTAATCTTACTGTATCTCCCAGGAAATTAGAAAAAAATAAAAATTTTTTAACACTTTGTTAGATCTTTTACTTTGATATATCATCTGAGTTTGGAAGATACTTCTTTAATGAAATTGTTAATTATTTTTGTTCTCCAAAAATATTTTTTTTCTGTTTTCGTTGTTTTAAAAAATGTTTCCTTATATCGGTGTTTGCGTATATTAGCTGTATCTGTTCACTGAGGCCCCTCCCGCACACAGTTTCCACATGTCATTCACGATGACTGGGTATCCTTTGTTATGAGATTAAAAGACAATACATTGTCTAAATAAACCATCTTTTTTTTCCCCGGTAATATTTAGGTATCATTTTCCCAGAGTTAAAACATGTCCTTGGGCTTTTGATGAGCACTGTATCAGGTGGATAAATTAACTTTTCAATAACTTTTGAGAGGTTAATATTATAAATTAACCTTTCAGTAGTTAGACTTTTCCACTCAAGACTACATCATTTATCTCCAATTATTCTGAATTCTTTAAAAATCCCCCTGTAGAAATTCTTTCCATATGGAAGTCTGCTCCCTGGGAAGCAGAAAGGGGATGGGATGGGGGTAGCTGGGGGAAACAGGGAGGATAGAAGGGTACAGGAACTGGGATTGACATGTAAAACAAGTTTGTTTCAAATTTAAATTAAAAAAATCTTTCCATAAAGTGCTTACAGGTTTCTTTCTTCCTCCCTCCCTCCCTCTCTCCCTTCCTCCCCCCTCCCTCCTTCCCTCCATCCATACCTTCTCCCAGTCCCTCTCTCACTTTGTTTCATGACACTGAGGCCAGACCCCTGGCCTTCAAGCACCCTAGGTGGCCTCAGTATCATGAGCTACACCCCCGAATCTGCCTCCACATTTCTCACTAAGTTTATTTCTATGTGTACTACATTGCCATCAAAGAAGCTTTAGCCCCCTACTTTAATCTGTGACTGGCATATAGGAATCTTATTGACTTCTGTAGAGTTTGCATTGGGTTACTTGGCTGAAATTTCTTCTTAGTTCTTATAGCTTTACAATCGATTCTTTTGGCCTTCCTTTGCATCCTCCTTTCCCATTTCTTTCTCTGGTGTTGCACACTGAGCTCTTCCAGTCAGCCACGTGGTCCTAGGGAGGATGCTGACATCTCTGTTGTGTTTTTTTGATCCCTATTGGATGTTTCACCTAAAGTACAATGTAAAGGGCTGTTAAATGGAAAGGCAGTGTTCTTCTGCCTTGTTCCGAATGCTTATTTTAATCAGAGTTACATGTCTAATTTTATTAAATGCCTCTTTAGCATTTATTCAGAAGTCTTTAACCCCCCCCCATGGAATACTTTGTATTAAGAGATTTCTTAATATTAAGGCCATTTTAAAGATTAAGTGTCCTTTGTCAGTTAATCCTTAAAGTGGCTTTAAAAAATTAGTGTTGACTCAACTTATCAGCACCATTATAGAGGAAGTGTCCTGCCTAGTTGAAGTCCCAACACTGAGTAATGGTTGCCGTGGTCCCAGTCTTTAATTCCCCTCTGCTCTAATTCTGCCTCTGTCTGTAAGTGAAGATATTAATAGTGTCCACCACGAGTGGCTGTTGTGAGTGTTAAGTCAATAAAGGCAGCGATCTTAGAATTGTCTAGACAAACACTGTCTGAAAACAAAGTTCCTACAACCATGTGCCTGCCTGCTACTGAGACGGCATGCTCCCTGCTCTTAGGCTTATAGCCTCACACATTCATGTGGAAACACACATTCATGTGGAAGCATGGCTAAGTTCTGTGGCTAGGTAGTGAAAAAACGTAGATACACAGACCTGCAGAAGGTAGAGCTTCGGCTGGGTAGCTGGAGTATAGGAAGCGCCAAACCCTGTTGGAGACACCTCCTCCCCCCACCCCCTCACCTCCCACACACCTTAGACATCAGTTTTCTTTCCTTGTTGAAAAGCAGTGAGGAACCACTGAATGTTAGATGCAGTAATGATGGGGATGGCTTGGTCCTAGTTGAGAAGAGAAGAGATTCATTAAGGACCAGAGTATATGAATGGGTAGTTGGGAGTCTAAGGAAGAACTTGGTATAGGAGGCTGGGAGTGAGATAGATAGATGCTGGCCATGGGCTGTGACAAGAAGAAGACACTTACAGTCTTATTTAGACATCATGATAGGGATGCCATCCCATCCCCTAAGTGAAGGAGCAGCAGCAGGCAAGGGAAGAGTGGATGTGCACCCCAAAGCAGTTGTCAGGTCTGGGGCCCAGGAGTGGCAACTGGCTTGCGCTCTGTAGTTGTATGCTATCAGTGCACAAATGGGATGTCCTCTGAACTAGACAGAGACAAGAGGCTCCATCATCGAGCCTGGAAAGGAAGTAGAACATTCAGGAGAGGAAGAGGGTACAGGGGTATTGGAGGAACTCATAGCATGGCGGCTGCTTCTAGGGAGGTCCTCCCTAGCACCAATAGTACTGGAGAAGCAGATAGGAATGCCACCTCTCCGTCCCTTCCTACCCTCTCACGTACCTTCCATTGGAAGCTCTGTCTGAGCCAGATCTATGGCTGGCAAGTACAGAGTGAAACTGAGCTTTGGCAGTAGTGTGAGGGGCTCAGAGAGATGGGTGAACAGGAAGATAGGTTGCATATCCCCACCCTAGCTGGTCTGTGACCTCCCTGTACCTGCTCTTAGGTAGACATGTAGGACAGTAAGGCAGACCTGATGGGCATGGCAAAGGATGGGGTGACAGACTGTGGTCCCAACTGGCTATGGGCAGGAGGAGAGAGACAGGCAGCAGCAGGAGGGACATGGAACTGTGTTTATGAAAGTCTGGAGCACATTTGAGATTGGAAGCCCCCAGTGGAGAAGGGACAAGACATGTACAAGAAATGTCCTTAAAGGCCCAGGAAGTGTGGAACTCCAAGGGCCCCATTTAGGTGGTGGAGTAAGGATGGCGGCATGGGGCAGACACACTGGTGGCTTGTATTTTCTAGGGAGGCTGAAGTTGAGATCATCAACTGTGAACAGGAAACAGAGGAGGTTGAGATAGATGGTCCCCTGGCTTGGGTGCAAGGTCTTGGATGTAGCCTAGTTGTGCTTGTTTCTGCCTTTAAACCACAAGCATCAGTTTTCAGCTTATTGGGCTGCCCCAAAACTTCAATGTAACTGAACACAGCATACCCCTCATCCCTGGTTATAGGCTGCTACCCATTTTCCCTTCTGGCTGTCAAGCCTAGGGCTGTCCGTAGGAAGCATCAGGAAAGTAACTGATGGTTCTTTGACATGATACCTCCACCTCTTGGGAACTTCTTGGAGTTCTTGTGGCCACACTGAATGCTTACCTTTTCTCTTCCAGGCCAGAACTGCACATTCCAACTGCAAGGTCCCAATGGGACAGTGGAGAGCCCAGGGTTCCCTTATGGCTACCCCAATTATGCCAACTGCACATGGACCATCACCGCAGAGGACCAGCACAGGATCCAGCTCGTGTTCCAGTCCTTTGCCCTGGAAGAAGATTTTGATGTCCTGTCAGTGTTTGATGGCCCACCCCAGGCAGAGAACCTTCGCACAAGGTACCATCTTCCCTACTCCCTGTTGTAAGCAGCTGGGGCCTGAGCCAAGCTGGGAGAAAATAGGGCCTCTGCTTCACTATTTAGGTTTCTGTTAGCATCTAGTACTTACAAATAATAACGCATACGATGCATTTTGAGTATAATGGCTCTATTACCCCTCTCCTACTCTCACTGACCCCTTTACGTCTTCCAGCCACTCCCTCTTATACTTTCATGTGTCTTAAGTACTTTCTATATGTGTATGAACCAAAGACTTAAATTAGGGTTACTTGCCAGGGCATGGGTGAGGCCTTATTTACAGGAGCATGGACACCTTACCATCATCTACACCACTGAAGAAAGTGCATCTTTCTCACCTCCAGCAATCATTAAATGCCTAAAAATCCCCAGGAAGGGGTGGAAGCCAATGGCCCCTCTGCTCCCTGGAAGTCTCCTGTGGGGCATTGACTTCCTTTTTGGGCCCCTCCCCCCAATACCTCTGCTTGATGATGTTTTTGTTAAAAGGTTTTGCTATTGTAGCCCAGTACCTCAAGCTTGTAATCCTCCTGCCTCAGTCTCCTGAGTGCTGGGGTTATATGTAAGCACCGTCATGCTCAGCTTCTCTGCTTTCTTTAAGGCTCCCAATTTCTTTCTCTTACTTTGAAGAATCCAATAGGTGAGGCCATGTCAGACACCTGGGAAAACTGGGTAGAAAACGGAAGGATCAGTAGAGAAATTTCAGTCTTTTCATTGAAGTTGATTTTGCCAGCACAAATATATCTGTGTCTGTCTGTCTGTCTTCTCCATATAGAGAAATTATTGCGGTAAATAAGGATCAGGATAAACAAATAGGCCGAATAGATGTTTATTCAGGGAGAAATAACTTACAACCTAGACAGATGAACACCAGGAAATTCAACCCGATCCTCTCCTGTCCGAGTCACGCCAGAAAAAAAGTGCACCTTCCTCCCCCCCTCCGACCTCCTTCCTCAGGTCACCTCCGCCCATCGCTCCACCCCCCAATGGGCGTGGTCAGTGCTACAGAAGGATTATCTCACTACAAGAAATGCTTATATTTTCACCTGGCCCTGAGTCCTGTGGGGTTGAAGGCTGTGAGCTATGGGTGGTGCTGTGCCAGGCATCATGAATCTGGAAAAAAAAATGGAGAGTTGATAAAAATTGACCTTGCTTTTGGTATCTTGATTATGGGAAGAGAACTGAAACTTTGGGATGGCTATTATCCTTTCTAATGCTATCACATCTGGTGGATGCTAAACCCACAGCGGGGTTGAGGTGGCCTGGAATTGTAGCACTGAGTTGCCTCCTAAGACAAGGAGGTCACAGAGAAGGAGGGGAGGGAGGCAGAGGGAGTCATCCTCTACAGGAATGGCAGACTTCTGGGCAGAAAGCCACAGCAAAGCTTATGTTTCATTGGCCTGGGGGCCTGCCACTCACTCTCCATAAGCCTTGTCCCTGCCATCTCAGTTAGACTTCCAAGCTTCTCCGGGAGCTGAAGGGTTTCAAGTTCCAAGTGGAGGTGTGGTAGGGGGTATCTTGGGTGAGGATACCTGTCTCAGGCTTACCCTCCAAGCTGGCTTGAGGATGTTTCTAGAATATGCCATACATCATGTGCAGGGCAGTCCCCCAGCCAGTGAGTATGGGTAGCCTGCAGCAGAGGTAGGATAGTTTCTTCCAGGCATGACAGGGCTTATCTGTCTTCTCATGATACTGCATGGGGTATGGCATACAGGCGAGATTTAATCAAACCTTATCAAAGGGACTAAAGTCCTTTTTCATTCATTCAACAGATATTCCATGCTAGTGCTGACCTGAGGATTGGGGAACATAGCAGTCAGCAGAGCAAAGCCACTGTCACCATGGAGTTTACATGCTACTATGGAGCTGGGCATGAGCTATCTCCTCAGTGGATGCTGTGCTGGCAAAGAAGCACACGGGTAGCTGGAGAGGCGGGGGTGGAGTGTGTGTATGTGGGCACTGAACTGTCACCACAGCTATCCTGTGTGGGCATCTAGGGAAAGATTTCAGGTCACAGGCACAGGTGGTATCGAGGCCTTTGGGACGGTGTGCCTTCTAAGGTCAGCCCACCCTGCTCTGGTTACCTGGCTCTAATTGTCCTTTGGTAGGTTACTCTTATGTAGCGTCCCCATCTTGTCACATTTGTGATGTTCATTTAAGTTCATTTTAGAAGAAGCCGGAGTCTCACGCATCAGCTAAGGAGGAAGTGTTGGAAGGATCCCACTACCTCTGAGCTCCTTCCGTAGCATGGGAGCTCACACATTGGAGCATGCCAAGGAGAAAACCCAGACAACACGGGTGTGGGCAGCCACTGTGGGAGGGGCAGAGTGGTGCTTCTTTTAGGTGGCGACTCTCAGGAGTCCCTGACTCTTCTTTCTGTTGCAGCTCACTGGTTTTCTTATTCAGAAATCGGTTGTCTTTGTGTGTGTTGAAGAAATGAGTTGTTGTCACATAAGGGCCTAGGACTGTGGTGCTCATCTGTCCGCATGGCGACCGGGCCTGTCTCTCCTTCTTCACTGGCTCCCATGTTCTTCTCATCCCCTCAGTCTTGACAGCATTTTCCTGTTTTATTGGTCTTTTAAAATCCTCAGTGCTGGGGCTATCAATTTTATTCTTTCTCCATTATCTAACATATTGATTTCTGCTTTTATCTTTATCCATTCCTTTCTTCCACTTACCTTAGGCTGGCGTTGCTCTTTGAGGGTTTCCATGAATTGAATTAGTCCCATTATTTCTTGTTTGATAATAAAAGCATTAAGAGGCATTTTCCCCCTAAGAGCAACTTTGACCATATCCTGTAAATTTTGATGGGTAGCTGTTTTTTCCTTAAAGAGTTTTTAATTGCAGTTTTGTTCTTTCCTTGACTCAAGAGGCTTGTCCTCAAAGTTTCAAGTATTATTTGTTTATTCTCTTAAAACTGATAATCTAGTTTTATTGCGTTATGATTGGATTGTGCCTTTCAACTTTAGAGGATTGTTGATTAACCCGCCCCCTTACTTTTAAGATCATATTTTAAAAATGTTTTACACGTATTGGAAAAACAGGATATTCTGTATTGAAGGATGATAATTATGTTATTAATCCTGTGGGGCCCTTGTAATTTACTATTTATTGTTGATATACATCAAGGTGAGCAATAGACTGGTGTCAGGCTTGCATTGTTCTTGTCTGTTGTCATTATTGCTATTTATAAGTTTTAACTTCATGTGTTTTGATGCATTGTGTGTGTGTGTGTGTGTGTGTGTGTGTGTGTGTGTGTGTTGCACACATGTGAATGTGGGTTCTCCTGCTCGCAGAAAGTTCAAAGGAGTAGACCAGGTATTTCACTCTGGTGTTCTCTGTCCCATTCATTTGAGCCTGGGTCCCTCATTGAACCTGGGACTTGATGGCAGCCAACAAGTCCCAGAAATCTTCCCGTCTCCACTCCCCTACAGCACAGAGATTACAGGCTTATGCATACCCAGGCCCAGCCAGCCCAGTGCTGGGAGTTCAAACTCAGGTCCCCATGTTTGCACAGCAAGTGTTCTTCCCACTGAGCCATGTCTCTAGCTCAATATTTTTTTTAAAGACTTTATATTTACTATTTTAAAGTGTGTGTGTGTGTGTGTGTGTGTGTGTGTGTGTTATGTACAGGCATGCATATGTGCTTTGCATGCATCTATGGTAAGTAGTGTGGGTGCCTTTGAGTCCAAAAGAGGGCATCGGATCTCTTGGAGTTGGTGTCACAGGGACGTGTGAGTTGCCTAACATGGATGCTGAGAACTGAACTTGGTCCTCTGCAAAATCAATATGGTCTTAGCTACTGAGCCATCTCCCCAGCTCCTGACAAATATTTTTTTTTAATTTAATCATCATAGTGAATTTTTTTCTTTTCTCAATATAAAAATGATATTCCTCTTCAATGATTTCTTTTGCATTTAATTTTACTTAGATACTATTACTGCCAATTTTTTTTCTTCTTTTTTCTTTTAGGATTGCACTTATTGGGGCAATCTTAGCCAGTTCCTCTATTTTAATATATCTATGGCATTGTTTGGGGGATAGCTCTTATCACCGGGTTTTGAAGAAGAGTTCCTAACAGAATCTGCCTTCTCTAGCAGCAGAGTTCGGTCCACTCACCTTCTGGGGTGTAGTTGATGGGCTTACTCATCTCTGGTGTTTAATGCTTTCTATTTTTAAGCTGTGTTGCTGTCACTTCTTTTTTCCTATCTTCAAGCACAAGATTTCTTTACTTTTCCCCATGCTTTTCACCCTGCTCGTGGTTAAAATGACTTCCTTGAGCATATTTTAAGCTGCATCTCTCTGTCAACATCCTGCTAACCTTTTCCTTAATGGAGTCTGTCTGGCTGGGTGGCTGATCTAGAGGAAGCTCCTGAGTGCTGCAGAATGTTGTGTTACAGAAGAGCATGGGATGGAGGTCTCTTCTTCAGCTCCGGTGTCGATGTGTTTCTTTTACCCCCCCTCCCCACCCCCGGGTCACTTCCATGAGGACTGTGAGATCAGATGGGGAGGGAGACTCATTATTGCCTTGATGGTCCATCTTGAACTGAACAACTAGCAGGTTTTTACTCTTTTGATACCATTGTGAAGAGAATCGATCCTTCTGATTTTAGTTTTGCTAACCCATAGAAATGTGGTTGACTTCGCTGTATTGATTTGTGCGCTGCATATCCTTACTGAATTCTCTCCTGCTCCACACAGTTCTGTGTAAACCTCTGAGCGAGAACAATTTGAGCACAGCCTTTGTAGTTTGGAAAGCCCTCCTTTCTATTTTTCCTGAAGTCCCATTGGCCAGTAGCCCCAGCACAACCCTGTGAAGTGGTGACAATGGCATCCTTGTCTTTGTCTGGGTGACAAAGAGAAAATATGTAGTTTCCCACCATGTTAGCAGATACTCTTTAGACAAAAGTTTTTAAGCAGAGCACTTTGGCATAATCTGGATCTTATATGAAAAATTCATGGGAAGGGGTAAGCTCAGGAGACTGCCAGGCCAGGCCTAGAACTGTAGTAGCCTGCACCAGAACAATGGAGAGAGGAGATGGGATAGGTTGTTATGTTATGAGAAATAGTTGTCTCAAGGGTCACTAGTAGCTTTCTGGGGACTTGGAGGGAATAAAACATAATAAGTAGAGGATGACTCAGCAATGTCTAGCTCAGAGACAGAAACAGGTTGAGTGAGTCTGCAGTAAATTCCAGTCCAAAGGAAAATGTGCATTGCATACATGCATGTTACATATACTTGCATATCATTTAACCTGGATATGTATATAACATGTATATGCGCAATATACAATGAACATACATTTGATGTCTGCAATATCGGACACATACATCTAATAGGTATGTGTAATGTGACGTGTGAAATGTGGGTACAAGACAATGTGTCCTGCCATAGGCCAGGGCGTAGCTGGCCAGCATGTTTGTATACTGATGTTTTTCTTCACTCATATAGTAGAGCAGATAAGACAGCTCTTGCAGCATTATCCTGTGAGACACTCACAGCTAAACAGGCCTAGATTTTAGTGTGTGTGTGTGTGTGTGTGTGTGTGTGTGTGTACATGCATAAACACACATATACACATACTTATATGTATATATTACAGCTCTAGGGATTGAACCTAGGGCCTTACACATGCTAAGCAAGCACTCTACCCCACCCTCTGAGTCTTATTTCCATCCTCCAGTCTCTGGTTTTCTGTTTTTATTAATGGTATGATGTCATGCACATCTGACTTCTCCGAGCCTTATCTGTGAGGTGGAGGTGGCTGTCTCACTTCCCAGGGTTGTTATATGTCAGCCTTCTGCTGCAGATTCCTACATGCTCCAGAAATGCTGTTTGCATTCTTGCTACCCTCCAAAGCTTGGGCCTAAGAACTCAGCCCCTATGAAAGTCTTTGGGTCTGTCCTGACACCTCATCTGTGCCTTCCCATCAGACTTCTCCATCAGGGAATGGCAGACACTGTAAAAAGACACTTGTAAAAGTGCTGTGCTCAGGGAAGGTGACCATTGTGCATGCATCAAGCTGTACAATGTGTGTTATACTATGCAGCAAGTTTATTCATGCATCATATGTGCAGATCATATAGTATGCACAAGTATGCCATGTGTATATATGTAAAGGAGCATTGGATGTGTGAGGTGTGTCACATATCTGTCTCATGTGTATGATATGTGTATGAAGTGTGTGTGCAGTGTATCAGTGTGTGCTATGTATGCGTGTAATGTATCAGTGTGTCCTGGATCTCATAATGCTCCCCTTTCCCTTCCCTTCCCACTCTGAAGATCCAGTGGAACCACCAAGAGGCTTGCAGCAGGTTTCTCTCCACCTGCATCACTGGCAGCTCTCTGTTTATTGCCTACACCTTAGCAGGCAGGAACTATGCAGTGACAGCCCTCTCTGCATTGCTAATACTCTCCTCTCTTCTCAGCATCCCTCCAATGCTCTGATCAATAGTCAACTTCCAACCCTTCAAACCCACCTTTCTGCAGTTACTCACTCCTGGGGTGGGATATGAGCTATGCTTTAACTTCCAATTGGAATCTGAGCACCTTGAGGCACAGTTAAGCCTCTCAGCAGATTCTGCTGTGTCAGAGCCATGCAGGGAACTATACTCTCACCCTGCACGTGGAGGTACTGGCAGCTGCTTCCACACTGCCCTCAGTGTCCACATCTATAAAATGGGCCACCACATTTATCTCAATTTTTCCATGGTTGGCAATGAGCATTAAATAATATCATGCATGTATATTGTCTTGAGTTATACCAGATATGAATAAAAGTAATATTTACAGAAAAGCCTATAAAATGCCAGGGTAAATTTCCAAGTTGCTTTGATTAGAGGCAATCTAGATGTTCACAGGACCTCTGACAATGCTTGGAAATTTTTTTGTGTGTGTAAATCTGGCAGTGCCTGGGATTGAAAACCAGGGCCTCAGGCATGTGAGGCAAGTACTCTACTGCTGCGCTACAGTCCCGGCCCTCCTAGACATTTTCGATGGCACGTCTGCAGGATGCCAATAGCAGCTGGCATGTTGAGGCCAAGGATACTACTACAAATCCCATGATATGCAGGATGTCTGTACTCAGCAAAGAACTCTGGCTCCAAATGCAGTAGCCCTGCAGCAAAGACACCCTGGGGACTCTTGAGTGTTCAAGGACCTCAGCTTCAGACGTGCTTGTGTTCAGTCTTCTTTCTCTGTGACTTTGGGTAAACACATCAACCTATCTGAGTCTCAGTTTCCTCCTCTGCAAAATGGAGCTTTCTCAATGACACCACACTGGCAGCCACACCTGGCATTGCTGACAGAGAGATGCCAGTAGGCACCATGCACTGTGTGCAGCTTGCGCTATATGAAGACACCATTCATCTCCCTGCGCCTGTCTCTCTCCAGCAGGAGTTCAGAGCATCTCCTTGCAAGATCTCACATTTCATCTAGTGCTATTCACAAACAGCCACATCCTGGGGTGCCAGAAGGCAGCGTCTGGCTGCTTGGAATTAAATTTACAATAGAAGCTGATCAGATTCTTCTCATAATGGATCAGGGTGGGAGAATGGGGTGGGGAACGGTCCTGAAGGCTGGGGAGCCTGTAGGAGTTTGGAAATTAGCAAGAAAAGAACAAAGTGCCTTCCAGATAATGCAGTGTCAGCCCTGCCTGGATGAATTACTGAAACAATCCCCACGTCTCTGCTTTTGTACAATTAGATGGCCTTTCAGAGCTGGCAAACATCCCATTGAACTGCAGTTTAATGTGGAATGAAGTTTGCTAATGGAGCACAAGCCAACATAATCTATGGAGGCTCTGCTAATAAACTGCATCTCTGTGAGGCGGAGGGTTTATAGGGCGCTGGTGATGACTGCCCCAGTTAAGCACAGCTAAGCATCCTTTAATTTAGGCATTTGGGCTCCCGTTTGGGAAGTGCTAAGACTCGTTCGCTCAGTTACTGGCAGTAGACATTCTGTCATCAGCCTAAGGTGGAATAGAGTGCAGTCATTTGGAGCTGGTTTCAGATCTCACTTAACTGGCGTTAGACACCTGTTTGGAAGTTGTAATGATCCACAAACTTGCCAGATTTATTGTCTCCTTATGAATATGAATCGCAGCAGATGCCCCTCTATAGGACTTTCCCAGTGGATTCCATGGTGTGCTTTGCACATCAACAGGGCTGTCCTCTCCCAGGAGTCCTTTGGGGATGTGTTTTTTCTGGATAGGAGGTGGCTGAGAGAACGCCCGGGGGGGGGGGAGAAATATTCTAGTAGGGGTGAAACAGAGAGGACACAGGAAAAGGACAAGAAGTTATGCAACACAGAAAAACCATTGTGTGCCTGCTACTGTGCTAGACACATTTCTTGATTCGTTCACTGTCATGGTTTGACATTTATTGGATGCCTACCAGGAGTGCCAGGTGTTGGAGACATAACAGTTAACAAGACAGCTTCTTCCTTCTAGGAACTTCCAGAATCTTGAGGGAGCCAGGTGACTAATCAGGCACAGTTGGTAATACTGAGAGCTGAACTAGGAAGCTGCCCTGATCTGGGGGCGGGGGCCTCTTCGGACGTCGGAGGCCTGAGATGCTGTCCTTCCAACTGTCCCTTTAATTGGTTACCTTTCATCTTCCGTATCTTCAGTCAGTTGTCATGACCTGAGCTGAGGAGTCTGTGACTACTTACCTGGTTGCCGTGATAGAAGGCCAGATGCAAACAACCTAAAAGGTTGCATGGTATATTTTGGCTCAGGGCTTCAGAGGTATCAGTCTGTTATAGCGGGGAGAGTGTGGCAAAGTGGAGCAAGCCTCATCCTAGTGGCTAGGAAGCAGCAAAAAGACAGTATAAGAAGAGGCTAGGACAGGACATATGATAGGAGACACTTGCTCAGTGAGCTACTTCCTAGGACCCACCTTCTAAGAATGCCAGCATACTATGAATCTACCAATCAATTCATCTATTTGTCAGGCCCAATCCCTCAAGGCCTGACCACTTCCCCAAAGTCTATTAGCTTGTGGCCACACCCTTAGTCCATGAGACTAGGGGAAACATTTGACGCCTCAGAATCCAGTGGCTTTCCAAAAGCTTACAGCCAGACTTTGTAGGCAAATTCTTCTGTCCTACCAGCCAGCTCTCAAATAATCATGCAGAGGTATTAATTATGAAAACTTGGCTGATAGCTTAGGCTTGTTCCTAACTAGCTTTTATAACTTAAATTAACACATATTTTTTATTGACCTATGTTCAACCACATGGCTTTTACCTCTATCCCATTTTGTGTTTCCCGACTCATTCTGTGTCTGTCTGGCTTCTCTGTCCTTCTTCTTCTCAGCATTCTCCCTCCTCCAAAAACCCTGCCTACTTATTGGCCATTTAGCTTTGTGTTAAACCAATCACAGTGACATATCTTCATACAGTATAAAAGAATATTTTACAACAAGACTCAGTACATGAGACCATGGAAGACATTTCACAGTTAAACCATAACAGATTCTTACCGTTACACACTTCTTCCTGACCTGGAGGATACCCATGTAGGTGACCATGTAGCCATCTTTCCAGGCTTTATATGTATGTGATGTTTGTCTTGTAATCGCTGTGATTCCAGAGCACTTTACTTTCCCTCCACTATAATTCCAGGGTCTAGTTCAGAGCCTGACATACACCAGCTGCTCAATAAACAGCTACGGAGTGAATGGGTGAGTGAACACTGCCGGAGGAAGGGATTGCAATAGGGTGCAGAGGGACACATGGGGAAGGTAAACCATGATGGTAGGTTCAAGCAGAAGCAAGAGAGGCAAGATGCAGAATGACTGACAGTAGACTGATGCATGTAGCTGGAGTATTGTGGTGAAGTGGAAAGGGACCAGATCTCCCGGGACTTTGTATGCATTATGGAGATTTGACACATCCTCAGAGAAACAGGGGGGACAGGGGAAGGTTTTCAACTGTTGCTATTCATGCCACCTGTTAGTCAATAACACACAACGGTGGGATTCATTGCCAAGAAGCCAGAGAATAAGTGGACTGTAGTCTCCAGAGCCCCAAACTAGCCCCCTCCCTACACCCACCAGAGCCATTGGCCATTCCGTTGGAGCTACGGCACACCTTTAAATTCTTTAAGGAAAAGAAACTCTACCTCACTTCTTTTTAAGCAGTTCCTTCAGATAGTAAAAGCAGTAAGTACCCATCACTCTGGAAAAGTCAAACAGTGTACAGAGAAAACACAGCCCCATTGTCTCCATCCCTAGCCCTTGTCCCGGCCTGCTTCCTGGAGGTAGCCACTGCTAACAGTTTGGTGGGCATCCAATTTCTCCTTAAATAAAGATTCATTAACTGCCCATGAGGCTTATTGGGACATCCATCAGCCCTTTAAAAATTGTTCTGATGAATTAAGTGTAAACTAATTAGAAACATGGATTCAATTACCCTCGAAACACACAAGGGTTTAATAATTAATAGGAAGAGGGCTTGAGGCCAAAGACATTATGGATTTTCTCAAACCCCCAACATTGCAAAAGTAAATATGTTTGATTTACCCTAAATGCTTAAAACTTTATACCCAGAGGGAAATGTGTTTCTGGGAGTTGTGTCTTTCCTCAGGAGGGTTACCTATAATGAATTGTGGGAGCAAAGAAACCATACTCTGTAGGGTCTGGCTCGCTAGAGCTTTGGGAGGGAGGGAAGTGGTTGGTGGTTGGTGGTTTGGGGCCGCTGTAGTCTATTTCCTTGGTAATCTTAGCCAGGAAAAGTTGGAGAGAAACAGATGCCTGCTGAGGTCCCCTATAGGAAAACACCCCAACTTGTAGGCCCAGAGCACCAAGAGAGTAAGGCTAGGTCAAGAAGACAATTGCAGGGGAAAGATTTCTCTGTGTATCCTTTGACCTGTGATTGCCCATTAAATGGATGAGAGAAGAGTCAGACATGGGATTGGAGTAAATATTTCTCTCTAGTGCCAGGGGCTTTATGAGTTCTCGAGCTCTCTCTCCATTATTCTTCCCAGAAGTAAGAATTATCGCCTCCATTTTTATCTCTGCGCCTGTGCAGCTGTGGCGCCCAATTCCAACTCTCAGAACTGCCTGATACCTACCCAGTTTCACACAGGTTGCCTGACAGGAGTTTGAGGGAGGAACACACCAGGGTTGAAGTCTGGCACTCTCCTAGTAGGGCTGGGTAGACATGGTGGAGGGGGAGGTGGCAGCAGTTGATGTCCAGAGACAGGTGGGCTGCAGAACTGGGGTCCTGGGAAGTTTTCCCATTCACAGCAAGGCCTCATAGTTATTGTGAGAAAGGTTCGCCTTGCTCATTGTGCAGCTGTGCTGTTCAGTAGAGTATTTAAGGCACTATGGGACTCCAGACCCTGGTTAAAGATGTGGTCCTGCCTCTACTGTCACCACTGGCACCACCCATGGTGCCGCCTGGTCACAGATTCAGCATCACTCAAGAGTGAAGCTGACAACCCCTGCATATTTGCCTGTCTCTCTCTTACCTATCCCATTCTTGCTGAGATAGTACAGTGGCCCTTTCTTTACTCTCAGTTCTCATTTCCTGAACATTTGAGGGCAACAAAAGTTGCTATTCATATGACCCTGGTAACCCAATGGTGTTGTCTTCAGGATCTAGATGGGTTAGAACCTGCATTTCATTCTAGCTTTCCCTATTTTGGTTAGCAGAAATGGTAGCTATAAACACCTAAGACTTGAGTTCTTTGTTCTCTTAGAATTTAAGTAAATAGAAAAGAACACCAAATCCCATTTGTGTGAGCAAAGAACCGGAGTATTATAGACTTAGGTGATTCGGAATGTAATGTGCAAGGGCAAGCTGTGGTAAGAGCCATCCCTTCCTGGCCAGTGCTTTGCATGAGACCTTGGTGGTGGTGGTGGTGGTGGTGGTGGTGTTGGTGGCGGCGGTGGTGGTGGTGGCAATACTGATTATTTCAGTGTTTTGTGATAGGACCTCAGACAGCCGAGGCTGGCCCTGAATTCCCTTTATGCTAAAGATAACCTTTAGCTTGTGATCTTTCTGCATCTACCTCCAGAGTGCTGGGATTATAATCATATCTCATATCTGTTGTTGTTTTTCCATGTGATCTCATGAATTGAACTCGGGGCTTCATCCATGCAAGGCAAGCACTTCTTTATCAACGCCCTTGACTCACTTCAATCCTGTCCATTCACAAGGCTGGCTTCATTTTCCTGACTTACAAAATGAAGACTCAGATCTAAGGGAACCCCACAGCTTGGTCCAGCACCAACATCTCATGACTGAGCGATGCCCATAATGTGTGTACAAGGGCCAGAAAACACCACTGACTTTCTGGGGTTATTCTGTCCCATTCAGGTATTACACTTAACGCTCCACAAGGCCACCATTTGTCTTTAGCACCGGGCTTTTGTTTTCTCCTGGCACATTAAGCATCATGGCAGAGAAGTCTAACTGCCCACCATCTATCTTACCTCTCCTCTGTGTCCATTTGTTGGTGGGAAACAGTTGCCTGTTCAGCAGGCAGAGGTCATGTGCTCTCCTTCCAGGCCTGGCCCAGAAAGGCTTCCTATGGTGTTCTTCTCTGTCCTTTCCTGAGTCAGGAAGACCTGGGAGAACCGGGTCCCTAGGTGACTCCATGAAGTAGAACCAACCACATCCCAACAGCTGCTTGTGGCCAACGGCTTTCCCTAAGGGAGAAATACCCTTGTCCAGGTTCACCTTATACCACAGCCAGTGCTTTCTCAGCTGCTTAAGCTCTAAGATGCATTTCTAAGCTTATTTTAGAGCTCACGGGCAGGCAAGGACTCAGGACACCTTGGGCCATGAGCTTTGTTGGCAGGCTGACCTTGGGCGTTGTTTGCTATGGAGAGATGAAGCTAGAAGTTAGCCTCTCCTTTAGGCTAAACTATATGCCATTAAACAGTAAGGTGTGACTTTAAGCAATTCCTTTTTGTGCCTCTGATCCCTCCCTCCTTCCTTTCTTCCCTCCCTCCCTCTTTTTTCCCTCCTTATTTCTTTTGCAGTGCTAGGGATTAAACCCAGGGCCTTACACATGCAAGGCAAATACTCTATCACCAAGCTACATCCCCAGCCATATTTTGCTGTTTATTTAGAGTTAGGGCCTCCAGGAATTTCCCAGGCTGGCTCTGACATCACTTTTGGTGGCTGTTTCTCCACATCATGGTACAGTCCTTGTAGGTCCTACCCCTATCCCATCCCCACAACAGGCAGGAAGGACTCAGGCTGGCTGGGTGGGGAAGAAGGAAGGCGAGAATCTTTGCTCTGCCTCGTACTAAGAGCATGGCTTTGAGAAGACCTTTTCTCTCTGGCCTCAGCTTCTACACCCACATGATGGGGCTCTATCTTGGTTGGTTTTTTCACTAACAACTTTGACACAGCCTAGAGGCATCTGAGGAGATTCTCCACTGAGAAATTACCTAGATCAGATGGAACTGGGCATTTACATTGGGTTTGTCTTGATTGCTCATAGAAGTGGGAGGGTCCAGCCCACTGTGGCATTCCCCAGGAAGATGGCCCTGACCTATGGAGGAGAGTTGCACCCTCTATGCTTCCTGCTGTACTTCCCTGGCTATGAAGGTGAGTTCCTGGGTTGGAGGTAATGCTGTGTGGAATAGCAAGCAGGCCTTGAATTTCTGCATTAAGTTTCTGCCTTGATTGCCCATTAATGAAGAACTGCAACCTGGGATTGCAAGGCTGAGAAACCCTTTTCTCTTTTACATTGCTTTTGGTGAGAGATATTTTTTTATATCACAACAGCAGGCCGAATGAAACTAGGATAGACTCCTATAGTATTGACCTCGTAGACAGGTTGTGAAGACCCGGCTCCCAGAAAGAATTAATATTCCTAGAACACTCTGAACTCACAGTAAATGCTCTCCTATTATACTATTGTCCTGTCTGAAGGCCCAGCTCATCTACCCCGCCTCACCTCGGTTACATTGATGTCATTTCTGAGTCTCCTTGTTGCCACTCTTGTCTTTTCACTCTGCCCTTAAGGCCAGAGATAGAGGAATCTTTTGTTTATGTATTTTCTTATTAAAAAGTAAACTTCTGTAGCTGGAGAGATGACTCAGATGGTAAAGGCAATCACCTCACTGCTAAGCCTGATGATCTGAGTTCCACCCCCAGGACCTGCATGGTAGAAGGAGAGAACCAACCCATGAACGCTGTCTCCACACTGTGTGCTACAGTCACTCCATCCCCACACTGTGTGCTACAGTCACTCCATCCTCACACTGTGTGCTACAGTCACTCCATCCCCACACTGTGTGCTACAGTCACTCCATCCCCACACTGTGTGCTACAGTCACTCCATCCCCACACTGTGTGCTACAGTCACTCCATCCCCACACTGTGTGCTACAGTCACTCCATCCCCACACTGTGTGCTACAGTCACTCCATCCCCACACTGTGTGCTACAGTCACTCCATCCCCACACTGTGTGCTACAGTCACTCCATCCTCACACTGTGTGCTACAGTCACTCCATCCCCACACTGTGTGCTACAGTCACTCCATCCCCACACTGTGTGCTACAGTCACTCCATCCCCACACTGTGTGCTACAGTCACTCCATCCCCACACTGTGTGCTACAGTCACTCCATCCCCACACTGTGTGCTACAGTCACTCCATCCCCACACTGTGTGCTACAGTCACTCCATCCCCACACTGTGTGCTACAGTCACTCCATCCCCACACTGTGTGCTACAGTCACTCCATCCTCACACTGTGTGCTACAGTCACTCCATCCCCACACTGTGTGCTACAGTCACTCCATCCCCACACTGTGTGCTACAGTCACTCCATCCCCACACTGTGGAGCTATAGATAGCTCACACTAAGAGGTGGGTGGCTGCTTCCTTTCACTGAGACCTGAGCCTTCTCACATTGTCTGGGATTCTCCTGCTTGAGGTATTTATCCATTCTCTTCCATGTGTTCATTTTGTGTGTGTTTGTGCCAGGGCACATGTGTGTCTGGGTGTGCATGCATGTTTATGTGCTTCTGTGTGGAGGTCAGAGGTCAGCTTCAGATGTAATTCTTCAGGGGCCATCCATGTTGTTTTTGAAATGGTCTGTCAGTATGACTTGCAAATTACCGAGTAAGAAAGGCTGGCCGGCTACCTGTTGCCTCTCTCTCTCCCTAATGTGTGCCATCATACCTGTGTTTTTACATATGTGCTGGGGATGAAACATTGATTCCCATGTTTGCTACACCCACCAGGGATGTGGACAGAGCCATCCCCTTAAGCCCCCACTTGTGGATCTGTTCAATCAATCATTCATTCATATAGTTATGGACCATGAATATTTATTGTTATCTTTGGGATTGTGAGCCAGTGCTGCTCGTGTATTTCTTTGGAAGCTGTTTCATGGGCCCCCGTGTCTTTGATTTTCCTGGACGTTGTTATTTTCATTACTCTGCTGTTAGGGAGTGCTGTCTTTCCTTCTTCATTGTGTTCCCTATGTGTCCTGTGTGTTTCCTATCCCCCCTCTCTCTGTCTCTCTGTCTCTCTCTCTGTTTTTACTTGTTTGTTTGTTTGGTCCTTTTCAGGACAGGGTTTCTCTGTGTACCTTTGGAGCATGTCCTGGTACTTTCTCTGTAGACCAGGCTGGCCTCAAACTCACAGAGATCCACCTGCCTCTATTTCTCTGAGTGCTGGGATTAAAGGTGGGCCCACCACTGCCCAGGTTGAGCTTCAGTTTCTTTTGTTAATGAATGCACTAGAAATGGGATCTGGGTTCCAGGTATATGTGTGACCATTGGAGGTCACTGCTTTTGGGTTCGGTCTGCTGGAAAGGCAGGGGAATATATAAGCACAGTATGTCATATATAGAACATGTATCTCCAGACCCACATGTAGACATCAGTATTTCTGTGAAGCATAGCACACATTGAGAATGAATTCAATCACACGCGGATCATGACACTTCTCTCTTAGTCTGTAACCTACCCAGACAGCTGGAGAAGTGGCTCTGCCCAACAGGTGGCTGCACTCATTGAGCAGGAATGGGTAATTGAGAAGTGTTAGCCCATACTCTCATGGGACATGGCTTTATCGCCTAGAGTTCAGGCCTGTCTGCAGTTCCTTCAGCCTTTCCTCTCACGGCCATTGAAGCTTCCCAAAGTCACTCAGCAGTTCCCCCTTCTCCTTCAGTGACATTGTCTGACTGATACATCTTTTCTTTGCCAGTTGCCTATATTCCAACCTGACATTCTGGGACTTCCAAGATCAATTTTTTTCTTTTTAATTGTGAACACGGGGCTTCATTCTCAGTGAAGTGAAGTTCCATCAGTTCTGACAAATGCATGCTGCTGGGTGTCCACCATGAAATGATTTGTCCCCATCCTTTTCTGTCACCCATTGCTCACTTCATCTCAGACAGCTCTCCTTTAATTCTGCAGTAGACACGTATGCTCCAGTCCCTGGCCTTTGGTAAGCATTCTCCAGCCCTGGTGGGCACTTCACTGAGATGTCTTCAGCAAGTTCCCAGCACTTAAGGGTCCAGCTTGATGATTATCACATGTGTTGACATGTTACACGCAAGCTCTTAGCTGTACAGTTTCTCTGTAGCACAGACCACCATCTGACACTGTTGTTTTCATGCTTACTGTCAGTCTCCATGGGTTGGAATGTAGGTTTCATGTGGCTGGAGTTTGTTCTTTCTAGTAACCCCTGTAGCCAAAGAAAATCAGGCAAACAGTAGCTGCTCATTAGTTTGTAGAGTGAATGACATGGCCTTGTGTCATTCATCTCAGCCATATAAATCATGTACCATCCAGTGCACTGAGTTCCAGCATCCACGAGGCAGGTTGCTCATGTAGTCCAGTGGGCTCCTGGCACTGTCTGAGACTCTGTGTGGAGGGTTGAAATAGGTGCCTCCCACAGGGCAGGGCCTCTCTGCACCAACTGTTAATGTGCTCTGCAGGGTCTGGAAGCCAGCCATCCTGATTGTCTCACAGGCCCTCTTCTCTGGAAGGATGCTACACTTTCCCCTGACATCCACTGGATGTCCTTCCACTTCTTAGACACTGTGATTTCTACCCAGCCCTCAACTTCTGTTCAACACACACACACACACACACACACACACACACACACACACACACACACACCTGACTGATGTGTCACTTTCTCTAAAAACACTCAGGTTAGAATTAGAATTACTTCTTACTCTCTATTGTATTTTCCTATTTCTCTCCGGAGACACAGTCATGACTTTTAATGTGGCATTTTGAATATAGTTGACCACAGTATTGGTTAACCTACAGAAATATAATACACACAGACCTCCTGTATTTGATTGTAGGATCCTGTAATGGCTGGTAGAAATTTTCAAATTAATTGGACCTGGAATTACCAAGGGAACAAAACTTTGGGAGTGATTGTGAGGAATTTTGTAGGTCAGGTTAACTGATGTGGTAGGAGCCACCCAAAATATGGGTGGTGCTATCCCATGGGCTTGTGGCTTGGACTGAATAAAAAGGAGATGAATCAAACATGATCATTCATTGCTTTCCACTTATTGACTGAACAAAATATGACCAGCTGCCTCAAAATCCCTGCCTCCATGACTCCCCATCATGATAGATTGTATCTTCACATTGTGGGTCTAAATAAACCTTCCATCCTTCATTGTTTCTTGGCAGTTTTTTTTTTTTGGTCAAAGCACTAAGAAGATCAAATGAACACAGACCCCCAGAGACATTGGAGTCTATGGATGCTTGAGTCTCAAATAAAATGGCACATCATTTGTATGTGATATAGGTATATGCCCCCCCACATTTTAATTATTCTCCCAGTTTATATATGTCAAATGCAATGTAAATGTTATGTAAACAGTTGCTATGCTATGGTGTTCAGGAAGTAACATAGTACTTTAAGATAGAGAGGGAAATGGACACAGATCCTTATTGGTGAAAGTATATGAATCCACAAAAGCCATAATAAAAGGATATGAAAGATCTACTAGGAAATACTCTCAAATAACAGTAAGGTAGAGAGCCACTGCAGCCTTCCTTTCTTCCTGGGGTCAATGGAAGCAGCAATCCAATCTCCAACCACCACAGAAGAGAGCAAGTGACCCTTCTTCTCTCCCAATAAGACTAGAAGCTGAGAAGAAGCCACACCCTAAGGCCAGAACTTCAAATCTATTGATGGAATGAATTGCCACAGCATATCCTTCTCACCGGGCATTTTACTTCTTCTGCCTGCCTTGCTTCTGTTTACCCCTCGCCTCCCAGCCTTGGCATTGGTCTGTGCCCCATCTTATCCCAACATTCCCATTGTCTCTATTATAATCATTAAACAAAGATGTCATCCCATCCACACTTAACAAATGTCTACAATGCACAAAGGTTTTTACCTAGGTTCACAGTGAATCAAAATGGTGGAACAAGGGACCAAAAAAAAAAAAAAAAAAAAAAAAAAAAAAGTGGTTCTGGGTTCAGTCCTCAGCATGGAAGGGAGGTTGGGAGAGGAACAACAGGAAATAAAGGGAATTCATACAGTTCATCTGCAGGGAGAGATGTTTGTAGAGGCTAAGAAGTGAATAGAATGACCAAGGACATTGCCACTATGTAAGTGACTGTTTCGTCGTAGACTGTAAGAAACAAGTTGCATCTCTACCCATTTCCCACTGCTGCAAGGCACCTGTTGTCTAGTTATGTGTCTTTGTGTGTGTCTACCCTCAGAATGTTGCACCAGGTTTTATGTAAAAGGGTGAGGAACCTGACCTCATCCAGGAACTTCTAGTGACATGGTTGACCCTGAGGTGGGCAGCATGGCACCTGTGCAGTCTGAAGCAGAAATGATGAGGTTCTTCAGGGTCATGTGTTGGGGAAATGCAGACAGTGGAGTGAGGTATGTGTGTCAATCACTAAAGTGATTTCTGACCTCATGATGCCTTTGAGTGTCTATGTTGGGCAAGGCAGTAATTTAAACCCCACCCTAAGGAGAAACTGTTTTCCCAGGTGGCACAACTGAGCTCCCATGTACATGACAAAGTGCATCCCTACAGACCCTGGTTTTCCCTATCACCCTCTGTGGTTTTTTTTTTGTTTTTTTTTTTTTTTGTTTGTTTTGTTTTGTTTTGTTTTGTAGACAGTGCCATGCCTGTCTAGCTGTAGAAGGAGAGATGTCTGTGTGCTGCCTCTGCCTCCTCTGTTGTATCATTTTAACCCAAAGGGCTTTGCACTATTTTATGATGTCCTGGCTGACTGACAGAGGCACCTCCAACTTGTCCTTCCTCCAGAATTCTGCAGCCACATATCACAGACAGTGGTGATCTTGGACTTATGTGAACTCTACAAAGAAGAGGGGACAGTGATAGATCACAGCTCTGATCACCCAGCAGGTCTTAGTGATAACAAGATAGGTAGCTGTTCTGAGATAAAGTCTTTCAGAAAGCTGCAAAGCCACCAAGACCTTTGGTAGGAAGGGGCAAGAATCCACAGTGGGCTTGAAAATCTATCTCCTAATTGGTTTCTATCTTCAGGTGCAGCTATTAAATGTAGCTCCTTCCATTCTTGTAGAGTTGTTGAAGCTTCCTGATCATAGTAGTGTATTTTTGTCTTCCAGAAATCCAGGGCATATTGCATCCATCCCACTTTGCAGATGAGAAATTGGAGGTTCAGAGTTTCCAATAAACACAGGATGAAAAAAGCCAGTTCTTAGCATTTTCTCTCTGTCCTGACTCGGTCATATGATGACTAGCCTTGTGGTAGATAAGATAAAGGTCCATGACCTAAATGAGTACTTATCTACCCTAAGGAATGTGGGGAAGTGTGGATGAAAGAAAATCACTTATATATAACCATCCTCTTCTGCAAACCCATAGACTTGTCCTGTTGAAATCGATTTGAACTTAGCCTAAATAGAATGTAAGGTAGGTAGACCAGTTGTCTTTATCTATTGCCTCTTCCTGTAAGTTGGGTGAAGACCTCGTCATGGCATGGTGAATTATCTGTAGAACCCCAAAGGAGTGGGCTCCTTCTATTTTGGAGTATGTAGAATGGTAAAGATTTTCTTTAATTAGATAGTGCCGGATAGATTTAATTAAAGCTTCAAACCTGCAATTTTCTTTGTTTGATTGATCAGTTGATGCTGATTGCCTACAGCAATTATGCAAGAGGAGAGGGCTTTCAAATTCTGATGGCAAGAAGAGGCAAATGGAGTTGCCTCTTGGGTACTCAGTTGTCAGAGTGGTCCTGGAAAGGTTGGAATTGCACAAATGTCTGTTCAGTGGGCACATGTAAAATAGGGTGCACAAGTAACCTTCTGTTTAAATCATGGTCTTGGCTTTTGTGCCTGGTAGACACTTCCCAAATATAATCATGCTCTAGAAGCTAGGCAATATCCTGTTAATTATTTTTGTCTTTCTTTTTTAAAAATAATTGAATCACATTGTTGAGAAGATTTAGCAATGGGCTTTTAATTTGTCTAAACCCTACTGGAGGTTCAGAAGAGACAAATAGCTTCACCTCACTGAGCCTGAAGGGGACTAGAGTACACCTTTGAAGACAGCAAGGCCTGGGTTTGAATCTTGCCATGCTGACCGGTTACTGGCTTCAAATCCTGGGAAAGCACCCTTGAACTCCTCTCCCTCATGTGCGAAGTGGTGTGGAGAGGACACATTGAGCTGATGTGTGTATGTAAAGCATCTTTGTCTTGTGTGTGTTATGACCTCACTGGATGTCTGTCCTTCTCTGTCCTTGCTCTCTGATGATTTACTGAGATACCACCACTATCAACAGTTTATAAGTTTATGAGACCACTGTCACCTTTGTCATTATTACACATGTAGATGCTGACACCTGTTTTTGATACATACTAAGACTCAGCAAATACTGGTCTATCATGAATGTTCCATACAAAGCAAGTGACACCAGTATAGAGTGGAAGAGATGGCTCTAAAGAATTGCCACACTCATGAACCCTGAGGATACAGACTGTAGTGGGCTGTAGCTGTTGGAACCTACATCATTTCTCTTCAGATCTGCTCAAGCTGTCTCAGGGCTAAGATTCATTCTCAGTTCCTCACTGGAGCAGGAGGCCAAAGGGAACCATCATGATGTTATAGCCTAGAAAAATGTGTATGTTTAAAACATAAAGCAGGGGCTAGCAAGATGCCTCAGTGGTAAAGGATCTTGACATCCAATTAGAGGATGCCCTGAGTTTAATCCCTGGTACCTACACTTTGGAAGGAAAGAACTGTCTTCCAGAAGTTGTCCTCTGACCTCCACATGCTCATTGTGTCACACTCACAGCACCCGAACAGTAAATAAGTACATGTAATTTAAAAACAGCACACAAAGGCCCTCAAAGATCTGGGCATGGGATTTATGGCTGTGTAGAAAGTTGGCTGTGGCTGACAAGGCACAGAGAAGAAAGAGGCATGTGGTGACAGTATAGCATGAGGAGGATTTATTACTTTTAAAATTTTCTTTATTTAAAAAGAGTTTTTTTTTTTGACATGGTTGCATTGTTTTTGTAGTAAGAATGCATTTTCAGTCAACTCAGAGTTAAAGGTGGAAACAAAAAGGGAAACGTGTAAACATTTTCTTCCTCACTCACATCACTGAGGGACAAACTCAGAGGCCCAAAGGAGAAAGTCCAGGATGAAGGAAAGTTTGGTGTATGTTGAAGATAGGTGGTGAAGTATGTGAGGTGCTTAATTGAAGAAAGGGGATGGTCCAGGGCTGGGGAGGTGAGGTCTGCTGTCACAACTAGGAAAGGGCACTGGAGCTGCATCCAGGCTGTGATGTGGAAATGCCCGGAGAGCAAACTTCAACCCACCTCTACCCTGACATCTATCTGGAACAGGGCTCCCTGGTTCTGGATTATCAGTGTAAACACTCAATGCTTTGGGTACTGTCCCTCTGTGGGGCATGGCGGGTCTGCAGCTCTGCAAAACTGATTCTCTAGCCGGAGTCACGCTTGCTGCTCCTCTGGCTGTCTGGAGAGTCATACCCTGTGACAATCAGAGAGGAGAGAGATGTGCAGCTCCGAAAGTCTTGAGAATAACCATTGATTTGACTTTGTACAAGTGTGTGTGTGTGTGTGTGTGTGTGTGTGTGCACATGGAGACCAGGGGTTGAAACCAAGTGTCTCTCTCTCAATTTGCTTTCTACTTTGGTTTCTTCAACAGATCTCTCACTGAACCTTGAGTGTAATCACCAATTCGGCTAGACTGGATGACCAGTGAGTGCCAGGGACCCTTCTGTCTCTGCCTCATTAACATTAGTTGTATAGGCTGACTCTGCTGTGCTGGGCTTTCTATAGTTGGGCACTAGGGATAAGAGCTCAGGTCCCCTTGCTTATAATATAAGCACTTTACCACTGAGACATTCCCCGGCTCCAACTTGATATTTTAAATGTGCTTTATTCTGAACTTTAAACAATAATGGAAACAGTTTTTTTTTTAAATAAGGATTCCAAGGGACTCTGGGCTTTTTCATGGTTGACAGCCTGGTCTAGGTAGGGACCTCTCAGTCTTCTCCATGCCGGTGTTTCCTGGTCATCTGTGGAAATGCCCTTTCTCATGTAGAACGACTGAGGACGACCCAAGAATCTCTGTTTCCAATGAGCTCACTGAAAGGGACAAGGGTGCTGTTCTCACAGCCTATCCCATTGTGCTCTGAGACCCTTCCTGCCAGCCCCTTGGCCCCCTGGTTCCCCTGAATGGTAGAATATTGGTCACTCTGATCAAGCCAGTGGTCTGTCACTTAGACAGTATGTGAAAGGAGCAGAAGGACCATTTCACCCCCCCCCCCCACACACACACATACACCACCACCACCACCACCACCACCACCACCACCACCACCAATCCAGGTGTGCTTGACTTTATTTCAGCTGCACCACAGCTGGGCACCAGGGCTGAGATTTACATTTCCTTTGCAGCATTGTTTGTGCTGGAGTCTGTTTACCATTTGCAAATAATACCATGTTGTCTTAATCTGAATTTTCTGGCTAATGATGTGTGTGCTTCATTCCGCTCAAGCATGGGATTGGGCTTCTCAGCGTTTTCCCCTCTGTGCTCTACTGGTGGCTGCAAGTCATTGAGAGGAACTGAGTGTGAGTTCAGTGCCCAGTGCAGGCTTCTTAGGCTGCCCCTTCCTGCTCTGGTGAGGACAAGCTTGTTCATCCTTTGGGAATGAGTCTTCCCTGCAGGTGGGTGGAGCGGGAGTAATGCTACATCGTCCAGTAATCGGGGAGGGCAGGAGGGGCCTGCCAATACCATTGATTGCCCTCCCTATCCAAGCAGAGTGGATGCATCGGCAGGAATGTGAGAAGATTCTGGCTGGTTGACCATCATTCTCTACCACTCCTCCTAGTGACTCCCAGTACCATCTCTCCTCCAGACTTTGAGGTCTTTCAGCTTATCTTGACTGTCAGAAGGCCCCATCCTTGACAGATAGTAGCCAAGGGCTTAGCATCCTTGGCCTAGGATCCATATGCCACGGACCCCCATGCCAGCTGTCCCCAATTCCTGCTTTGAGCCCTGGTACCCTGGCCCAAGGCCAGAAGCCCTCTGAGCACTCGCTGGAGACTGTCAATTGAACCCTTTGTTCCTTACACCGGTCCCATAGGTGGGCATCATCACCCCCCCCCCCACTTCCCTGAAAGAGGTTTGGAGCCAGGTGGCAGTAGCTCATGCCTTTAATCCCAGCACCCAGGAGGCAAGGGCAAGTGTTTGAGGCTAGCCTGGGCTATAGCGCTAGTTCCAGGACAGCCAGAGCTATTACACAGAGAAACCCTGTTTTGAACATCCCTGGAAAAAAGCAAGAGATTTGGAACGATAAAGTGATAGTGCAAAGCCCAGGCTCAACCCAAATCAGGCTCTATACACTTTGCAGTAGCCCCATGAGACGTGGGTGGTATCCTTGATCCTTAGGGAAACCTAGGCTCCAGAGGACCAAGGCCAGTTGGGAAGATTGTTTAAAAATTTATTTTTTAAGGATATTTTAGGCATGTGCATGTGAGTGCTGGCATCTACACCTCCACACCTGAGAGATTTTCCAATCCACCACTTTGTCATCATGGCCTCTGGGAAGATCCAGCAGTTATCCAGACCCACCTTGAGGGCAGGAAGACAGACAGAGGTGACAAAGACAGAACGGGGCATAGGAAGGAAGAGGGAGGCTTGTTCCAGAAGACACTTGGAGTAGAGGCTGTCATAGGTTGGGGGCACCTTCAGGGAGCCCCAGCTGGAGTGTTGGTTTCTCTAGCCTGCTTTGCTGGCATGCTTCTCCCAGGACTTAGTCATGGGTTTCAGAGAATAGAGCCTTAAAGACCAGAAGCAAGTGTAGGCCGTGGTCTTTGAGCAGGCCAGGCCCAAACACTGGAGGCTGCTCTCCGCTGTCCTCCTGGGACAGCCTCTGTTGTAGGTTCTCTTGCTCACAGAACTGCCCTCCCTCCGTCTTCTCACCCCCTTTCTTGTCTCTGTGTCTGCTAGTATGATGTGGTAATGGCTAAGGTGTATCCCTGAAACATGGCCACAGTGAGACTTCCTGGCTGAGTATTTTCAAGGATACACTCCAGTGACAGAATGTTACCAATGGCTGATATTGCTCTGACAGTGCCGGTAAGTTCCTTGCTAATCAACAGCTGAAGGCTTGAGTGTTTATTTTTAGGCTGCTTCAGAGTCTACTGGCAGAGTCTCAGGGGTCCTGGGTGGTGTTTTCCTGGTTTCCCTCTGAACGGTTGCCAGCTTCTGTGTTCCATTGAAGTCAAGGGCGGTAAGAGTACTACATGTCCTTACTGACTTCAGGTTCTTCAAGGTCAAGAAGTTAAGGGTTGAAAGAGCCACATCTGTGGGGAGACTGGCCAGTTCCCACACTATGGCGTGGTCCTGTTCTAGCGCTGATGGTATGATTCAGTACATGGATCGTGTATGTGGATATGGGATGATTGAAGCAAGTCCTCTCACCCTGCCAACAGTTTCCTCATCTGGAAAATGAGTGTCATAGTTTCAAAGTCTGTGCACATGGATGACAACTGCAGTAGCAGGCTATCAGGCTTATAGAGGGATCTGGAACTAAGGTGTGGATCTGGGGGTTGATGAAGATGAATTGTGGTTAGAGCCAGCTCTGGTGCCCAGTGATGCTGTTCAGTCCCCCTGGATAACCAGAGAAACAGCTACTATATGCTGGATGCTGCCCACTATCAAGAACGGTTCTCAGGGCTCAACTGTATGAGTTGAATCCCAGAACTTCTATATTTGCATCTCACTTCATCTCCCACAGCCTCAGCCGTAAAATGGAAGTTTATTCCATGGAGAATTGAATGTATTTTTCCACTCTGGGACAGCAGTGAGTGACAACTCTTAATTCCCAAAGAAGCCATCAGCCTGAATGTCTGAATGACCAAAGGGTGGGCAGTGGTCAGAGCTACTGGCATCTTAGAGAGATAAGACCCAGCTTGGTGTATGGCTTGGTACCTTTTCTCCACTGTGGCATGGCTGAATTCTGAGTCTGTTGACAGTCTTTGTTGTAGGAGCTGGCCTCTACACCCCTGGCTGCTGGTGACCCTTCTCACTCTACTGCAGAAACCAAGATGTTTTCAGATGTCACCCAGGGGTATGGGGGGAATGTCTGTGGGAATTAAGAGATGACACATTCGCATCCCCCACTGGACCTGGGTCTCTTCCATGCCCAGGCTGTGTGTGGGTCCCTTATGGTTAGCCACCTGCAGAAAAGGCCAGGCATGCAGGTGTGGAAAGCCATTGGGCCTGTCAGCCTCATGGCTAAAGTAGGAGTATGGGAGGGCTGGAACCCCGAAGGCAAGGCCAGGATGAGAGGGGACCAGACAAGGTCCCTTTCTCAGCCATTCAAAGCCTTTTTATCTTTTTCCATTAAAAAGATTCACAGTCCTTCTGTTACTCCGTTTCCGCAAAGAATCAATTGAAAAGATCAAAAATACGGCATCTGGAGAGGTTAAAATTAGATTCTTACAAAATACAAAGTGGGAAAGAGAAGGAAGAAAATAGAAACAGAGAGCCTGACGACCTGCACAACTCTCCCATTTGCAGCCAGGGAGCTGAGCTCTGAGGCTCGGAATAGGAGTTCCCGGATGGCCTGTGGGGAGCAGAGCACAGTCACCCTCCGCCAGGATCTCCCCCACTTCCTCAGCCTCTCAGTTTCCTCCTTCCCTTCTTTTGCTACGCATTTGCATTATATAAGCATTCTAACTATAGGAAACTTGGACAATACAGACCATCTTATCGGATTTTTAAAAGCTCAGATTGATAATGTTACCCAGAGGGGGGTGGGGGCTACAAGGGTTGGGGACAATGAGGGAAGAAGATGAGACAGTGGCAAAAGTCCACTGGCCAGAGAAGTAGGCCTTTTTCCAGGCACAGGTGACACTCCAGCAGTCCCTAACTCACTCACCTCAGCCAATCAGAGAGAAGCACTGCCTGGCACAGGAAGCCCCTTGTCTCCTGGAAGCATTGGCAACTGTCCATTTTTTATTCCCCCAGGTAACAGTGATCTTCTAGCCACAATGTCACTGAGTGCTTGGGCCCAGCAGAGGGAAATCAGGCACACAGCTCTGGCTACCCTCCATTCCTTTGTGTCCTTCTCTATCCTTACACTTCTGTCTTGAAGTTTCTGTTGCTGTGATGAGACACCATGCCCACAGCAATTCTTATTAAGAAAACTTTAGTTGGGATGGCTTGCTTTCAGTTTTAGAGGTTCAGTCCGTTATCATCACGACAGGGAGCATGGTGTTGTGCAGGCAGATGTGGTGCTGGCTACATCTTGATATGTAGGCCACAGGAGGTGGACTGAGATACTGGGCAGTATCCTGAGCATAGAAAACCTCAAAGCCCACCCCCACAAGGCCACACCTACTCCAACAAAGCCACACCTCCTAGTAGTGCCATTCCCTCTGAGATTATGGTGGGCAATTACATTCAAACTACATTTCTGTTCCATGGAACATTTGGTTGAGTCTCTGGGCCAGCAGGGACCTTGTCATAAGAAGGTGGAATCATTACTGGATTCTGTTGCTCAGGCTGTTTGTGCATTGACTAGCAAGAGACACGGAGGGTCCTGAAGCTTGGTGTGACATGGGACACCACTTCATCAGAAATCTGTTGGGAAAGAGAACGCAGCATCTTGGGCCTCCAGTTTGTACAAATGCTTCATGCCCAGCAGTGGTGGAAGGAAAAGGCAATTCAGGGCTGGGTGCAGTGAACAGGAGTCAGGCTTTTAGATTGAGAATGGAGTGAGATTGATGGTGGGGTGGAGTGGTTATAGACCAGTGAGGGGCCAGGGGTATGCTGACAGCCAGAGCAAGCAACCTGATGGGTGCTCCCAGATCCCACAGTGGACACAATCTCTGCCTCTATGGTCACATGCTTCCATGTGACATCACAGTCCTACATGCTGATGGCTTCCCTTTCCTAGCAGTGGGCTCTTATTTCTCTTTATTAATTCTATAGAAGTAAAAGGATTTTTTTGGGGGGGGGCAGGGCCTTATATAAGCCAGGCTGGCCTTGAACTAGCTGTGTAGTCAAAGATCACCCTGAACTACAGTGCCAGGATTATAGGTTCACACTACCCTCAGTTTAATCTGGTTCTGGGGGGCACAGTCTAGGGCTTCCTGCATTCTCGGAAAGCACCCTAACAACTAAGCTTTATTACACTCTGAGGATTCCCTTCCCACTTTCCTTCCATTGTTAGGGAGGGTTTGCTGGGAATCAAACTCAGGGCCTAGCACATGCTAAGCTAGAGTGTACTATTCAGCTACATCACTAGCCCTCAAGAATTCAGTATTCTGTTATTACCATCGTAGTCACTGCCACCACCACCAACATCACCATCACCATCATTATCACCACCATCACCACCATCATCACCATCATCACTATTATCACCATTGTCAACACTGCATCCATTCAGGCCCTGTGCTAAACCTGCTAAGCACCTTCCCATATGAACAAAGGGATTGATTGAAGAAGCACACAGGGTTTTTGAGATAGGCATTGCTGTGGTTCCTATGATACAGATGAGTAGAGAAAGCTCAGAGAGGGGAGGTGACCCACTTAGGGTTACACAGTGTGCATGGCAGAGGCATGGGTCTGTCTGATTGAAGAGTGTGAGCATCAGCTCTAGCTGACGACTAGACAATGCAGGATAGGAGGGTGAGTGACCTCATAGCTCAAAAGCTGTGCTTAGCTAATGGCTGTCTTGGAGTTATCATCCTCCACCAAACCTGTATCCTTGTCTGTCCCTTACTAGGTGACAATGATGGGCTGTTCCTGTCACATACACCCCATACCACTCTGGCTCTCTCTCTGCTTGTGAGGCATTATGTTTTCCAAGAGGAAACTGGAATCACTCCGGCCAATGCCATTGCCAGCCTAGAGCATGGCTTACTTTCTTGACCCACCTCTGCCCCCAGATTGCCTACCAGCGCTCAGATGTGTGGCACTATAAAAAACCAAATAGTAATATGCAAATCACCCTGATTATTTATGGCCAAGTTAGTAAATAAGCTAGAGTGACAAGGTGGGTTGTTGTTTTTATGATCTCTGCAGTCCTAGCAGGAAAATCTATGGGAAGCCGAGTGGAGGTGAGCAGTGCAGGATCCCATGGCTTAATAAACACAGCCTAATTGTCAAGCACTGGGACAAGCCTGGAAGGGAGGAAAGAGAATGAGAAGCAGTGGTTAGGAGCAGGTGCAGGGTGGGAGGGGGTGGAATAGAGGGCTGAAATCAGCAGCTGGATCCAGCCTATGCCCACACCACTGGCCCAGCCTCCAAACTGCCTGCTGGGAGGGGTAGAGACCAAGCCATAAATCAATTTAATGAGCTGTGGTTGCTGTGGGTCCTGCCAGTGTGCAAGGCATTGCTCAGCCAGGAGGCTGTCCCCAAGAAGGATGCAGGACATCAGGAAGAGGTGAAGGAGGCTCAGGTTTTAAGTTTCAGGATCAAGAAGGGAGGTAGGGGGCTTCTTGACAGCCATCAGCCTCAGGGAGTTCAGGAGTCCGTTCCCTCCATTATTTTCCAGCATTGTACATAGGGTGCCAGCTTGAGGAACAAAGGGCCCATAGTGTTTGGAAGGAGCCAGGTGCTAGGTGCTAAGCAAGATAGCGCCTAGTTGAATGTCCTGTGGGGCATTAGCCCTCCAGTCTCAAACCTTAACTACTCAGTTGTTGGTGGAAGTATAGAGGACTTGCCAGATCTAACCCACCTGTAGCTCAGTGGTTAGAGCTAATGTCCTTGGAGTGATGAACAGTCATGAAAGGGAGTTCATGGGATCTTCCCTTCCCTGTGTTTCCTGAATTCCATTCCCAAATAAACTCACTTATATCCAGATCCCTAGCCAGGTCTTCTTGGAAACCCAACTGAAGCGACTCTAGCTACTAGAAGCCAAGGCTCAAGGTAGAAGTGATACCAGCTGTTGAGACATTCTATGTACCAGACACCATTCCCAACGTTTGAATCTGTATTAAGTCATTGGTCATCTCAGCATTCTAGGTGATATGTGCCATTATTAACCTTTCTAACCAGCTATGGGCCATAGCACTCAACGTTAAGGACTTCAGCAAAGATCACATAGCTGAGTCAGATCCCAAACCAAGCACCCTATAGGAAACATGGCTCAGCTAGTAAGTGCTTGCTTCAAAAGCAAAGAACCTGAGTTTGGTTCCTAACGCTCTCGTAAAAGCCAAGGGTGGCAGCATGTGCCCATTAACCAGCATGGGGAGCAGAGACAGGATGCTCCCTCGAGCTTTGGTGTCCAGCTAGACTCAGCTGAATCAAGGTTCAAAAATATGGTGGGGAGCAACAGAGGAGGATGCTCAGTCTTGACCTTTGGCTACCATACTCGTGTACACACATAGATGCACGTGCGCCTGTTTTCCTGTATTTGTGCACCTGTGCACACACACACTAAAATGAAAACAAAAAGCCTGACAGTTCTCTCCACTGTGACACTAAACTTCAAGCCTTTCCAATATTCTTCAAGTGCCTCTCCTTTCCAGGCTTTGGCCTGGTCTTTAGGACCTGGAAGTGAAGTAGGCAGGCTCAGGTCTTGGAAGGTTCCAGGTTTTGAGGCAGAGCATGAAGGAAACAAATCAACAGTGAAGTCTGGAGGGGCAGAGAGCCAGGGGAGACAGAGGTGGAGCACCAGGAGGGACAGGGATGGCACTGCCTAGAGGGTGTCACTCAAGTGAGGCCTCCAGGAGAAACTGAAGAGGGAGACTACCGAGCATGGCTGAGGGGCCAGGCACAGGCCAGACTGGGGCATGATGGGGAAAAGTCTAGATTTAGTGGATTACTGCGACACACAGGAAACTGATCTGCGGAGCTGGCAGCCAACTGGCGACTGGCTTTCCCCTTGTTTGTTAATTGATCCTGTGTGTTTGAACGAAGAACTGCTGACTGAGGGGAGGAGATGCAGACAGCACAGAAAGGGTTGTGTCACCATGCCAACAGGAGAGAGAGCTACCCAGGGTTTCCCACTGGGTTGTGATGTTCATTTTCTTGGCAGGCTTTGGACACACAGGTGCAAATTATGTTACTGCCCCTCCTTTCCTGTGTTTTGTGACTTAGAAACAAAAACAGTTAGAAGACAAATGTGCGGAAAGATGGGGAACCATCAATCTTTCCTCAGGGACAGTCCTAGAGAAGATTCCTGAGGTCTCTCAAGCACTCTCAGAGGCCCCAAAAGTTTCACAGAGTCAAGCACAGCTCCCAGGCAATGGCTTGTTTGGCTTCTCTTGTTTGGGTTTAGGACACAGAGACCACAGCTTGCTTTTACCTCCTTTTAAATGCAAGTCCTCCAGATTGCAATTCAATAGAACTTTTCAGATTTGATTCTTAGCCAGGCATGCCTTCTGGATCTCTATGAGATATAAGGAGGTCACCATGCCTTACCTATTTCCAGATATGAATGATATTTTGAAATGCCCATTATACCATGTGGTATCCTCCACTAGACTAAGGAACAGAGAAAGGGCTGGGGAGGTAGCTCAGCTTTGTTGCTGAAGTGATTACCTTGCAAACATGAAGACTCGAGTTCAATCCCCAGAACTCGTGGTTAAAAAAAAAAAAAAAAAAAAAAAAAAAGCCAAGTTTGTGCTTGATATTCTAGTGCTGGGGAGGTGGAGATAGGAGATGGCATTTGCTGGTCAGCCAATGTAGCCAAATCAGTGAACTCCAGGTTCAGTGAGAGACACAGTCTCAAAAGCAAGTACAGTGGAGAGCGCCCTTGAAGAAGACACAAGATGCCAACCACTAGCTTCCATATAATGTGCTTCAATGCTTGTTCACACACACATGCACACACACACAAATAAAAACACAATTTATTTTAAAGAATTTGATTATATTGGGTTGATTGTATGTGTGTGTGTTCTCGAGCATGTGTGCTTGTGTACATGTGCACACATGGTATGGCATGCATGTGGGGGTCAGAGGACAACTTGCAACTTGCAGGAGTAAGGTTCCTTCCTTCAGCCATGTGGGGATTGAACTCAGGACATTGGGCTTGATAGCAAGTACCCGGCTGAGCCATCTTGCTGGCCCATAAACGATTTCTTAAAGGAAGCAGTTTTGCCCTATGCATGCATTTATACAATTACAAAGAACTGCAGGTGGCACAGGCTTTTGCAGAAGCAGCCCTTCAGGTCAGAGGACTCTCCAGAGGTCGCCTCTGCCTTAAAAAATTTATCTGCCAAAACTGTTTTTCCCTTGGACTTCTTCAGAAATCACTAGAACAAGGCAAAGGAACAAAGAGGGAAGGGAGGGAGATGGCCTCCTGTCCTGGGTGGAAGGAACCTGTAATAACAATGGGCTCACGCTGAGCCCCCTTGTGTCCCTAAACTCTAACCTTTCTTTGGAACTTCCTTGCTCCCCCACTGCTCCCCTCCCCCCACTTGTCTTGGAGGGACTCAAGACAGTGGACTAATGAGGACTTAGTGACCCACAGAAGTGTCCTGCTCAGAGATGTGCTGACCTTTCTCTCTTTCCCAGACAGGCTACCCAGCAAATCGTCCTCCACTTACACCCTTCTAATTGTCCCTGCTGATTAATGAGGTCACTTAGGGTGTCAATTATTATCCTCCAAGAGAATGGATATCAGACACCCATGAACTTGCTTATTCTATTAAAAAAAAAAAAGAAATAAAGTAATGAGAGATGATTAATGGTGTGTGTCCTGAGAGAGGCCACTAGACAGGATGGGCAGGAGAGAAGCGCAAGAATGAGCATGTTCCAATTAGGAGACCAAAACAACTTTTGTTGAAGAACAGTTTCCCAGTGACCTGCCCCCTTTCAAAGCTACTTTTGAAAGAGGAGTCTGGCCCCAGTGGCTTCTCATGCTTCCTTACCCTGTGTATTCAATCACAGATGCTGCTCCAGAGTGAGCCTGCACATTCTCCTCATCACCAAATCTGTTGACTTTCTTGGCCCTCTCTAACCTGCCCCAACAGGCAGCTTCTGTCTTTGACGTCACTCTTGAACTAATTCATTTTCATAATTCTTTATCATAATCCTGTTTCCTCTATGTTTCTTGAGCAAATGCTGTGTGCCAGGCTCTGTGCTAGGCATGGCACACACTAAGGTGGCCAGAAGGACAACGGCCGTCCTTGTTCGGAACAGAGTTTATGTCGTCAAGCAGAGGAAGCTGGGTAATGTACACGTATGATGGGCTGTATTCACATTTGGAGAACTGGAACCAATGTGAAGTTTATTCTGACATTGCTTATGTGGCTATGAATGCCACAACATTCCAAGATCTGTAGCTGGATACCCTGGGTGGTGTGAAGGTTCAGTCTATAACTCAGTCTGGAGTCAGGAAGCAGAACTCATGTCCTAGCTGAAAAGAGTCCAAAGGTGAATTCTTTCTTTCTCAGCCTTTTGTTCTACTTAGTGTTTTATAGATTGAATGAGGCCCACTCACTCTGGGGAAGGCAATGTGCTTACTCAGTCTATTGATTCAAATACTAGCCTCATCCAGAGACATCCTCCCAGACACGCCAGAATAAAGACTTACTAGACTTCTCAGTACCCTGGGCCTCGTAACATGGAAATATATGGGCTGGAAAGATGGCTCAGTCAGTAAATGCTTGTTGTGTAAGCCTGGAGACCCAAGTTTGATCTCCAGAACCTGTATAAAAGTGTGGGTGCCACCAGATGATGATGGTGCATGCCTTTAATCCTAGCACTTTGGGAGGCAGTGGAAGGCAGATCTCTGTGAGTTCAAGGCCAGCCTGGCCTATACAATGATTGCCAGGAGAGGTTCCAAAGCTACACAGAGACACCCTGTCTCAAAAACCAAAAACCAAAACAAACAAAAAAATCTGGGTACCGCAAAGACTCACTTATAATCTCAGTTCAGGGGAAGCAGAGGCAGGAGGATGCCTTGGAGGCTCTGGAAACTAGCCTAGCTACTTGGTAAACTCTAAGCTGGTGATCCAGCAATGGCTGTCTGCATGCTAGAGAGGCTGGAAACCCCATAGCTGCTAAGTCTCAAAACTGGAAACTTTGGCAGCCTGATGCCGAAGACTTGGAGAATTCCTGGAGAGCCACGGGTCAGTGGAAGGCTGAAGAAGCCAAGTTTTTATGTCAGTGAACGGTGACAGCAAAAGTGCCAGCAGTGAAGTCAACGTGCTCCCCAGGAGCAGGAAGGTGGGCAGGCACAAGGGGTACTCCTGCTCAACCTCTTTATATCCAGGCTGCCACCTGAAGGTGCTTCCTACTTGGTAAGGGCTTGTCTCTGAGTAAACCCTTCCTGGAATTGTTCTCACAGACCTGCCCAGTCTTTTGAACCAAGGACATCACCCATAACAAACTCCAGTGTGTTATGGGACATTTGTACACTGTTTGAAAATGTATTGCTGTGATTGGCATACTATAAAGCTGATTGGCCAATAGCTAGGCAGGAGGTGTAGGCGGGACTTTAAGACAAAGAGAACTCTGGGAAGAAGAAAGGGGGCGTTGTCAGCCAGACTCAGAGGAAAGAGATGAGAAATACACAGTAAAGGTACCAAGCCACATAAAAGAACTTAGATTAGTAGATAGGGGTTAATTTAAGTTAGAAGAACTAGTTAGGAAGAAGCACAAGCTAAGGCTGAGCTGTCATAATTAACAAGTCTCCATATCATCATTTGAGAGTTGGCTGGTGGGACAGAGAAAGACTCGTTACACTAGTGACCAACAAGAAGAGCCTTGTAGTCCAAGGGCAGATGATGGGATACACTGTTCCATTCTATCCATATAGCCCACTCTCTTCTCTCAGCATCTTGAGCTCTCCTAGAATGCCAGAGAGTCCACATGTTCCAGTCCCTAGGTTGGCTTCAGCCACACCCTGGCCATTCACTAGTATTAGACACCCGATGCTATTTGTGTCTCCCTGGTCCTTGGGGAAGAAAACCTTAGAGTTCTTCTCTTTTGCTTGTTCTTCTTAGTGCTAGGGACTGAACTTAGGACCGTGTGCATGGGGACAAATGCTCTGCCACTGAGATACATCCTCAAGCCCCAGAGCTCTTCTGGGTAGTGGAGATCAGAGGCTGGACCATCTAAGAGCATCACTAGCTTTCGCCTGTCCCATGGACTTTCTGAGATGGTGCCTGGTTCAGTGGCAATCTTGGAAGAGTATCTCCCTTTTCCTAGTGAGAGATGCTCCCTGGGTGTGATATTGGGGGGCGGCTGCAAAAGTGTCAGGCTTCCGGACCATAGTGCCCCTCTTTATCAACACTCTCTCTCTTCCCCATACACCATGCTTCTCTCATGGATCTTGTGCCTCAGGTTCTGTCCCAGATGTTGGACCAGTTTTTCAGGCTCCTGTGGAAGGATGGAAGGATATAATGCCTACATCTGCTAGAAGGTTCCAAAAAAAATAATAATAATCCCCTCTCTTGGGGAGGCTGGTAATTAAGCAGTCATAGTAAACAAATGAGGATGAACAGCTGGTTGTAGCCATTTGTTCTCCTGTCATTGGTTGCGGAACAATTTCATAAATTACATGGGAAGTTGGACTTTCTTCTCTCCCTTCCCCTGTGCACCATCCCTTGGTTTGAAGTGTCCTTCACTTCTTGTTGTGGCTCCGCATGTCATTTAGATGGTAGCCTGATACTACCCTGTTAGATCAGTGCAGACTAAAGATGTCAGACCTCCCTGGGTGCACCTAGCACTCTACTCCCTGGATGGCATGCTAATGGAGCCCTCAACAGTAAAAACATTAATTAGCCACTGTGTTGGTATGCCCAGAACTGCTTTCAATACTGCAGTCAGGTCATTGAAGCCAGTGGTGAATCTCTGTCCTCACAGGCTGATCTTCTCCTTGGTAACGTGGATGTAAAAGTAAGGATAACCAGAGAGCTAAGTAAAGGTACTCATCACCAAATCTGATAACCAGAGTTCAATCCCCAAGTCCCACATAGCAGAGTAGGCTGATTATTACAGATTGACCTGTGAATGTGACAAGCATGTACCAACTCTCCCAACACACACACACACACACACACGTGCGTGCACACGCGCGCACACACACACACACAATAAACAAACAAATGTAATAAAATGTATAAATAAGGATCAGTGTGAGAACATTTCAGATACTGCTCATTGTTTTGGACAAAACACAGGGCAGGAAACTCAAAAGCCAGAGAACAGACAGGAGGAAGTCTTCAGCATGTAACGAGTAGTGATCAAGCCATTGGTGTAAGTGATGTGTAAGCAAAGGCCTGCAGAAGAGAAGGCAACCAGCCGCACACATCTGGGGAAGATGGCTGCAGGAAGCTCTGGGACAGCAGGTGTCGGGGGTCTGTCGCAGACTCGGTGTGTTGGAGAGGCACCCATGGCCTTTTGTGGTTCGAGTGAGGACAAAGGGAGGCTACCTGTGACATGGAGGGAGGGAAAGGGGGAAAGTCATTATGAAACCTGCGCCTTTATTCCAAATCAGAGGGAAGGCCTTGTAATTCTGAGCAGAGAAGTGGCTTGCTCTAACATCAGATGCAGCCAGCTGCCTCGGTGAGCATGGACACAGGTACACACAGAGGGCAAATGAGGAGAACGCTGAAGAGGAGATGGCGATGACAGAGGAGAGAGCAACTGCTGGGCAGGGCTGGTCCAGGGTGGTGGGAATGTGGTGTTGGGAAGTAGCTGGTTTTGGATATACTTAGGTAAATGCCTCTATATAGTGACTATGTGTGAATGCTAGTGTGCATGCGTGTGAATGTGTGTGATATGTATGTACATGTGTATATGTGAGTGCACGTGCCCAGGTGTACCTGGGTGGAGGACAGAAGTCATCACTGAGTGCCTTTCTCCATTGCTCCTCACTTTACTTTTTGAGACAGGGTGCCTTATTGAACCTGGAGCTTGCTGATAGGCTAGGTTGGCTGGCCAATGACTTTAGGGGATCCTTCTAGCTCCACTTTCTCAGTTCTGGGATTATAGACACACCATAGACCCACATATATATGGGTGCTGAGGATTGTATTCAGGCCCTGGTGCTTGGGTAACACTTCACCTCCTATGCTGGCTCCCCAGCCTTGTAAATGTCTCCCTTTGAGGATGAACTCCTGGAGGGACAGTGATGGTTTGTGAATATCTACCCTCAGAAGCAAGCATAGAACATGACATTTAATCAGGCGCACAGTGAATATTTGTTGCATCAATGACTATGAGCAAAAATTACTAAATGTTACCAGTGGGAATTGGTGGGCTTCAGGCCCTTTTCTCAAATTTATCAGATCATAGAGCAAATCTCAGGCAACATCTTGCTAAGGTTTCCCAAGTTGATGCCAAAGTCCGTAGGGTCTAAGTTTTCTTCATCCACGTTACCAGTAGTTCCTCTGCCATTGTCCCATGGTGCTCCATGGGTCAAAAGAGGAGTCTATAAGCCCCACATATTAAATGGTTAGAACCAGATAACTCTTTTCCCTCCCTCCATCTCTCTCTCTCTTTCTCCCTTCCCCCCTCTCTCCCCTCCCCACCCTGGTGTGTGTGTGTGTGTGTGTGTGTGTGTGTGTGTGTGTGTATCTTAACAACTTCACAGAAGCGAAAATAAATACAAATTGAAAGATGAAAGATTTCAATTGCATAACTATAACCAGGGTCTAGGTGGATGGCTCAGTGAGCAAAGTGCTTACCATACAAGGACTGGGGACCCGAGTTCTGATCCCTAGCACCCATGAAAAACCCTGGGAATGGTTGCCATGCCTGATTCTAGCACCGCAGAGACAGTGACAGGAGGATCCCTGGAGTTTGCTGGTCAGCTCACCTTGCCAAATTCGAGAGTTTCAGATTTAGTGAGACACCTTGTTTCGCAAATATGGCAGAGGATTAGTGGGTAAACTCGGTGGACAAAGGCCACCAAATCTGATGACCTGAGTTCTTTTCTTGGGATCCACATGGTGGAAGGAGGAAGCTGACCCCTGCATGTTGTCCTCTGACCACCTCATACGTACCATGGCATGTACTTGCCTCCCCTTTCAAAGTAAATCAGTGTAACTAATTTTCAATATGGTGGATAGTAATAAAGGAGGACATTGAATATCAATATCTGATTTCCACATGGGTGCTCACAGGTGCAAACAACTGCATGCTACACACATGCAAACTTTTTTTTTTGTATCCATGCCTAACACACACACACACACACACACACACACACACACACACACACACACACACGAGAGAGAGAGAGAGAGAGAGAGAGACTGTGCATGTTGCTCTGAATTGAAGATTGCAGCCTCCTACCCTCTTCCACGCAATATCCCATGACACCTATTTCATGTCATATCAAAGCCCAAGTCCACAGCTCTGCAAAGCTATGTCACATGATGGAACCTAACTTTATGATGAGGCTGCACTCTCTACCAACCTCCAGCCCATTGTCTGAAATTCCCAAGAGAAGTGTTGATTGACAATACCCAATACTGATTGGGACATACACTATCCCAGAGTCATTGTAAATTCCCAGCATCACCCTGAGGCACCTTATCATGATGGTTGGGAGCCACAGCTCAATTTCACACGGGGCTTGGTTTGTTCACCTTCCCAGGAAAATCTGCTCACACTCCTGAATGGCATTCTGCACCATGACCTGGGTGCACAGTTGGCAAGCCCAGGAGCTGCGGTATTCTGGAAAACACCCGTTCTGAAAGTCCTTGTGCTTGGTGCATTTGCATTCTGCCCAAGCACCACTGCTTTCCTATTTTTAGACCTCAGCAGGTGGGCATTTTCTGACTCCAGTTCTTGGCTCTGAAGCCAGTACACAGCCTAGAAGCATACACCAGGACTCAGAAGCTAGCATCACTCCCATCCAAACATGCCTAGTGTTTGTATTCTGGCCTCTCCAAAGAGATACACCTGCATGGCTGACTGCAGGGGTTTCTAGAACCAAGAGGTATCTTCTGGAGAGACTGGTTCATTGGAGGAAAACCTTGGGGGGTTGAATTGTCTTTTCAGTGGGAAGCAGGCCAATGCCAGCTTACCCTGAGAAAATGGGAGTTTAAGACTCTCACTATATCAAACATCAGTATCAGTGTCTTCAGCTCTTGGGGCAGCACCAGACCCCGCTCCTCTCTCATAATCACTAGAGATTTTTGTTTGTTTGTTTTTAGAGATATGGTTTCTCTGTGTAGATTTGGAGCCTGTCCTAGAACTCACTCTGTACACCAGGCTGGCCTGGAGCTCAGAGATCTGCCTGCCTCTGCCTCCAATCACTGGAGAGTTTAAGAACTCCAGGATCAATAGTGTCAGTGGTCTCCTGACTGATTCAGAAACCCCCTGGCTTCTGTGGCTTGTCTTCCCTGTCATTTCTAAGAGGGTTTCACAGAAATGCACAGGGAGCCTGATCTTTGTTTTCTAAGTTTCCCAGTTTGGGAAGCTCTTGATGAAATGCAAATGGGAGTTTCCGGGGAGAGCATGAGTCTCTAGGGTGTAGGAGGGGGATCTGTGTATTGTGTGTGATTATGACTAATGTCCATCAATTACCTGCAAATTATTAGATGATACCCATAATGATAGTTCTGTTTTTAGCTTAATGGCTTATGTATCTGACTAGTGGCTGCTGTCTGGTGTAGGGCTCCTGGCAAATGAAAACACTATTTGCCCAGCCTGTCAGTCTGACAGATTTGCTTGCATTTGCTCTTTTATTCCCA